>NC_140641.1:46427482-47100482 GCF_978046115.1 Saccoglossus kowalevskii | reverse complement strand
TGTATTGAAATCCATCTATACAGGATTTGGCTGTTGCATATAAGGTGCATTCTGTTGTGAAATGTTCTCCATCTTCAATTTTAGCACAGTTTTGGCAGTTCTGCTTTGTAGCGGTATTTTAGGTTTTTGATGACGACCAGTTTCAATTTTCAGTTTGTGGCAATTCATTCTAAATCTTGCAAATGTCCCTATTGCTTTTCTGTCATTGAGTTTTTGTAAATAGGTTACTTATTGGAAGGGGGCTTGTAGTTTTGCCTCCGTCAGTCCGTCCAGAGCGATTTCTCTGAGATGGCTGGACCGATTTTTTTTTGAAACTTGGTACAAAGACATAGTGGTCAACATACATGTGCATGTCAATTTATTTTCCGATTCGATCGAATATGGCCTACTGGTGGAATGCCAAAATTCAGTCAAATTCAGTCCTTGTGTGTCCTTCATCAGTTCTCTGAGATGGCTTGACCGATTTTGTTGAGACTTGTCACCAAGGCAAAGAGACCAGCCATACAGATGCATGTTGTTTTACTTTTTTTAAATATGGTGGACTGGCAGCCATTTTGATTGTTAATTATGGCTTTTGTCTGTCCATTGATATTTCTCATAGATGCCTTGACTGATTTCAATGATACTAGGTACAAAGACACAGTGAGGAGGTATACATATTCACATGGATTTATTTCCTGATTTGATCAAATATGGCTGCCTGGCGGCCATTTTGAATGTCAAAATCTTGTAAAATCCAGTTTTTTATATGCAGTATCTTGGACGTGCTTTGCAGTTTTCATTCAAATTTGCCACATACTTTATACATGTTAGGATACATGTCCATGACAATTTGTTTCAAAATCTGACCAAGGATGGCCGATTGACAGCCATCTGACTTTTCGGCCTTACTACTATATTTCCACAATTTATATACCATCACACATCATACATATCAGTGTGTTTCATGATCAGATCAAATAACAAGCTGAATAACAGCGGTTTTTATTTTTGGCCATATTACTACTACACGGAACACGTGTTTCGATGTAAATAAACAATCTGTTGTATACGCTACTGGGAATTCTAAGCGCTGGGCTGAATCATTTATATAACAAAATAAACATGGAAGATTTGGCGAACATTTGAAATATTGGCCGTGATATTGCATTACATTGCATTTTATCGCAGAGGTAATTTAATAGTCTCTTACCCCTTGGTTATTACACAGGGACTGTACTGTGGCTATTACAAGTATCACTGATTCTTCATCGCCAGAGTGATTCACATCCCAAATTTTGGTTCTCCGGGTGCCTCTGATAAATAACCTACCTATTTTTGGCCTCAACCTTTTTTCGCTTGAAAGGACACAGGTTCTTTGGATCAGACAATTTCTTTTGTTTCCAATTCGTTGTATGCCTAGAAACATGGCAATGTTGATTTTCATGAATATATAACATGTTCTGTTCCAATAAAGGATTTTGATATGCATAACATTTCCTTACTGAAAAATTTTCTGTACTCTAAAATTTGACAATGCCACTAGCCCAAGATGGACTACCTGTTGCAGACAGATTGTGCCGGTGTATTCCGGCTTAGAGGCAGCAGGTAACTGATCCCTGGACTCTCTAGGTGGTGATACACAGTTACAAGATACCACTGCGGTCTCCATCCCCCTGTCAGTAACACCCCCACTAGGGGCCCCTACTAGTACGTTTCACCAGAGTGATGAAACAGATGGTGCTGCTGCTGCACCCGGCGTCTATACACATCAAACCGTACCTAGTCGAATGCCTAGTTAGTGGTCCCTCTGTGTTCTTCCGAGAACTGATGCGGATCATCTGGTAGTTCCCCAAGCCGCATTATGCAGCTGCCCGGTACAGCGCACTTTGTTGCAGCACCGGGATCACCTACAGGAACTGGAGAGGTGAGTAACACTCCTGCACCAAGCGAGGGATGCCTTGCCCTGGTGGTCCGCACGGCATACAGGTTGAGGAGCGAACCTATTGGACGAACAAGCCCAAGGAATATGACCCCTGCATTGGGTTCAGGGTCGCCATATCAACTGGCTCGAACTAAAAACAGTGCACTTAGCACTGATACACTTTCTACCCATATTCCAAGGAGTACGACATTCCACATTAGCTTCGCAATCATGGCAAATGTAGAACAACCCTTAACTATGGGGATTTTTACCATTCTGTCTTCTGTGTTTGCCAAATCCAATTTGTGTCTATTTTGAAAGTAAAAATAATATTTTGGTTAAATGTTGTCTGCTATATTCAATCAGTTCATAATATCAAATGAGATCATTCAAGTAGAACTGTCTGTTTTTTTCTGGATGTGGTATAACATATTTGGCAGATTGCTCCAACACATAGCTTGAATACTTGTTGAAATTCCGGTATAGAGGAAGGTTTGGCATTGGGATGAACTACTCTAGTCCGGTAAAGATGTATGTACCTGGACCTGGGATAGTGTTCATTTTAAAATGAAATGATGATAAACTCATATTTTGTTGCATGTTCAGAACTATCGCCCATCGCCAAACATAGTTTCTCATGCTGAGTGTCCAGACTGTTATGAAAGTATACTAGTAAAATCAAAACAATGTAATTGTTGATGGTTGCATTCAAATAACAATGTTTAAAACGTGTTCGTTTTACTAAGGAAACTACCAACCATTTTAAGTGAGCAAAATGTATGCAATTGGGACATGAATGATACAACATTACATGTACATATACTTTTTGTCACACAAAAAACAAAATTATTGCACATATGATTCACAGTAATTTACAATATTTGTACAATTTCACAGCTCCACTGTTGGGATCCTGGTACACCAATAGAAGAAACATTAAGAACTCTTAATGATTTAGTAAGGTGTGGAAAAGTACATTATATTGGTGTAAGTAATTTTACTGGATGGCAGCTACAGAAAACAATCATGTTATCAGAATTCATGGGTTTGAATAGAATTGTCAGTCTTCAGGTATGCAATATTTATTTTGATCACATAGGTTTGTTGTTAATTGTTTTGTAATGTATTGACCTTTTATGTATTCCCATGTTACATAACATGTCTCTATTGAATGGGAATTCTAAGTTGCAACAAAAATTAAAATTAAAAATATTAAATACCCCCAGTATCGGATAATAGTTCCTTCGCCAGCCCCTTCACCCATAACTCAAATCCTAACTCTGCCCCTCCAGTGCTTTTCCCCTATTTTAATTGTATATATGCATTATATATATATATATATATATATATGCCCCTCTTCAGGACACAAGTAGTTATTGGAGGGCCATTTATATATTTATATTTACATTGAGGGCTGGAGTGTTAGGATTAGGGTTAAAGTTATTTCTTTCCATTGGATTTGATTGAAGACAATGCATAGTTTTCAACATATTCTGTGTTATGCACAAATAACATCATCAGCTTTACCATGTAGGGCTCATACCACTAATTGAAACTCCATAGACGACAATGTTAACATATGACGAGATTGCTATATGAAAACAAAGTTGAAAACATGGCTCAAAAATGGGAAATCAACATGACAGTAATCAACCGCATGAAAAAAACTAACATGTTGACCAGCTCAAACTCTTGCAAATCTCAGGTAAACAAGACACACCTACTTTTTTGGATTGCACCTAGAGAAATCACTGGAAAAACACCAAGTACACAACCGCTACATGCAAGTAGTAAACAAAAGACAACATGTTAGTGATCACACCCTCAAACAGGGAACACCTGAGAAAAAAAAATATTAAAAAAAATGTCATTGGTTCTTGCAAGGCATTTAAATTGGGCTACGAGCAACTATTGGTTGATTAGTGGCATGAGACCTGTGTGAGGCACTGCAAAGTTGAAAGGTCAATATTGAGTTCTCATCTTGGATTAGTCACAATTTAGTGTGCAGATCTAATGTCACTTGAATCTCAAAATTAAAGTCGAGAAGTCAACAACTTTGCTAGCCTGACAAGGTCGCGTGAGTTGCTCTAAACCCAACACATGCCTGACAGAATGATGTACCGTAGTGTTTTTGGGCTGTACCAATCAAATTGCAGAAACATTAGATATTCCCGCCCAATGTTTTTCATCTTGTTGAAAACAGTCTGTGATTTTTGCCGACAATGCAAATAAGACTTTGATTGACGGTGTTACCATGACCACCAAAATAAATATTCATTGTGAATTTGCAGTATTGATCTTGCCGATGAGACATACATGTACACTATTCTGTTTTTAGTTAGTGAGGTCTGATGCCATTCATATCTATATAAACATGTGGGTGGAATAACCTGTACAAGTGTACATAAAGCTAAACTCATTAAACTTGTGGAGCTGTGGGGAAACTATGATCATATTCACTGATCCATATGCAGCTCATCTGCAATTTCAAGACGCAAAACATACATGAAGATAAGTTTTGTTAAAGTACATCATATCCACAGGTTATATTTATATCATGGCTCACCATGAGTCAGGTGGCTGCCACCCTTTGTATCTCAGTAAGTGACGGACAGCAAGTGTTAAATTGTCTCCTCCAGCCCTTTCATGACCAGTTAAATACAAGATGCAATGAAACATTAGTTCTTTTACTAAACTTCTATTACATCCAAGTTAACATATACCAATTTCATAGCTTACAAAATATTTGTAGACTATTGTCAAGTAATATGAGATATGAGTGCACTAGAAACTAGCTAGGATATATACATCCCAATTAACGTATATGCATTCCTACTACCTTATACTAAAATATGAAGTTACACAGATAGGGAAAATGTCTCATGGCATGGAAAAATAATGCTTTCTTTTGTCCAGGTCATATGATAAATATTTTGAGTGTGTATGTATTAAAATATGTAATCATAGTACACATGCAAAGTAAACAGAATTATGTGAATTTGCATTGGTGGTGGGAATTTCCAAGCCAGTATATAAAACAGTGAACAAATAATTTCGTAAATAATACTAATTCTCATTAAGGTGTATCATTTATGCATATAATTACATATCTTGTATATTTTGTATCATTTTAATTATACATGGTATTTCCAGATTAACACCAATTGTTAATGACACATACAACATTAGATTCTCAACTCTGATGAAAAGACAAGTTTCTGCAATCACAGCGAAAGCCAATCATTGCGAAGCTGTGCTTTATATGTTTGTGTTAAATGTGTGAAGATTGAAAAGCATATATTATATTCATAGCAAGAATACAGCCTGCTTTGTAGAGCTACGGAATGGGAATGTGTTGAAGTTTGTAGAAATGAAGGAATTGGATTAATACCATGGGGTCCACTAAAGGGGTAAATTTCACTTCTTCTTGTCAGTGAAACACAAATGTGGTTATGGTGAGAGAGAGGAGATAGTTGATTTCAATGTCAATTTGTAGTTCAAGTACCATAACACATGATTATAATAAATTTAAATCCCAGAATTACAGTAAGTATTCTGTTACATCATAAATGAATATACGGGTATATACAAAATACTCAAAGGAAATCAGGCAGGATTAACAAAAATAGAACAGATCAATTATTTGTATTGAAAACCTTAATTCAGAACTATTTCAAGAACAAACAAAAATTATATGTATGTTTCATAGTTTTTTCCAAGGTTCCTGACAGTGTCTGGAGAGAAGGCCTTTATTGTAAGTTATTAAAAAAAACATTAATGGGAAAGTATTTAAAATTATAAGAAACATATACTCAAACACTAGAGCTAATATTAATATTTATATAACCAAAAACCAATTAATATTAGAAGTGGAGTGAAATGGGGATGTGTCGTTATGTCCCACTATTTTTAATATTTTTCTTAATGATTTAAAAGACAATTTGCGCAATTTTAAAACGAATTCCGCCTTGCTAATTTATAGATCAGAAATATCGGCATTGGATATTAATGACAATATTAAATGGGACAACAAAAACAACAGAAAGAATTATATTAAATTTTACAGGTGAATAAATGTTCTGTAACATGGCATCAACAGCAGAAGTGGGTCAATATCCACTTTTTTTTCTGCAAAAATGCAAGCCATTAAATACTGGCTGCACATAAAGGAACTCTCAGATGAAAACAGGCTTACCTAGAACAAAAACTACAAATGGTTAAATTCATTACAATCAATTTTACAAGAAAACTCTGTAAATTTCATTCAAGAAAAAATTCTTTGTAGTCAAATCAATAACATCTTAAAAATCTTGTTGGAAAGTAAATACATGAATTTATGGAAAGAAATCATTTCAAACTGAAAAAGTAAACTGAGAATTTTTGCAAAATATAAAACAGACTATACGTTAGAGACAAATTTGAATAATGACTGACATATTTGACTGCAAGAAAAGGAAATTGTAAAAAAAAAAATTAGAATTAGCAACCACAATCTGGAAATAGAAAAAGGTAGACACTTGCATCCAAAAACTTTTTAAAAGACAAACATGCCAAATATACAGAGATATAGACATTCTTATGAATTTAGCTGGTAAGAGAGCGAGACAGTGGATTTTATTTGCAATGGGAAGAGGGTTTCGGGGGGGGGGGTAGTGAATTTCAATGGCCATTGGGGAGGGGGATAATGGGTTTCAGTGGCCATGGGGAGGTGGAGGGATAGTGGGTTACATTGGGTGAGGGTTAGTGGGTTTCATTGGTCATGGGAAGAAGGTTTCAGTGGCCATGGTGAGGGGGAGGGATAGTTAATTTCAATGGCCATTGGGGGGGGGGATAATGGGTTTCAGTGGCCATGAGGAGGGGGAGGAATAGTGGATTTCAGTGGCCATGGGGAGGGGGAGGGGGAGGGATAGTGGGTTTCTGTGGCCATGGGGAGGGGGAGGGATAGTGGGTTTCTGTGGCCATGGGGAGGGGGAGGGGGAGGGATAGTGGGTTTCTGTGGCCATGGGTAGGGGGAGGGATAGTGGGTTTCTGTGGCCATGGGGAGGGGGAGGGATAGTGGGTTTCTGTGAGAGGGGGAGGGATAGTGGGTTTCTGTGGCCATGGGGAGGGGGAGGGCTAGTGGGTTTCTGTGGCCATGGGGAGGGGGAGGGCTAGTGGGTTTCTGTGGCCATGAGGAGGGGGAGGGATAGTGGATTTCAGTGGCCATGGGGAGGGGGAGGGATAGTGGGTTTCTGTGGGGAGGGGGAGGGATAGTGGGTTTCTGTGGGAGGGGGAGGGATAGTGGGTTTCTGTGGCCATGGGGAGGGGGAGGGATAGTGGGTTTCTGTGGCCATGGGGAGGGATAGTGGGTTTCTGTGGCCATGGGGAGGGGAGGGATAGTGGGTTTCTGTGGCCATGGGGAGGAGGGGTAGTAAATTTCAATGGCCATCAGGGAGGGGGATAATGGGTTTCATTAGCTACTGGAGAGAGGGTGGATAGTGGGTTTCAGTGACCATGGGGAGGGTGAGGGATTGTGGGTTTCAATGGCCATTGGGGAGAGGGGGTTTTTTTGGCTATGGGAAGAGGAGAAGGAATAGTGGACATCAGTTGCCGGTGGATACTTGGACATAAACACTGCATAAATGAGACCTTTGATTACTGTGTATATAGTCTTAAAGTTAACATTTGTGAACTTATAATATTTTTAATTGTTTAGCGGGTGGCTCACAGGAAAGATAAGAAGATCTAAAGCACCTCCTGATGGTAGTCGGGTATCTTTTGCAGAGTCTCATCCTGGCATTTATTATAGAGGAATGTCTCACCCAAACTACTCAGATTTTGCCAATGAACGTGTATGGAATTTACTGGATGTGATGGAACAAATTGGCACTATGCATGGTAGGAATGATAACCTTAAGTATTATCTATGCTCTCATCAGCTTATATTACCATTAACACATAGAAATATCACAATATGATAGTCATCTCTGAAAATAATATAATCACACACAATTGACCATATTCAATAAATTAATGAGTGAATCACATCCTGTCGTAGTGCATGGTTAATGAATAGGATTGGATATGTAATTGTTGCCAGACACATTAATTCTGCAACTAATGCCATTCAAATAAGTCTCCAATGTTGGACAGTATAGTGAAATATCAAATCTAATGCTCCACATTTGTTTTTAAGGTAAAACCATTGCCCAAGTTGGTCTACGTTGGTTGCTTCAAAAGGATTTCATTCCTTCTGTCATAGTTGGTTGTAAAACACTGAAACAGTTGGAAGATAATATTGGTGCAGGCAGAGGGTGGAAACTTACAAACCAACAGGTATGTAAATAATGTGGATGGCATGTTTTTGACTCCTATGTGTGATGCAGCTAGTTAGTGTGCATCTGTTCATCTGTTCCACGATATCTCAAGATCCATATATCAGTTTTTGATGAAACTTGGTGCAAAGATGGACCAATGCGAAGATTTGATTAGGTTTTGGTATAAATCCATGCATATAAATAATATAATCACAAGTTACACATTGAGACCGGTAGATATTATGGAACTCCAGTGGAAAATATAACCTGCCAAATATGTTTAGATGCTGTTGAAGATGAAACTCATTTTCTGGTAGTTTGTCCAGCATATAACCATGTTCGAAAACCATTTTTTGATCGAATTAAACGCATTGAACCACAATTCGAGTGCCTCTCGCCTATCAGTAAAATTACATATTGACTTTGGGATTATTTCAAAACATTTTTATAACTCTGTACAATACTTCAAAGTTCACAAGCTATCTAATATTTCGGATCACTGCCCTATCTCTTTGTCTTTAGCCATAAACCGAATCATCTATAATGCCCTGGAAAAAAATAATAACAAAAATAAATTGGATCCATTACCTGCAAAATATATCTGGGATGTGGATACAAAAAATAAATTCTTGGCCTCTCTGCATTACAGTGAAAAAAATGAAATTACGGAATTTCTCCTAAAACAATATAACAATGATTCGGAAACAGCTTCTTCAGCTTTTGAAAAAATCATATTATCTCTTACAGACCAAAATGTTAAAAAAATCACTCCAAAGGGTTTTAAAAAGAAAAACAAAACAATACTAAAAAAGAAAAAATGGTTTGATAATGATTGCTGGTTGCTTCACGTAGAATTAAAAAATATTTCAAAATTAGTACAGAAACATCCACTAGACCCGATCATTCGTGGTAGATACTTCAAAACAAAAAAGAAATTCAAAAATTTAATCAGGAAAAAGAAACATGCCCTAAAACAGTTAAAACTGAATGAGCTTGAAAAGTCAAAAAGTGATACATCTAAATTTTGGAAAATACTGAATGATTTAAACAAAGACAGTATAACACATTCAGATAATGAACCTATTTCACCTGAGGACTGGTTAATTTACTTTAAAAAACTGTTAAATAAAAACAACACTGTTCACTCTAATATGAAAACACATCTAGAAACTTTAAAGAAAAATGTGGACACAGTCTGAAAAAGAAAAATGTGGACAGAATCTTTAAATGGTCCTATTCAAAAAAATGAAATTAAAAAAGCAATTAGTCAATTAAAAAATAATAAGTCATCAGCAGAAGACAAAATCAGTAATGAGGTTTTTAAATGTGGTGGTTATTACCTGTCAGACGCACTACAGAAACTTTTTAACATAGTGTTCATGTCTGGCAAATTCCCTGATTCTTGGAATACTAGTCTTATTGTACCCTTGCACAAATCTGGGTCAAAATTGAACCCTTCTAATTACAGGGGAATAGCAATTTCAAGTTGTTTAGGTAAATTATTTAATAGTATTTTAAACACAAGACTAGTTTCATATCTAGAAAAAAATAATATCCTCTCGAATAAACAATTTGGATTCAGGAAAGACTGTCGGACAACAGACAATCTGTTTATCCTGAAAACTATTATTAATAAATACCTCCATCAGAACAAGGAGATCATCCATCAAGCAAATGATAAAAATAAATCGAAAACATCAAATAAAATTTATGCCTGCTTTGTATACCTCAAAAAAGCCTTTGATAGTGTTTGGCATGAAGGTCTTTTTTATAAATTGTTGAAAAATGGTGTAAACGGTAATATGTATAAAATTATAAAAGATATGTATGGTGATGTGAAATATAAGGTAAAAACAAGAAATGGTTTAACAGAATCATTTTGTTCAAATATCGGAGTAAAACAAGGATGCAACCTTAGCCCAAGTCTGTTTAATTTATTTATTAATTACCTGCCTGATATTTTTGATAATGATCATTGTGACCCTACACTGCTACACAACACACCCATTAATTAATTATTATTTTTACGTTTGTTGTTGTTTCAAGCCGTTGTTGATGTTTCCTTTTCAAAGTTCAATAAATGTCAATCCTGACATGAGACTTTCCGACTTCGTGAATTGTTCCGACCTATAGAGTACAGTGGCTATACTTCGAGCCAAATCACAGCCACATATTTTGGGGATGCCCGGTGGCCGAGGGGAAGACGTGTAGTGGCGTGAAGCTAGGCGATTAGGTGCCGTACGCGAGCGCCGGTTCGAGTCACGCACGCAGTACGTATTTACTATAATTAGACATAGTCTTTACCTTGCCGTTTATTCGGTGTTATTTGCTTACTTTACTTCCTATGTCGACAGCAACTATGAGTTTAAAAATTATTTCTCAGTACTTATTCACTGTTAAAATGCTGTACCATTACTTTCACCATCCTACTACAGCCAGATCTGAAGGCCTTTGCCGCATTCTGGCCATGCTGTGTGGCGCGTATCGCGTGGACGGGTTTCACGTTCTCTGCACGTAATAAGCTCGGTTATTAAGCATCCTTTTTTGGGGATGCCCGGTGGCCGAGGGGAAGACGTGTAGTGGCGTGAAGCTAGGCGATTAGGTGCCGTACGCGAGCGCCGGTTCGAGTCACGCACGCAGTACGTATTTACTATAATTAGACATAGTCTTTACCTTGCCGTTTATTCGGTGTTATTTGCTTACTTTACTTCCTATGTCGACAGCAACTATGAGTTTAAAAATTATTTCTCAGTACTTATTCACACCCATTAATTGCCTTCTTTATGCACATGATATTGTGATTCTTTCAAAATCCAAAAAGGGATTACAAAACTGTTTGGATAAATTATCAGCCTACACATCAAAATGGCAGTTGTCTGTCAACACAGATAAAACAAAAATAATGATATTCAATAAGTGTAACAGACTCCTTAACAAGGAAATATTCTTTTATGAAGGAAAAGAAATCAATATAGTTAAAGATTTCAATTATCTTGGCTTAACTATGAGCCCAAATGGTAAATTTAAAGATGCCATGATAAACCTGAAAAGAAAAGGAATAAAAGCTTTATTCTCATTAAAGACCAAAATTGGATCTGGTAATCTGGACGTGTCCATACTACTGTCACTGTTTGATAAACTTATCAGACCAGTTATTGTGTATGGGAGTGACATTTGGGGAGAAGAAAGTTCTACAAAATCAATTGTAGAGGATGTCCAGCTGACATACTATCGGTACATTCTGGGTATCTCAAAAAATACACCAATCATGGCAATATATAGTGAATTGGGAAAATTACCTCTTGACTCTTTTATTAAGAAACAAATGATAAAATATGCCAATCGTATTGCAAATTCCACAAATACTCTACTTCAAGAAGCATACTATGTCAATAAAATTATTAAAAGTAAATGGTTTAAAAGACTTGATTTGATATTAAAAAATATAAACCATTCTTATCTTTTAAATGAAACAAATATTATCTCATTATCAAAACTAAAAACAATTGATGAGAAATTAAAAGAAGAGTTTACAACTGAGTGGAAAAATGAAATAAATAATGACAATAGGAAAAAATCAAATTCTAAAAATAAACTAAGAATCTACAAACTTTTTAAAACCAAAATTGAACAAGAAAACTACTTAACAATTATGAAAAACAATGAACTTCGCAAATCCTTAACAAAATTTAAACTTGGCAACCACTGTCTGAAAATTGAAACAGGCCGGCATATTGGTTTGGATTTTAAAGACAGAGTCTGCAATATGTGCGACAATGACCATGTTGAAGATGAACAACATTTTGTCATAAATTGTCCTCATTACAACGAAATAAGATCTAAACTTTACATGGTAGCTAATAAATGTATACCAAATTTTGACAAATTTAGTAATGAAAATAAATTCATATCATTACTAAGTAATGAGAAAATGTCAATTCCTTTAGCGCAATATTTAAAAAACTGTTTTAATACAAGACAGCAGCACCTACATAAACTAAGCCAGTAACACATTCCTTGTATACAAATTTATCTTTCTTTTTTTTTTAATGCTTTTTTGTTCCCTTACTTTTTATGTAGTTATTTTTCTTTTACTAATATTTGATTTGTAACCCTTTTCATCCCCTCTGGGGGATGTTGTGTGTTAATAAATAAATAAATATATTTTTTCTCAGGATAACCATGAAATCATCCAAATTCTTGCAAGATTTGTATACACAGCTTTACAGATTAGATATAATTTGTTAGTGTGAGTTCTATAATAGATGAGTTGTATGTGTGTGTGTATATATATATATATATATATATGTATAATACTGTATTTTATTGAGGCGATTAAAGTCACGCCTGTAACTTTTGCATTGTAACCTGTTCCCCCAGGTTGGTGGGGTATATTTCTTTAGAGAAATGGAAATAAAATAATATAAATTACCGAATTTGCATGATAATCTAATTTTTAGATGTTCCGTGACTGATATAAAAAAAAATCATTGGATTTCAATGAAACTTGGTACATAGATGTCATAGGACACTGCACAGACCTGATAGTTTTTAGGGTAATATCAGTACATATTAATTAACTAATTTGCATAATTAATTAACTTTCAGCTTTTGTTATTAACTTGGTACAGAGATCGATTGTTTTGGGGTAAATATATTTGTGTAATTAACCAATTTTCACACTGGTATCTAAAGTACTAATTATTCTATTTCAATGAAATTTGATACATAGATGCTCAAGAACAATGTACAAACCTGATTAGTTGTGGGTTAAAATCTGTTTATAATAATTCATAATTTCTTGGTTCTAATCACATTTCAATGAAACTTGGTACATAGATGTTCTGTTACATTGAGCAGACCTTATTAATTTCCTGATTTGCATAATTAGTTTTCAGCTTTTCCATCAATATCTCAAGTACAAGTAATTTCGAATTATTTTGAATGTGTCTCCAATACTCAGCACATGGGAGTTATTCTAAGCTTTCTTTTTTGAGTTGACAATGACTTGTTCACTTTCTTTGTTACAGGTAGAAGAATTAAATGCAGCGAGTGCTGTTGAAGTTCCACTTCCATATGGATATATTGAAAATATATTCAGTTCCAGAAAGAGAACTAGTATTTGTAAATGAAATGAGAATTAATCACTATATTCATTAAATCTTAATACAAGGACTACCGGTATACATGTTTAGTTGCAAGTATACATCATTTACTTGGAATATCAAAGCAAAGGCTAGAATGCATTTTGGTAATTAGTCTCTGTTCCATCATCTGATCTAAGATGGCTTACAATAACACTAAAATCAGGTATTTTACACAAGATTGTTGACATAATTCATCTATCAGGTCGCTAAGGTACTACAAGATGTTTTTTGCGTAAATGCAGTTTCTGAAGGGATTCAAATTTAATTGCACTGGTCGAGATCTTAAAAATACATTGTATCCCTAAACTTGTCACTACCAGATTTCCTTGCCCAAATTTGTCTGCACTTTTGTCTTATATTCTTCAATATTTCTGGAAATAAACCCGAATTTTGAAACCAACATTTGAGTAAATTTTCAGTGTTTACTCAAAAAATGGCTCTTCTGAAGGAAGTGCGGACTATAAATGGAACTAGTGGTAAAAAAGTTAAGGTCTGTTCCTAGACGTGCTAAAAGCCAAAATTCAGGATGTGATTCACTCATTATTAATGCGTGCATGTTGCAGTGACCTAACATCAGTGTTGCTTCATTAGTCAGTATAGTAGAGCATGTTTTGTCGGTTGAAAATTTACATCAAGTCTCATGGAATTATACAAGCAACAAAATCAATTAGCCTCATGATGAACCCCTTCACCTGTGTTTGCTTTGTATTTAAGAGTGTAGAGTTTGGTCGAGTGGTTAGCATGCTTGAGATTTCAATTTTCTCAGTTGAAATAATTGTCCTAACAGAAGAATAGCAACGAGCAAAAAAGTAGTATTACCTGAAACAGTTTCAGTTCATCATACATTAGGAAAGGACTTGTTGGAAAGGTTGTTCGTGCAGTGTACAACTTTCCCCCTTATTATTTAAAAATGAAACTTTTTTTTTTGAGCAAGTGATTTGTGGCTGAATGCAAGATGTAATTGAATCAGCCCATTATTGTTCTATACACAATACAGCTGCAGAAACTCACCAAATTGATTATTCATTAAAGGGGAGCAGAGGTGTGGCTTTTGACACTCTGTACATGAAATTTTAGATCTATGAATTAATTCTGTCGATAAAAACAACTTGTATGTGCTGCGAAATGCCCTAAATATCGGGTATAAAACGGGCTGTGAAGCAGACGACAAACGTCCGCTTTTCCTGGCGTCATTTCGCCAGTCAAATGACGTCACATTCATGCTAGTCTGTCAATCCCATAGAAATGCTACTATGAAAGACCTTGTTAACTGACTACTTAAAATTTGAAACATGGCGAAATGTTGTGCGTATGAATGCCATAACGATTCATGTTAAGTTTCTCGAAATCCCAAATAAAAAATCACATTGTTGTTGCGAGAAATCGGCAGAAGAACTAACCTGAAAATGAAGACCCGTACAGCGCTCTAGCTATAGTAAACAGTGAGGAAATAAATACTGTACGAGTTAAAAACTAAATTAGAAATACGCTAATATCACTTGAACTACAGTAATCATTTCGCCCAACTTCCCACTTTTAATCGACCGCTTATCGCTTAATTTCCGACCGCACTGTATTTTCCGACCGGAAAACGACCGCATTTTTAACGTAATTTTTCTCTCACCGGCTCATTGAAAACACCGACCGGTCGCCCAAACACTGGTCACTTGCACAGGAGTGATCGAAATAGTGGTTTTGAGTGGTACAATTTGGGGATATAACGGGTACTAACTATTTTTAAATTCCGCACTACTCTTCAAAGCTATACCACATTGTATCGTTCGCGGACGAAACTTCATCTGTGTCCAATATTAAATAACTGACTTTGCGTAATTACTATATTTTATATTTTTATTATTAGACGCATAAAATCCTTAGGAAAGGATAAAAGGGGTCTTACAGAAAGAAATTAAAAAAAAAAACTACAATCTAAAAAATAAAACAAAAAATAAAAACTTTTCTAAAAAAAATAAAACAAGTCAAAAACAATAAAGACAATTTGCAGCCAATGGTGAATACAGAATATGGAATGAACACAAAATGTGGCCTAATACACTGATAGTTGTTGCTGTTTTGTTCCATAGCTGTTTTTTAAGAAGACAGCTAAGGCTGGTGCTAGAGTATGGTTTGCCATAATCAAAATGAATTTATTCTGACTATTTTCTTTATCAAAATTTGGAATTTTATTTTGTGCAGTCAGGAATAATTTGTCCCTATGGTGACTGTAAGCTAGACATTTCATTACAAAATGTTGCTCATCCTCAACTATATTTTGGCTGCACATATCACATGTTCTTTTATCCAGCGGCACATTAGTATGTCTGCCTTTCTCAATTTTAAGGTCATGGTTGCTTGTCCTGAATTTTGCAATTAACCTTCTAAGACCATGGTTCTGCATATTAATTAGGTAATTTTCAATTTTTAAATCTTGTTTGAAAAGTCTATGTTTTTAGTTTGTTTTTAGCCAAGATTTGTTTTCTATTATCATTATGCATGTCTAAGATCCATTGGTTCTCAAATGATTTGTTTATTTTTATATGGCCGAGGGGAAGACGTGTAGTGGCGTGAAGCTAGGCGATTAGGTGCCGTACGCGAACGCCGGTTCGAGTCACGCACGCAGTACGTATTTACTATAATTAGACATAGTCTTTACCTTGCCGTTTATTCGGTGTTATTTGCTTACTTTACTTCCTATGTCGACAGCAACTATGAGTTCAAAATATACAAGTTTGCGTACAGCACCGTCAGAACTAATAACAATTTTACAAGATCGACGCGCGGAGCTTGAAAGAAAAAGATTGCTAATGGTAACGCGCCAGATCAGTGCGTGACTTGGGGGGGTCAAACTTCGGTCAACACACACTTGATGTCAGCATCGCCGCGCAGTAAGTTACGCAATGAAGTACTTTTAAAAGTTCAATTGCATCCCAAAATGATGTCGTTGATCAATCAGTCTTTTGCAAAATATTATAACTAGTTTCCAAGCTTTTGATGCAGCCAGATTTATTTAACTTTGTGGAAATATAATCTTTTTAATTTCCCAGTCCTTTCTGTTCATTCATTGTCTTGACAATAAGTGTGAATTGCTGTGCGAGCTTTTCGTACCCGACCGCCGTCAGATGGCGTCATGAAATATATGCATAACAGGCGGGCGACCTGATTTCCTACTCTCTCCTAACCTAGCGATTGGTGAGAATGGTTATTAATATATTACCCGATACACTTGTAAATCGGACAGTCATGCCGCAACTGTGTTGAAACATTTTTGGGGCAGTAAGTAACGTCAGAATATTGTATAAAATAAAATATTCCATCCCAATCAAATCTAGGTCAAAAGGTCAAATTGCGTGCATATAATTATAGATAGTTAAAAACTAAATATATTTGAATGTTTGACGGCTATTCAACGTTTGTGCAAACCAGAATAAAAAAGGTAGTGTATACAATAGCGATATGACTGAGATATCATGGCATTTGTTTACAATATTGTACCGGCTCTAGTATTTGACACAGATGAAGTTGTTCGCGAACGATACAGAGTGGTATTAGATTTGAAGAGCCGTTCAGAATTTTCTTTGTATATCCCCAAACATTTTGACTACTCCTGTGCCGGTGACCAGTGTTTGGGCGAGCGGTCGGTGTTTTCAATAAGCGAGCGAGATAAAAAAAAAAACGGTAAAAATGTTGTCGTTTTGCGGTCGGAAATTAAGCGATCGTTTAAAAAGTGGGAAGTTGGGAAAAATGAGTGCTGTGGTTCAAGTGATATTAGCATATTTCTCATTTAGTTTTAACTCGTACAATATTTATTCACTCACTGTTCACTATAGCCAGAACGCTGTACTGTCTTCACTTTCAGGTTAGTTCTTCCGCCGATTTCTCGCAACCAACAACGTGATTTTTTATTTGGGATTTCGAGAAACACATTCACATGAATCGTTATGGCATTCATAACACAACACCTCGCCATGTTTCAACTTTTAAGTAGTCAGTTAACAAGGTCTTTCATAGTAGCATTTCTATGGGATTGACGCACTAGCATGAATGGGTTCATTTTATATAATATCGGTGTTAACTGAGGACGTCATTTGACTGGCCCTCTAGAGGCGAAATGACGCCAGGAAAATCGGACGTTTGTCGTCTGCTTCACAACCCATTTTATACCCGATATTTAGGGCATTTCGCAGCACATACAAGTTGTTTTTATCGACAGAATTCATTCATAGATCTCAGATTTCATTTACAGAGTGTCAAAAGCCACACCTCTGCTCCCCTTTAAACTGTGGCAACTCAAACGCTAATGATTCTACCAAGACGAGAATCATGGTAGCAGTTACTAGTCCCTGTTCAGACGCAGTCAGAAAACAGGGACTTGTGTTTTGACCTCTGTGCGTGTGCGTGTGCGTCCGGACCTGTATTTTAGAAATGCCTGGACCAATCACAATCAAACTTCACACATGTCATTATACATATGCTCATCAATTTGTTTCACAATCTGATTGAAGATGGGCGAATGGCAGCCACTTTTGTACTGAAAAATCATCAAAATTAAGCATTTCTCGGCTGTTTTACAGATGGATTTTGTTCAAACTTGGACATTATAGGACCTTGATGCACATCATTTTGTTTTAATGAATGTGGTTCTAGTACCATATCTCCGACTTGCTTTGACTGATTATGTTCAAATTTTCAATATACATCATGTCGTAAATATACAGATGTATTGGTTTGACGATCCTATTCAAAGTGGCCGAATGGTGGCCATTTTTGTGTTAAAAAATATCAAGCATTTCTGGTTGGATTTCGTTCAAACTTACAACATACATTAGACATTACGAGTACCTGATGCACGTAATTTTTTTTTTTGGCGGCCATTTTGTTTTAATGAATGGGCTTCTAAAGTCACATCTCTGACTGATTATGTTCAAATTATATATTCATTATACATCATGTTATAGATATATACATGTCTTCAAAATGGCTGATTTTGTTTTAATTACCGGGATAATGCTGTTCCAGAGCAATATCTCTCAATGTGGACAAGTACTCATTTGACGATCACATACAAATTGTCATATCTATCATCATAGCTATATACCTGCATCATAAATTCGATAAAGTGCCATGCTGTGCCATGCATGGCTTGTTTAACTATCAGTATACATCAAATAATATTGAATTACAGCATTTCTAGTTGCTTCTAACACGAGGCAGCAGGTTAATTTATCACCGCAGGGAATTTTTATCTTTTTACTCAACTTAACAGATAATTACTAATACTTATTAGTACAATATGCCACTTTTATCGCCCTTGTGTTTAATTCATACAAGATATATTACTTACTCAAACTCTGGGAAGCAGGCTCAACTAGCTTCGCTATAGCTATTTCTGCTTCCCAGCCATATTATACATATTTACTAAGACTTTTGTTCATTTATTTGTTCGTTTATTTATACTTGTACATATATATATATATTTATTAACTTACTTCCTATTGTAACTTTTTTCACCTTGTATAATATGGAAAATAAAACAACAATTAAAGTTGATCCAAGATATCCTTTTTGTCAAATGTCATTGTATATCCATATTTGATACTATGGATCAATTTTGTCACATAGTAGACACAAATGATATCTCAAGTACTAATCATATTTCAATGAGACTTGCTACATAGATCTTCTAAGACTATGCAGAGACTCTATTAGTTTCAGGGTAAATAATTGTGGATATTAATTACCTAATTTGCATAATTAGTTAATTGTTTCTATGAATGTTCCACTGATAAATAAAGAACCACGAATTGGATTCTAATGAAACTTTTATAGAGTACTCATCATCACATTTCAATGAATCTAGAACTATGCAGAGACCAAATTAGTTTTTGATAAATATTAGTCATATTAGTTACCTGATTTACATATTTAGTTTTCAGTTTTTCCATCAATATCTCAGGTACAAGTAATTTTGAATTAATTTTTAATGTGTCTTCAATACTCTCAGCACACGGGAGTTCTTTCTAAGCCTTCTATGATATACTTTCTGTTTTGTTACCCGTGTATAGAAAATATATATCACTTTGTGTTGAAACACCACAGTTTCTCGCAGTTGTTTATATGATTAAAACGTTATCGCAAAAGAAAACACAAGACACGTAGGATCAAAAGAAATGCCCGCTTTGCCAATCTATTTATTAGTTGTCTGAGATTTAGTGTACGAGTTCAAAACCAAGCAGGGGCAGTGACATTCTTCATTGCTAGTTTATTATGACAATGCCGTTTCATTACAGTGAATGGTTGAAGTGGTCCTCCCATTACCATGTATTCAATTCTGAACCCAATGAGTTTATTTATCCAAGTGCTGACTTCCACAAAAAACAGGAGACATCATGATTATTATACTTGACAATTTCTTTAAGATGAACGTCTGGTATTGATGCAATTATGTCTGGCAATCTGTCATGTGTCAGTGGATGTACTGCAACACTTAATGATTGACTTCTTGGACCATAGCTGTAAATGAAGACCAATAACTAATGTAAAAAACTAATGTTTCACAGCTAACTATTTTGCTTGTATCCAAGCAATTAATAGTGAGTACAAATGTAATAGAATATCTGCATAGCAAATTTGTTGAAATATCTTGCAAGCAACACCATTCATGCATAACAAAAAGTGCCAAAACAATTTTGAAATAAAAATAGGGCATGTAGGAACATAAATACTGTACCATACATATAATATATTTGTTGTGCGTCTGCCCGGAGTCATATCTCAGAATCCCTAAGACCGATTCTGCTCATTCTTTGCATGTGCCTAGTACTTTATGTGGGACATATGCACATGCAGTGGTTTAGCAATTCGATTCAAAATGGCTGACTGGCAGCCATCTTGTTTTTTGAAAATGTTGTACCGGTATTTTGGACATGCTTTGTCAGTTGTCATTCAAACTTGGTACATAGATTATACATGTTAGGATACATGTCCATGACGATTTATTCCACAATGGCATCAAAGATGGTCGACTGGCAGGCATCTTGTTATTTTTTATGCGGTATCTTGGACATGCTCTGTCAGTTTTCATTCAAATTTGGTACATACATGTATTTTATAACTCATGAACAATCCGAATCGCAACACAGCAATTAAACACAACACAACACCATAGCATCAACAATATTGACATACATGTATGAGGGATGCACATATTTGTATTCAGCGTTATTTCAGCTTCCAACGTACACTCTACCATTTCACCTTTTCGTACTGTGTAAATATACATGTGATAAATGCACAATATTTCCTAGAGGCTGACATCAGCAGACAACCGTGTTTACCACCACTCAGATAGATACCAAACTCTGGCAATAATCACTCATATTAACTGAGGTCAACATTGTGGGATTATTACCTACCTTTTCAGAATATGCTTTCGAACAGATTTACAAGTATTTAATGGTGAATGACAGAACAGGTAGAAAGCAGTCAACTTAGGACAGTTATCAAATAGCTGATACACTCCTAATATGTCAAAACTGAGAGAGAGAAAAAATCAGACAAGTAGTACAAGTACATTGTGATGTCATCAGTGTAATGGGGGTATTACAAATTAATACTGTGAAATACTTTATTTTCGCTGAATAGGCTTTTTGGTTGTTTTGTATGGAATTTATTTTTACTGATGTTTGATGAGTTTAATGTGCAATATAGGAAAAAAAGTATATTCACTGGATTTTATTTTCCTGGAATCATCCCTTCAGTGAAAATAGCGAAAATAAATTCCAAACGAAAATAAAATATTTTACGGTATATCAGAGTTACAGTTCCATGTGATGTGGTCAGTATAATTGGGGGTATTACAAAGTAATATCAGTGTTATAGTTCCATGTGATGTGGTCAGTATAATTGGGGGTATTACAAAGTAACATCAGTGTTATAGTTCCATGTGATGTGGTCAATATAATTGGGGATATTACAAAGTAATATCAGTGTTATAGTTTCATGAGATGTGGTCAGTATAATTGGGGATATTACAAAGTAACATCAGTGTTATAGTTCCATGAGATGTGGTCAGTATAATTGGGGATATTACAAAGTAACATCAGTGTTATAGTTTCATGAGATGTGGTCAGTATAATTAGGGGTATTACAAAGTAATATCAGTGTTATAGTTCCATGTGATGTGGTCAGTATAATTGGGGGTATTACAAAGTAATATCAGTGTTATAGTTCCATGAGATGTGGTCAGTATAATTGGGGATATTACAAAGTAACATCAGTGTTATAGTTCCATGTGATGTGGTCAGTATAATTGGGGGTATTACAAAGTAACATCAGTGTTATAGTTCCATGTGATGTGGTCAGTATAATTGGGGGTATTACAAAGTAATATCAGTGTTATAGTTCCATGAGATGTGGTCAGTATAATTGGGGGTATTACAAAGTAATATCAGTGTTATAGTTCCATGTGATGTGGTCAGTATAATTGGGGATATTACAAAGTAATATCAGTGTTATAGTTCCATGAGATGTGGTCAGTATAATTGGGGGTATTACAAAGTAACATCAGTGTTATAGTTTCATGAGATGTGGTCAGTATAATTGGGGATATTACAAAGTAATATCAGTGTTATAGTTCCATGAGATGTGGTCAGTATAATTGGGGGTATTACAAAGTAACATCAGTGTTATAGTTCCATGAGATGTGGTCAGTATAATTGGGGATATTACAAAGTAATATCAGTGTTATAGTTCCATGAGATGTGGTCAGTATAATTGGGGATATTACAAAGTAACATCAGTGTTATAGTTTCATGAGATGTGGTCAGTATAATTGGGGATATTACAAAGTAACATCAGTGTTATAGTTCCATGTGATGTGGTCAGTATAATTGGGGATATTACAAAGTAATATCAGTGTTATAGTTCCATGAGATGTGGTCAGTATAATTGGGGATATTACAAAGTAACATCAGTGTTATAGTTCCATGTGATGTGGTCAGTATAATTGGGGATATTACAAAGTAATATCAGTGTTATAGTTTCATGAGATGTGGTCAGTATAATTGGGGGTATTACAAAGTAACATCAGTGTTATAGTTCCATGAGATGTGGTCAGTATAATTGGGGGTATTACAAAGTAATATCAGTGTTATAGTTCCATGAGATGTGGTCAGTATAATTGGGGGTATTACAAAGTAATATCGTTGTTATAGTTCCATGAGATGTGGTCAGTATAATTGGGGGTATTACAAAGTAACATCAGTGTTATAGTTCCATGTGATGTGGTCAGTATAATTGGGGGTATTACAAAGTAATATCAGTGTTATAGTTCCATGAGATGTGGTCAGTATAATTGGGGGTATTACAAAGTAATATCAGTGTTATAGTTCCATGAGATGTGGTCAGTATAATTGGGGGTATTACAAAGTAACATCAGTGTTATAGTTCCATGTGATGTGGTCAGTATAATTGGGGATATTACAAAGTAATATCAGTGTTATAGTTCCATGAGATGTGGTCAGTATAATTGGGGATATTACAAAGTAACATCAGTGTTATAGTTCCATGTGATGTGGTCAGTATAATTGGGGGTATTACAAAGTAACATCAGTGTTATAGTTCCATGAGATGTGGTCAGTATAATTGGGGGTATTACAAAGTAATATCAGTGTTATAGTTCCATGAGATGTGGTCAGTATAATTGGGGGTATTACAAAGTAACATCAGTGTTATAGTTCCATGTGATGTGGTCAGTATAATTGGGGGTATTACAAAGTAATATCAGTGTTATAGTTCCATGAGATGTGGTCAGTATAATTGGGGGTATTACAAAGTAACATCAGTGTTATAGTTCCATGTGATGTGGTCAGTATAATTGGGGGTATTACAAAGTAACATCAGTGTTATAGTTCCATGAGATGTGGTCAGTATAATTGGGGGTATTACAAAGTAACATCAGTGTTATAGTTTCATGAGATGTGGTCAGTATAATTGGGGGTATTACAAAGTAACATCAGTGTTATAGTTCCATGAGATGTGGTCAGTATAATTGGGGGTATTACAAAGTAACATCAGTGTTATAGTTTCATGAGATGTGGTCAGTATAATTAGGGGTATTACAAAGTAACATCAGTGTTATAGTTCCATGTGATGTGGTCAGTATAATTGGGGGTATTACAAAGTAACATCAGTGTTATAGTTCCATGAGATGTGGTCAGTATAATTGGGGATATTACAAAGTAACATCAGTGTTATAGTTCCATGAGATGTGGTCAGTATAATTGGGGGTATTACAAAGTAACATCAGTGTTATAGTTCCATGTGATGTGGTCAGTATAATTGGGGGTATTACAAAGTAATATCAGTGTTATAGTTCCATGAGATGTGGTCAGTATAATTGGGGGTATTACAAAGCAATATCAGTGTTATAGTTCCATGTGATGTGGTCAGTATAATTGGGGGTATTACAAAGTAACATCAGTGTTATAGTTCCATGAGATGTGGTCAGTATAATTGGGGGTATTACAAAGTAACATCAGTGTTATAGTTTCATGAGATGTGGTCAGTATAATTGGGGGTATTACAAAGTAATATCAGTGTTATAGTTCCATGAGATGTGGTCAGTATAATTGGGGGTATTACAAAGTAATATCAGTGTTATAGTTCCATGAGATGTGGTCAGTATAATTGGGGGTATTACAAAGTAATATCAGTGTTATAGTTCCATGAGATGTGGTCAGTATAATTGGGGGTATTACAAAGTAATATCAGTGTTATAGTTCCATGAGATGTGGTCAGTATAATTGGGGGTATTACAAAGTAATATCAGTGTTATAGTTCCATGAGATGTGGTCAGTATAATTGGGGGTATTACAAAGTAATATCAGTGTTATAGTTCCATGAGATGTGGTCAGTATAATTGGGGGTATTACAAAGCAATATCAGTGTTATAGTTCCATGTGATGTGGTCAGTATAATTGGGGGTACTAGTATTACAAAGTAATATCAGTGTTATAGTTCCATGTGATGTGGTCAGTATAATTGGGGGTATTACAAAGTAACATCAGTGTTATAGTTCCATGAGATGTGGTCAGTATAATTGGGGGTATTACAAAGTAATATCAGTGTTATAGTTCCATGTGATGTGGTCAGTATAAATGGGGGTATTACAAAGTAACATCAGTGTTATAGTTCCATGAGATGTGGTCAGTATAATTGGGGGTACTAGTATTACAAAGTAATATCAGTGTTATAGTTTCATGAGATGTGGTCAGTATAATTGGGGATATTACAAAGTAATATCAGTGTTATAGTTTCATGAGATGTGGTCAGTATAATTGGGGGTATTACAAAGTAACATCAGTGTTATAGTTCCATGAGATGTGGTCAGTATAATTGGGGGTATTACAAAGTAATATCAGTGTTATAGTTCCATGTGATGTGGTCAGTATAATTGGGGGTATTACAAAGTAACATCAGTGTTATAGTTCCATGAGATGTGGTCAGTATAATTGGGGGTATTACAAAGTAACATCAGTGTTATAGTTCCATGAGATGTGGTCAGTATAATTGGGGGTATTACAAAGTAATATCAGTGTTATAGTTCCATGTGATGTGGTCAGTATAATTGGGGATATTACAAAGTAACATCAGTGTTATAGTTCCATGAGATGTGGTCAGTATAATTGGGGATATTACAAAGTAATATCAGTGTTATAGTTTCATGAGATGTGGTCAGTATAATTGGGGGTATTACAAAGTAACATCAGTGTTATAGTTTCATGAGATGTGGTCAGTATAATTGGGGGTATTACAAAGTAATATCAGTGTTATAGTTCCATGTGATGTGGTCAGTATAATTGGGGGTATTACAAAGTAATATCAGTGTTATAGTTCCATGTGATGTGGTCAGTATAAATGGGGGTATTACAAAGTAACATCAGTGTTATAGTTCCATGAGATGTGGTCAGTATAATTGGGGGTACTAGTATTACAAAGTAATATCAGTGTTATAGTTTCATGAGATGTGGTCAGTATAATTGGGGGTATTACAAAGTAATATCAGTGTTATAGTTTCATGAGATGTGGTCAGTATAATTGGGGATATTACAAAGTAATATCAGTGTTATAGTTCCATGTGATGTGGTCAGTATAATTGGGGATATTACAAAGTAACATCAGTGTTATAGTTCCATGTGATGTGGTCAGTATAATTGGGGGTATTACAAAGTAATATCAGTGTTATAGTTTCATGAGATGTGGTCAGTATAATTGGGGGTATTACAAAGTAACATCAGTGTTATAGTTCCATGAGATGTGGTCAGTATAATTGGGGGTATTACAAAGTAACATCAGTGTTATAGTTCCATGAGATGTGGTCAGTATAATTGGGGGTATTACAAAGTAACATCAGTGTTATAGTTTCATGAGATGTGGTCAGTATAATTGGGGGTATTACAAAGTAATATCAGTGTTATAGTTTCATGAGATGTGGTCAGTATAATTGGGGATATTACAAAGTAACATCAGTGTTATAGTTCCATGTGATGTGGTCAGTATAATTGGGGGTATTACAAAGTAACATCAGTGTTATAGTTCCATGAGATGTGGTCAGTATAATTGGGGGTATTACAAAGTAATATCAGTGTTATAGTTCCATGAGATGTGGTCAGTATAATTGGGGGTATTACAAAGTAATATCAGTGTTATAGTTCCATGAGATGTGGTCAGTATAATTGGGGGTATTACAAAGTAACATCAGTGTTATAGTTTCATGAGATGTGGTCAGTATAATTGGAGGTATTACAAAGTAACATCAGTGTTATAGTTCCATGTGATGTGGTCAGTATAATTGGGGGTATTACAAAGTAACATCAGTGTTATAGTTTCATGAGATGTGGTCAGTATAATTGGGGATATTACAAAGTAACATCAGTGTTATAGTTCCATGTGATGTGGTCAGTATAATTGGAGGTATTACAAAGTAACATCAGTGTTATAGTTCCATGAGATGTGGTCAGTATAATTGGGGGTATTACAAAGTAATATCAGTGTTATAGTTCCATGAGATGTGGTCAGTATAATTGGGGGTATTACAAAGTAATATCAGTGTTATAGTTCCATGAGATGTGGTCAGTATAATTGGGGGTATTACAAAGTAATATCAGTGTTATAGTTTCATGAGATGTGGTCAGTATAATTGGGGGTATTACAAAGTAATATCAGTGTTATAGTTCCATGAGATGTGGTCAGTATAATTGGGGGTATTACAAAGTAACATAAGTGTTATAGTTCCATGTGATGTGGTCAGTATAATTGGGGGTATTACAAAGTAACATCAGTGTTATAGTTCCATGAGATGTGGTCAGTATAATTGGGGGTATTACAAAGTAACATCAGTGTTATAGTTTCATGAGATGTGGTCAGTATAATTGGGGATATTACAAAGTAACATCAGTGTTATAGTTCCATGTGATGTGGTCAGTATAATTGGGGGTATTACAAAGTAACATCAGTGTTATAGTTCCATGAGATGTGGTCAGTATAATTGGGGGTATTACAAAGTAATATCAGTGTTATAGTTCCATGAGATGTGGTCAGTATAATTGGGGGTATTACAAAGTAACATCAGTGTTATAGTTCCATGTGATGTGGTCAGTATAATTGGGGGTATTACAAAGTAACATCAGTGTTATAGTTCCATGAGATGTGGTCAGTATAATTGGGGGTATTACAAAGTAATATCAGTGTTATAGTTCCATGTAATGTGGTCAGTATAATTGGGGGTATTACAAAGTAACATCAGTGTTATAGTTTCATGAGATGTGGTCAGTATAATTGGGGGTATTACAAAGTAACATCAGTGTTATAGTTCCATGTGATGTGGTCAGTATAATTGGAGGTATTACAAAGTAACATCAGTGTTATAGTTCCATGAGATGTGGTCAGTATAATTGGGGGTATTACAAAGTAACATCAGTGTTATAGTTTCATGAGATGTGGTCAGTATAATTGGGGATATTACAAAGTAACATCAGTGTTATAGTTCCATGTGATGTGGTCAGTATAATTGGAGGTATTACAAAGTAACATCAGTGTTATAGTTCCATGAGATGTGGTCAGTATAATTGGGGGTATTACAAAGTAATATCAGTGTTATAGTTCCATGAGATGTGGTCAGTATAATTGGGGGTATTACAAAGTAATATCAGTGTTATAGTTCCATGAGATGTGGTCAGTATAATTGGGGGTATTACAAAGTAATATCAGTGTTATAGTTTCATGAGATGTGGTCAGTATAATTGGGGGTATTACAAAGTAATATCAGTGTTATAGTTCCATGAGATGTGGTCAGTATAATTGGGGGTATTACAAAGTAATATCAGTGTTATAGTTTCATGAGATGTGGTCAGTATAATTGGGGGTATTACAAAGTAACATCAGTGTTATAGTTTCATGAGATGTGGTCAGTATAATTGGGGGTATTACAAAGTAACATCAGTGTTATAGTTCCATGAGATGTGGTCAGTATAATTGGGGGTATTACAAAGTAATATCAGTGTTATAGTTTCATGAGATGTGGTCAGTATAATTGGGATATTACAAAGTAACATCAGTGTTATAGTTCCATGAGATGTGGTCAGTATAATTGGGGGTATTACAAAGTAACATCAGTGTTATAGTTCCATGTGATGTGGTCAGTATAATTGGGGGTATTACAAAGTAACATCAGTGTTATAGTTCCATGAGATGTGGTCAGTATAATTGGGGGTATTACAAAGTAACATCAGTGTTATAGTTTCATGAGATGTGGTCAGTATAATTGGGGATATTAGAAAGTAACATCAGTGTTATAGTTCCATGTGATGTGGTCAGTATAATTGGGGGTATTACAAAGTAACATAAGTGTTATAGTTCCATGTGATGTGGTCAGTATAATTGGGGGTATTACAAAGTAACATCAGTGTTATAGTTCCATGAGATGTGGTCAGTATAATTGGGGGTATTACAAAGTAACATCAGTGTTATAGTTTCATGAGATGTGGTCAGTATAATTGGGGATATTACAAAGTAACATCAGTGTTATAGTTCCATGTGATGTGGTCAGTATAATTGGGGGTATTACAAAGTAACATCAGTGTTATAGTTCCATGAGATGTGGTCAGTATAATTGGGGGTATTACAAAGTAACATCAGTGTTATAGTTCCATGTGATGTGGTCAGTATAATTGGGGGTATTACAAAGTAATATCAGTGTTATAGTTCCATGAGATGTGGTCAGTATAATTGGGGGTATTACAAAGTAACATCAGTGTTATAGTTCCATGAGATGTGGTCAGTATAATTGGGGGTATTACAAAGTAATATCGTTGTTATAGTTCCATGTGATGTGGTCAGTATAATTGGGGGTATTACAAAGTAACATCAGTGTTATAGTTCCATGTGATGTGGTCAGTATAATTGGGGGTATTACAAAGTAATATCAGTGTTATAGTTTCATGAGATGTGGTCAGTATAATTGGGGATATTACAAAGTAACATCAGTGTTATAATTCCATGAGATGTGGTCAGTATAATTGGGGGTATTACAAAGTAACATCAGTGTTATAGTTCCATGAGATGTGGTCAGTATAATTGGGGGTATTACAAAGTAACATCAGTGTTATAGTTCCATGTGATGTGGTCAGTATAATTGGGGGTATTACAAAGTAACATCAGTGTTATAGTTCCATGAGATGTGGTCAGTATAATTGGGGGTATTACAAAGTAACATCAGTGTTATAGTTCCATGAGATGTGGTCAGTATAATTGGGGGTATTACAAAGTAATATCAGTGTTATAGTTCCATGTGATGTGGTCAGTATAATTGGGGGTATTACAAAGTAACATCAGTGTTATAGTTCCATGAGATGTGGTCAGTATAATTGGGGGTATTACAAAGTAACATCAGTGTTATAGTTCCATGAGATGTGGTCAGTATAATTGGGGGTATTACAAAGTAATATCAGTGTTATAGTTCCATGTGATGTGGTCAGTATAATTGGGGGTATTACAAAGTAACATCAGTGTTATAGTTCCATGAGATGTGGTCAGTATAATTGGGGGTATTACAAAGTAACATCAGTGTTATAGTTCCATGAGATGTGGTCAGTATAATTGGGGGTATTACAAAGTAATATCAGTGTTATAGTTCCATGTGATGTGGTCAGTATAATTGGGGGTATTACAAAGTAATATCAGTGTTATAGTTTCATGAGATGTGGTCAGTATAATTGGGGATATTACAAAGTAACATCAGTGTTATAGTTCCATGAGATGTGGTCAGTATAATTGGGGGTATTACAAAGTAATATCAGTGTTATAGTTCCATGTGATGTGGTCAGTATAATTGGGGGTATTACAAAGTAACATCAGTGTTATAGTTTCATGAGATGTGGTCAGTATAATTGGGGGTATTACAAAGTAACATCAGTGTTATAGTTTCATGAGATGTGGTCAGTATAATTGGGGATATTACAAAGTAACATCAGTGTTATAGTTCCATGTGATGTGGTCAGTATAATTGGGGGTATTACAAAGTAACATCAGTGTTATAGTTCCATGAGATGTGGTCAGTATAATTGGGGGTATTACAAAGTAACATCAGTGTTATAGTTTCATGAGATGTGGTCAGTATAATTGGGGATATTACAAAGTAACATCAGTGTTATAGTTCCATGAGATGTGGTCAGTATAATTGGGGATATTACAAAGTAACATCAGTGTTATAGTTTCATGAGATGTGGTCAGTATAATTGGGGATATTACAAAGTAACATCAGTGTTATAGTTTCATGAGATGTGGTCAGTATAATTGGGGATATTACAAAGTAACATCAGTGTTATAGTTTCATGAGATGTGGTCAGTATAATTGGGGATATTACAAAGTAACATCAGTGTTATAGTTTCATGAGATGTGGTCAGTATAATTGGGGGTATTACAAAGTAACATCAGTGTTATAGTTTCATGAGATGTGGTCAGTATAATTGGGGATATTACAAAGTAACATCAGTGTTATAGTTCCATGAGATGTGGTCAGTATAATTGGGGGTATTACAAAGTAATATCAGTGTTATAGTTCCATGAGATGTGGTCAGTATAATTGGGGGTATTACAAAGTAACATCAGTGTTATAGTTCCATGTGATGTGGTCAGTATAATTGGGGATATTACAAAGTAACATCAGTGTTATAGTTCCATGAGATGTGGTCAGTATAATTGGGGATATTACAAAGTAACATCAGTGTTATAGTTTCATGAGATGTGGTCAGTATAATTGGGGATATTACAAAGTAACATCAGTGTTATAGTTTCATGAGATGTGGTCAGTATAATTGGGGGTATTACAAAGTAACATCAGTGTTATAGTTTCATGAGATGTGGTCAGTATAATTGGGGATATTACAAAGTAACATCAGTGTTATAGTTCCATGAGATGTGGTCAGTATAATTGGGGGTATTACAAAGTAATATCAGTGTTATAGTTCCATGAGATGTGGTCAGTATAATTGGGGGTATTACAAAGTAACATCAGTGTTATAGTTCCATGAGATGTGGTCAGTATAATTGGGGGTATTACAAAGTAATATCAGTGTTATAGTTCCATGTGATGTGGTCAGTATAATTGGGGATATTACAAAGTAACATCAGTGTTATAGTTCCATGTGATGTGGTCAGTATAATTGGGGGTATTACAAAGTAACATCAGTGTTATAGTTCCATGAGATGTGGTCAGTATAATTGGGGGTATTACAAAGTAATATCAGTGTTATAGTTTCATGAGATGTGGTCAGTATAATTGGGGGTATTACAAAGTAATATCAGTGTTATAGTTTCATGAGATGTGGTCAGTATAATTGGGGGTATTACAAAGTAACATCAGTGTTATAGTTCCATGAGATGTGGTCAGTATAATTGGGGGTATTACAAAGTAACATCAGTGTTATAGTTTCATGAGATGTGGTCAGTATAATTGGGGATATTACAAAGTAACATCAGTGTTATAGTTTCATGAGATGTGGTCAGTATAATTGGGGATATTACAAAGTAACATCAGTGTTATAGTTCCATGTGATGTGGTCAGTATAATTGGGGGTATTACAAAGTAACATCAGTGTTATAGTTCCATGTGATGTGGTCAGTATAATTGGGGGTATTACAAAGTAACATCAGTGTTATAGTTTCATGAGATGTGGTCAGTATAATTGGGGATATTACAAAGTAACATCAGTGTTATAGTTCCATGTGATGTGGTCAGTATAATTGGGGGTATTACAAAGTAACATCAGTGTTATAGTTCCATGAGATGTGGTCAGTATAATTGGGGGTATTACAAAGTAATATCAGTGTTATAGTTCCATGAGATGTGGTCAGTATAATTGGGGGTATTACAAAGTAACATCAGTGTTATAGTTCCATGAGATGTGGTCAGTATAATTGGGGGTATTACAAAGTAACATCAGTGTTATAGTTTCATGAGATGTGGTCAGTATAATTGGGGATATTACAAAGTAACATCAGTGTTATAGTTCCATGTGATGTGGTCAGTATAATTGGGGGTATTACAAAGTAACATCAGTGTTATAGTTCCATGAGATGTGGTCAGTATAATTGGGGGTATTACAAAGTAATATCGTTGTTATAGTTCCATGTGATGTGGTCAGTATAATTGGGGGTATTACAAAGTAACATCAGTGTTATAGTTCCATGTGATGTGGTCAGTATAATTGGGGATATTACAAAGTAACATCAGTGTTATAGTTCCATGAGATGTGGTCAGTATAATTGGGGGTATTACAAAGTAATATCAGTGTTATAGTTCCATGAGATGTGGTCAGTATAATTGGGGGTATTACAAAGTAACATCAGTGTTATAGTTCCATGAGATGTGGTCAGTATAATTGGGGATATTACAAAGTAACATCAGTGTTATAGTTCCATGAGATGTGGTCAGTATAATTGGGGATATTACAAAGTAACATCAGTGTTATAGTTCCATGAGATGTGGTCAGTATAATTGGGGGTATTACAAAGTAACATCAGTGTTATAGTTCCATGAGATGTGGTCAGTATAATTGGGGGTATTACAAAGTAACATCAGTGTTATAGTTCCATGAGATGTGGTCAGTATAATTGGGGGTACTAGTATTACAAAGTAATATCAGTGTTATAGTTCCATGTGATGTGGTCAGTATAATTGGGGATATTACAAAGTAATATCAGTGTTATAGTTTCATGAGATGTGGTCAGTATAATTGGGGGTATTACAAAGTAACATCAGTGTTATAGTTCCATGAGATGTGGTCAGTATAATTGGGGATATTACAAAGTAACATCAGTGTTATAGTTTCATGAGATGTGGTCAGTATAATTGGGGGTATTACAAAGTAATATCAGTGTTATAGTTCCATGTGATGTGGTCAGTATAATTGGGGGTATTACAAAGTAACATCAGTGTTATAGTTCCATGAGATGTGGTCAGTATAATTGGGGGTATTACAAAGTAACATCAGTGTTATAGTTCCATGAGATGTGGTCAGTATAATTGGGGGTATTACAAAGTAACATCAGTGTTATAGTTCCATGAGATGTGGTCAGTATAATTGGGGGTATTACAAAGTAACATCAGTGTTATAGTTCCATGTGATGTGGTCAGTATAATTGGGGGTATTACAAAGTAACATCAGTGTTATAGTTCCATGAGATGTGGTCAGTATAATTGGGGGTATTACAAAGTAACATCAGTGTTATAGTTCCATGAGATGTGGTCAGTATAATTGGGGGTATTACAAAGTAATATCAGTGTTATAGTTCCATGTGATGTGGTCAGTATAATTGGGGGTATTACAAAGTAACATCAGTGTTATAGTTTCATGAGATGTGGTCAGTATAATTGGGGGTATTACAAAGTAACATCAGTGTTATAGTTCCATGTGATGTGGTCAGTATAATTGGGGATATTACAAAGTAATATCAGTGTTATAGTTTCATGAGATGTGGTCAGTATAATTGGGGGTATTACAAAGTAACATCAGTGTTATAGTTCCATGAGATGTGGTCAGTATAATTGGGGGTATTACAAAGTAACATCAGTGTTATAGTTCCATGAGATGTGGTCAGTATAATTGGGGGTATTACAAAGTAACATCAGTGTTATAGTTTCATGAGATGTGGTCAGTATAATTGGGGGTATTACAAAGTAACATCAGTGTTATAGTTCCATGAGATGTGGTCAGTATAATTGGGGGTATTACAAAGTAATATCAGTGTTATAGTTCCATGTGATGTGGTCAGTATAATTGGGGATATTACAAAGTAACATCAGTGTTATAGTTTCATGAGATGTGGTCAGTATAATTGGGGGTATTACAAAGTAACATCAGTGTTATAGTTCCATGAGATGTGGTCAGTATAATTGGGGGTATTACAAAGTAACATCAGTGTTATAGTTTCATGAGATGTGGTCAGTATAATTGGGGGTATTACAAAGTAACATCAGTGTTATAGTTCCATGAGATGTGGTCAGTATAATTGGGGATATTACAAAGTAACATCAGTGTTATAGTTCCATGAGATGTGGTCAGTATAATTGGGGGTATTACAAAGTAACATCAGTGTTATAGTTCCATGAGATGTGGTCAGTATAATTGGGGGTATTACAAAGTAACATCAGTGTTATAGTTTCATGAGATGTGGTCAGTATAATTGGGGGTATTACAAAGTAATATCAGTGTTATAGTTCCATGTGATGTGGTCAGTATAATTGGGGGTATTACAAAGTAACATCAGTGTTATATTTTCATGAGATGTGGTCAGTATAATTGGGGGTATTACAAAGTAATATCAGTGTTATAGTTCCATGTGATGTGGTCAGTATAATTGGGGGTATTACAAAGTAACATCAGTGTTATAGTTCCATGAGATGAGGTCAGTATAATTGGGGATATTACAAAGTAACATCAGTGTTATAGTTTCATGAGATGTGGTCAGTATAATTGGGGGTATTACAAAGTAACATCAGTGTTATAGTTTCATGAGATGTGGTCAGTATAATTGGGGGTATTACAAAGTAATATCAGTGTTACAGTTCCATGTGATGTGGTCAGTATAATTGGGGGTATTACAAAGTAATATCAGTGTTATAGTTCCATGTGATGTGGTCAGTATAATTGGGGGTATTACAAAGTAATATCAGTGTTATAGTTCCATGAGATGTGGTCAGTATAATTGGGGGTATTACAAAGTAACATCAGTGTTATAGTTCCATGAGATGTGGTCAGTATAATTGGGGGTATTACAAAGTAATATCAGTGTTATAGTTTCATGAGATGTGGTCAGTATAATTGGGGGTATTACAAAGTAACATCAGTGTTATAGTTCCATGAGATGTGGTCAGTATAATTGGGGGTATTACAAAGTAACATCAGTGTTATAGTTTCATGAGATGTGGTCAGTATAATTGGGGATATTACAAAGTAACATCAGTGTTATAGTTCCATGAGATGTGGTCAGTATAATTGGGGGTATTACAAAGTAACATCAGTGTTATAGTTCCATGAGATGTGGTCAGTATAATTGGGGGTATTACAAAGTAACATCAGTGTTATAGTTTCATGAGATGTGGTCAGTATAATTGGGGATATTACAAAGTAACATCAGTGTTATAGTTCCATGTGATGTGGTCAGTATAATTGGGGGTATTACAAAGTAACATCAGTGTTATAGTTCCATGAGATGTGGTCAGTATAATTGGGGGTATTACAAAGTAACATCAGTGTTATAGTTTCATGAGATGTGGTCAGTATAATTGGGGATATTACAAAGTAACATCAGTGTTATAGTTCCATGTGATGTGGTCAGTATAATTGGGGGTATTACAAAGTAACATCAGTGTTATAGTTCCATGAGATGTGGTCAGTATAATTGGGGGTATTACAAAGTAATATCAGTGTTATAGTTTCATGAGATGTGGTCAGTATAATTGGGGGTATTACAAAGTAACATCAGTGTTATAGTTCCATGAGATGTGGTCAGTATAATTGGGGATATTACAAAGTAACATCAGTGTTATAGTTCCATGAGATGTGGTCAGTATAATTGGGGGTACTAGTATTACAAAGTAATATCAGTGTTATAGTTCCATGTGATGTGGTCAGTATAATTGGGGGTATTACAAAGTAATATCAGTGTTATAGTTTCATGAGATGTGGTCAGTATAATTGGGGGTATTACAAAGTAATATCAGTGTTATAGTTTCATGAGATGTGGTCAGTATAATTGGGGGTATTACAAAGTAATATCAGTGTTATAGTTTCATGAGATGTGGTCAGTATAATTGGGGGTATTACAAAGTAACATCAGTGTTATAGTTCCATGAGATGTGGTCAGTATAATTGGGGATATTACAAAGTAACATCAGTGTTATAGTTCCATGAGATGTGGTCAGTATAATTGGGGGTACTAGTATTACAAAGTAATATCAGTGTTATAGTTCCATGTGATGTGGTCAGTATAATTGGGGATATTACAAAGTAATATCAGTGTTATAGTTTCATGAGATGTGGTCAGTATAATTGGGGGTATTACAAAGTAACATCAGTGTTATAGTTCCATGAGATGTGGTCAGTATAATTGGGGGTATTACAAAGTAACATCAGTGTTATAGTTTCATGAGATGTGGTCAGTATAATTGGGGATATTACAAAGTAACATCAGTGTTATAGTTCCATGTGATGTGGTCAGTATAATTGGGGGTATTACAAAGTAATATCAGTGTTATAGTTTCATGAGATGTGGTCAGTATAATTGGGGGTATTACAAAGTAATATCAGTGTTATAGTTCCATGAGATGTGGTCAGTATAATTGGGGGTATTACAAAGTAATATCAGTGTTATAGTTCCATGAGATGTGGTCAGTATAATTGGGGATATTACAAAGTAATATCAGTGTTATAGTTCCATGTGATGTGGTCAGTATAATTGGGGGTATTACAAAGTAATATCAGTGTTATAGTTCCATGTGATGTGGTCAGTATAATTGGGGGTATTACAAAGTAACATCAGTGTTATAGTTCCATGAGATGTGGTCAGTATAATTGGGGGTATTACAAAGTAACATCAGTGTTATAGTTCCATGTGATGTGGTCAGTATAATTGGGGGTATTACAAAGTAACATCAGTGTTATAGTTCCATGAGATGTGGTCAGTATAATTGGGGGTATTACAAAGTAACATCAGTGTTATAGTTCCATGTGATGTGGTCAGTATAATTGGGGGTATTACAAAGTAACATCAGTGTTATAGTTTCATGAGATGTGGTCAGTATAATTGGGGGTATTACAAAGTAATATCAGTGTTATAGTTCCATGAGATGTGGTCAGTATAATTGGGGGTATTACAAAGTAATATCAGTGTTATAGTTCCATGTGATGTGGTCAGTATAATTGGGGGTATTACAAAGTAACATCAGTGTTATAGTTCCATGTGATGTGGTCAGTATAATTGGGGGTATTACAAAGTAACATCAGTGTTATAGTTCCATGAGATGTGGTCAGTATAATTGGGGGTACTAGTATTACAAAGTAATATCAGTGTTATAGTTCCATGTGATGTGGTCAGTATAATTGGGGGTATTACAAAGTAACATCAGTGTTATAGTTCCATGAGATGTGGTCAGTATAATTGGGGGTATTACAAAGTAACATCAGTGTTATAGTTCCATGTGATGTGGTCAGTATAATTGGGGGTATTACAAAGTAACATCAGTGTTATAGTTTCATGAGATGTGGTCAGTATAATTGGGGGTATTACAAAGTAATATCAGTGTTATAGTTCCATGAGATGTGGTCAGTATAATTGGGGGTATTACAAAGTAATATCAGTGTTATAGTTCCATGAGATGTGGTCAGTATAATTGGGGGTATTACAAAGTAACATCAGTGTTATAGTTCCATGTGATGTGGTCAGTATAATTGGGGGTATTACAAAGTAACATCAGTGTTATAGTTCCATGAGATGTGGTCAGTATAATTGGGGGTACTAGTATTACAAAGTAATATCAGTGTTATAGTTCCATGTGATGTGGTCAGTATAATTGGGGATATTACAAAGTAATATCAGTGTTATAGTTTCATGAGATGTGGTCAGTATAATTGGGGGTATTACAAAGTAACATCAGTGTTATAGTTTCATGAGATGTGGTCAGTATAATTGGGGGTATTACAAAGTAACATCAGTGTTATAGTTCCATGTGATGTGGTCAGTATAATTGGGGGTATTACAAAGTAATATCAGTGTTATAGTTCCATGAGATGTGGTCAGTATAATTGGGGGTATTACAAAGTAATATCAGTGTTATAGTTCCATGAGATGTGGTCAGTATAATTGGGGGTATTACAAAGTAACATCAGTGTTATAGTTCCATGTGATGTGGTCAGTATAATTGGGGGTATTACAAAGTAACATCAGTGTTATAGTTTCATGAGATGTGGTCAGTATAATTGGGGGTATTACAAAGTAATATCAGTGTTATAGTTCCATGAGATGTGGTCAGTATAATTGGGGGTATTACAAAGTAACATCAGTGTTATAGTTCCATGTGATGTGGTCAGTATAATTGGGGGTATTACAAAGTAACATCAGTGTTATAGTTCCATGAGATGTGGTCAGTATAATTGGGGGTATTACAAAGTAACATCAGTGTTATAGTTTCATGAGATGTGGTCAGTATAATTGGGGGTATTACAAAGTAATATCAGTGTTATAGTTCCATGTGATGTGGTCAGTATAATTGGGGGTATTACAAAGTAACATCAGTGTTATAGTTTCATGAGATGTGGTCAGTATAATTGGGGGTATTACAAAGTAATATCAGTGTTATAGTTCCATGTGATGTGGTCAGTATAATTGGGGATATTACAAAGTAACATCAGTGTTATAGTTCCATGAGATGTGGTCAGTATAATTGGGGGTATTACAAAGTAATATCAGTGTTATAGTTCCATGTGATGTGGTCAGTATAATTGGGGGTATTACAAAGTAACATCAGTGTTATAGTTCCATGAGATGTGGTCAGACAGGAGGTAAAATTATTCAGTAAACTCATACATATGTTTATAATTACTATTATACATCTGTCACCATAACATCACAAGTTACAGTGTGTCGTAATTTTGCAATATTTTACAAGGTATTTTCATCCTACCATATAAGGAAATGTGAATTCCAAATATGTAATGATTACCCGCATAAGTGTTCTCTAATAATAAGAACAAACATGGCTGCCACCTGGGTTTGACAGGACTCCACACAAAGAAGTTCGTTGATTCTGTTCTAAAATTTTTGGATTTTGGCATTCCCATAATGTATCCTTGGAAGGAAAAGATGTATTATTATAATAAGGTTATTACAAGGATACCTCAAAGTATGCACTCAGACAGTGCTCGGTTACATCAACCTCAGCTGCGCATCGGTTGATACTTCCGCTGTACTGTATGTCTTCGTACATACTTTGAGGTATCCTCATAATAACCTCATATTATGATAACAAAGACTATTTCACCCTATGACTACTTATGCATGTTCTTACCTTATATCCTTGGTTATAATACATATTCTTTGAAGCATCTTACATTGACCAAGTGATGTCCAGAATACATGGTTTAACATTACACTGTTTACATTATGTTCCAATCTGTGAAAAGTTCAAATAAGCTTAGATTGATATTTCACTGTAATATATCAGTTTTCAGTAGCTACCTCTCTGAATGTTGAAATTTGTACATACCTAAGATCTCTTAAATTCTTAAAATGTTGGAATGATTGGTTTAATGCCATCAGGTATGCATGACTACCAGTTCCTATACAGGCCAGTGATAAGCTGGTTAATTGACAACAATGAATTGCTATGGTAACAATGCTGTTGCCATGCAGAACACCAGGTAGACCTATCAGGCTCAGTTTCTTCAGGTTATTCAATCTTGATATAAGAGCAATATCAGAATCTTGGAGTGCCCTGCTTTCCATGCTTGTACAAATAAAATGCCAGATAATGAATCATTAAACTATACTCATAAAGTATAATGACAAAATAATAAATTTATGTCAGAACACATCGTACAGCAAAGGTATTGTTGAGTTGCGATGCGATGCGATGCAGTAGTGTACAATGCACTGTCACATAAATTCCAGTATTTTGTTGAAATCTTTTTTTGAACAGATGTTGCAAAGAAAAGTTTATTTGAACTACCACTTACATAGTTTGTCACTTGGGGTTTGCACCAGGTGCTGTCAGTGATGTATTATAAATTTACATATTTAACTGCTACCTTAGAAGGACTGACTACTCAATCAGATCATAAGCCTTTAACTGCTATATTAGAAAGACTGACTACTCAATCAGATCATAAGCCTTTAACTGCTATCTTAGAAAGACTGACTACTCAATCAGATCATAAGCCTTTAACTGCTATCTTAGAAAGACTGACTACTCAATAAGATCATAAGCCTTTAACTGCTATCTTAGAATGACTGACTACTCAATCAGATCATAAGCCTTTAACTGCTACCTTGGAAAGACCGACTACTCAATCAGATCATAAGCCTTTAACTGCTATCTTAGAAAGACTGACTACTCAATCAGATCATAAGCCTTTAACTGCTATCTTGGAAAGACTGACTACTCAATCAGATCATAAGCCTTTAACTGCTATCTTAGAAAGACTGACTACTCAATCAGATCATAAGCCTTTAACTGCTATCTTAGAAAGACTGACTACTCAATCAGATCATAAGCCTTTAACTGCTATCTTAGAAAGACTCACTACTCAATCAGATCATAAGCCTTTAACTGCTATCTTAGAAAGACTAACTACTCAATCAGATCATAAGCCTTTAACTGCTATCTTAGAAAGACTCACTACTCAATCAGATCATAAGCCTTTAACTGCTATCTTAGAAAGACTGACTACTCAATCAGATCATAAGCCTTTAACTGCTATCTTAGAAAGACTCACTACTCAATCAGATCATAAGCCTTTAACTGCTATCTTAGAAAGACTGACTACTCAATCAGATCATAAGCCTTTAATTGCTATATTAGAAAGACTGACTACTCAATCAGATCATAAACCTTTAACTGCTATCTTAGAAAGACTGACTACTCAATCAGATCATAAGCCTTTAACTGCTATCTTAGAAAGACTGACTACTCAATCAGATCATAAGCCTTTAATTGCTATATTAGAAAGACTCACTACTCAATCAGATCATAAGCCTTTAACTGCTATCTTAGAAAAACTGACTACTCAATCAGATCATAAGCCTTTAATTGCTATATTAGAAAGACTGACTACTCAATCAGATCATAAGCCTTTAACTGCTATCTTAGAAAGACTGACTACTCAATAAGATCATAAGCCTTTAACTGCTATCTTAGAAAGACTGACTACTCAATCAGATCATAAGCCTTTAACTGCTATCTTAGAAAGACTGACTACTCAATCAGATCATAAGCCTTTAACTGCTATCTTAGAAAGACTAACTACTCAATCAGATCATAAGCCTTTAATTGCTATATTAGAAAGACTCACTACTCAATCAGATCATAAGCCTTTAACTGCTATCTTAGAAAGACTGACTACTCAATCAGATCATAAGCCTTTAATTGCTATATTAGAAAGACTGACTACTCAATCAGATCATAAACCTTTAACTGCTATCTTAGAAAGACTGACTACTCAATCAGATCATAAGCCTTTAACTGCTATCTTAGAAAGACTGACTACTCAATCAGATCATAAGCCTTTAATTGCTATCTTAGAAAGACTGACTACTCAATCAGATCATAAGCCTTTAACTGCTATCTTAGAAAGACTGACTACTCAATCAGATCATAAGCCTTTAACTGCTATCTCTAGAAAGACTGACTACTCAATCAGATCATAAGCCTTTAACTGCTATCTTAGAAAGACTGACTACTCAATAAGATCATAAGCCTTTAACTGCTATCTTAGAAAGACTTACTACTCAATCAGATCATAAGCCTTTAACTGCTATCTTAGAAAGACTGACTACTCAATCAGATCATAAGCCTTTAACTGCTATCTTAGAAAGACTGACTACTCAATCAGATCATAAGCCTTTAACTGCTATCTTAGAAAGACTGACTACTCAATCAGATCATAAGCCTTTAACTGCTATCTTAGAAAGACTGACTACTCAATCAGATCATAAGCCTTTAACTGCTATCTCTAGAAAGACTGACTACTCAATCAGATCATAAGCCTTTAACTGCTATCTTAGAAAGACTGACTACTCAATCAGATCATAAGCCTTTAACTGCTATCTTAGAAAGACTGACTACTCAATAAGATCATAAGCCTTTAACTGCTATCTTAGAATGACTGACTACTCAATCAGATCATAAGCCTTTAACTGCTACCTTGGAAAGACCGACTACTCAATCAGATCATAAGCCTTTAACTGCTATCTTAGAAAGACTGACTACTCAATCAGATCATAAGCCTTTAACTGCTATCTTGGAAAGACTGACTACTCAATCAGATCATAAGCCTTTAACTGCTATCTTAGAAAGACTGACTACTCAATCAGATCATAAGCCTTTAACTGCTATCTTAGAAAGACTGACTACTCAATCAGATCATAAGCCTTTAACTGCTATCTTAGAAAGACTCACTACTCAATCAGATCATAAGCCTTTAACTGCTATCTTAGAAAGACTAACTACTCAATCAGATCATAAGCCTTTAACTGCTATCTTAGAATGACTGACTACTCAATCAGATCATAAGCCTTTAACTGCTATCTTAGAAAGACTAACTACTCAATCAGATCATAAGCCTTTAACTGCTATCTTAGAAAGACTGACTACTCAATCAGATCATAAGCCTTTAACTGCTATCTTGGAAAGACTGACTACTCAATCAGATCATAAGCCTTTAACTGCTATCTTAGAAAGACTGACTACTCAATCAGATCATAAGCCTTTAACTGCTATCTTAGAAAGACTGACTACTCAATCAGATCATAAGCCTTTAACTGCTATCTTAGAAAGACTCACTACTCAATCAGATCATAAGCCTTTAACTGCTATCTTAGAAAGACTAACTACTCAATCAGATCATAAGCCTTTAACTGCTATCTTAGAAAGACTCACTACTCAATCAGATCATAAGCCTTTAACTGCTATCTTAGAAAGACTGACTACTCAATCAGATCATAAGCCTTTAACTGCTATCTTAGAAAGACTCACTACTCAATCAGATCATAAGCCTTTAACTGCTATCTTAGAAAGACTGACTACTCAATCAGATCATAAGCCTTTAATTGCTATATTAGAAAGACTGACTACTCAATCAGATCATAAACCTTTAACTGCTATCTTAGAAAGACTGACTACTCAATCAGATCATAAGCCTTTAACTGCTATCTTAGAAAGACTGACTACTCAATCAGATCATAAGCCTTTAATTGCTATATTAGAAAGACTCACTACTCAATCAGATCATAAGCCTTTAACTGCTATCTTAGAAAAACTGACTACTCAATCAGATCATAAGCCTTTAATTGCTATATTAGAAAGACTGACTACTCAATCAGATCATAAGCCTTTAACTGCTATCTTAGAAAGACTGACTACTCAATAAGATCATAAGCCTTTAACTGCTATCTTAGAAAGACTGACTACTCAATCAGATCATAAGCCTTTAACTGCTATCTTAGAAAGACTGACTACTCAATCAGATCATAAGCCTTTAACTGCTATCTTAGAAAGACTAACTACTCAATCAGATCATAAGCCTTTAATTGCTATATTAGAAAGACTCACTACTCAATCAGATCATAAGCCTTTAACTGCTATCTTAGAAAGACTGACTACTCAATCAGATCATAAGCCTTTAATTGCTATATTAGAAAGACTGACTACTCAATCAGATCATAAACCTTTAACTGCTATCTTAGAAAGACTGACTACTCAATCAGATCATAAGCCTTTAACTGCTATCTTAGAAAGACTGACTACTCAATCAGATCATAAGCCTTTAATTGCTATCTTAGAAAGACTGACTACTCAATCAGATCATAAGCCTTTAACTGCTATCTTAGAAAGACTGACTACTCAATCAGATCATAAGCCTTTAACTGCTATCTCTAGAAAGACTGACTACTCAATCAGATCATAAGCCTTTAACTGCTATCTTAGAAAGACTGACTACTCAATAAGATCATAAGCCTTTAACTGCTATCTTAGAAAGACTTACTACTCAATCAGATCATAAGCCTTTAACTGCTATCTTAGAAAGACTGACTACTCAATCAGATCATAAGCCTTTAACTGCTATCTTAGAAAGACTGACTACTCAATCAGATCATAAGCCTTTAACTGCTATCTTAGAAAGACTGACTACTCAATCAGATCATAAGCCTTTAACTGCTATCTTAGAAAGACTGACTACTCAATCAGATCATAAGCCTTTAACTGCTATCTCTAGAAAGACTGACTACTCAATCAGATCATAAGCCTTTAACTGCTATCTTAGAAAGACTGACTACTCAATCAGATCATAAGCCTTTAACTGCTATCTTAGAAAGACTGACTACTCAATAAGATCATAAGCCTTTAACTGCTATCTTAGAATGACTGACTACTCAATCAGATCATAAGCCTTTAACTGCTACCTTGGAAAGACCGACTACTCAATCAGATCATAAGCCTTTAACTGCTATCTTAGAAAGACTGACTACTCAATCAGATCATAAGCCTTTAACTGCTATCTTGGAAAGACTGACTACTCAATCAGATCATAAGCCTTTAACTGCTATCTTAGAAAGACTGACTACTCAATCAGATCATAAGCCTTTAACTGCTATCTTAGAAAGACTGACTACTCAATCAGATCATAAGCCTTTAACTGCTATCTTAGAAAGACTCACTACTCAATCAGATCATAAGCCTTTAACTGCTATCTTAGAAAGACTAACTACTCAATCAGATCATAAGCCTTTAACTGCTATCTTAGAAAGACTCACTACTCAATCAGATCATAAGCCTTTAACTGCTATCTTAGAAAGACTGACTACTCAATCAGATCATAAGCCTTTAACTGCTATCTTAGAAAGACTCACTACTCAATCAGATCATAAGCCTTTAACTGCTATCTTAGAAAGACTGACTACTCAATCAGATCATAAGCCTTTAATTGCTATATTAGAAAGACTGACTACTCAATCAGATCATAAACCTTTAACTGCTATCTTAGAAAGACTGACTACTCAATCAGATCATAAGCCTTTAACTGCTATCTTAGAAAGACTGACTACTCAATCAGATCATAAGCCTTTAATTGCTATATTAGAAAGACTCACTACTCAATCAGATCATAAGCCTTTAACTGCTATCTTAGAAAAACTGACTACTCAATCAGATCATAAGCCTTTAATTGCTATATTAGAAAGACTGACTACTCAATCAGATCATAAGCCTTTAACTGCTATCTTAGAAAGACTGACTACTCAATAAGATCATAAGCCTTTAACTGCTATCTTAGAAAGACTGACTACTCAATCAGATCATAAGCCTTTAACTGCTATCTTAGAAAGACTGACTACTCAATCAGATCATAAGCCTTTAACTGCTATCTTAGAAAGACTAACTACTCAATCAGATCATAAGCCTTTAATTGCTATATTAGAAAGACTCACTACTCAATCAGATCATAAGCCTTTAACTGCTATCTTAGAAAGACTGACTACTCAATCAGATCATAAGCCTTTAATTGCTATATTAGAAAGACTGACTACTCAATCAGATCATAAACCTTTAACTGCTATCTTAGAAAGACTGACTACTCAATCAGATCATAAGCCTTTAACTGCTATCTTAGAAAGACTGACTACTCAATCAGATCATAAGCCTTTAATTGCTATCTTAGAAAGACTGACTACTCAATCAGATCATAAGCCTTTAACTGCTATCTTAGAAAGACTGACTACTCAATCAGATCATAAGCCTTTAACTGCTATCTTAGAAAGACTGACTACTCAATCAGATCATAAGCCTTTAACTGCTATCTTAGAAAGACTGACTACTCAATAAGATCATAAGCCTTTAACTGCTATCTTAGAAAGACTTACTACTCAATCAGATCATAAGCCTTTAACTGCTATCTTAGAAAGACTGACTACTCAATCAGATCATAAGCCTTTAACTGCTATCTTAGAAAGACTGACTACTCAATCAGATCATAAGCCTTTAACTGCTATCTTAGAAAGACTGACTACTCAATCAGATCATAAGCCTTTAACTGCTATCTTAGAAAGACTGACTACTCAATCAGATCATAAGCCTTTAACTGCTATCTCTAGAAAGACTGACTACTCAATCAGATCATAAGCCTTTAACTGCTATCTTAGAAAGACTGACTACTCAATCAGATCATAAGCCTTTAACTGCTATCTTAGAAAGACTGACTACTCAATCAGATCATAAGCCTTTAACTGCTATCTCTAGAAAGACTGACTACTCAATCAGATCATAAGCCTTTAACTGCTATCTTAGAAAGACTGACTACTCAATCAGATCATAAGCCTTTAACTGCTATCTTAGAAAGACTGACTACTCAATCAGATCATAAGCCTTTAACTGCTATCTTAGAAAGACTGACTACTCAATCAGATCATAAGCCTTTAACTGCTATCTTAGAAAGACTGACTACTCAATCAGATCATAAGCCTTTAACTGCTATCTCTAGAAAGACTGACTACTCAATCAGATCATAAGCCTTTAACTGCTATCTTAGAAAGACTGACTACTCAATCAGATCATAAGCCTTTAACTGCTATCTTAGAAAGACTGACTACTCAATCAGATCATAAGCCTTTAACTGCTATCTCTAGAAAGACTGACTACTCAATCAGATCATAAGCCTTTAACTGCTATCTTAGAAAGACTGACTACTCAATCAGATCATAAGCCTTTAACTGCTATCTCTAGAAAGACTGACTACTCAATCAGATCATAAGCCTTTAACTGCTATCTCTAGAAAGACTGACTACTCAATCAGATCATAAGCCTTTAACTGCTATCTTAGAAAGACTGACTACTCAATCAGATCATAAGCCTTTAACTGCTATCTTAGAAAGACTGACTACTCAATCAGATCATAAGCCTTTAACTGCTATCTTAGAAAGACTGACATATATTTGTGCAGTCAACTTTCCACAAAGTGTTATTACGTGTAGTAGGGACTGAAAGAACTGATCAAATTTGAGGATAAGCAGTCAGAATATTGCTGCCTTGACAAATTTGTAAAATGGCCACTTTTGAATTAGATCCATGGAAAAATGTCATACATCAAATGTCGAGGAAAATGCATCAAACTGACCTAATAGTGAACAAAATCTGTCAAAAGTAATTACATAGTTGCACAGACAGAATCATAACTGTAAGTCCAGATTTTCAGATTAAGTCTGAACTTGTTACTGAGAAATGTTATAACAGTATGCCTTCTAATCCGATATGACCCAACACTGACACACTGACACACAAAGATTTACTGTTATAACAGTATGCCTTCTAATCCAATATGACCCAACACTGACACACAAAGATTTACTGTTATAACAGTATGCCTTCTAATCTGATATGACCCAACACTGACACACAAAGATTTACTGTTATAACAGTATGCCTTCTAATCTGATATGACCCAACACTGACACACAAAGATTTACTGTTATAACAGTATGCCTTCTAATCCGATATGACCCAACACTGACACACAAAGATTTACTGTTATAACAGTGTGCCTTCTAATCCGATATGACCCAACACTGACACACAAAGATTTACTGTTATAACAGTATGCCTTCTAATCTGATATGACCCAACACTGACACACAAAGATTTACTGTTATAACAGTATGCCCTCTAATCTAATATGATCCAACACTGACACACAAAGATTTACTGTTATAACAGTGTGCCTTCTAATCCGATATTACCCAACACTGACACACAAAGATTTACAGTTATAACAGTATGCCTTCTAATCCGATATGACCCAACACTGACACACAAAGATTTACTGTTATAACAGTGTACCCTCTAATCCGATATGACCCAACACTGACACACAAAGATTTACTGTTATAACAGTATGCCTTCTAATCCGATATGACCCAACACTGACACACAAAGATTTACTGTTATAACAGTATGCCTTCTAATCTGATATGACCCAACACTGACACACAAACATTTACTGTTATAACAGTATGCCTTCTAATCCGATATGACCCAACACTGACACACAAAGATTTACTGTTATAACAGTGTGCCCTCTAATCCGATATGACCCAACACTGACACACAAAGATTTACTGTTATAACAGTATGCCTTCTAATCTGATATGACCCAACACTGACACACAAAGATTTACTGTTATAACAGTATGCCCTCTAATCTGATATGACCCAACACTGACACACAAAGATTTACTGCTATAACAGTATGCCTTCTAATCCGATATGACCCAACACTGACACACAAAGATTTACTGTTATAACAGTATGCCTTCTAATCTGATATGACCCAACACTGACACACAAAGATTTACTGTTATAACAGTGTACCCTCTAATCTGATATGACCCAACACTGACACACAAAGATTTACTGTTATAACAGTATGCCTTCTAATCCGATATGACCCAACACTGACACACAAAGATTTACTGTTATAACAGTATGCCTTCTAATCCGATATGACCCAACACTGACACACAAAGATTTACTGTTATAACAGTATGCCTTCTAATCCGATATGACCCAACACTGACACACAAAGATTTACTGTTATAACAGTATGCCTTCTAATCTGATATAACCCAACACTGACACACAAAGATTTACTGTTATAACAGTGTGCCCTCTAATCCAATATGACCCAACACTGACACACAAAGATTTACTGTTATAACAGTATGCCTTCTAATCTGATATGACCCAACACTGACACACAAAGATTTACTGTTATAACAGTATGCCCTCTAATCCAATATGACCCAACACTGACACACAAAGATTTACTGTTATAACAGTATGCCTTCTAATCTGATATGACCCAACACTGACACACAAAGATTTACTGTTATAACAGTATGCCTTCTAATCTGATATGACCCAACACTGACACACAAAGATTTACTGCTATAACAGTGTGCCTTCTAATCCGATAGGACCCAACACTGACACACAAAGATTTACTGCTATAACAGTGTGCCCTCTAATCTGATATGACCCAACACTGACACACAAAGATTTACTGCTATAACAGTGTGCCTCCTAATCCGATATGACCCAACACTGACACACAAAGATTTACTGTTATAACAGTATGCCTTCTAATCTGATATGACCCAACACTGACACACAAAGATTTACTGTTATAACAGTATGCCTTCTAATCTGATATGACCCAACACTGACACACAAAGATTTACTGCTATAACAGTGTGCCCTCTAATCCGATATGACCCAACACTGACACACAAAGATTTACTGTTATAACAGTATGCCTTCTAATCTGATATGACCCAACACTGACACACAAAGATTTACTGTTATAACAGTATGCCTTCTAATCTGATATGACCCAACACTGACACACAAAGATTTACTGCTATAACAGTGTGCCTCCTAATCCGATATGACCCAACACTGACACACAAAGATTTACTGTTACACACCTTGTGTCACAGGCATGAAGGCGCGACAATGTCATATAAATCATTATCAGATAATTATCGTCTAATAAAATCTAATGAAATTCTGGCAGAGATGTCTAACTTAGATATTTTTAGACGATATTATCGATAATATCGGAGAAAACGAACTGTCCCAATAGTTGCCCAGACAGACCTGTCTAACTTAGACATTATTAGACATTGTTAGACGATATTATCGATAATGTCTGAGAAAAACGAACTCTCCCGAGAGTTGTCCAGACAGACCTGTCTAACTTTTTCTTCGATATTATCGTCTAATAAAGTCTAAGTTAGACAACCATGTGCGGGCAACTATTGGGTAAGATAGTTTTTATCCGATATTATCGATAATATCGAAATTATCGTCTAAGAATGTCTAAGTTAGACACCCATACCCACCGGGAACCTTGTCATATTACATTTTATCGGTAATGTGACATCCGAGACGTAATTGCTAACTTGTTTCCAGCGTTTCGGTGTTTTTGGTGGGAAATGCTTTAAAGCCGAAAGGAAGGAAGACAACTCTACAGCCGTTACGTAAAAACCCAACATACTTGTGTAAGAATTAACTATACTTCATTCGGCATTACGAATAAATAGCCATGGAAATATTTTCCTATGTTCATGGAGACAATAGTAGCATTAACACATTTTACATTTTATCTATCTATTAAAGTACGTAAATAAACATTTAGTTTATACTATACGTGGCATTGTTATGTATTTCTGTTAAGTCCGCCACTAGCGCAATCCGATCGTTCTTGAGTAAATATATTTCGTTACGCTGTCAGTTGTCAAGGATTATTTGTTTATACTTAGAAAGATAAAGTATTTGTTGAGGTTTATAATTAATTAATTCTGTAATTTATATTCAAATTAACTGAATGTGGGAAAGGTAAAATTAAGTCATTCCCTTCGAATGTTTTCAGCGTTTAACGTAATGCTTGGACGCATTTTTTTTTTAATTATAATCAGTGGATGAACGTTTTGGCTATACTAATACGAGGAATATAATTTTCAGACTAAAAAAATCCTGGATGATTATAATAAAACATTTATTTCTCGACAAATCGCTGTCCAGGTAAATTACCTTTTTTAGTAGTTTATGCCACTATAAACACATTTTTATACATTTTTAGACATTGTTAGACGATATTATCGATAATATCAGAGAAAAACGAACAGTTGCAATAGTTGCCCAGACAGACCTGTCTAACTTAGACATTTTTAGACGATAATATCGAATAACGTTAAAAAGTGCAATGTCGCGCCTTCCTCGTCACAGGAGTGTGCTAATCCACTGGAGCCTCACTGATGCAACAAAAAAATCAGACATGGATCTAGTGATCTCAAAAAACATCTTACTATAAGTTATGGAACTTGTAATTTGGTAAAATGAAAGTCAGAGTGTAAAAAAGTAGGCAATCAGAAGCTGCATTGTTTTTGTTTGTGCCTCAAGTCACCCATACATTCACATATAATTTAATTTTGTTCTTGAAAACCCATCCTCCCAGTACAGTAGACAACAAGCTGACTCAACTTGATTTTGAAGATTCCATTTTAATTAACAGTTCTTTTAGATGGCACACCAGTATCAAGATTATTACCATAAAACTGGTCTTTGGCCATTCAACTCTGATACAAAGCTTGGAGAAATCAAACTGAACTCCTTCAGGTCTGCACAACATTTCAATATATTTGATAACAATTTATTTGGTTCAGCTTCACAACTCTGAAAAAAAACAACAGTCAGTTTAAATAGTAGACAGTTTGTGGATGGGGAAGAGAGTGTTGGTAAAAAATACAAAGCGTACAAAATTTGAACCAAGATATAGAAATGACTTGTTTAATGTTAAATCGAAAGGAAGTACATGTATGATAACGGCAGAGAATAAACAAGGAAAAAGTGTTACTCGTGACAAATCATTCTTTGAAGTCAATGGGGCAGAGAGTAGAGAAAATGTATACAAATCTGAAAATGATATAGATGCAGATCTCTCTATTTTTGAATGCCCTGACCAGAATGTTGAACTGAGAGTTCAGCACCAAGTGCAATTGCCAGATACTGATCAAAATCCAATTCAGAGGTCTACTAGAATTAGAAAAGCAAATATTAATCCAGATTTCCATTATTACTAACAATATTAACTACACTCTATTTTTGTGAAAACAGATTATATATTTGTACATAGAGATAATTAAAACAAATACCAAAAAAATTATAAAATGTGTATATTTAAAAACCGAATTTATAGAATTGTATTTAATTAACTTTTGATGTTGACTGATTTTCTTGTTTACTTGTCAGATGTTGTCTTTATTAAGAAGGGAAGAGGTGTAGTAATTTGACATTCAGTATTTGACATTCAGTATTCACAGTTGACATCTAGTACTCACATTTGACATTCACAATTTGACATCTAGTACTCACATTTGACATCTAGTAATCACATTTGACATTCTGTATTTGACATCTAATACTCACAGTTGACATTCAGTATTTGACATCTAGTATTCACAGTTGACATTCAGTATTTGAAATCTAGTATTCACATTTGACATCTAGTATTTGACATCTAGTATTCACATTTGACATTCAGTATTTGACATCTAGTATTCACAGTTGACATTCAGTATTTGACATTTAATACTCACATTTGACATTCAGTATTTGACATCTAGTATTTGACATCTAGTATTCACATTTGACATTCAGTATTTGACATCTAGTACTCGCATTTGACATTCAGTATTTGACATCTAGTATTCACAGTTGACATTCAGTATTTGACATCTAGTATTCACAGTTGACATTCAGTATTTGACATCTAGTACTTACAGTTGAGATTCAGTATTTGACATCTAGTACTCACATTTGACATTCACAATTTGACATCTAGTACTCGCATTTGACATCTAGTAATCACATTTGACATTCAGAATTTGACATCTAGTACTCTCATTTGACATTCAGTATTTGACATCTAGTACTCGCATTTGACATTCAGTATTTGACATCTAGTACTCACATTTGACATTCAGTATTTGACATCTAGTACTCACATTTGACATTCAGTATTTGACATCTAGTATTCACATTTGACATTCAGTATTTGACATCTAGTATTCACAGTTGACATTCAGTATTTGACATCTAATACTCACAGTTGACATTCAGTATTTGACATCTAGTACTTACAGTTGAGATTCAGTATTTGACATCTAGTACTCACATTTGACATTCAGTATTTGATATCTAGTATTCACAGTTGACATTCAGTATTTGACATCTAGTACGCGTATTTGACATCTAGTACTCACATTTGACATTCACAATTTGACATCTAGTACTCGCATTTGACATCTAGTAATCACATTTGACATTCAGTATTTGACATCTAGTATTCACAGTTGAGATTCAGAATTTGACATCTAGTACTCGCATTTGACATTCAGTATTTGACATCTAGTACTCACATTTGACATTCAGTATTTGACATCTAGTACTCACATTTGACATTCAGTATTTGACATCTAGTATTCACAGTTGACATTCAGTATTTATCATCTAGTATTCACAGTTCACATTCAGTATTTGACATCTAGTACTCACAGTTGACATTCAGTATTCACAGTTGACATCTAGTACTCACATTTGACCTTCACAATTTGACATCTAGTACTCACATTTGACCTTCACAATTTGACATCTAGTACTCACATTTGACATTCAGTATTTGACATCTAGTATTCACAGTTGACATTCAGTATTTGACATCTAGTATTCACAGTTGACATTCAGTATTTGACATCTAGTAGTCACATTTGACATTCAGTATTTGACATCTAGTGTTCACAGTTGAGATTCAGAATTTGACATCTAGTACTCGCATTTGACATTCAGTATTTGACATCTAGTATTCGCATTTGACATTCAGTATTTGAAATCTAGTATTCACATTTGCATTCAGTATTTGACATCTAGTATTCACAGTTAACATTCAGTATTTGAAATCTAGTATTCACATTTGACATTCAGTATTTGACATCTAGTAATCACATTTGACATTCAGTATTTGACATCTAATACTCAGTTGACATTCAGTATTTGACATCTAGTATACACCTTTGACATTCAGTATTTGACATCCAGTATTCACATTTGACATTCACTATTTGACATCTAGTATTCAGTTAACATTCAGTATTTGACATCTAATACTCACAGTTGACATTCAGTATTTGACATCTAGTACTCACATTTGACATTCAGTATTTGACATCTAATACTCACAGTTGACACTCAGTATTTGACATCTAGTACTTACATTTTACACTCAGTATTTGACATCTAGTACTCACATTTGACATTCAGTATTTGACATCTAGAATTCACAGTTACATCTAATGCTCACATTTGACATTCACTAATTGACATCTAGTATTCATAGTTGACATTCAGTATTTGACATCTAGTATTCACAGTTGACATTCAGTATTTGACATCTAGTATTCACAGTTGACATTCAGTATTTGACATCTAATACTCACAGTTGACATTCAGTATTTGACATCTAGTACTTACAGTTGAGATTCAGTATTTGACATCTAGTACTCACATTTGACATTCAGTATTTGATATCTAGTATTCACAGTTGACATTCAGTATTTGACATTCAGTATTTGACATCTAGTACTCACATTTGACATTCAGTATTTGACATCTAGTATTCACAGTTGACATTCAGTATTTGACATCTAGTATTCACAGTTGACATTCAGTATTTGACATCTAGTATTCACAGTTAACATTCAGTATTTGACATCTAGTATTTGACATCTAGTATTCACAGTTGACATTCAGTATTTGACATTTAGTATTCACAGTTGACATTCAGTATTTGACATCTAGTATTCACAGTTGACATTCAGTATTTGACATCTAGTATTCATAGTTGACATTCAGTATTTGACATCTAGTACTCACATTTGACATTCAGTATTTGAAATCTAGTATTCACATTTGACATTCAGTATTTGACATCTAGTACTTACAGTTGACATTCAGTATTTGACATCTAGTATTCACAGTTAACATTCAGTATTTGACATCTAGTACTTACAGTTGAGATTCAGTATTTGACATCTAGTACTCACATTTGACATTCAGTATTTGAAATCTAGTATTCACATTTGACATTCAGTATTTGACATCTAGTATTCAGTTAACATTCAGTATTTGACATATAATACTCAGTTGACATTCAGTATTTGACATCTAGTACTTACAGTTGAGATTCAGTATTTGACATCTAGTACTTACAGTTGAGATTCAGAATTCGACATCTAGTACTCGCATTTGACATTCAGTATTTGACATCTAGTACTCGCATTTGACATTCAGTATTTGACATCTAGTATTCACAGTTGACATCTAATACTCCCATTTGACATTCAGTATTTGACATCTAGTATTCACATTTGACATTCAGTATTTGACATCTAGTATTCACAGTTGACATCTAGTACGTTTGACATTCAGTATTTGACATCTAGTATTCACAGTTGACATACAGTATTTGACATCTAGTACTCACATTTGACATTCAGTATTTGAAATCTAGTATTCACAGTTAACATTCAGTATTTGACATCTAGTATTCACAGTTAACATTCAGTATTTGACATCTAGTAATTACAGTTGAGATTCAGTATTTGACATCAAGTACTCGCATTTGACATTCAGTATTTGACATCTAGTATTCACAGTTGACATTCAGTATTTGACATCTAGTATTCATAGTTGACATTCAGTATTTGACATCTAGTACTTACAGTTGACATTCAGTATTTGACATCTAGTACTCACATTTGACATTCAGTATTTGAAATCTAGTATTCACATTTGACATTCAGTATTTGACATCTAGTACTTACAGTTGACATTCAGTATTTGACATCTAGTACTCACATTTGACATTCAGTATTTGACATCTAGTATTCACAGTTGACATCTAGTACGTTTGACATTCAGTATTTGACATCTAGTATTCACAGTTGACATACAGTATTTGACATCTAGTATTTAACATCTAGTATTCACAGTTGACATTCAGTATTTGACATCTAGTACTCACATTTGACATTCAGTATTTGAAATCTAGTATTCACATTTGACATTCAGTATTTGACATCTAGTATTCAGTTAACATTCAGTATTTGACATCTAATACTCAGTTGACATTCAGTATTTGACATCTAGTACTTACAGTTGAGATTCAGTATTTGACATCTAGTACTTACAGTTGAGATTCAGAATTCGACATCTAGTACGGTACTCGCATTTGACATTCAGTATTTGACATCTAGTACTCGCATTTGACATTCAGTATTTGACATCTAGTATTCACAGTTGACATCTAATACTCCCATTTGACATTCAGTATTTGACATCTAGTATTCACATTTGACATCTAGTATTCACAGTTCACATCTAGTACGTTTGACATTCAGTATTTGACATCTAGTATTCACAGTTGACATACAGTATTTGACATACAGTATTTTACATCTAGTATTTAAGATCTAGTATTCACAGTTGACATTCAGTATTTGACATCTAGTACTCACATTTGACATTCAGTATTTGAAATCTAGTATTCACATTTGACATTCAGTATTTGACATCTAGTATTCACAGTTAACATTCAGTATTTGACATCTAGTACTTACAGTTGAGATTCAGTATTTGACATCTAGTACTCGCATATGACATTCAGTATTTGACATCTAGTATTCACAGTTGACATCTAATACTCCCATTTGACATTCAGTATTTGACATCTAGTATTCACATTTGACATTCAGTATTTGACATCTAGTATTCACAGTTGACATCTAATACTCACATTTGACATTCACTATTTGACATCTAGTACTCGCATTTGACATTCAGTATTTGATATCTAGTACTCACATTTGACATTCACTATTTGACATCTAGTACTCGCATTTGACATCTAGTATTCATAGTTGACATTCAGTATTTGACATCTAGTACTCACATTTGACATTCAGTATTTGACATCTAGTATTCACATTTGACATTCAGTATTTGACATCTAATATTCACAGTTGACATCTAATGCTCACATTTGACATTCACTAATTGACATCTAGTATTCATAGTTGACATTCAGTATTTGACATCTAGTATTCACAGTTGACATTCAGTATTTGACATCTAGTATTCACAGTTGACATTCAGTATTTGACATCTAGTATTCATAGTTGACATTCTGTATTTGACATCTAGTATTCACAGTTGACATTCAGTATTTGACATCTAGTATTCACAGTTGACATTCAGTATTTGACATCTAGTATTCATAGTTGACATTCAGTATTTGACATCTAGTATTCACAGTTGACATTCAGTATTTGACATCTAGTACTCACATTTGACATTCAGTATTTGAAATCTAGTATTCACAGTTAACATTCAGTATTTGACATCTAATACTCACAGTTGACATTCAGTATTTGACATCTAGTACTTACAGTTGACATTTAGTATTTGACATCTAGTACTCACATTTGACATTCAGTATTTGACATCTAGTATTCACAGTTGACATCTAGTACATTTGACATTCAGTATTTGACATCTAGTATTCACAGTTGACATACAGTATTTGACATCTAGTATTTAACATCTAGTATTCACAGTTGACATTCAGTGACATCTAGTACTCACAGTTGACATTCAGTATTTGACATCTAGTACTCACATTTGACATTCAGTATTTGAAATCTAGTATTCACATTTGACATTCAGTATTTGACATCTAGTATTCACAGTTAACATTCAGTATTTGACATCTAATACTCAGTTGACATTCAGTATTTGACATCTAGTACTTACAGTTGAGATTCAGAATTCGACATCTAGTACTCGCATTTGACATTCAGTATTTTACATCTAGTACTCGCATTTGACATTCAGTATTTGACATCTAGTATTCACAGTTGACATCTAATACTCCCCTTTGACATTCAGTATTTGACATCTAGTATTCACATTTGACATTCAGTATTTGACATCTAGTATTCACATTTGACATTAACTATTTGATATCTAGTACTCGCATTTGACATTCACTATTTGACATCTAGTACTCGCATTTGACATCTAGTATTCATAGTTGACATTCAGTATTTGACATCTAGTACTCGCATTTGAAATCCAGTATTTGACATCCAGTATTTGACATCTAGTACTCGCATTTGACATTCAGTAGTTGACATCTAGTACTCAGTTGACATCTAGTATTTGACATCTAGTACTCAGTTGACATCATTCAGTATTTGACATATAGTTACTAACATTTGACATTCAGTGTTTGACATGTACTTACAGTTGACATTCCTACTCGTGTTGATCTTATCACTCCATTAAATGTAAACCGAGGTTTATTGAGAGACTTTTCTTCTGAATGCACACTTCCTAGCAAACAGACTGGAAGTGACAAAGCAGTCACTTCTGAAACGGAACAAATACACAAAAATATACATTAACATAAAAAGTAATGAACATGGGATGGAGGTCAATGTGGCAGAGGTGCATTTGCTTATATTCGACCATAATTGATCGAAAATCAAAGAAATGATGAAAATGTGCTTCCTAAGATGCCCAGGAACAAACACTCCTTGAAATGTATGAAATCCATAATGAATATTAACATTTTAGGTTGCATGGTCTATAATCTGTGATTCCATCCACCTCATGTAAAGGTGCTTCTGCCCTGAGAACATTTCAAGACAAGTAGTCCATTCACCTCATGTAAAGGTGCTTCTGCCCTGAGAACATTCCTGGACAAGTAGTTCATCCACCTCATGTAAAGGTGCTTCTGCCCTGTGAACATTCCTAAACAAGTAGTCCATTCACCTCATGAAAAGGTGCTTCTGCCCTGAGAACATTCCTGGACAAGTAGTCCATTCACCTCATGTAAAGGTGCCTCTGCCCTGTGAACATTCCCAAACAAGTAGTCCATTCACCTCGTGTAAAGGTGCTTCTGCCCTGAGAACATTCCTGGACAAGTAGTTCATTCATCTCGTGTAAAGGTGCCTCTGCCCTGTGAACATTACCAGACAAGTAGTCCATTCACCTCAAGTAAAGGTGCCTCTGCCATGAGAACATTCCAAGACAAGTAGTCCATTCACCTCATGTAAAGGTGCCTCTGCCATGAGAACACTCTTAGACAAGTAGTCCATTCACCTCATGTAAAGGTGCCTCTGCCCTGTGAACATTACCAGACAAGTAGTCCATTCACCTCAAGTAAAGGTGCCTCTGCCATGAGAACATTCCAAGACAAGTAGTCCATTCACCTCATGTAAAGGTGCCTCTGCCATGAGAACACTCTTAGACAAGTAGTCCATTCACCTCATGTAAAGGTGCCTCTGCCCTGTGAACATTCCCAAACAAGTAGTCCATTCACCTCATGTAAAGGTGCCTCTGCCCTGTGAACATTACCAGACAAGTAGTCCATTCACCTCAAGTAAAGGTGCCTCTGCCCTGACAACATTCCCAAACAAGTAGTCCATTCACCTCATGTAAAGGTGCCTCTGCCCTGTGAACATTCCCATACAAGTAGTCCATTCACCTCATGTAAAGGTGCCTCTGCCCTGTGAACATTCCCATACAAGTAGTCCATTCACCTCATGTAAAGGTGCCTCTGCCCTGAGATCATTTCCAAACAAGTGGTCCATTCACCTCATGTAAAGGTGCCTCTGCCATGAGAACATTACCAGACAAGTAGTCCATTCACCTCATATAAAGGTGCCTCTGCCCTGAAAACATTCCCAGACAAGTGGTCCATTCACCTCATGTAAAGATGCCTCTGCCCTGTGAACATTCCCTTACAAGTAGTCCATTCACCTCATATAAAGGTGCCTCTGCCCTGAGATCATTTCCAAACAAGTAGTCCATTCACCTCATGTAAAGGTGCCTCTGCCCTGAAAACATTCCCAGACAAGTGGTCCATTCACCTCATGTAAAGGTGCCTCTGCCCTGTGAACATTCCCAAACAAGTAGTCCATTCACCTCATGTAAAGGTGCTTCTGCCCTGAGAACATTCCTGGACAAGTAGTTCATTCATCTCGTGTAAAGGTGCCTCTGCCCTGAGAACATTCCAAGACAAGTGGTCCATTCCCCTCATGTAAAGGTGCCTCTGCCCTGTGAACATTCCCATACAAGTAGTCCATTCACCTCATGTAAAGGTGCCTCTGCCCTGAGATCATTTCCAAACAAGTGGTCCATTCATCTCATGTAAAGGTGCCTCTGCCATGAGAACATTCCCAAACAAGTGGTCCATTCACCTCATGTAAAGGTGCCTCTGCCATGGGAACATTACCAGACAAGTAGTCCATTCACCTCATGTAAAGGTGCCTCTGCCCTGAGAACATTCCCAGACAAGTAGTCCATTCACCTCATGTAAAGGTGCCTCTGCCATGAGAACATTCCAAGACAAGTAGTCCATTCACCTCATGTAAAGGTGCCTCTGCCATGAGAACACTCTTAGACAAGTAGTCCATTCACCTCATGTAAAGGTGCCTCTGCCCTGTGAACATTCCCAAACAAGTAGTCCATTCACCTCAAGTAAAGGTGCCTCTGCCCTGACAACATTCCCAAACAAGTAGTCCATTCACCTCATGTAAAGGTGCCTCTGCCCTGTGAACATTCCCATACAAGTAGTCCATTCACCTCATGTAAAGGTGCCTCTGCCCTGTGAACATTCCCATACAAGTAGTCCATTCACCTCATGTAAAGGTGCCTCTGCCCTGAGATCATTTCCAAACAAGTGGTCCATTCACCTCATGTAAAGGTGCCTCTGCCATGAGAACATTACCAGACAAGTAGTCCATTCACCTCATGTAAAGGTGCCTCTGCCCTGAAAACATTCCCAGACAAGTGGTCCATTCACCTCATGTAAAGGTGCCTCTGCCCTGTGAACATTCCCTTACAAGTAGTCCATTCACCTCATGTAAAGGTGCCTCTGCCCTGAGATCATTTCCAAACAAGTAGTCCATTCACCTCATGTAAAGGTGCCTCTGCCCTGAAAACATTCCCAGACAAGTGGTCCATTCACCTCATGTAAAGGTGCCTCTGCCATGAGAACATTACCAGACAAGTAGTCCATTCACCTCATGTAAAGGTGCCTCTGCCTGAGAACATTCCCAAACAAGTGGTCCATTCACCTCATGTAAAGGTGCCTCTGCCCTGAGAACATTCCCAAACAAGTGGTCCATTCACCTCATGTAAAGATGCCTCTGCCATGAGAACATTACCAGACAAGTAGTCCATTCACCTCATGTAAAGGTGCCTCTGCCCTGTGAACATTCCCATACAAGTAGTCCATTCATCTCATGTAAAGGTGCCTCTGCCCTGAGAACATTCCCAAACAAGTGGTCCATTCACCTCATGTAAAAGTGCCTCTGCCATGGGAACATTACCAGACAAGTAGTCCATTCACCTCATGTAAAGGTGCCTCTGCCCTGAGAACATTCCCAGACAAGTAGTCCATTCACCTCATGTAAAGGTGCCTCTGCCATGAGAACATTCCAAGACAAGTAGTCCATTCACCTCATGTAAAGGTGCCTCTGCCCTGTGAACATTCCCATACAAGTAGTCCATTCACCTCATGTAAAGGTGCCTCTGCCCTGTGAACATTACCAAACAAGTAGTACATTCACCTCATGTAAAGGTGCCTCTGCCTTGAGAACATTCCAAGACAAGTAGTCCATTCACCTCATGTAAAGGTGCCTCTGCCATGAGAACACTCCCAAACAAGTGGTCCATTCACCTCATGTAAAGGTGCCTCTGCCATGAGAACATTACCAGACAAGTAGTCCATTCACCTCATGTAAAGGTGCCTCTGCCATGAGAACATTACCAGACAAGTAGTCCATTCACCTCATGTAAAGGTGCCTCTGCCCTGAGAACATTCCCAAACAAGTGGTCCATTCACCTCATGTAAAGGTGCCTCTGCCCTGAGAACATTCCCAAACAAGTGGTCCATTCACCTCATGTAAAGATGCCTCTGCCATGAGAACATTACCAGACAAGTAGTCCATTCACCTCATGTAAAGGTGCCTCTGCCCTGTGAACATTCCCATACAAGTAGTCCATTCACCTCATGTAAAGGTGCCTCTGCCCTGAGAACATTCCCAAACAAGTGGTCCATTCACCTCATGTAAAGGTGCCTCTGCCATGAGAACATTACCAGACAAGTAGTCCATTCACCTCATATAAAGGTGCCTCTGCCTTGAGAACATTCCCAGACATGTAGTCCATTCACCTCATGTAAAGGTGCCTCTGCCATGAGAACATTCCAAGACAAGTAGTCCATTCACCTCATGTAAAGGTGCCTCTGCCCTGTGAACATTCCCAAACAAGTAGTCCATTCACCTCATGTAAAGGTGCCTCTGCCATGAGAACATTCCAAGACAAGTAGTCCATTCACCTCATGTAAAGGTGCCTCTGCCCTGTGAACATTCCCAAACAAGTAGTTCATTCACCTCATGTAAAGGTGCCTCTGCCCTGTGAACATTACCAGACAAGTAGTCCATTCCCAAACAAGTAGTCCATTCACCTCATGTAAAGGTGCCTCTGCCCTGTGAACATTACCAGACAAGTAGTCCATTCACCTCAAGTAAAGGTGCCTCTGCCCTGACAACATTCCCAAACAAGTAGTCGATTCACCTCATGTAAAGGTGCCTCTGCCCTGTGAACATTCCCATACAAGTAGTCCATTCACCTCAAGTAAAGGTGCCTCTACCCTGACAACATTTCCAAACAAGTAGTCCATTCACCTCGTGTAAAGGTGCCTCTGCCCTGTGAACATTCCCATACAAGTAGTCCATTCACCTCATGTAAAGGTGCCTCTGCCCTGTGAACATTCCCATACAAGTAGTCCATTCACCTCATGTAAAGGTGCCTCTGCCCGGAGAACATTTCCAAACAAGTGGTCCATTCAGCACATGTAAAGGTGCCTCTGCCATGAGAACATTACCAGACAAGTAGTCCATTCACCTCATGTAAAGGTGCCTCTGCCCTGAGAACATTCCCAAACAAGTAGTCCATTCACCTCATGTAAAGGTCCCTCTGCCCTGTGAACAGTCCTGGACAAGTGATCCATTCACCTCATGTAAAGGTGCCTCTGCTCTGTGAACATTATCAGACAAGTAGTCCATTCACCTCATGTAAAGATTTGTCTGCCGAGAACATTCCCAAACAAGTAGTTTATCTACCTCATGTAAAGATTAGTCTGTCCTGACAAAATTCTCAGAAAAGTGGTCCATTCACTTCATGTAAAGATTAGTCTGCCCTGAGAACATTCCCAAACAAGTGATTCTTTCACCTTATGTAAAGATTTGTCTGCCCTTACAACATTTCCAGACAAGTGGTTCTTTCACCTTATGTAAAGATTAGTCTGCCCTTACAACATTTCCAAACAAGTGATTCTTTCACCTTATGTAAAGATTAGTCTGCCCTTACAACATTTCCAAACAAGTGATTCTTTCACCTTATGTAAAGATTAGTCTGCCCTTACAACATTTCCAGACAAGTGGTTCTTTCACCTTATGTAAAGATTAGTCTGCCCTTACAACATTTCCAAACAAGTGATTCTTTCACCTTATGTAAAGATTAGTCTGCACTTACAACATTTCCAAACAAGTGATTCTTTCACCTTATGTAAAGATTAGTCTGCCCTTACAACATTTCCAAACAAGTGATTCTTTCACCTTATGTAAAGATTAGTCTGCCCTTACAACATTTCCAAACAAGTGATTCTTTCACCTTATGTAAAGATTAGTCTGCCCTTACAACATTTCCAGACAAGTGGTTCATTGATCTCATGTTAGTCTCTCTCTAGAAGGGATCATAATAAACTACACTTATAAAACCACAGAGGTCACAATGTATCCATCAAAAAGAAGAAAGAGAGCACATAAAAAATACTGAATTTCACTTTTACTTGTTGCAATAATCTATAAAAAAAAAAATATAGCCTTACTTTCATTGTTTGCGATGTTATCTGCAACTTCTTGGATAATAATTTGTTGATCACGACGGAGATGACAATGACATGTGATATTGAGATATTCAAGATTATGACATTTCTCAATAAGTGATGCAAGTAAAACGCCACCATTATGTTCCTGTATCAAAGTGTAAAGACTATATTTATAAGTGCATGAAAATATCTATAGAAACATACATTACTACACAAGTTAAATAAATATGATTATGATAATTATGATAAATTGGAGATCCTATACTCCTTGTATGTTTCCTAGCTTATTGACAACATAAATGGAATCATAAATTGTGTGTGTTTGTGCAAGGCTTCTTAGCATGCTCCATATTTTATTTGTGTTCAGAAATGTTGTTCCTTGTTTACTGAAAGCTAAATTATATATTTACAGTTTCAGGGACAGCAGTATTTACATATTTCATGAACAACTGAGGTCCTTTGTTGAATTTTACTGAAAGCGGAAAAATGGCCCGCTGACATTTTATTATCCCATTCATTTTGGCTGTCTATAAAGGCGTTGAGATATATAGCACCTTTTGTTCCTGTATCAAATTGTAAGGGCAATATCACAGGAATATACTGTTAAATACTTTATTTTAGCTGGAATTAATTTTTGCTGAATAGACTTTTTGGGTGTTTTGTATGGAATTTATTTTCACTGATTTTTGACAAGTTGAATGTAAAATATAGGAAAAAAGGTATATTCGCTGAATTTTATTTTCACTGAATCATTCCTTCAGTGAAAATAGCAAAAATTAATACCAAGCAAAAATAAAGTATTCTACAGTAATAGTTTGTATCAAAATTGTATCCTAAAAATGGACATAGATCAATAAAATAATAATAAAGCATGGTTATCATCCCATGAGAAAAATGATTAGAAGAAAAAAAACATTACACTTGAAGAAAAAAACAAAAACAAAAAACAACAAACTTGCCTGAAAATGGGTTAGAAATGCATAATAAGGTAAATGTAAGAATTACTTATTTAGGCATTTGTGAGGCAGTTTTTTGTTTTTATTTGCTTTCTCTTAGGTTTTCTCTTACATTCATATATGTATTTTACTAGACATTTTAGCATGACCATATTCTTTGTGCACTAATAAAGCTTGTATCAGTGTTGCCCTTGGAAAACTGTCTAATTGTGTTGAGGAGGATGCGTCTTTCATGTTTGTATAACGGACATTTTAACAGTAAGTGCTCTTCATCTTCAATATCATTAGTATCGCATACAGGACAGCTTCTTTCAGTAATGTTAATTTTATGGTATCTGCCTATTTCAATTTGTAAAACATGTGCACTCAATCTTAGTTTGGTCAATGATGATCTGTGTAGTGGGTTATTTACTGTCAGCAGATAATTGTCAAGACCATTTGTTTTCATTAGTCTTTCTCTTTTCCCACTCGTGTCCCATATTAAGATCTTTGAGAATTGTTTCAATACAATTACCCAATTTTGGCTGTCCGAGTTATTCGTTTTCAGACATATTGCACAATCTCAACCAATATTTAAACAACTGTCGGATACATATAATTAGGAGTACCATCCCAATTCTAATAAGCAAGGAAAGTTTGTGGTCCTGCTGTTTACCTTCAGTATGTAATTTTTTTCCCATTGGTGACAATAAGTGCATCAAATAGTTTTTAGTTTTTATTATGTCACATGTCCATATTTCTGCACAATATTAGAGTACTGGTTTGATCATAATGTCAACATTTTCAGAACAATTTTGATAGGGACTCAAGTTTCCGAGTAGAGCATCTGCTTCAGTTTGAAAAATGCCTTCAGATCCCAGTTTTTCAAGTTTACTTGCGCTATATCTAGGTTCCCAGACTGGGAGTGGTATTCAGTTTTATACTAAGATACATGTATGAAGATATAGCACCATGTCGTTAATGTATGTAATTGTAAGGATAATATCACATGAAAATATAGCATCAGTTCCTGTATCAAATTGTAATTGTATCAAAGAGTACCATATGGGGGCAATATAAGTAACATGCACTTACCAATGTCAGAAAATTGAATGATGGCTTTCTTCTATCAATCACAAGACTAAGCCCTTGTAAGTCACAATTCATTTCAATTATGGACACCAAATTTGAGAGTAATTTAACATCAAATCCACAGGCAAGTCTTACCCATTTCAATTCTTTGAATATGCGCAACGCTGGAGTTCCCATTCTGATGTTACTAACCGACCTCATCACATCAACATCTAAAGTTTGTAATGATTGTGATTTATATTGAAAATAATGTCCATAAATATCATCTGGTACAGCTATTCTTCTCATTTGAGTTAACTGTTTTGATGATAGCAATGGCAAACAAGGAACATTTCTAGTGAACATAATAAGCTCTTTGAGATTTGGATAATGATGTACCCTCTGTGATTGACGACATTCACACTTTGTTTCTGAAGTACTGTCTAAATGTAGTAGTTCTAAATTAAGGCATAGACCAAGTAATGAACGGCAGCAGTAATGAACACTCAACCATAACTTTCTCAATTTTTTCAAAGTTTCAGCACAAGGTTTAGATTCATTGAAGTTGCCCTCAGTGCTCCATCCAAGAGTTTGTAATTTCTTTGTTTTCTCTAGAATGTCAGAGAGTAAAACAGCTGTCACCTGACAACCACGCAGATCAATTTCAGTCACATTATTGCATTTTCTTAAGACATTTTGTATGAATTTTGATTTGAACCAATAACACTGGTTAAAATTCAACACTCGCACAGCTTTAGGTGACTGGAGCTGGAAAAAGGACTTGACATCATCATTAGTCACCTCATAACATCTACTAAAATTCACCCCCCTAGAAAAATAAAATAAAAAGACAAGTCAGATACAAACCTAGAAAAATAGAAGAAACCAGAGAAGTTAGATACAGGTACTGATAAACACAAGTTAACAACAAGTGATAAACAATGGTATTGTTTTGGTAATTTTGTTTATGTGATTTACAACAATCAACATATTGAACCACATAAGTGAGCCAAAACAAATCTGACCAAAAATTCAACAATTTGTTTTATTTATAATTGCCTGAAAATTGGTCATTTTTTGTATTGCCAATGACTAGCCATATCTCATGTCAACAACAATCGACTGTCAGCACCGGTCTTCAATCTTATTTAACAGAGTGTATACTAGTATGTGATCACATATCACAGTCACTAAAAAAAAACTTTTATAAAACTGCATCCCCCCCCACCCCCCCACCAACTCCACTTGTTTAGCGGTTGTGACCACGTACTTTCTGGATAAAGACAAGTCCGAGGCGACATCATGAAGTCTCTTATTTACATCAGCTACAGACAAGATATCCTTTACACTAAGAAAAGAAAGAACAGCTAAAAGCAACTCGTCAGAAAGTCCTAGGATCGTTATTGGGAACATGGGTACAACGGGGTCACAACGTGAACTGACAACAGCATCCCTCAAACGTGAGCTCGCCCTCTATCGACAACCTTTTATCCTCGTCCAGTAAAATTTTTTTTTTTTTTCAAATATATCTTTTCAAAATGCTGTGTTTTGTTATTATTATCATTACTATTATTCTCTAACATATATGTGTATATTCCAAACAACATATATTAAATTAAAATATGTATACATTATCAGGTGATTTTAATTATTTATTTAATTTTCTTGGACTGAGGCGAGGATAAAACCACAAGGTTAGCTAAAATGGCTGACAAGAAGCTACCATGGGGATTGCACAGCGAAGGATTGGCCCAGGGCTCGTTAAAAGTAAGACATACTATCAGGTTGTTTGTTCAATGTGTTTTTAGAGCTTGGGGCTGTATTTTTGTTGCCACACATGTCGCTACAATACTTTGCAGTATTCAAGTATGGGGACGAGTTGACATGTGTATTGTGTATAGACACATCGCTGTAGTTGTTGTGATCATGCTATTATGTTTTAATGAAACCCGGGACGAAATTTCACTGATAAATTATACAAAGTAAAGGAATTAGAGTGAACTGATTTTATACTTGACTGTATAGTTAGTGTATCAAAATATAAGAGCACGGTTTATGTTGGATTATGCTATTGTCATTCTTCCTGCTGATACAGAAGAGACGTGTTGAAAAAGATCACTACTACTTTTTAGCTCCGCTGTCGACTTTGTCGAGCGGAGCTTATCATATGAGTGATTGTCCGTCGTCCGTGTCAATGTTTTACTTTTTCGACTTCTTCTTGAAAACTACAAGCCTGAATGCTTTGATACTTGGTGTATATGTACCTTGGGTAGACCTCTCTCAGATTTGTTCATTTCATGGTCATATCTTCAATTCTCTAATTTTGGTGAATAATTTCGTCATTTTTGGTATAAAGTGATATTTTCGACTTCTTGTTAAAAAACGCAAGTCCAATTGCTTTGATATTACATATATAGGTACTACATGTGGACCTCTCTCAGATTTGTTCATTTTGTAATTATAGCTACCGTTGTCAAATGAACAAGAGGCTCGAATCAGGAAGGCTCGGCTATTTTAAACTTTATTAAAATATGTGGGCCGATATTACTATGTACTTAGTATTTTCACGCCAGCGATGCTCGCAACTGCTCAATTTAAAAACAGCTATTTGAAACAAAGACTCGTGGAATCTCAAAGGAAACTGTTCAGTACGTATTTCACACTTTTCATATGACCGCTGTTGTAGTCGGTACATAGTGGCCACCCCAAATTATAAGCAGTCCGCGGCGATGACTGTGGTGAACCGCTCGTTCGATTTCCTGCTCTCCCCTTAAATATCCCCGGTTTATACCGTGGTTTCTTTCATTCAAATCTTGTATTAGTAAAAATGTAGCATGTAATTCAGGGCGGAAATCAGTACACTATATTATGTACGCGCAAAAAATAAAATGTTAAGCGTCCATAACAAAATAAGACATGTCAGCGTCACTTCCCGTCTGACACGGCACAGCACAGCACGTCTGTTTGGGTTTGCGCTCAGACTAGTAATACAAGTCTGAGGTTTGCGAAAGGCTTCTTTCACTGAACACAAATGAAAGGTGTTATTGTCAAACTGAATTGATATATCCAAGAAACGAATTAACGAATTTGTACAAAAATCGAAGTACAATTTGTACGACTTTACGTAATTTACCGAATCGCGTGTGAAACAAATGCACACATTTTTGCCTACGACGTAAGAAAAAAATGATACTTTGTATGTTGTACTGCATCATTCTAAATAATCGTCTTGCAACGTGACTACTACATTTTTTTATATGTTTGAATCTCGATCAAAATAACATAAATACGTAGTTTTATTTTTTATTAAAACTGTAAAAACGTTCGCACAAATTCAAATACTGAAGTCTACAGACTAAGTCATTTCGACCAGCTTTGTTGCACACACGATCACGTAACACGGAACACTATTGTTCTCCTAATTTGCATGCAAACAAAGCTATCAAAGTTAATGAGCTGCTTGCGTTAACGCAAAGCTAACCTGCGTTAACGAGGCGTTGGCATGGTCCTAACGCGATCTTAACATGGCGTTAACGTAAGTCAACGCGTTAGGTAAGCAAGTTTTGAGCTGTACTGTACCTAATATTAGCCTATAATGTATATTTCCAGACAATATCACAAAACAAATTGAAAGCTTTCAGTGTTGGTCAGATGAATGTTGGACTGAAGAAAACATCTAAAAAAGAATCTGAAGAATTAAAGAAAAAGGTAAATGTTCATCCATGCTATTAATATGAATAATACTGATTGACAGAACACCAGTGAAATTTTGAAGGGCAACTTCACATCTACCGTACTAGACCGCGTTAACGCCCATGCCCACCTCTCACTTTTGTGCAATTTTAATATTTGGGGTCACATTTGGCAAACCGCCCACCCCTTCAAAATTCCACTAATTTAAACTTTGGTCTTGGATCATTGCTTAACGAATACTGGCAATCGTTTTTATATGATACAGCGTGGATATTGACCACCGAGAATTTGTTGTGAATGCATAAACCACGGTAACCGTGCATAAACTACGCTTCAACAATGACTTGTTAATAAAAGTAAACTGTGGTAAATATTTCATGTCATATTTGGTTTACCTATGTCACTTATTCACCGAAATCAATTCCAAAAGATCGTACTTCAACATTGACAATTCACTACGGCATTGCGTTACCGGAAAGTCTCCGGGAATTTCCGAACAATTGCATCTGTACAACACAGCATTCTGATTGGTTAATAACAGAATTGACCCATTAGGTCAAAGGATGTTACTGCAGGTCAAATCATGCACATCATGGCGGAAAGTGCTTTTCATTGAGAGATTGTGTACGATCCAACACATTCGTCAGTGGAGATGATGATGATGTTTTTGACTTTGACTGTGTTTCAACAGACTCTAGTATCTTTTATTCTTGTAAATTTGTCTGGTACGTAATTAATATTGTAATAAAATGTGCATGTTTTTTGTGATCATTTTTGTTGTTTCATTGTAAAAGTCAATGACAACGCCATTAATTTTATAATTTTATTTCCCTCAAAGACGTAATATCCCTCTCAATGTGTCACATGATGAATTAAAATTGTCATTTGCACTCTTTTCCGAGGGAGGGGTATTTGAAACAAATTGTCATCTAAGCGTTAGACCGTCGCTGATTGGCTGCTGAGCTGGAATGCCAATTTTTAGTTTTAAATACCCCAAGAAAGTGTTCTAGGTTCTTCGCGTAATTAGGTGTTCGTATGCAAGGGATTTTTCCACACAAAAACGACGAATTAGGCCGAATTTTGTTATCGGTTGGCTTAATATAACCCCAACGGACCGTATTTTTGTGAAAGATTGGTATTTTTGTCCTGATTTGTAGGAATCTGAAAAACGCGTTTCACAACTTGTCTCTTATTTAGTTTTATGCGTCATTCAAGATGGCGGCCCCCGTATAGTAAATATCGTATTTATTTTATTATCACGTGTGCGCCAGCTGACTGTGCATGGGCACTAACGTGGTCCAGTACGGTAGTTATTGATCTCTATATTTTCAGGAAGAAGAACAAGCAGCAGCTAAAGTTTATGAAGAGTTTGTTGCAGCTTTTTCTGAGTCAACATCCACTCGTGGTAAAACCTTTATCAGAGGAAATGTCATTGATCCAGAAACTAAAGGTATAGTTTAGTACACTGTAACTTCATTATAACGAACACCTCAGGAGACAGTCATTTAGTTTGTTATATTGAAGTGTTCCTTATACTGAATAACATATTCATTGCTCGTATTGACACCCAGGATCGACACCTATTCATATGTAAAACAATAAAGCCATTGCAGTTGCGTTGTTTCATTTTATTCTACTATCGTTACATGTTACGAATAAAATTAAAAAAAGTTACAAAGCTTGTGCATGTATTCCGTAAATTCAATTCCAAATACATTAAAAACATTCAATGTAAATGTTAGAGTAATTTAAACATATTCATGATCACCAAAAGTTCGTCACTTTACTGGTTGAAAAAGCTTGTGATCTTGGTTTGTTTCCGCTTGGAAATAGCATTTTCTTTACGTGCAAACGATAATAATTGTTGAAGTTGCAAAATTTTAATGCTATCAATTAATTGTCCTTCAAACCAAGCAAGTGCTGTCTCAAGTCTGTTAACAACTTTGATCGTTGCAGGAATTTCTTTATTGTCATGGGAATCGTCAATGTCACTTTCACACGATGTATCAGTGGGTGAATCGCGTACTGCTGAAATGATTTCTTCGTCTGACATTGAACAAGTCACTTGAACATCACTGGAATTCACTTGAAATTCACTGTCGATATTTACCCACTCTCTGACAATATCCTCTAGGTTTTCGCCACTGACCTCTTCGATGTGCTGCAAATCTCTGACAATGGGATGTCGTCTTCATCCAACTCTGAATCATCATCATTTTCCAAGTGGTCATTGACTGGGAAAATGGCGGGCCCCAGGCTTTTTTTCCAACACTTGTTTACCATTGATGACGTCACCTCACTACAAGCTTCACCGGTGACGTAGATCATTTCCTTGATGTCCAAAGTTTTCAAATAATCTTGCAAATTTATGACAACCCGGGTAACGATTTCGTGAAGCAGTTTTTTGCGATAGCATTTCTTCAGTGCAGAAATAATTCCTGCGTCCATTGGCTGTATTTTACTTGTTGTGCTTTTCGGAAGAAAAACTGTATGAATCTTGCTGTCTTGTGTACAAAGTTTAGTGACATCAAGATGGGCGATTGATTGTCAAGCAATAGAATTGCCTTCTGCTTCAAATCATGCCAGTGAAGAAATGATCGTACCGATGGAACAAATTCTTCGTGAAACCAATTCTTGAAAAGTTCTGATGTCATCCGAGCATTTTTGCTGTGACTGTAACCGAGGGGTAAAGTTTCTCGGTTCACGTGTTTCATGCAGCGTGGGTTCTGAAACTTGCCATTGCACAGGGGACGCAGTTTGTGTTCCCCTGACACGTTTGTACCAACAAGAATTGTTACACGATCTTTATACTGCTTGTATCCTGTCACTCTGTTCTCTTTTTTCAAAGCTAATGTTCTGTCGGGTAAACATTTGAAAAGAAGTCCGGCATTGTAAATTTGATCAGACAGTATGCTTCTGACTCGACAATGACACAGAGTGCTGGAATGAACTCGGCAGCCGCCGTGTCATTGCAGGATTTATCTTCACAGGAAATTTTCAGAGCGTGGACACCATATCGATTCTTCCACCGATAAAGCCAGTAAAACTGGAATCAGAACCAGGCATGTCTTTGGATAACGTGATTGCTTTTTCCATAAACATGGGACTGGAAACAGGGATGTTGGCTGTCCGTTGTTGTTCAAACCTTAAATAAACTGCCTGATCAAGATCGCAGTCATTTGGCGTTCGCATTTTCCTTTGCTTCAGACCTTCCTGCTGACTACAGTTGTGAACAAAAGCTCACAACTCCTTTCCCTTCGCTTTGAATGTTGATATGCTACTCTTGGGAATGCCAAATTCATGTGACAGCTCCTTTCCCTTCGCTTTGAATGTTGATATGCTACTCTTGGGAATGCCAAATTCACGTGACAACTCCTTTCCCTTCGTTTTGAATGTCGATATGCTACTCTTGGGAATGCCAAATTCACGTGACAACTCCTTTCCCTTCGTTTTGAATGTCGATATGCTACTCTTGGGAATGCCAAATTCACGTGACAGCTCCTTTCCCTTTCTTTGAATGTCGATATGCTACTCTTGGGAATTCACGTGACACCTCCTTTCCCTTCGCTTTGAATGTCGATATGCTACTTTTGGGAATGCCAAATTCACGTGACAACTCCTTTCCCTTTCTTTGAATGTCGATATGCTACTCTTGGGAATTCACGTGACAAGGCTGAGAGGATTGATGATACAGAGTTTATCTTCAACAGACAGGATTTTCCGTTTGCAGGACGGTGTATAAGCCACTGAGTTCACTGTTCACTGAGTAGAAACTCGAGTAAGAGGGGTTTTCCATGGCAAATGGGTCATCTTTTAAAACAGAATTCAAAGATATGATTGGATCAGCAATAAGCAGAAATCACGATAAAGTATACCGACAAAAAGTGCTAAAAGGCGCTAACACTGCCGTGTGAAAGCAAACATGTCGGCGAAAAGACGTAAACCCTCTATCGTACCACACTAAAGTGACAACGGAAAGGTGTGAACTTATGCTGAAGGATCGTAAACAAAAGAATAATGATGTAAAACAAATACTACCGTAAAAAGTCGAACGCTAATTTTTAAATGTATCCTTTTAATTTGCGGCGTTCAAAAACATGTTTAAAATTGTATTCCATTAATTCGCGGGCCAGAACAAAGTAGATTACTCAGAATAAATTGCATGAAGACATTAAAAATATACCTTTTGTTTGGGTTTTTATGTTATCAGTACTTGGTGTAGCCGCAATCGCAATCATCACAGCCTTTCAGTTAGCAAGCAGTTTAGGTTCGGTCAAGATTTGACCTGAAAAAAATCATTCCCCCACGACACTACAGTTGTTGGGCAAGATTATTACTTAGTCGATAAACAGGGTTCTCCCCAGAAAAAATACATAGCGCTGCAACTAATTTGCATATTAATTTGCATAATAATTTGCATGTCACATACATACTTTCATTTACAATTATGAATATTAATGAGCTCAGTCACAGTGCAAATATTCTTTTTAATGGAATCAACACATTATGTTTCACAATTTAGAAGAGTTTGAAACATTCTCGAAATACTGATGCTGCAGACTAAGAACAAACACAAATAAATTATTGTTGCAGTTTAATTGTCTATTGTAAAACGTTGAATAAAACGCATTCAAAACATTAAGCCAGAAATATGTTCACGAATTTCATGATTTTATTTACTCCAAAAACATTCACCTTCAAAAAATCGACCACATAATAAATTGGCGTATTGTTGTAATTTATTATTCGTACCATCAACTTCTAAAACGTTTACATTTACAGTAATGAGCGAACAAATAAAACTTCAAAACGATCATCAAAGTTACGACGTGACTTAACTTACTTGGCGATGTTATACACCGGTTATACCAATAATTCCTCAATAAATGTTACTTCTTTTTTTTTGGTATGAAATTAAAGTAAAATCTGACTTATTTTTATCGGGAGCAATTATTTTTGATCACTCAATCGCTTTGGTAAAAAAAAACAGACCCGCCATGATGTTTGTGAAACATTAGCATGTGTCCTTTGACCCGATGGGTCAAGAATGCCATTGACCAATCAAAATGCCGCATGGTAATGCCGATAGAATCCAAAGTTTTCTGAATGGTAGTGATCATAAAAATTACATTGCGGAAGTTAATCGATGTCGTAGCACGATGTGTTGGTATGGATTTCAATTGAAAAGTGCATGATGGTTTTCGAAAGAGGTGATTAGCAATTTGTAAAATAGGTCTTGAAAGTAGAGTTTTTACATGATTCGTGATGATAACAGTTCAAATGTATTTTACCAAATCACGCAATAAACACATTGTTTTTTTCTTGAGTAGCGTAAACTGATCGTGAACTCTGCTTTGACCATGTTATATCAAGGTGGAATTGATTTTAAAAGAAATTTAGCTTTCAATCTAAAGACTGTGTCTATCGAATAAAGTATTTACTTACAAAGAGGTGCTAATTTCACAAATTTGACTAGCAGCTACGTATCGTGCGACCAGGTCTATTGTTTACAAATTATAATCCACGACTGGCAGGATGCGTGTCGGTCGGTACGTAATTATAATAACAATCGTACAATAGTCCTGGTCGGAAGCATTTTCGTTGTGGTCACTAATTTTGAGTGACAGTCGGGGCTGACCAGCGTGACGAACAAAGCTTTTGCACATCTGATATTGGCATGTTAAATATGAAATCAAGCGCCAAGTTGGAACACATAGCGTCGAGGTCCCAAGTAAAGCGCCAAGATTCACAAGTATAGCGCCGCGGACCTCGGCGCTAAAAAGCCCTGGGGAGAACCCTAGATAAATATCCATCGGTCAGCACATCGATTACGAATTTCTGTGATGGAAAGCTTAGTACAGAGCTTTTCGTCGCTGGTCCACAGGGTTGCTTCGGCCATGTGTCCGTCATTTCTTTTCTTAAAGAAGTCTCAATTAAAAACAAACACACCAGCATTGCTTAGTAGCAAATGATCGTGGTAGCGCAATCTGGTAATGATGCGTTTCACAATTGTTGATTATTACCTAGTAATGATTATAATAATGTGAAAAAAATAAATTTGTTGAATTGTTATGAAATGCAAATAAATTTCAACTCATTTCATCATAAGTGAATAATTGCAGTCGCATTTTAAACACTTGATCCTGCCATGTTTTGACCTAGGACGGTGTTCTAATTAATGGATGCTAATTAACCAATGAAAAGATGGATGATGCCAACGTGTTCAAATTACCATAGCTCATTTAATTATGTTAATGTTATTGAACTCAGCACGGAAGAGATTTGCCGATGTTGTTGTACAATCTTTTGGCTTGGATTTTAATTGGAAAGCGGCATGATTTGTTTTTAAATTAAAATTAATAGTTGTTTTCAAAAGATAAACTGAGCATTTGAAGAATAATTTAACATTGTTTACAGTGATAACAGCTCATTGTCGAAACGAAGCTTACCCATTCACGCTAGTCACAATAAACATCAATACTCTTGAATAGGCATCAATGACTACGGTGAAACTTTTAGGCATCAGAAAAGTGTAAAATAACACCTTAACCAACTGCTGAAAAATTGCCTTGGACGAATTCTTGGTCCCATTTTATTTTTTCAAAAACCCGGACTGCAGTTAACGGCCCAGGTCAAATTTACGGCAGAATCCAGTACATAGTTTTATCTGGCTAGTACTTTGTAGTTGAAATTTGTCAACACCTTTGTTTTTGTAGAGGAAAAAGCTAGTAGCCATGGCAGCAAGTATTACAAACCTACTGCAAAGATGCAGGAAATTATTGCAAAGCGGGAATCAAAACCAGAAAAGCCAGAAAAACCGGTAAGTCTCAAATGAAATAGTGACTTATTTGGGCAATAATGGATGGAACACCAAATCGGTGACATTGCCAGTAATTGGAAAACCATACAACTGTGCATTGCACTGCATTATCAATAGGCTGCATTTATATTTACAGAATGTCTATGTAACCATGGAATTCATTCCATGATGAAAGCAAGCCAGACTGTAAATAAACTATGAGATGTTCTACATGCACTCATTGGCATAGCCAAAAATCTAATAAACAAGTGCTTGGGCAACTGAATTGGATCTTTAATTGATTCCGACCCTCAAATGATTGTATATGATTTCAATGTCTGTTGTGTCTCAGCTGATTCTGTTGAATGACTAACAGTCACCATTACTGTTGAAGTACTTATAATAATAAGTCACTGCCAACTCATCTTGGAATAGTAAATCACTGCCAACTCATCTTGGAATAAGAAATCACTGCCAACTCATCTTGGAATAAGAAATCACTGCCAACTCATCTTGGAATAAGAAATCACTGTCAACTCATCTTGAAATAAGAAATCACTGCCAACTAATCTTGGAATAAGAAATCACTGCCAACTCATCTTGGAATAAGAAATCACTGCCAACTCATCTTGGAATAAGAAATCACTGCCAACTCATCTTGGAATAAGAAATCACTGCCAACTCATCTTGAAATAAGAAATCACTGCCAACTCATCTTGGAATAAGAAATCACTGCCAACTCATCTTGAAATAAGAAATCACTGCCAACTAATCTTGGAATAAGAAATCACTGCCAACTAATCTTGGAATAAGAAATCACTGCCAACTCATCTTAGAATCATAAATCACTGCCAACTCATCGTACAATCATAAATCACTGCCAACTAATCTTGGAATAATAAGTCACTGCCAACTCATCTTACAATCATGAATCACTGTCAACTAATCTTGGAATCATAAATCACTGCCAACTAATCTTGGAATAATAAGTCACTGCCAACTCATCTTAGAATAATAAGTCACTGCCAACTCATCTTACAATCATAAATCACTGCCAACTAATCTTGGAATAATAAGTCACTGCCAACTCATCTTAAAATCATGAATCACTGTCAACTAATCTTGGAATCATAAATCACTGCCAACTAATCTTGGAATAATAAGTCACTGCCAACTCATCTTAGAATAATAAGTCACTGCCAACTCATCTTAGAATAATAAGTCACTGCCAACTCATCTTACAATCATAAATCACTGCCAACTAATCTTGGAATAATAAGTCACTGCCAACTCATCTTACAATCATGAATCACTGTCAACTAATCTTGGAATCATAAATCACTGCCAACTAATCTTGGAATAATAAGTCACTGCCAACTCATCTTAGAATAATAAGTCACTGCCAACTCATCTTAGAATAATAAGTCACTGCCAACTCATCTTACAATAATAAATCACTGCCATCTAATCTTGGAATAATAAGTCACTGCCAACTCATCTTACAATCATGAATCACTGTCAACTAATCTTGGAATCATAAATCACTGCCAACTAATCTTGGAATAATAAGTCACTGCCAACTCATCTTAGAATAATAAGTCACTGCCAACTCATCTTACAATCATAAATCACTGCCAACTAATCTTGGAATAATAAGTCACTGCCAACTCATCTTAGAATCATAAATCACTGCCAACTCATCTTACAATCATAAATCACTGCCAACTCATCTTACAATCATAAATCACTGCCAACTAATCTTGGAATAATAAGTCACTGCCAACTCATCTTAGAATCATAAATCACTGCCAACTCATCTTACAATCATAAATCACTGCCAACTCATCTTACAATCATAAATCACTGCCAACTAATCTTGGAATAATAAGTCACTGCCAACTCATCTTACAATCATGAATCACTGTCAACTAATCTTGGAATCATAAATCACTGCCAACTAATCTTGGAATAATAAGTCACTGCCAACTCATCTTAGAATAATAAGTCACTGCCAACTCATCTTACAATCATAAATCACTGCCAACTCATCTTACAATCATAAATCACTGCCAACTCATCTTACAATCATAAATCACTGCCAACTAATCTTGGAATAATAAGTCACTGCCAACTCATCTTACAATCATAAATCACTGCCAACTCATCTTACAATCATAAATCACTGCCAACTTATCATACAATCATAAATCACTGCTAACTAATCTTAGAATCATAAATCACTGCCAACTCATCTTAGAATCATGAATCACTGCCAACTAATCTTAGAATCATAAATCACTGCCAACTCATCTTAGAATCATGAATCACTGCCAACTCATCTTAGAATCATAAATCACTGCCAACTCATCTTGGAATAAGAAATCACTGCCAACTCATCTTAGAATCATAAATCACTGCCAACTCATCTTAGAATCATAAATCACTGCCAACTCATCTTGGAATCATAAATCACTGCCAACTCATCTTAGAATCATGAATCACTGCCAACTCATCTTAGAATCATAAATCACTGCCAACTCATCTTAGAATAAGAAATCACTGCCAACTCATCTTAGAATCATAAATCACTGCCAACTCATCTTGGAATCATAAATCACTGCCAACTCATCTTGGAATCATAAATCACTGCCAACTCATCTTGGAATCATGAATCACTGCCAACTTGCATGTGACATTTCCATGAATTCTTAGCACTACCTCTGTACATATATCTTGGTTTGTGTGTACCTAGTTGATAAGAGGATATATCTATTTATTCAGAGAAAGGTTACCATAGTTTCACTATGTTTATGAGAGTTGAAACATGTGTTCTTACTATCATCTTTATTTACAGAGTGGTAGAAAACCACACAAACTCTGGAAACCGCCATCAAAGGAGGAGTGTGAAGAAATGCTCCATGATGACGCTAGAAGGGTAGGTATCCTCTGCATTCACCATAACCTGATAACACTAGATTGGTAGGTATCCTCTGCATTTACCATAACCTGATAACACTAGAAGGGTAGGTATCCTCTGTATTCACCATAACCTGGTGACACTAGAAGGGTAGGTATCCTCTGCATTTACCATAACCTGATAACACTAGAAGGGTATATATCCTCTGCATTTACCTTAACCTGGTGACAATAGAAGGGTAAGTATCCTCTGCATTCACCATAACCTGATAACACTAGAAGGGTAGGTATCCTCTGTATTCACCATAACCTGGTGACACTAGAAGGGTAGGTATCCTCTGCATTTACCATAACCTGGTGACACTAGAAGGGTAAGTATCCTCTGCATTCACCATAACCTGATAACACTAGAAGGGTAGGTATCCTCTGCATTTACCATAACCTGATAACACTAGAAGGGTAGGTATCCTCTGCATTTACCATAACCTGTTACACTAGAAGGGTAGGTATCCTCTGCATTTACCATAACCTGGTGACACTAGAAGGGTAGGTATCCTCTGCATTCACCATAACCTGATAACACTAGAAGGGTACATGTAGGTATCCTCTGTATTCACCATAACCTGGTGACACTAGAAGGGTAGGTATCCTCTGCATTTACCATAACCTGGTGACACTAGAAGGGTAAGTATCCTCTGCATTCACCATAACCTGATAACACTAGAAGGGTAGGTATCCTCTGCATTTACCATAACCTGATAACACTAGAAGGGTAGGTATCCTCTGCATTTACCATAACCTGATAACACTAGAAGGGTAGGTATCCTCTGCATTTACCATAACCTGTGACACTAGAAGGGTAGGTATCCTCTGCATTTACCATAACCTGGTGACACTAGAAGGGTAGGTATCCTCTGCATTCACCATAACCTGATAACACTAGAAGGGTAGGTATCCTCTGTATTCACCATAACCTGGTGACACTAGAAGGGTAGGTATACTCTGCATTTACCATAACCTGATAACACTAGAAGGGTAGGTATCGTCTGCATTCACCATAACCTGATAACACTAGAAGGGTAGATATCCTCTGCATTTACCTTAACCTGGTGACAATAGAAGGGTAAGTATCCTCTGCATTCACCATAACCTGATAACACTAGAAGGGTAGGTATCCTCTGTATTCACCATAACCTGGTGACACTAGAAGGGTAGATATCCTCTGCATTTACCATAACCTGGTGACAATAGAAGGGTAAGTATCCTCTGCATTCACCATAACCTGATAACACTAGAAGGGTAGATATCCTCTGCATTCACCATAACCTGGTAACACTAGAAAGGTAGGTATCCTCTGCATTCACCATAACCTGATAACACTAGAAGGGTAGGTATCCTCTGTATTCACCATAACCTGGTGACACTAGAAGGGTAGATATCCTCTGCATTTACCATAACCTGGTGACAATAGAAGGGTAAGTATCCTCTGCATTCACCATAACCTGATAACACTAGAAGGGTAGATATCCTCTGCATTCACCATAACCTGGTGACACTAGAAGGGTAGATATCCTCTGCATTTACCATAACCTGGTGACAATAGACGGGTAAGTATCCTCTGCATTTACCATAACCTGATAACACTAGAAGGGTAGGTATCCTCTGCATTCACCATAACCTGATAACACTAGAAGGGTAGGTATCCTCTGTATTCACCATAACCTGGTGACACTAGAAGGGTAGGTATCCTCTGCATTTACCATAACCTGGTGACACTAGAAGGGTAAGTATCCTCTGCATTCACCATAACCTGATAACACTAGAAGGGTAGGTATCCTCTGTATTCACCATAACCTGATAACACTAGAAGGGTAGGTATCCTCTGTATTCACCATAACCTGATAACACTAGAAGGGTAGGTATCCTCTGTATTCACCATAACCTGGTGACACTAGAAGGGTAGGTATCCTCTGTATTCACCATAACCTGATAACACTAGAAGGGTAGGTATCCTCTGTATTCACCATAACCTGGTGACACTAGAAGGGTAGGTATCCTCTGCATTTACCATAACCTGGTGACACTAGAAGGGTAAGTATCCTCTGCATTCACCATAACCTGATAACACTAGAAGGGTAGGTATCCTCTGTATTCACCATAACCTGGTGACACTAGAAGGGTAGGTATCCTCTGCATTTACCATAACCTGGTGACACTAGAAGGGTAGATATCATCTGCATTCACCATAACCTGGTGACACTAGAAGGGTAGATATCATCTGTATTCACCATAACCTGGTGACACTAGAAGGGTAGGTATCCTCTGCATTCACCATAACCTGGTGACAATAGAAGGGTAGCTATCCTCTGTATTCACCATAACCTGGTGACACTAGAAGGGTAGGTATCCTCTGCATTCACCATAACCTGGTGACAATAGAAGGGTAGCTATCCTCTGCATTCACCATAACCTGGTGACAATAGAAGGGTAGGTATCCTCTGCATTTACCATAACCTGATAACACTAGAAGGGTAAGTATCCTCTGCATTCACCATAACCTGGTGACACTAGAAGGGTAGATATCCTCTGCATTCACCATAACCTGGTGACACTAGAAGGGTAGATATCCTCTGTATTCACCATAACCTGGTGACACTAGAAGGGTAGGTATCCTCTGCATTCACCATAACCTGGTGACAATAGAAGGGTAGCTATCCTCTGCATTCACCATAACCTGGTGACACTAGAAGGGTAGGTATCCTCTGCATTTACCATAACCTGGTGACAATAGAAGGGTAGCTATCCTCTGTATTCACCATAACCTGGTGACACTAGAAGGGTAGGTATCCTCTGCATTCACCATAACCTGATAACACTAGAAGGGTAGGTATCCTCTGCATTTACCATAACCTGATAACACTAGAAGGGTAGGTATCCTCTGCATTTACCATAACCTGTGACACTAGAAGGGTAGGTATCCTCTGCATTTACCATAACCTGGTGACACTAGAAGGGTAAGTATCCTCTGCATTCACCATAACCTGATAACACTAGAAGGGTAGGTATCCTCTGCATTTACCATAACCTGATAACACTAGAAGGGTAGGTATCCTCTGCATTTACCATAACCTGTGACACTAGAAGGGTAGGTATCCTCTGCATTTACCATAACCTGGTGACACTAGAAGGGTAGGTATCCTCTGCATTCAACATAACCTGATAACACTAGAAGGGTAGGTATCCTCTGTATTCACCATAACCTGGTGACACTAGAAGGGTAGGTATCCTCTGCATTTACCATAACCTGGTGACACTAGAAGGGTAAGTATCCTCTGCATTCACCATAACCTGATAACACTAGAAGGGTAGGTATCCTCTGCATTTACCATAACCTGATAACACTAGAAGGGTAGGTATCCTCTGCATTTACCATAACCTGTTACACTAGAAGGGTAGGTATCCTCTGCATTTACCATAACCTGGTGACACTAGAAGGGTAGGTATCCTCTGCATTCACCATAACCTGATAACACTAGAAGGGTACATGTAGGTATCCTCTGCATTTACCATAACCTGATAACACTAGAAGGGTAGGTATCCTCTGCATTTACCATAACCTGATAACACTAGAAGGGTAGGTATCCTCTGCATTTACCATAACCTGTGACACTAGAAGGGTAGGTATCCTCTGCATTTACCATAACCTGGTGACACTAGAAGGGTAGGTATCCTCTGCATTCACCATAACCTGATAACACTAGAAGGGTAGGTATCCTCTGTATTCACCATAACCTGGTGACACTAGAAGGGTAGGTATACTCTGCATTTACCATAACCTGATAACACTAGAAGGGTAGGTATCGTCTGCATTCACCATAACCTGATAACACTAGAAGGGTAGATATCCTCTGCATTTACCTTAACCTGGTGACAATAGAAGGGTAAGTATCCTCTGCATTCACCATAACCTGATAACACTAGAAGGGTAGGTATCCTCTGTATTCACCATAACCTGGTGACACTAGAAGGGTAGATATCCTCTGCATTTACCATAACCTGGTGACAATAGAAGGGTAAGTATCCTCTGCATTCACCATAACCTGATAACACTAGAAGGGTAGATATCCTCTGCATTCACCATAACCTGGTAACACTAGAAAGGTAGGTATCCTCTGCATTCACCATAACCTGATAACACTAGAAGGGTAGGTATCCTCTGTATTCACCATAACCTGGTGACACTAGAAGGGTAGATATCCTCTGCATTTACCATAACCTGGTGACAATAGAAGGGTAAGTATCCTCTGCATTCACCATAACCTGATAACACTAGAAGGGTAGATATCCTCTGCATTCACCATAACCTGGTGACACTAGAAGGGTAGATATCCTCTGCATTTACCATAACCTGGTGACAATAGAAGGGTAAGTATCCTCTGCATTTACCATAACCTGATAACACTAGAAGGGTAGGTATCCTCTGCATTCACCATAACCTGATAACACTAGAAGGGTAGGTATCCTCTGTATTCACCATAACCTGGTGACACTAGAAGGGTAGGTATCCTCTGCATTTACCATAACCTGGTGACACTAGAAGGGTAAGTATCCTCTGCATTCACCATAACCTGATAACACTAGAAGGGTAGGTATCCTCTGTATTCACCATAACCTGATAACACTAGAAGGGTAGGTATCCTCTGTATTCACCATAACCTGATAACACTAGAAGGGTAGGTATCCTCTGTATTCACCATAACCTGGTGACACTAGAAGGGTAGGTATCCTCTGTATTCACCATAACCTGATAACACTAGAAGGGTAGGTATCCTCTGTATTCACCATAACCTGGTGACACTAGAAGGGTAGGTATCCTCTGCATTTACCATAACCTGGTGACACTAGAAGGGTAAGTATCCTCTGCATTCACCATAACCTGATAACACTAGAAGGGTAGGTATCCTCTGTATTCACCATAACCTGGTGACACTAGAAGGGTAGGTATCCTCTGCATTTACCATAACCTGGTGACACTAGAAGGGTAGATATCATCTGCATTCACCATAACCTGGTGACACTAGAAGGGTAGGTATCCTCTGCATTCACCATAACCTGATAACACTAGAAGGGTAGGTATCCTCTGCATTTACCATAACCTGATAACACTAGAAGGGTAGGTATCCTCTGCATTTACCATAACCTGTGACACTAGAAGGGTAGGTATCCTCTGCATTTACCATAACCTGGTGACACTAGAAGGGTAAGTATCCTCTGCATTCACCATAACCTGATAACACTAGAAGGGTAGGTATCCTCTGCATTTACCATAACCTGATAACACTAGAAGGGTAGGTATCCTCTGCATTTACCATAACCTGTGACACTAGAAGGGTAGGTATCCTCTGCATTTACCATAACCTGGTGACACTAGAAGGGTAGGTATCCTCTGCATTCAACATAACCTGATAACACTAGAAGGGTAGGTATCCTCTGTATTCACCATAACCTGGTGACACTAGAAGGGTAGGTATCCTCTGCATTTACCATAACCTGGTGACACTAGAAGGGTAAGTATCCTCTGCATTCACCATAACCTGATAACACTAGAAGGGTAGGTATCCTCTGCATTTACCATAACCTGATAACACTAGAAGGGTAGGTATCCTCTGCATTTACCATAACCTGTTACACTAGAAGGGTAGGTATCCTCTGCATTTACCATAACCTGGTGACACTAGAAGGGTAGGTATCCTCTGCATTCACCATAACCTGATAACACTAGAAGGGTACATGTAGGTATCCTCTGCATTTACCATAACCTGATAACACTAGAAGGGTAGGTATCCTCTGCATTTACCATAACCTGATAACACTAGAAGGGTAGGTATCCTCTGCATTTACCATAACCTGTGACACTAGAAGGGTAGGTATCCTCTGCATTTACCATAACCTGGTGACACTAGAAGGGTAGGTATCCTCTGCATTCACCATAACCTGATAACACTAGAAGGGTAGGTATCCTCTGTATTCACCATAACCTGGTGACACTAGAAGGGTAGGTATACTCTGCATTTACCATAACCTGATAACACTAGAAGGGTAGGTATCGTCTGCATTCACCATAACCTGATAACACTAGAAGGGTAGATATCCTCTGCATTTACCTTAACCTGGTGACAATAGAAGGGTAAGTATCCTCTGCATTCACCATAACCTGATAACACTAGAAGGGTAGGTATCCTCTGTATTCACCATAACCTGGTGACACTAGAAGGGTAGATATCCTCTGCATTTACCATAACCTGGTGACAATAGAAGGGTAAGTATCCTCTGCATTCACCATAACCTGATAACACTAGAAGGGTAGATATCCTCTGCATTCACCATAACCTGGTAACACTAGAAAGGTAGGTATCCTCTGCATTCACCATAACCTGATAACACTAGAAGGGTAGGTATCCTCTGTATTCACCATAACCTGGTGACACTAGAAGGGTAGATATCCTCTGCATTTACCATAACCTGGTGACAATAGAAGGGTAAGTATCCTCTGCATTCACCATAACCTGATAACACTAGAAGGGTAGATATCCTCTGCATTCACCATAACCTGGTGACACTAGAAGGGTAGATATCCTCTGCATTTACCATAACCTGGTGACAATAGAAGGGTAAGTATCCTCTGCATTTACCATAACCTGATAACACTAGAAGGGTAGGTATCCTCTGCATTCACCATAACCTGATAACACTAGAAGGGTAGGTATCCTCTGTATTCACCATAACCTGGTGACACTAGAAGGGTAGGTATCCTCTGCATTTACCATAACCTGGTGACACTAGAAGGGTAAGTATCCTCTGCATTCACCATAACCTGATAACACTAGAAGGGTAGGTATCCTCTGTATTCACCATAACCTGATAACACTAGAAGGGTAGGTATCCTCTGTATTCACCATAACCTGATAACACTAGAAGGGTAGGTATCCTCTGTATTCACCATAACCTGGTGACACTAGAAGGGTAGGTATCCTCTGTATTCACCATAACCTGATAACACTAGAAGGGTAGGTATCCTCTGTATTCACCATAACCTGGTGACACTAGAAGGGTAGGTATCCTCTGCATTTACCATAACCTGGTGACACTAGAAGGGTAAGTATCCTCTGCATTCACCATAACCTGATAACACTAGAAGGGTAGGTATCCTCTGTATTCACCATAACCTGGTGACACTAGAAGGGTAGGTATCCTCTGCATTTACCATAACCTGGTGACACTAGAAGGGTAGATATCATCTGCATTCACCATAACCTGGTGACACTAGAAGGGTAGATATCATCTGTATTCACCATAACCTGGTGACACTAGAAGGGTAGGTATCCTCTGCATTCACCATAACCTGGTGACAATAGAAGGGTAGCTATCCTCTGTATTCACCATAACCTGGTGACACTAGAAGGGTAGGTATCCTCTGCATTCACCATAACCTGGTGACAATAGAAGGGTAGCTATCCTCTGCATTCACCATAACCTGGTGACAATAGAAGGGTAGGTATCCTCTGCATTTACCATAACCTGATAACACTAGAAGGGTAAGTATCCTCTGCATTCACCATAACCTGGTGACACTAGAAGGGTAGATATCCTCTGCATTCACCATAACCTGGTGACACTAGAAGGGTAGATATCCTCTGTATTCACCATAACCTGGTGACACTAGAAGGGTAGGTATCCTCTGCATTCACCATAACCTGGTGACAATAGAAGGGTAGCTATCCTCTGCATTCACCATAACCTGGTGACACTAGAAGGGTAGGTATCCTCTGCATTTACCATAACCTGGTGACAATAGAAGGGTAGCTATCCTCTGTATTCACCATAACCTGGTGACACTAGAAGGGTAGGTATCCTCTGCATTCACCATAACCTGATAACACTAGAAGGGTAGGTATCCTCTGCATTTACCATAACCTGATAACACTAGAAGGGTAGGTATCCTCTGCATTTACCATAACCTGTGACACTAGAAGGGTAGGTATCCTCTGCATTTACCATAACCTGGTGACACTAGAAGGGTAAGTATCCTCTGCATTCACCATAACCTGATAACACTAGAAGGGTAGGTATCCTCTGCATTTACCGTAACCTGATAACACTAGAAGGGTAGGTATCCTCTGCATTTACCATAACCTGTGACACTAGAAGGGTAGGTATCCTCTGCATTTACCATAACCTGGTCACACTAGAAGGGTAGGTATCCTCTGCATTCAACATAACCTGATAACACTAGAAGGGTAGGTATCCTCTGTATTCACCATAACCTGGTGACACTAGAAGGGTAGGTATCCTCTGCATTTACCATAACCTGGTGACACTAGAAGGGTAAGTATCCTCTGCATTCACCATAACCTGGTAACACTAGAAAGGTAGGTATCCTCTGCATTTACCATAACCTGATAACACTAGAAGGGTAGGTATCCTCTGCATTTACCATAACCTGATAACACTAGAAGGGTAGGTATCCTCTGCATTTACCATAACCTGTGACACTAGAAGGGTAGGTATCCTCTGCATTTACCATAACCTGGTGACACTAGAAGGGTAGGTATCCTTTGCATTCACCATAACCTGGTGACACTAGAAGGGTAGGTATCCTTTGCATTCACCATAACCTGGTGACACTAGAAGGGTAGGTATCCTCTGCATTTACCATAACCAGATAACACTAGAAGGGTAGGTATCCTCTGCATTCACCATAACCTAATAACACTAGAAGGGTAGGTATCTTCTGTATTCACCATAACCTGGTGACACTAGAAGGGTAGGTATCCTCTGCATTCACCATAACCTGATAACACTAGAAGGGTAGGTATCCTCTGCATTTACCATAACCTGGTGACACTAGAAGGGTAAGTATCCTCTGCATTCACCATAACCTGATAACACTAAAAGGGTAGGTATCCTCTGCATTTACCATAACCTGATAACACTAGAAGGGTAGGTATCCTCTGCATTTACCATAACCTGATAACACTAGAAGGGTAGGTATCCTCTGCATTTACCATGACCTGTGACACTAGAAGGGTAGGTATCCTCTGCATTATTATAACCTGGTGACACTAGAAGGGTAGGTATCCTCTGCATTTACCATAACCTGATAACACTAGAAGGGTTGGTATCCTCTGCATTCACCATAACCTGATAACACTAGAAGGGTAGGTATCTTCTGTATTCACCATAACCTGGTGACACTAGAAGGGTAGGTATCCTCTGCATTTACCATAACCTGATAACACTAGAAGGGTAGGTATCCTCTGCATTCACCATAACCTGATAACACTAGAAGGGTAGGTATTCTCTGTATTCACCATAACCTGTGACACTAGAAGGGTAGGTATCCTCTGCATTTACCATAACCTGGTGACACTAGAAGGGTAGGTATCCTCTGTATTTACCATAACCTGATAACACTAGAAGGGTAGGTATCCTCTGCATTTACCATAACCTGATAACACTAGAAGGGTAGGTATCCTCTGCATTTACCATAACCTGTGACACTAGAAGGGTAGGTATCCTCTGCATTTACCATAACCAGGTGACACTAGATTGGTAGGTATCCTCTGCATTCACCATAACCTGATAACACTAGAAGGGTAGGTATCCTCTGCATTTACCATAACCTGATAACACTAGAAGGGTAGGTATCCTCTGCATTCACCATAACCTGATGACACTAGAAGGGTAGGTATCCTCTGCATTCACCATAACCTGATGACACTAGAAGGCTAGATATCCTCTGCATTTACCATAACCTGGTGACACTAGATTGGTAGGTATCCTCTGCATTCACCATAACCTGATAACACTAGAAGGGTAGGTATCCTCTGCATTTACCATAACCTGGTGACACTAGAAAGGTAGGTATCCTCTGCATTTACCATAACCTGGTGACACTAGAAGGGTAGATATCCTCTGCATTTACCATAACCTGGTGACACTAGAAGGGTAGGTATCCTCTGCATTTACCATAACCTGATAACACTAGAAGGCTAGATATCCTCTGCATTTACCATAACCTGGTGACACTAGAAGGGTAGGTATCCTCTGCATTCACCATAACCTGATAACACTAGAAGGCTAGATATCCTCTGCATTTACCATAACCTGGTGACACTAGAAGGGTAGGTATCCTCTGCATTCACCATAACCTGATAACACTAGAAGGGTAGATATCCTCTGCATTTACCATAACCTGATAACACTAGAAGGGTAGGTATCCTCTGCATTCACCATAACCTGATAACACTAGAAGGGTAGGTATCCTCTGCATTCACCATAACCTGGTGACACTAGAAGGGTAGGTATCCTCTGCATTCACCATAACCTGATAACACTAGAAGGGTAGGTATCCTCTGTATTCACCATAACCTGGTGACACTAGAAGGATAGGTATCTTCTGTATTCACCATAACCTGTGACACTAGAAGGGTAGGTATCCTCTGCATTTACCATAACCTGATAACACTAGAAGGGTAGGTATCCTCTGCATTCACCATAACCTGATAACACTAGAAGGGTAGGTATCCTCTGCATTCACCATAACCTGATAACACTAGAAGGGTAGGTATCCTCTACATTTACCATAACCTGGTGACACTAGAAGGGTAGGTATCCTCTGCATTTACCATAACCTGATAACACTAGAAGGTAGGTATCTTCTGTATTCACCATAACCTGGTGACACTAGAAGGGTAGGTATCCTCTGCATTTACCATAACCTGGTGACACTAGAAGGGTAGGTATCCTCTGCATTTACCATAACCTGATAAGGGTAGGTATCCTCTGCATTCACCATAACCTGATAACACTAGAAGGGTAGATATCCTCTGCATTCACCATAACCTGATAACACTAGAAGGGTAGGTATCCTCTGCATTCACCATAACCTGGTGACACTAGAAGGGTAGATATCCTCTGCATTCACCATAACCTGGTGACACTAGAAGGGTAGGTATCCTCTGCATTTACCATAACCTGGTGCACTAGAAGGGTAGGTATCCTCTGCATTTACCATAACCTGGTGACACTAGAAGGGTAGGTATCCTCTGCATTCACCATAACTTGATAACACTAGAAGGCTAGATATCCTCTGCATTTACCATAACCTGGTGACACTAGAAGGGTAGGTATCCTCTGCATTTACCATAACCTGGTGACACTAGAAGGGTAGATATCATCTGCATTCACTATAACCTGATAACACTAGAAGGGTAGGTATCCTCTGCATTTACCATAACCTGGTGACACTAGATTGGTAGGTATCCTCTGCATTCACCATAACCTGATAACACTAGAAGGGTAGGTATCCTCTGCATTTACCATAACCTGGTGACACTAGAAGGGTAGGTATCCTCTGCATTTACCATAACCTGGTGACACTAGAAGGGTAGATATCATCTGCATTCACCATAACCTGATAACACTAGAAGGGTAGATATCCTCTGCATTTACCATAACCTGGTGACACTAGAAGGGTAGGTATCCTCTGCATTCACCATAACCTGATAACACTAGAAGGCTAGATATCCTCTGCATTTACCATAACCTGGTGACACTAGAAGGGTAGGTATCCTCTGCATTCACCATAACCTGATAACACTAGAAGGCTAGATATCCTCTGCATTTACCATAACCTGATAACACTAGAAGGGTAGGTATCCTCTGCATTCACCATAACCTGATAACACTAGAAGGGTAGATATCCTCTGCATTTACCATAACCTGATAACACTAGAAGGGTAGGTATCCTCTGCATTCACCATAACCTGATAACACTAGAAGGGTAGTTATCCTCTGCATTCACCATAACCTGGTGACACTAGAAGGGTAGGTATCCTCTGCATTCACCATAACCTGATAACACTAGAAGGGTAGGTATCCTCTGTATTTACCATAACCTGGTGACACTAGAAGGGTAGGTATCTTCTGTATTCACCATAACCTGTGACACTAGAAGGGTAGGTATCCTCTGCATTCACCATAACCTGATAACACTAGAAGGGTAGGTATCCTCTGCATTCACCATAACCTGATAACACTAGAAGGGTAGGTATCCTCTGCATTCACCATAACCTGATAACACTAGAAGGGTAGGTATCCTCTGCATTTACCATAACCTGGTGACACTAGAAGGGTAGGTATCCTCTGCATTTACCATAACCTGATAACACTAGAAGGTAGGTATCCTCTGTATTCACCATAACCTGGTGACACTAGAAGGGTAGGTATCCTCTGCATTTACCATAACCTGATAACACGAGAAGGGTAGGTATCCTCTGCATTCACCATAACCTGATAAGGGTAGGTATCCTCTGCATTCACCATAACCTGATAAGGGTAGGTATCCTCTGCATTCACCATAACCTGATAACACTAGAAGGGTAGGTATCCTATACATTTACCGTAACCTGATGACACTAGAAAGGTAGGTATCCTCTGCATTCACCATAACCTGATGACACTAGAAGGGTAGGTATCCTCTGCATTCACCATAACCTGGTGACACTAGAAGGGTAGGTATCCTCTGCATTTACCATAACCTGGTGACACTAGAAGGGTAGATATCATCTGCATTTACCATAACCTGGTGACACTAGAAGGGTAGGTATCCTCTGCATTCACCATAACCTGATAACACTAGAAGGCTAGATATCCTCTGCATTTACCATAACCTGGTGACACTAGAAGGGTAGGTATCCTCTGCATTCACCATAACCTGATAACACTAGAAGGGTAGATATCCTCTGCATTTACCATAACCTGGTGACACTAGAAGGGTAGGTATCCTCTGCATTCACCATAACCTGATAACACTAGAAGGCTAGATATCCTCTGCATTTACCATAACCTGGTGACACTAGAAGGGTAGGTATCCTCTGCTTTCACCATAACCTGATAACACTAGAAGGGTAGATATCCTCTGCATTCACCATAACCTGATAACACTAGAAGGGTAGGTATCCTCTGCATTCACCATAACCTGGTGACACTAGAAGGGTAGATATCCTCTGCATTCACCATAACCTGGTGACACTAGAAGGGTAGGTATCCTCTGCATTCACCATAACCTGGTGCACTAGAAGGGTAGGTATCCTCTGCATTTACCATAACCTGATAACACTAGAAGGGTAGGTATCCTCTGCATTTACCATAACCTGGTGACACTAGAAGGGTAGATATCCTCTGCATTTACCATAACCTGGTGACACTAGAAGGGTAGGTATCCTCTGCATTCACCATAACCTGATAACACTAGAAGGATAGATATCCTCTGCATTCACCATAACCTGATAACACTAGAAGGGTAGGTATCCTCTGCATTCACCATAACCTGGTGACACTAGAAGGGTAGATATCCTCTGCATTCACCATAACCTGGTGACACTAGAAGGGTAGATATCCTCTGCATTCACCATAACCTGGTGACACTAGAAGGGTAGGTATCCTCTGCATTTACCATAACCTGGTGACACTAGAAGGGTAGATATCATCTGCATTTACCATAACCTGGTGACACTAGAAGGGTAGGTATCCTCTGCATTTACCATAACCTGATGACACTGGAAGGTGTCTCCAATACTCTCAGCACATGGGAGTTCTTTCTAAGCTTTCTTTGATTATATTTTGCGTTTTGTATGTTTTGGAATTGATCACTCAAGCATTTGACCTTCACACATTTTGAAAGGTCTCTTCTGCTATAAAATGTAGATAAAGTTATTTTGTGTTTTATTATGGTGACTAACACTAACAAACAAGCTGATAGGCTGGTTAGCGATTTGATGTTTCGGCTGTCGCAATGGGCATGAATGTGAAGCTATCGTCGGTTTATAACTAATTTCATTTTATTTGAACACTGCTACTGTATTACAGGACTTGTAGGAAGTGATATTTGATACATTTGGTGTGAAACTATTCAAAAATCAGTGGACAGGAATTGATTTTACCACCTCAAGTAAAAGTGTGCTCTTCTTCCCATGTTTGATTTTAAGGGCAATCCTTGCGAAGCGGGTTGCCATTATTTTAACATCTACACTACAAAATAATTTCTAAGAAATCATTGCTGAAGTGAATTTATTTAATTTCCTTATGGTAGAAACAAGGAAGAAAATGAGTTACAAATTGATTTTTGATTAAAATATTTATTATATTCATCTTATACATAATCTAATAATAATTGCTACCTTAATGCAAGCTGTTAGTATTATAAACTTAGTGTGCATCGCTTGGACACAGCTATATTAGCCAACATGCATCAGATTTATGAAGCTAATGTTAAATCTCAAATACAGTACTATTAGCATACTGGTACTGTGTCTTGATTAGGTTTGCAACATCAATCCATACATTGATGTGCTTTCTTCACTTTCTTTTATTTTCCAATTTTTGTTTCAGGATTCAAAGAAAAATAAAGAGAAGGAGAAAAAGAAGAGTAATTTAGAGTTGTTCAAAGAAGAACTCAAAATGTAAGAACAAACTATCCAAAGCCAGTGTTTCAGTGCCATGTAGGCAAATATTTTCATTTCATTCAATTCCATTCCATTCCATTTACTGTACTTATTGTTGTTTACATTCTCAATTCAATCAGTATCCAAGCAGAAAGAGAAGAGCGACATCGAATAAAGAAAATGATGCGTGGTGGTGGTGGTGGTGGTGGTGGTGGTCACAGTATTGCCATGAATGTGGCTGGACCTGGTGGGCCAAGTGGATCACCTGGTATTGTGGCAGGTGTTGGTGGAGAAGAGAACACTAGAAGAAGTAGGTTTGAATTTTCTCCAGTCTTTTTCAGATTTTAATTTGTTGTCAAACTGCCAGTGGTAATATATTTGCTCTATTAGTTCTCCAATAGAAGCACATATAAATTGAATTTATTCGATCCTGTTTGGATGCAAGTTAAAATATGACATGCCTATTACAGTGATTAAAATATGACATGCCTATTACAGTGATTAAAATATGACATGCCTATTACAGTGATTAATATATGACATGCCTATTACAGTCATTAAAATATGACATGCCTATTACAGTGATTAAAATATGACATGCCTATTACAGTGATTAAAATATGACATGCCTATTAGTCATAAAAATATGACATGCCTATTACAGTGATTAAAATATGACATGCCTATTACAGTCATAAAAATATGACATGCCTATTACAGTCATTAAAATATGACATGCCTATTACAGTGATTAAAATATGACATGCCTATTAGTCATAAAAATATGACATGCCTATTACAATCATTAAAATATGACATGCCTATTACAGTCATTAAAATATGACATGCCTATTACAGTCATTAAAATATGACATGCCTATTAGTCATAAAAATATGACATGCCTATTACAATCATTAAAATATGACATGCCTATTACAGTCATAAAAATATGACATGCCTATTACAGTCATTAAAATATGACATGCCTATTACAGTCATAAAAATATGACATGCCTATTAGTCATAAAAATATGACATGCCTATTAGTCATAAAAATATGACATGCCTATTACAATCATTAAAATATGACATGCCTATTACAGTCATAAAAATATGACATGCCTATTACAGTGATTAAAATATGACATGCCTATTAGTCATAAAAATATGACATGCCTATTACAATCATTAAAATATGACATGCCTATTACAGTCATTAAAATATGACATGCCTATTACAGTCATTAAAATATGACATGCCTATTAGTCATAAAAATATGACATGCCTATTACAATCATTAAAATATGACATGCCTATTACAGTCATTAAAATATGACATGCCTATTACAGTCATTAAAATATGACATGCCTATTACAGTCATTAAAATATGACATGCCTATTAGTCATAAAAATATGACATGCCTATTACAATCATTAAAATATGACATGCCTATTACAGTCATAAAAATATGACATGCCTATTACAGTCATTAAAATATGACATGCCTATTAGTCATAAAAATATGACATGCCTATTACAATCATTAAAATATGACATGCCTATTACAGTCATTAAAATATGACATGCCTATTACAATCATTAAAATATGACATGCCTATTACAGTCATTAAAATATGACATGCCTATTACAGTGATTAAAATATGACATGCCTATTACAGTGATTAAAATATGACATGCGTATTACAGTCATTAAAATATGACATGCCTATTACAGTGATTAAAATATGACATGCCTATTACAGTGATTAAAATATGACATGCGTATTACAGTCATTAAAATATGACATGCCTATTAGTCATAAAAATATGACATGCCTATTACAGTGATTAAAATATGACATGCGTATTACAGTCATTAAAATATGACATGCCTATTACAGTGATTAAAATATGACATGCCTATTACAGTGATTAAAATATGACATGCGTATTACAGTCATTAAAATATGACATGCCTATTACAGTGATTAAAATATGACATGCCTATTACAGTGATTAAAATATGACATGCGTATTACAGTCATTAAAATATGACATGCCTATTACAGTGATTAAAATATGATATGCCTATTACAGTGATTAAAATATGACATGCGTATTACAGTCATTAAAATATGACATGCCTATTACAGTGATTAAAATATGACATGCCTATTACAGTGATTAAAATATGACATGCGTATTACAGTCATTAAAATATGACATGCCTATTAGTCATAAAAATATGACATGCCTATTACAGTGATTAAAATATGACATGCGTATTACAGTCATTAAAATATGACATGCCTATTACAGTGATTAAAATATGACATGCCTATTAGTCATAAAAATATGACATGCCTATTACAGTGATTAAAATATGACATGCGTATTACAGTCATTAAAATATGACATGCCTATTACAGTGATTAAAATATGACATGCCTATTACAGTGATTAAAATATGACATGCGTATTACAGTCATTAAAATATGACATGCCTATTACAGTGATTAAAATATGACATGCCTATTAGTCATAAAAATATGACATGCCTATTACAGTGATTAAAATATGACATGCCTATTACAGTGATTAAAATATGACATGCCTATTACAGTCATTAAAATATGACATGCCTATTACAGTGATTAAAATATGACATGCCTATTACAGTCATTAAAATATGACATGCCTATTACAGTGATTAAAATATGACATGCGTATTACAGTCATTAAAATATGACATGCCTATTACAGTGATTAAAATATGACATGCCTATTACAGTCATTAAAGTATGACATGCCTATTACAGTGATTAAAATATGACATGCCTATTACAGTCATAAAAATATGACATGCCTATTACAGTCATTAAAATATGACATGCCTATTACAGTCATTAAAATATGACATGCCTATTACAGTCATTAAAATATGACATGCCTATTAGTCATAAAAATATGACATGCCTATTACAATCATTAAAATATGACATGCCTATTACAGTCATAAAAATATGACATGCCTATTACAGTCATTAAAATATGACATGCCTATTACAGTCATAAAAATATGACATGCCTATTAGTCATAAAAATATGACATGCCTATTAGTCATAAAAATATGACATGCCTATTACAATCATTAAAATATGACATGCCTATTACAGTCATAAAAATATGACATGCCTATTACAGTGATTAAAATATGACATGCCTATTAGTCATAAAAATATGACATGCCTATTACAATCATTAAAATATGACATGCCTATTACAGTCATTAAAATATGACATGCCTATTACAGTCATTAAAATATGACATGCCTATTAGTCATAAAAATATGACATGCCTATTACAATCATTAAAATATGACATGCCTATTACAGTCATTAAAATATGACATGCCTATTACAGTCATTAAAATATGACATGCCTATTACAGTCATTAAAATATGACATGCCTATTACAGTCATTAAAATATGACATGCCTATTAGTCATAAAAATATGACATGCCTATTACAATCATTAAAATATGACATGCCTATTACAGTCATAAAAATATGACATGCCTATTACAGTCATTAAAATATGACATGCCTATTAGTCATAAAAATATGACATGCCTATTACAATCATTAAAATATGACATGCCTATTACAGTCATTAAAATATGACATGCCTATTACAATCATTAAAATATGACATGCCTATTACAGTCATTAAAATATGACATGCCTATTACAGTGATTAAAATATGACATGCCTATTACAGTGATTAAAATATGACATGCGTATTACAGTCATTAAAATATGACATGCCTATTACAGTGATTAAAATATGACATGCCTATTACAGTGATTAAAATATGACATGCGTATTACAGTCATTAAAATATGACATGCCTATTAGTCATAAAAATATGACATGCCTATTACAGTGATTAAAATATGACATGCGTATTACAGTCATTAAAATATGACATGCCTATTACAGTGATTAAAATATGACATGCCTATTACAGTGATTAAAATATGACATGCGTATTACAGTCATTAAAATATGACATGCCTATTACAGTGATTAAAATATGACATGCCTATTACAGTGATTAAAATATGACATGCGTATTACAGTCATTAAAATATGACATGCCTATTACAGTGATTAAAATATGATATGCCTATTACAGTGATTAAAATATGACATGCGTATTACAGTCATTAAAATATGACATGCCTATTACAGTGATTAAAATATGACATGCCTATTACAGTGATTAAAATATGACATGCGTATTACAGTCATTAAAATATGACATGCCTATTAGTCATAAAAATATGACATGCCTATTACAGTGATTAAAATATGACATGCGTATTACAGTCATTAAAATATGACATGCCTATTACAGTGATTAAAATATGACATGCCTATTAGTCATAAAAATATGACATGCCTATTACAGTGATTAAAATATGACATGCGTATTACAGTCATTAAAATATGACATGCCTATTACAGTGATTAAAATATGACATGCCTATTACAGTGATTAAAATATGACATGCCTATTACAGTGATTAAAATATGACATGCGTATTACAGTCATTAAAATATGACATGCCTATTACAGTGATTAAAATATGACATGCCTATTAGTCATAAAAATATGACATGCCTATTACAGTGATTAAAATATGACATGCCTATTACAGTGATTAAAATATGACATGCCTATTACAGTCATTAAAATATGACATGCCTATTACAGTGATTAAAATATGACATGCCTATTACAGTCATTAAAATATGACATGCCTATTACAGTGATTAAAATATGACATGCGTATTACAGTCATTAAAATATGACATGCCTATTACAGTGATTAAAATATGACATGCCTATTACAGTCATTAAAGTATGACATGCCTATTACAGTGATTAAAATATGACATGCCTATTACAGTCATAAAAATATGACATGCCTATTACAGTCATTAAAATATGACATGCCTATTACAATCATTAAAATATGACATGCCTATTAGTCATTAAAATATGACATGCGTATTACAGTCATTAAAATATGACATGCCTATTACAGTGATTAAAATATGACATGCCTATTACAGTGATTAAAATATGACATGCCTATTACAGTGATTAAAATATGACATGCCTATTACAGTGATTAAAATATGACATGCCTATTACAGTGATTAAAATATGACATGCGTATTAGTCATTAAAATATGACATGCGTATTACAGTGATTAAAATATGACATGCCTATTACAGTCATTAAAATATGACATGCCTATTACAGTCATTAAAATATGACATGCCTATTACAGTCATTAAAATATGACATGCCTATTAGTCATTAAAATATGACATGCGTATTACAGTCATTAAAATATGACATGCCTATTACAGTCATTAAAATATGACATGCCTATTACAGTGATTAAAATATGACATGCCTATTACAGTCATTAAAATATGACATGCCTATTACAGTGATTAAAATATGACATGCCTATTACAGTGATTAAAATATGACATGCGTATTAGTCATTAAAATATGACATGCGTATTACAGTGATTAAAATATGACATGCCTATTACAGTCATTAAAATATGACATGCCTGTTACAGTCATTAAAATATGACATGCCTGTTACAGTCATTAAAATATGACATGCCTATTAGTCATAAAAATATGACATGCCTATTACATAGTAATTACCTAATTTGCATAATTATCCAATTTTCTTACTAATCATTACTTTTCAATGAAACTTGGTACATAGATGCTCTAGGAAAATGTACAGACCTGATTAGTTTTGGGTTGAAATCTATGCATATTACTTAATTTGCGTAATAGAATTTGTTTGGTTCTAAGTCACATTCCATTCTGTGACTGTACTTGTCTTAATTTAATAAATCTTGGTACATATATACACCAACACAATGTGCCGATTTAATTAGTTTTAGGTTTATATACATCCATAATAATTACCTAATTTGCATAATACTTTACTTTTCAGCTTTCCACTAATTTAGTTAGGATTAGTCATCACATTATAATGAAACTTTTTTTATGTGCATCCTAAATCTATTCATAATTCTTGCTTAATTAGTATAATAATTCGTTTGGTTCATTGGGGTAACCCACAGACATGATTAGTTTAATGTTGATAAACATGCATATTGATTATCTACTATTAGCTCATTTCTGATATCTAAAAAAAAAAGATTTAAATTGAATTCATCGCAGAGTTGCTCTGGATTTAATTTGACTGAAAACCAGGAATGAAAATTCAAATGTATTTACTGTATGGTCTGTGCTTACTAATTACCTAATTTGCATCAATTAACCAAATTGTAGGTGCTCCACATTTTAATGAAACTAGGGACATAGTTGCTTTTGGATTATCCACATATCTGATCACTTCAGGGTTGACATCCCTGCGTATTAATTACCTACTTTATATAAATAGTTTTAAATTGTCCTCTTATACATATAACTATAATATTTCAAGCAGGTAAGTAAGGACTTGCAACTAATAATATAAATATAATGGAGGCATGTCATGTCATGTGACCTCATTTCTGTTGAACGACTGACTATTAATTCTTATTACCAGTTTCCGTCTATGACGTCTCTAACATTTTCAATCAAAACTACCTCTCCCAATACCACTGAGAGAACAACCGAGTATGCTCAGAATAAATAATTAGCTTTGTTGTAATGCTAGGGTTTTTAGTGATGTCACGACCTTCATCTGAATCAGTGAGAGATAGGTTGTACCATTACCAATCTTGGTGGAAACTGTAGAGGGGTGTCAGGGCTACATTTTGATGGGAATTATAGTGGTGATACTGAAACAAACTCAGGTCCTGGTAATATTCAAAGACATGAATTAGCAAAGAAGTCAAGTTGTTATTAAAGGTACATCAAGGTTTACTCAGATTTATGAATGCAGTTACTTGAGGATGTATGAAACATAGTTTGGTTGCACTTGTGTACTCTGAGATTTTGGACCCGATCAATGAAAATTTTAGTTATCAGATTAAGGGAAATCACTTTATGATGAGTTGTACCCACATAGAGTACATATTAATTCAATTGTTTGTAAATGTTATATGTATTATTTTAACATGAGTATTTTATAATTAAATGACGGGAACTGTGACATTCATGTCTTGTTAAGCTTGCTTTGATTTTGTGACATTAGTGTGTCTATGGTTTTTACCTTGCCCGTACCATCAAAGATGGAAGGGAAACGTTATATTAAGGGAAAAATTTTGTCCGGCGTTGTTGTTGTCGTCGTCATCGTTAATAATTATTATTGTGTGCATAATAGCTTTACTAATTCTATTCCAAACTTCATCAAACTTGGTCACCTTATTCATCAGTATAAAGTCATCCCTGAGTTTGAACAACAGATGTCCTGTATAAAAATATCATGCAAAAATTGGGAAAATCTGATAAAATATTTTGACTGTTTCTACTTGACTGATCACTGGTGATACACATCAAAGGTCACTGATCTCAGTGGAAATATGCATAGTTGTATGTGTTCAATGAAGCAATTGATTTATCTTGTAATAATATTTTTGGTAATGTATCCCAGAATCCCATACTGGGTTTCAAAACCAACTCATGGAGAGATTGCACAGTCTGATACACATTTGCAAACCTACCAATACAAGATGTCAGAAAATCAATATAAGCACTCCGATCAACTGGGTGCCAAACTTTGATCAAGATCTGAAGCTAATAGTAAATCTGTTTAGTTCAAAGTTATCAAATCAAAAACAATACATAAAAAATACATAAAAAGCAAAACATTTCATCAACATTTTAAAAAGAAAATTGTTCTAAAATATATGTATTCTGTATTTGACAAACAGTTCATTCGACAAACGAAAACTCACAGGATTATGTTTCAGTTATTAAAACAGAATGATACAGTTTTTATAATACTAATTTAAAAACGCACTTCAAAAAGATTGCAGTGTTTGAAGATGTAGATTCTCAGGAGGCAACAGTACTGTTGACTTCTTCCTCCACTGGACACTAACTAACTATTTAAGTTGATTTGCATACAAAGCAGAGCTTGCAACATGATAGCTTATTCATAAAGGGTGTTTTTGACTCCCATGTGCGAAGCACAAAATGGGAGTCTTTGCAGTTAGTGTGTGTGTATGTGTGTATGTGTGTATGTATGTGTGTGTGTATGTGTGTATGTGTGTCCGACTGTTCCACTGCTATCTCAAGAACCATACATCGGTTTTTGATGAAACTTGGTGCATAGATGCTCTGGGCCAATGCGCAGATTTGATTAGGTTTTGGTAAAAATCCATGCTCGTTAATTACCTAATTTGCATGATAATTAGCTAATTTTTAGCTGTTCTATGACTTTTCTACTGATATCTAAAGAACCACTCATTGGATTTTGATGAAACTTGGTACATAGATGCTCTGAACATATGCGCAGATTTGATTAATTTTTGGTAAAAATCCGTGCATATTAATTACCTAATTTGCATGATAATTAGCTATTTTTTAGTGGTTCCATGACTGTTCCACTGATATCTAAACAACCACTCATTGGATTTTGATGAAACTTGGTACATAGATGCTCTGAACTAATGCTAGGTTTTGATTAGTTTTTGGTAATAATCCGTGGATACTAATTACCTAATTTGCATAATGATTAGTCAATTTTCGGTTTTTCCACTGATATCTCAAGTACTAATCATCACATTTCAATGAAACTTGGTACATAGATGTCATACGACACTGCACAGACCTGATAGTTTTTATGGTAATATCAGTACATATTAATTACCTAATTTGCATAATTAATTAATTTTCAGCATTTGATATAAGTAGTTAGCATTACATTTCAATGAAACTTGGTACTTACATACTCAAGGACTATGCAGAGATTGATTGTTTTCGATAAATATTTGTGCATATTAATCACCTAATTTGCATAATTAGTCAATTTTCAGCTTTTCCATGGGTATCTCAAGTACTAATCGCATTTCAATGAAACTTGGTACATAGATCCTTTAGGACTATGCAGAGACCTGATTAGTTTTAGGGTAAATAATTGTGCATATTAATTACCTAATTTGCATAATTAATTTTCAGCTTTTCTACTGATATCTAAAGTACTAATCATCACATTTCAATGAATCTAGAATTATGCAGACCCAATTAGTTTCCGGTAAATATTTGTGCATATTAATCACCTAATTTGCATAATTAACCAACTTTCACACTGATATCTCAGGTACTATACATCACATATCAATGAATGTACATGGATGCTGTAGGACAATAGACAGACCTGAATAATTGTGGGTTACAATCTGTACATATTAATTACCTAATTTGCATAATTAACCAATTTTAAGCTTTCACACTGATATCTAAAGTACCGTAAAAACTCTAAAATTTCGACCGGTTTTAAATAATTGGTGTTAGAGATGTGACATGTTTTTAGAGTCAAAATTAAGGTGCATTTTCGGACGGTCGAATTTTTCAGAATAGAAATCAGCAAATGAAAAAATGGGGATGATAGACAGTGTGCTTCATTAGTTTTTAAAAAATGCAATGTCCGTCAATTGACTCATGTTTCACGGTAAAAGCAAAGGTCGTGGCCGAGTTGTAACTCAAAATCTAAACAAAGCCATCAATCAGTGAGTATTATGACAAGCAAAACAAAACATCAAGACGCAGAGAAGAGGTCAGCACAAAACTAATAGGTCAAAAGACAAAGCTGTCTCGCACTACCAAGGAAAACTTGCGAATGTTCGAAGTACAGGTACCCATTGAACAAAAGATACATGGAAGTTTAGCAAACGATCTCCCCGACCCAGTGCAATGTATCCGGTTAGAATCAAAGCTCACGTGTCCCTTATTTGAGGGACCAAATTCTGCCGTAAATTCGCCCTTGGATTAAAAAATAAAATGGGATTTAAGAAAATAAAATGGGACTTTTAAGGTGTATTTTGGCGTCATTTTTCGGACATTTCAATCAATCCTGCCGGCTAAAATAGAGTCTAAGTTTTACCGTAGTCATTGACGTCTGTCTATTCAAGAGTACACGTGTATGATTTTTATCGTGACTAGCGTGAGCGGGTAAGCTTCCTTTCGAGAATGAGCTGTTATCACTGTGAACAATGTTAAATTATTCTTCAGATGACCAGTTTATTTTTTAAAAACAACTAATTTTTTTTATTTAAAAAAAATCATGCCGTTTTCGCATCAAAATCCAAGCCAAAATATCGTACTACAACATCAATCTCTTCCGCATTGCGTTCAATAACATTAACATATTTAAATAAGCTATGGTAATTTGAACACGTTGGCATCATCCAGCTTTTTGATTGGTTAATTAGCGATTTGACCTATTTGACCTAAGAGAACATGGCGGATATCCTACAGCATCAAACGTTTATACGAGACCGGAATCATTCGCTTACGATGAAACTAAGTTGACTTTTATTTGTATTTCATAACCATTCAACAAATTTATTTTGTGTACATTATTATAATCACTACTGAGTACAGTAATAATCAACAATTCAGAAACGCAGCATGCCGAGATTTTTGTGTTCGTTTTTATTTGAAACTTCGTTTATTTAGAATATATTTTCGTTACCAATAAAATAAAAATCTCTCAGTCAATCAGAAACCCGGATTCATGCCTTCGAGGAAGGTCCCGTTTGAACGCTCACATCGGTTTTTTTTTCGTTTGGGGGAAAACTAAAACTGGTCGCAATTTTCGAATAAGAATGAGTCAGCAATTTTTAGTGGAGTCGAAAATTTGGAGGTAAATAAAACACCGAAACCCGGCAAATAAATAGGCGTACGAATTTTTAGAGGGGTCGAAATTTTGGAGTTTTCACGGTACTAATTATTCCATTTCAATGAAACTTAGTACAAAGATGCTCTAGGACAATGTACAAACCTAATTAGTTTGGGGTAAAAATCTGTTCATATTAATTCCCTAATAAGCATAATAATTCATAATTTTTTGGTTTTAATCACATTTCAATTAAACTTGGAGACATAGATTTTCTGTTACATTGCGCAGACCTCATTAGTTTTACACTCAAATCTGGTCATATTAATTTTCTGATTTGCATAATTAGTTTTCAGCCAAGTTACTTTCGAATTATATTTAATGTGTCTCCAATACTCTCAGCACATGGGAGTTCTTTCTAAGCTTTCTTTCATTTTTTTTGCGATGAGTCATTTGTTTTTATACTAAAATATCTGAATTACTTTGAATAAAGCTGGAAATTATGTCCCTTAAAATAATTAAACAAATAAGGCACCAATGTTTTTGTAAGATATTTACATCTTTTAAGGACATTCGGAAGGCTGATTCTCCCCACTGTTGGTTCAACCCCAAAACTTGTTTGTATTCAAAATTAATTATGACAATGCATATTTATATTGAAACAAACTATGATAAAGGGAATTATATTATATAACAAAGGGCAAGGTCACCAGAGTTCAACTATGTTAATAATCAAGTATGCAATAAATGCATTTTCTGTTTATGTGTGCTTGAGTTGTGCTTCTAATACAGCAAATACATGTATATATGACTATAATTGTTTCTTTGCTTTTAGTGTTGGATGAGTACACCACAGGTTCACATGATGCTGGTGATCCCTTAACCACTAATCTATATATTGGTAATATCAATCCAAAGGTATGTTTGTAAAATCTAGAATAATTTATTAAAATGTTTCAGATATTTTTGGCAATTCTGAAATATCAACTATAAACTTTTTTGAGTTTGTATATAAATGATAACAAAATGAGTTGGGCTTCTCTGTAACCAGTGATTAGTCACCATCCTTATTATATTGCATACTTTAGATGACTGAGGAAGACCTTTGCAGAGAGTTTGGTAAATTTGGGCCTTTAGCCAGTGTTAAAATAATGTGGCCAAGAACAGAAGAAGAAAAAGCTAGAAATAGAAACTGTGGTTTTGTAGCTTATATGAATAGAAAAGATGCAGAAAGAGCTCTGAAGATGCTACAAGGTTGGTTTGTTTCAGAGTAGATGTTTATCTTTTAAGGTTGGGTTTACAAAGACGTTGTGTATGTAGATTGGTGGGTATATAATCTGCAATGAGCGTGTGTAAGTTACTGCTCGGTGGGTGTGTGAGCTGCTCGGTGGGTGTGCGCACTGCGAATTGTGTGTGCACGCTGCTCGGTGCATGTGCACACTGCGAATTGTGTGTGTACGCTGCTCGGTGGGTGTGAGTGCTGCTCGGTGCGTGTGAGTGCTGCTCGGTGCGTGTGAGTGCTGCTCGGTGGGTGTGAGTGCTGCTCGGTGCGTGTGAGTGCTGCTCGGTGCGTGTGAGTGCTGCTCGGTGCGTGTGAGTGCTGCTCGGTGGGTCTGAGTGCTGCTCGGTGGGTGTGAGTGCTGCTCGGTGGGTGTGAGTGCTGCTCGGTGGGTGTGAGTGCTGCTCGGTGGGTGTGAGTGCTGCTCGGTGGGTGTGAGTGCTGCTCGGTGCGTGTGAGTGCTGCTCGGTGCGTGTGAGTGCTGCTCGGTGCGTGTGAGTGCTGCTCGGTGCGTGTGAGTGCTGCTCGGTGCGTGTGAGTGCTGCTCGGTGCGTGTGAGTGCTGCTCGGTGCGTGTGAGTGCTGCTAGGTGAGTGTGAGTGCTGCTCGGTGCGTGTACATTGCTGCTCGGTGCGTGTGAGTGCTGCTCGGTGCGTGTGAGTGCTGCTCGGTGCGTGTACATTGCTGCTAGGTGAGTGTACATTGCTGCTCGGTGCGTGTGAGTGCTGCTAGGTGAGTGTGAGTGCTGCTAGGTGAGTGTGAGTGCTGCTAGGTGAGTGTGAGTGCTGCTAGGTGAGTGTACATTGCTGCTCGGTGCGTGTGAGTGCTGCTAGGTGAGTGTGAGTGCTGCTAGGTGAGTGTACATTGCTGCTAGGTGAGTGTGAGTGCTGCTAGGTGAGTGTGAGTGCTGCTAGGTGAGTGTACATTGCTGCTCGGTGCGTGTGAGTGCTGCTAGGTGAGTGTACATTGCTGCTAGGTGAGTGTGAGTGCTGCTCGGTGCGTGTGAGTGCTGCTCGGTGCGTGTGAGTGCTGCTCGGTGCGTGTGAGTGCTGCTCGGTGCGTGTGAGTGCTGCTCGGTGCGTGTGAGTGCTGCTCGGTGCGTGTGAGTGCTGCTCGGTGGGTGTGAGTGCTGCTAGGTGAGTGTGAGTGCTGCTCGGTGCGTGTGAGTGCTGCTCGGTGCGTGTGAGTGCTGCTCGGTGGGTGTGAGTGCTGCTCGGTAGGTGTGAGTGCTGCTAGGTGAGTGTGAGTGCTGCTAGGTGAGTGTGAGTGCTGCTAGGTGAGTGTGAGTGCTGCTCGGTGAGTGTGAGTGCTGCTCGGTGGGTGTGAGTGCTGCTCGGTGCGTGTGAGTGCTGCTCGGTGGGTGTGAGTGCTGCTCGGTGGGTGTGAGTGCTGCTCGGTGGGTGTGAGTGCTGCTCGGTGCGTGTGAGTGCTGCTCGGTGCGTGTGAGTGCTGCTCGGTGCGTGTGAGTGCTGCTCGGTGCGTGTGAGTGCTGCTCGGTGCGTGTGAGTGCTGCTCGGTGCGTGTGAGTGCTGCTCGGTGCGTGTGAGTGCTGCTCGGTGCGTGTACATTGCTGCTAGGTGAGTGTGAGTGCTGCTCGGTGCGTGTGAGTGCTGCTCGGTGCGTGTGAGTGCTGCTCGGTGCGTGTACATTGCTGCTAGGTGAGTGTACATTGCTGCTCGGTGCGTGTGAGTGCTGCTAGGTGAGTGTGAGTGCTGCTAGGTGAGTGTGAGTGCTGCTAGGTGAGTGTGAGTGCTGCTAGGTGAGTGTACATTGCTGCTCGGTGCGTGTGAGTGCTGCTAGGTGAGTGTGAGTGCTGCTAGGTGAGTGTACATTGCTGCTAGGTGAGTGTGAGTGCTGCTAGGTGAGTGTGAGTGCTGCTAGGTGAGTGTACATTGCTGCTCGGTGCGTGTGAGTGCTGCTAGGTGAGTGTACATTGCTGCTAGGTGAGTGTGAGTGCTGCTCGGTGCGTGTGAGTGCTGCTCGGTGAGTGTGAGTGCTGCTCGGTGGGTGTGAGTGCTGCTAGGTGAGTGTGAGTGCTGCTCGGTGCGTGTGAGTGCTGCTCGGTGCGTGTGAGTGCTGCTCGGTGGGTGTGAGTGCTGCTCGGTGGGTGTGAGTGCTGCTAGGTGAGTGTGAGTGCTGCTAGGTGAGTGTGAGTGCTGCTAGGTGAGTGTGAGTGCTGCTCGGTGAGTGTGAGTGCTGCTCGGTGGGTGTGAGTGCTGCTCGGTGGGTGTGAGTGCTGCTCGGTGGGTGTGAGTGCTGCTCGGTGGGTGTGAGTGCTGCTCGGTGGGTGTGAGTGCTGCTCGGTGCGTGTGAGTGCTGCTCGGTGCGTGTGAGTGCTGCTCGGTGCGTGTGAGTGCTGCTCGGTGCGTGTGAGTGCTGCTCGGTGCGTGTGAGTGCTGCTCGGTGCGTGTGAGTGCTGCTCGGTGCGTGTGAGTGCTGCTAGGTGAGTGTGAGTGCTGCTCGGTGCGTGTACATTGCTGCTCGGTGCGTGTGAGTGCTGCTCGGTGCGTGTGAGTGCTGCTCGGTGCGTGTACATTGCTGCTAGGTGAGTGTACATTGCTGCTCGGTGCGTGTGAGTGCTGCTAGGTGAGTGTGAGTGCTGCTAGGTGAGTGTGAGTGCTGCTAGGTGAGTGTGAGTGCTGCTAGGTGAGTGTACATTGCTGCTCGGTGCGTGTGAGTGCTGCTAGGTGAGTGTGAGTGCTGCTAGGTGAGTGTACATTGCTGCTAGGTGAGTGTGAGTGCTGCTAGGTGAGTGTGAGTGCTGCTTGGTGAGTGTACATTGCTGCTCGGTGCGTGTGAGTGCTGCTAGGTGAGTGTACATTGCTGCTAGGTGAGTGTGAGTGCTGCTCGGTGCGTGTGAGTGCTGCTCGGTGCGTGTGAGTGCTGCTCGGTGCGTGTGAGTGCTGCTCGGTGCGTGTGAGTGCTGCTCGGTGCGTGTGAGTGCTGCTCGGTGCGTGTGAGTGCTGCTCGGTGAGTGTGAGTGCTGCTCGGTGGGTGTGAGTGCTGCTAGGTGAGTGTGAGTGCTGCTCGGTGCGTGTGAGTGCTGCTCGGTGCGTGTGAGTGCTGCTCGGTGGGTGTGAGTGCTGCTCGGTGGGTGTGAGTGCTGCTAGGTGAGTGTGAGTGCTGCTAGGTGAGTGTGAGTGCTGCTAGGTGAGTGTGAGTGCTGCTCGGTGAGTGTGAGTGCTGCTCGGTGGGTGTGAGTGCTGCTCGGTGCGTGTGAGTGCTGCTCGGTGGGTGTGAGTGCTGCTCGGTGGGTGTGAGTGCTGCTCGGTGGGTGTGAGTGCTGCTCGGTGCGTGTGAGTGCTGCTCGGTGCGTGTGAGTGCTGCTCGGTGCGTGTGAGTGCTGCTCGGTGCGTGTGAGTGCTGCTCGGTGCGTGTGAGTGCTGCTCGGTGCGTGTGAGTGCTGCTCGGTGCGTGTGAGTGCTGCTCGGTGCGTGTACATTGCTGCTAGGTGAGTGTGAGTGCTGCTCGGTGCATGTGAGTGCTGCTCGGTGCGTGTGAGTGCTGCTCGGTGCGTGTACATTGCTGCTAGGTGAGTGTACATTGCTGCTCGGTGCGTGTGAGTGCTGCTAGGTGAGTGTGAGTGCTGCTAGGTGAGTGTGAGTGCTGCTAGGTGAGTGTGAGTGCTGCTAGGTGAGTGTACATTGCTGCTCGGTGCGTGTGAGTGCTGCTAGGTGAGTGTGAGTGCTGCTAGGTGAGTGTACATTGCTGCTAGGTGAGTGTGAGTGCTGCTAGGTGAGTGTGAGTGCTGCTAGGTGAGTGTACATTGCTGCTCGGTGCGTGTGAGTGCTGCTAGGTGAGTGTACATTGCTGCTAGGTGAGTGTGAGTGCTGCTCGGTGCGTGTGAGTGCTGCTAGGTGCGTGTGAGTGCTGCTAGGTGAGTGTACATTGCTGGATAGGTGAGTGTCAAGGCTGCATGGGGGATTAATGTCATTTTCTCTTCTTGTAGATAAAGATATTATGAGCTATGATATGAAACTTGGTTGGGGAAAAGCTGTGCCTATTCCTCCTCATCCTGTCTATATACCACCACAGATGGTTGAATTAACTTTACCACCTCCTCCATCTGGTTTACCATTTAATGCACAACAAGAAGGCATGAGAGAAGATGGTGGCGAGCCAATTCCAGAAACTCAAGATGATTTTGAAACAGTAAAAAATAATGTTTTTCTTAAAGAAGTATTGTATCTTTGTGCTATATTTTTACAATATGCTAAAACTACATTACAATGTCTTGGTTGGTGGCTAACACAATGTCTTGGTTGGTGGCTGACACAATGTCTTGGTTGGTGACTAACACAATGTATTGGTTGGTGACTAACACAATGTATTGGTTGGTGACTAACAATGTATTGGTTGGTGACTAACAATGTATTGGTTGGTGGCTAACACAATGTATTGGTTGGTGGCTAACACAATGTATTGGTTGGTGACTAACAATGTATTGGTTGGTGACTAACACAATGTATTGGTTGGTGACTAACACAATGTATTGGTTGGTGACTAACACAATGTATTGGTTGGTGACTAACAATGTATTGGTTGGTGGCTAACACAATGTATTGGTTGGTGGCTAACGCAATGTATTGGTTGGTGACTAACAATGTATTGGTTGGTGACTAACACAATGTATTGGTTGGTGACTAACAATGTATTGGTTGGTGGCTAACACAATGTATTGGTTGGTGGCTAACACAATGTATTGGTTGGTGGCTAACACAATGTATTGGTTGGTGGCTAACACAATGTATTGGTTGGTGGCTAACACAATGTATTGGTTGGTGGCTAACACAATGTATTGGTCGGTGGCTAACACAAGGTATTGATTGGTGACTAACAATGTATTGGTTGGTGACTGACACAATGTATTGGTTGGTGACTGACACAATGTATTGGTTGGTGACTAACAATGTATTGGTTGGTGACTAACAATGTATTGGTTGGTGACTAACAATGTATTGGTTGGTGACTAACACAATGTATTGGTTGGTGGCTAACACAATGTATTGGTTGGTGGCTAACACAATGTATTGGTTGGTGACTAACAATGTATTGGTTGGTGACTAACAATGTATTGGTTGGTGACTAACAATGTATTGGTTGGTGACTAACACAATGTCTTGGTTGGTGACTAACACAATGTATTGGTTGGTGACTAACGATGTATTGGTTGGTGACTAACACAATGTCTTGGTTGGTGACTAACAATGTATTGGTTGGTGACTAACAATGTATTGATTGGTGACTAACAATGTATTGGTTGGTGACTAACAATGTATTGGTTGGTGGCTAACACAATGTACTGGTTGGTGGCTAACACAATGTACTGGTTGGTGACTAACAATGTATTGGTTGGTGACTAACAATGTATTGGTTGGTGGCTAACACAATGTCTTGGTTGGTGACTAACACAATGTATTGGTTGGTGACTAACAATGTATTGGTTGGTGACTAACAATGTATTGGTTGGTGACTAACACAATGTCTTGGTTGGTGACTAACACAATGTATTGGTTGGTGACTAACAATGTATTGATTGGTGACTAACAATGTATTGGTTGGTGACTAACAATGTATTGGTTGGTGGCTAACACAATGTACTGGTTGGTGGCTAACACAATGTACTGGTTGGTGGCTAACACAATGTATTGGTTGGTGACTAACACAATGTATTGGTTGGTGACTAACAATGTATTGGTTGGTGACTAACAATGTATTGGTTGGTGACTAACACGATGTATTGGTTGGTGACTAACACGATGTAGTGGTTGGTGACTAACACGATGTAGTGGTTGGTGACTAACACGATGTAGTGGTTGGTGACTAACACGATGTATTGGTTGGTGACTAACAATGTATTGGTTGGTGACTAACACGATGTATTGGTTGGTGACTAACACGATGTAGTGGTTGGTGACTAACACGATGTAGTGGTTGGTGACTAACACGATGTAGTGGTTGGTGACTAACACGATGTATTGGTTGGTGACTAACAATGTATTGGTTGGTGACTAACAATGTATTGGTTGGTGACAAAAAATGTATTGGTTGGTGACTAACAATGTATTGGTTGGTGACTAACAATGTATTGGTTGGTGGCTAACACAATGTATTGGTTGGTGGCTAACGCAATGTATTGGTTGGTGACTAACAATGTATTGGTTGGTGACTAACAATGTATTGGTTGGTGACTAACAATGTATTGGTTGGTGACTAACACAATGTCTTGGTTGGTGACTAACACAATGTATTGGTTGGTGACTAACAATGTATTGGTTGGTGACTAACAATGTATTGGTTGGTGACTAACACAATGTCTTGGTTGGTGACTAACACAATGTATTGGTTGGTGACTAACAATGTATTGGTTGGTGACTAACAATGTATTGGTTGGTGACTAACAATGTATTGGTTGGTGGCTAACGCAATGTATTGGTTGGTGGCTAACGCAATGTATTGGTTGGTGGCTAACGCAATGTATTGGTTGGTGACTAACACGATGTATTGGTTGGTGACTAACAATGTATTGGTTGGTGACTAACAATGTATTGGTTGGTGACTAACAATGTATTGGTTGGTGACTAACGCAATGTATTGGTTGGTGGCTAACGCAATGTATTGGTTGGTGGCTAACGCAATGTATTGGTTGGTGACTAACACAATGTATTGGTTGGTGACTAACAATGTATTGATTGGTGACTAACAATGTATTGGTTGGTGACTAACAATGTATTGGTTGGTGGCTAACACAATGTACTGGTTGGTGGCTAACACAATGTACTGGTTGGTGGCTAACACAATGTATTGGTTGGTGACTAACACAATGTATTGGTTGGTGACTAACAATGTATTGGTTGGTGACTAACAATGTATTGGTTGGTGACTAACACGATGTATTGGTTGGTGACTAACACGATGTAGTGGTTGGTGACTAACACAATGTAGTGGTTGGTGACTAACACGATGTATTGGTTGGTGACTAACAATGTATTGGTTGGTGACTAACAATGTATTGGTTGGTGACTAACAATGTATTGGTTGGTGACTAACAATGTATTGGTTGGTGACTAACAATGTATTGGTTGGTGACTAACAATGTATTGGTTGGTGACTAACAATGTATTGGTTGGTGACTAACAATGTATTGGTTGGCTGACACAATGTATTGGTTGGTGACTAACAATGTATTGGTTGGTGACTAACAATGTATTGGTTGGTGACTAACAATGTATTGGTTGGTGACTAACAATGTATTGGTTGGCTGACACAATGTATTGGTTGGTGACTAACAATGTATTGGTTGGTGACTAACAATGTATTGGTTGGTGACTAACAATGTATTGGTTGGCTGACACAATGTATTGGTTGGCTGACACAATGTATTGGTTGGTGACTAACAATGTATTGGTTGGTGACTAACAATGTATTGGTTGGTGACTAACAATGTATTGGTTGGTGACTAACAATGTATTGGTTGGTGACTAACAATGTATTGGTTGGTGACTAACAATGTATTGGTTGGTGACTAACAATGTATTGGTTGGTGACTAACAATGTATTGGTTGGTGACTAACAATGTATTGGTTGGCTGACACAATGTATTGGTTGGCTGACACAATGTATTGGTTGGCTGACACAATGTATTGGTTGGCTGACACAATGTATTGGTTGGCTGACACAATGTATTGGTTGGCTGACACAATGTATTGGTTGGTGACTAACAATGTATTGGTTGGTGACTAACAATGTATTGGTTGGCTGACACAATGTATTGGTTGGTGACTAACAATGTATTGGTTGGTGACTAACAATGTATTGGTTGGTGACTAACAATGTATTGGTTGGCTGACACAATGTATTGGTTGGTGGCTAACAATGTATTGGTTGGTGACTAACAATGTGTTGGTTGGTGACTAACAATGTATTGGTTGGTGACTAACAATGTATTGGTTGGTGGCTAACACAATGTATTGGTTGGTGACTAACAATGTATTGGTTGGCTGACACAATGTATTGGTTGGTGACTAACAATGTATTGGTTGGTGACTAACAATGTATTGATTGGTGACTAACAATGTATTGGTTGGTGACTAACAATGTATTGGTTGGTGACTAACAATGCATTGGTTGGTGACTAACAATGTATTGGTTGGCTGACACAATGTATTGGTTGGTGACTAACAATGTATTGGTTGGTGACTAACAATGCATTGGTTGGTGACTAACAATGTATTGGTTGGTGACTAACAATGTATTGGTTGGCTGACACAATGTATTGGTTGGTGACTAACAATGTATTGGTTGCTGAATATTGCAATTTTATTAATTTTCTCAAGCAGGGAATTTGGTTGCAATTTGTACTATTTTATCACTCTTTACATATATTCTAGGATTACACACATCACAGATTACTAATTGAGTTTAAATATTGTGTTCTTTTCAGACTTTGTGCATTGCTCTTGTTAAAGTGGTCATCCCTACAGAAAGGTATGTTTACATCCATTTTACACTTAGACCGAGGGAACATAGAAAGAGTATACCAGGCGTTTACCATCATTTTACATATTGTAACCGAGGACCCCTAGACTAGGGAACATTGAGAAAGTGTACCAGAAGTTTACCAGTACCTTCACTTTTCGCTTTGTAACTGAGGACCCCTAGACTAGGGAACATGAAGACTGTATACTCGCAGTTTACCTTGATTTCAGACTTTGTAAAGGAGGGCCCATTGACCCTTAGATTTCTACTGAATCATACATGTGTCCATTTTGTCGCATCTGGCTCTCAAATACAATCATTTAGGCATTTGTTTTTATTTTGATCATCGATTCTTCTCTAATATATTGATTTTTAGTTTACCAGTAAGTAAGTAAAGGGAAAGTTATAGTAGTGTCAAAATATCTGTCGTTTGGTGTCATTTGCGTCATCGTCATAAACTTTTTTTGTGGACACAATAAATCGCTATCAAACTTATATTTATGGTTAATCTGTAGGTATCGAATTTGAGTTGATCTACCGCAATAGACAAAGTGTCTATTGGGGAACTTCATAGTGTAGTGGTTAAGACTTTTGCTTTGCAAGTGAAAGAGTATGCTCGAAACTTTATTTTAAATGAGGAATTCTATCATTTTTATATGTATTTTTTCCTTTTTTCAACATTTGCTGTGATTTTCTCATTATGTTAAATGTCATCAATAGAGGGTGCCCTTTAACTTTTTAGTCCCCGTTCGAACGTAGTCCGAAAACGGGGACTTATGTTTTGTCCTGTGTGCGTCCATGCGTCCGTGATCACCTGTATCTCGAACATGCATGGACCGATTAAGTTCAAACTTCACTCATACATCACACATTATATGGGACATATGCACATGCATTTTTTTCATGATCCGATTAACGATAGCCGAATAGCTGCCGCTTTAAGGCCGAAAATGCATCAAAATCGCACATTTTCACCATTCCGGACCTGGATCTCAGTTATGCATGGACGGATTTTGTTCAAATTTGGTACATACATAATAGGACCTTGATGCACAACATGTTTTTTTTTTAGATCGGGTTTGAAATGGCCGACTGGCGGCCATTTTGTTTTAAAGAATTCAGTTCTGGATCCGTATCTGAGACATGCCTGGATTGATGGAGTTCAAACTTCACACACACAAGGTACATCATGTCACAAATATGTATGTGCATTTGTTTCATGATCTCATTAACGATAGCCAAATGGCGGTCGCTTTAAGGCCGAAAATGCATTGAAATCGCACATTTTCACCATTCCGGACCCGGATCTCAGTTATGCATGGACGGATTTTGTTCAAATTTGGTACATACATTAAACATAATAGGACCTTGATGCACCTCATTTTTTTTTCCCGGATCACGTTCGAAATGGCCGACTGGCAGCCATTTTGTTTTAAAGAATTCAGTTCTGGATCCGTATCCGAGACATATCTCGATTGATCAAATTCAAACTTCACACACACATGGTACATAATGTCACAAATAAATTTGTTTCATGATCCGCTTAACAATAGCTGAATGATGGCCATTTTAAGGCGAAAATGCATCAAAATCACGTATTTTCACAATTCCAGAACCGGATCTCAGTCATGCATGGATGGATTTTGTTCAGATTTAGTCCATATATTAAACATAATATAAGCTTGATGCACACCAATTTTTCTTTGGATCAAGTTCAAAATGGCCGACTGGCAGCCATTTTGTTTTAAAGAATTTAGTTTTCGATCCATATCTCGGACATGCCTGGACAGATCAAGTTCAAACTTCACATACACATCATACATTATATCATACATATGCCTGTGCATTTGGGCCAGTCCTTTTAAGGTCAAAAATTCACCAAAATTGCACATTTTCACCATACCGGAACTGAATCTTAGTCATGCGTGGGCAAATTTAGTTTAAATTTTTTTGGATTGTGTTGAAAATGGCTGACTGGTGGCTATTTTGTTTTACTGAATGCAGTTCAACATCCATATTGTTGCTGCTTTGAATGTATATGTCACTCAAATATCAACGGAACGGGGACGTGTCATTGACAATGACTTGTTGTTCAATAAGTTCAGTGTTTAACATTTTGAATGAATGAATAACAAATATCTACTAGAACTGTTCACTGACTGTCGACAGTGGTGGTATTAATTTTGGCTAAACCATTAAGCAAAATTGGGAGGGATGTTCAGTCATGTTTTCAAGCAGATTAACTACTCTAATCAGGTTGATTGGTAAATTTTGTTGAAGCTCATGATAGAAATAATGTTGACTTTGTGAATAAAAGATACAGGTCATTAAACTTAAACATTTGTTTCTGTGTTGCTGTATCTACTTTTCAACAGCTTTTGAATGTTTTTTTAAAGAGTCATGAGTAACTTGCATATTTTTTTCTCCATTCTAATTAGGTCATTACTGTCCAACTTATATATATGGTTAATCTGTATGCATAGATGACTTTCCCCACCCTTACCATGATCTTTCGACCATATGATGTGATCTTTCCGACCCTTTGGAATCCATCTCTCCATCTGGTACTGTGATTTGTCCCACCTGTGTAATGATATCCCAACCCCATGTTTCATCGTATAAATTACAACATTTTGTCATTTTACTTCAAGTCATTCTATATTGAAATTGATACATAGAGTCTGTTGGTAGACATGTGTGTTTTACTTGAACCGAACATAGAGTCTGTTGGTAGACACGTGTGTTTTACTTGAACTGAATACAGATCATCTACAAATAAATGGAGACTGTGCATTGTCTATGCTATTTTATGAATTACATTGTGTGTTTCAGGCCATTATTGCAGCTAATCCATCGTATGATAGAATTTGTTGTACGAGAAGGACCAATGTTTGAAGCTATGATTATGAACAGAGAAATCAATAACCCCATGTTTAGGTGAGTTGCAGTGCTCGATATCCATATCTGAAATGTATGGATTATTTCAAGTGAGTTGCAGTGCTTGATATCCATATCTGAAATGTATGGATTATTTCAAGTGAGTTGCAGTGCTTGATATCCATATCTGAAATGTATGGATTATTTCAAGTGAGTTGCAGTGCTTCATGATATCCATATCTGAAATGTATGGATTATTTCAAGTGAGTTGTAGTGCTTGATATCCATATCTGAAATGTATGGATTATTTCAAGTGAGTTGTAGTGCTTAATATCCATATCTGAAATGTATGGATTATTTCAAGTGAGTTGTAGTGCTTGATATCCAAATCTGAAATGTATGGATTATTTCAAGTGAGTTGCAGTGCTTGATATCCATATCTGAAATGTATGGATTATTTCAAGTGAGTTGCAGTATTTGACATCCATATTTTGTTTTTCAGGTTTTTGTTTGAAAATCAAAGTCCAGCACATGTTTACTACAGATGGAGGCTTTACTCCATTCTACAGGTATGGTAGTAATTCAAAGCAGACTTATACAGTACAAGTGTATATTAGTAAAACAAAGCAGACTTATACAATACAAGTATATGGTAGTAATTCAAAGCAGACTTGTACAATACAAGTGTATGGTAGTAATTCAAAGCAGACTTGTACAGTACAAGTGTATGGTTGTAAAACAAGATGTAATACATGTATGCCCTTCAAGACCTGTCATTTAGATGTTTGTAAACAACTGTACTATTATTTGAGTACTTTATTCAATTCATATTTTGTTATCAGTTCCCGTTTGAACAAACTGCTAAACAGTGACTTATAATTTGTCTGTCCAAAATCATATTTCAGAACCCTGTGGACCAAATCTGTTCATGATTTGAATGCACCTAGTACTTTATCTGTGACAAATGCACAGGAAGTAGTTTACTGATTCAATCCAAATTGTTCAAATTTGGTACATACATTATACACGTTATGATGCATGTCTGACTATTCGTTTCTCAATCGAATCAAAAATGGCTGACTGTACATGGGCCTGGACAAATGAAATTCAGTTTAGATACAAAAAATGCATGAATAGCATATTCTGTTTAATTTCTGTCCATATGTTTTTATTTTGAAAGAGTTTAATACATCTAATTTCTTTTTGAGACCCGCCAATTATTCACTCTAAATTACTATCTATGCTTTTGGTGCATATTACTTTATTTTTGGCATGAATAACATTTCCATCAATTCCAACAGGGACAGTACTATTTCATTAAGAATGCCTTGTTCTATGAGGGGCAAAATCATGCAACTTTGTATCCATCCATCCATTTATTATTTAATCTAGATTCTCAATGGATAGGGATGTAATAGTTATGTTATGTTTTGTGTATTTGATTACAGGGAGAAACACCGACTAGATGGAGAACTGATGAATTTCGGATGTTTAAAAATGGTTCTTGGTGGCGACCACCTCCTATTAATCCGTATTTACAAGGTATGCCAGAAGAATTAGCACCACAAGTGGAACATCATATTCCAAAGAAAGGACAACTCTCTGAAAAGTAAGTTACCTTACATGTGACTTTGTGATAACTTGATATTACAGTATATATGATATTACCGTACTTATCCGGGTAAGAGCCCAACGTCCACCCCCCACTTTTGACACAATAAAGAAGTTGAGGTCATATCCGGGCACACGCCCAGGGGGTCTTTTTCTATATACACAAAACAAAAAACAAAAAAACTATTTTCTATTCGTTGACTGTGGTTGTATTAACAGTTGACTTTCTTGAAGTCTGTCGTGATATTTATAAAAATTGTTAATTGCGTAAAACAAGGGGTGAACGCTAAATAGCTGTGACAGCTTTCTGCCTTCAGGGCAGCGCTTTCACCGTTGATTTTTTTCAGAATCATAACAGTCAGCAAGTCTATAAAAATAAATATTAAAGCAGAAACGGAAGTTCTCTTTTTGAAATATGTCATGGCCCTAAAATGGGCCGTTTGGTTTGTGCTTCCTTAGAAACGATTCAAGCGAATCGTATAAGGAGAGCCGCTAAGCAAGTGTTGCACTCGTTCGGCTTTAGCGTCGACGACAATGAAAACAATGTTGCAATACTGTAGCAACCCGTACCTGGGAGAATGGTTGAAATCACGTTATTTTGGCTTTATAAATATATTGTAGCAGCTTGCGAGTCCATAACTGGGGCCAGCAATTTTGCAATGTCACGCCGAAGACTGCCAACTTTTTTACCATCTTTTATCACCGCTATTGCATTTCTGTCATGAAAACTATTCTTCTGTCGTTGCATAAAAAAAAAACTTCCTATTTCAAGTCCACCGCGATATCCATATAGTGAGACATTCCAATGGCCGAAACTTGCTGAATGATAACTTTCACCATGATTAATAAGCGTCAAGTCTGATAAGACAGCAATGTCACGATTTGACCTGCATGATGAAATACTAGTAGTGATGTCATTTTTAGCCAATCAGTAAAGCAGATGCATAAAGGTCAAAGATGATTGCTAGACTGTAAACAAAAGCATCGTGTGCCTTCACAGCAGAGTGGTCCCATTTTTCTTGTCTCTTTATTATGATTAGACATGAATGAAAAGTGCCAAGCTGACAGACTGCGAAATCCGTGGATTAAAAGTGGTAAGTCCAAATTGTGTGGGACGATATCGACGAACTTCAGGAATAAATTGTAGGGATTTTGTTCGACGGCTACAGTGACGCCGACTTGGACATTTGAGGGTTTTGAGTTTGACGAAGATGGCAATGAACGTACAAATAAAGATCTGAGAAGTTTTTTCAAACAGCTATGAATTTTTATAATTTTTACTGTGTAAATTTGTAAATTATTATTGATCTTGTATGACCGTTGATTCGTAATTTGTCGAGACCGGAAATCATTTTACGCAGTTCAACCCCTGACATTTTAATTCATTTTGAGTTCACACGTATTGGGCGTGTTTGTCGACGGGAAAATCCTAATTCAAATGATTTCTCACTGTCGATTTTTATTATTTCTGGTTTATTTGTCACATTATAAGCAGTACATTATTTTTGTTTTACTTCTAGTGTTGCATATTGTTCATTTATTTTCGTTGCATGTTTTCATTTGTCCACTGTCCCTGTGATAGAGGAACTGTGATTTGCCATTCTATTCCCTGCCGCAGTTCGATCTGCGTGTTGTCAATTTTTGCGAATTTTCTTTTTTTTTGCCTGGGATCTCCTGGCAAACGCCCACCCCTTCTTTTTGGCAATTATCCATGTTCAGGACCCTGGGCTTATACCCGGATAAATACGGTATGAGGTTATCACCTGATTGAACTTTTTTGTAGAACTTGCTGATATGAGTGACATGAAGGGTTTAGTATTGTCCAGGAACACTAAAGATAAGCTATCTTTATTGATGCTTATTTTCTTTGCTAATAGATAGTTCAAAGGAAGTTGAATGACATGATACATAATGTTATATGGTGTTACATGGCATGTTAGTCAGAATTTCTGACTAGGACAAAAAGTTGGCGACCGGCACATTTCTATTTGTTTATGATACACACAGGATGTCGGCCACTGGACCATCATTCTATTGTCCTTGTTGGTTTTAACACACAACTACACAATGCAAAAAATTAACAAGTAACAAAACTTGAAAGAAGACACTGCTGTTCAAAATCAACGTACATGTACACGTGTGACATAGGCCTAATGTGCATGTGTTTGTTTTAACCTTCTCTGATTGACATTCTGATCGGTATAAGTCATACGTCAACATAATGGAAGGGAAGAAAGCAAATTTAGTTGAACAATAACTTGCTCACTTTACCGACAGTGGTGCGTCAAGCTGTAGTTCGTTTAATCTGCACTTGCACTCAAGTATAGTAACCTTCATTGATGTTTTTGGCTTCATGACTCGTTCGTAAAATTAAATTCATAAGCTATATTCAGTCAGCGATACAAGGAATACTTATTTTTCACTATTAATGTGATTTACCAGCATTCCATTGGAAAAGAAAACAATTAAATTCTTGTTTCCACTTTGGTCGTAACAAACGGACGACATGCTTTGAAAACAGAAAATGTCTGCCTGCTCACAGGTCAATGTCTCAAAATACATATTTTAGACGCGATTGCGAAAATAAAGTTTATATATTTTTCACTCTTATCTAATCAGATTAATTTTACATTGAAATATTTAGAATGAAAGTTAAAATAACTGAAGTAGTTAAATCTTGGCTAGTAGAATGGAAAAATGAATATTATTTAGTCATGAATATTAATGACATCGTGAATATTAATTAGCGACTGACACTCAAATCAGGCTGGGCAGAACCCTGATTACATGGCATAATGTTAAATAATGTTATTTAGTATTATATGAAATGTTGTGTTACATAACATGTAGTATTACATGACTTGATGTTAAATAATGTTATTTAGTATTATATGAAATGTTGTATTACATGACATGATGTTAAATAATGTTATTTAGTATTATATGAAATGTGCTACATAACATGTGGTATTACATGACATGATGTTAAATAATGTTATTTAGTATTGTATGAAATGTGTTACATAACATGTGGTATTACATGACAAGATGTTAAATAATGTTATTTAGTATTATATGAAATGTGTTACATAACATGTGGTATTACATGACATGTTAAATAATGTTATTTAGTATTATATGAAATGGGCTACATGTGGTCTTACATGACATGATGTTAAATAATGTTATTTAGTATTATATGAAATGGACTACATGACATGTAGTATTACATGACATGATGTTTAATAATGTTATTTAGTATTATATGAAATGTGTTACATAACATGTGGTATTACATGACAAGATGTTAAATAATGTTATTTAGTATTATATGAAATGTGTTACATAACATGTGGTATTACATGACATGATGTTAAATAATGTTATTTAGTATTATATGAAATGGGCTACATGTGGTCTTACATGACATGATGTTAAATAATGTTATTTAGTATTATATGAAATGGGCTACATGACATGTAGTATTACATGACATGATGTTTAATAATGTTATTTAGTATTATATGAAATGTGTTACATAACATGTGGTATTACATGACATGATGTTAAATAATGTTATTTAGTATTATATGAAATGTGCTACATGACATGTAGTATTACATGACATGATGTTAAATAATGTTATTTAGTATTATATGAAATGTGTTACATAACATGTGGTATTACATGACATGATGTTAAATAATGTTATTTAGTATTATATGAAATGGACTACATAACATGTGGTATTACATTACATGACATGATGTTAAATAATGTTATTTAGTATTATATGAAATGTGTTTCATAACATGTGGTATTACATGACATGATGTTAAATAATGTTATTTAATATTATATGAAATGGGCTACATAACATGTGGTATTACATGACATGATATTAAATAATGTTATTTAGTATTATATGAAATGTTGTGTTACATAACATGTGATATTACATGACATGATGTTAAATAATGTTATTTAGTATTATATGAAATGTGTTACATAACATGTAGTATTACATGACATGATGTTAAATAATGTTATTTAGTATTATATGAAATGTGCTACATGACATATAGTATTACATGACATTATGTTAAATAATGTTCTTTAGTATTATATGAAATGTGTTTCATAACATGTGGTATTACATGACATGATGTTAAATAATGTTATTTAATATTATATGAAATGGGCTACATAACATGTGGTATTACATGACATGATATTAAATAATGTTATTTAGTATTATATGAAATGTTGTGTTACATAACATGTGATATTACATGACATGATGTTAAATAATGTTATTTAGTATTATATGAAATGTGTTACATAACATGTAGTATTACATGACATGATGTTAAATAATGTTATTTAGTATTATATGAAATGTGCTACATGACATATAGTATTACATGACATTATGTTAAATAATGTTATTTAGTATTATATGAAATGTGTTACATAACATGTGGTATTACATGACATGATATTAAATGTTATTTAGTATTATATGAAATGTTGTGTTACATAACATGTGGTATTACATGACATGATGTTAAATAATGTTATTTAGTATTATATGAACTGTGTTACATAACATGTGGTATTACATGACATGATATTAAATAATGTTATTTAGTATTATATGAAATGTGTTTCATAACATGTGGTATTACATGACATGATGTTAAATAATGTTATTTAATATTATATGAAATGGGCTACATAACATGTGGTATTACATGACATGATATTAAATAATGTTATTTAGTATTATATGAAATGGACTACATAACATGCGGTATTACATGACATGATGTTAAATAATGTTATTTAGTATTATATGAAATGTGTTTCATAACATGTGGTATTACATGACATGATGTTAAGTAATGTTATTTAATATTATATGAAATGGGCTACATAACATGTGGTATTACATGACATGATATTAAATAATGTTATTTAGTATTATATGAAATGTTGTGTTACATAACATGTGGTATTACATGACATGTTAAATAATGTTATTTAGTATTATATGAAATGTTGTGCTACATGACATGTTTAATAATGTTATTTAGTATTATATGAAATGTTGTGCTACATGACATGTTTAATAATGTTATTTAGTATTATATGAAATGTGTTACATAACATGTGGTATTACATGACATGATGTTAAATAATGTTATTTAGTATTATATGAAATGTGCTACATAACATGTAGTATTACATGACATGATGTTTAATAATGTTATTTAGTATTATATGAACTGTGTTACATAACATGTGGTATTACATGACATGATGTTAACTAATGTTATTTAGTATTCTATAAAATGTGTTACATAACATGTAGTATTACATGACATGATGTTAACTAATGTTATTTAGTATTATATAAAATGTGTTACATAACATGTAGTATTACATGACATGATGTTAAATAATGTTATTTAGTATTATATGAAATGTTGTGCTACATAACATGTAGTATTACATGACATGATATTAAATAATGTTATTTAGTATTATATGAAATGTTGTGTTACATAACATGTGGTATTACATGACATGATGTTAACTAATGTTATTTAGTATTATATAAAATGTGTTACATAACATGTAGTATTACATGACATGATGTTAAATAATGTTATTTAGTATTATATGAAATGTTGTGCTACATAACATGTAGTATTACATGACATAATGTTATTTAGTATTATATGAACTGTGTTACATAACATGTGGTATTACATGACATGATGTTAAATAATGTTATTTAGTATTATATGAAATGTTGTGCTACATAACATGTAGTATTACATGACATGATGTTTAATAATGTTATTTAGTATTATATGAACTGTGTTACATATCATGTGGTATTACATGACATCATGTTAAATAATGTTATTTAGTATTATATGAAATGTGTTACATAACATGTGGTATTACATGACATGATGTTAAATAATGTTATTTAATATTATATGAAATGGGCTACATAACATGTAGTATTACATGACATGATATTAAATAATGTTATTTAGTATTATATGAAATGTTGTGTTACATAACATGTGATATTACATGACATGATGTTAAATAATGTTATTTAGTATTATATGAAATGTGCTACATGACATGTAGTATTACATGACATGATGTTAAATAATGTTATTTAGTATTATATGAAATGTGTTACATGACATGTAGTATTACATGACATGATGTTAAATAATGTTATTTAGTATTATATGAAATGTGTTACATAGTATGTGGTATTACATGACATGATGTTAAATAATGTTATTTAGTATTATATGAAATGGACTACATAACATGCGGTATTACATGACATGATGTTAAATAATGTTATTTAGTATTATATGAAATGTGTTTCATAACATGTGGTATTACATGACAAGATGTTAAATAATGTTATTTAGTATTATATGAAATGTGTTACATAACATGTGGTATTACATGACATGATGTTAAATAATGTTATTTAGTATTATATGAAATGGGCTACATGTGGTCTTACATGACATGATGTTAAATAATGTTATTTAGTATTATATGAAATGGGCTACATGACATGTAGTATTACATGACATGATGTTTAATAATGTTATTTAGTATTATATGAAATGTGTTACATAACATGTGGTATTACATGACATGATGTTAAATAATGTTATTTAGTATTATATGAAATGTGCTACATGACATGTAGTATTACATGACATGATGTTAAATAATGTTATTTAGTATTATATGAAATGTGTTACATAACATGTGGTATTACATGACATGATGTTAAATAATGTTATTTAGTATTATATGAAATGGACTACATAACATGTGGTATTACATTACATGACATGATGTTAAATAATGTTATTTAGTATTATATGAAATGTGTTTCATAACATGTGGTATTACATGACATGATGTTAAATAATGTTATTTAATATTATATGAAATGGGCTACATAACATGTGGTATTACATGACATGATATTAAATAATGTTATTTAATATTATATGAAATGGGCTACATAACATGTGGTATTACATGACATGATATTAAATAATGTTATTTAGTATTATATGAAATGTTGTGTTACATAACATGTGGTATTACATGACATGATGTTAAATAATGTTATTTAGTATTATATGAAATGTTGTGCTACATGACATGTTTAATAATGTTATTTAGTATTATATGAAATGTGTTACATAACATGTAGTATTACATGACATGATGTTAAATAATGTTATTTAGTATTATATGAAATGTGCTACATGACATGTAGTATTACATGACATTATGTTAAATAATGTTATTTAGTATTATATGAAATGTGTTACATAACATGTGGTATTACATGACATGATATTAAATGTTATTTAGTATTATATGAAATGTTGTGTTACATAACATGTGGTATTACATGACATGATGTTAAATAATGTTATTTAGTATTATATGAAATGTGCTACATAACATGTGGTATTACATTACATGATGTTAAATAATGTTATTTAATATTATATGAAATGGGCTACATAACATGTGGTATTACATAACATGTGATATTACTTGACATGATGTTAAATAATGTTATTTAGTATTATATGAAATGTGTTACATAACATGTAGTATTACATGACATGATGTTAAATAATGTTATTTAGTATTATATGAAATGTGCTACATGACATGTAGTATTACATGACATGATGTTAAATAATGTTATTTAGTATTATATGAAATGTGTTACATAACATGTGGTATTACATGACATGATGTTAACTAATGTTATTTAATATTATATGAAATGGGCTACATGACATGTAGTATTACATGACATGTTAACTAATGTTATTTAGTATTATATAAAATGTGTTACATAACATGTAGTATTACATGACATGATGTTAAATAATGTTATTTAGTATTATATGAAATGTTGTGCTACATAACATGTAGTATTACATGACATGATGTTAAATAATGTTATTTAGTATTATATGAAATGTGCTACATGACATGTAGTATTACATGACATGATGTTAAATAATGTTATTTAGTATTATATGAAATGTGTTACATGACATGTAGTATTACACGACATGATGTTAAATATTGTTATTTAGTATTATATGAAATGTGTTACATAACATGTGGTATTACATGACATGATGTTAAATAATGTTATTTAGTATTATATGAAATGGACTACATAACATGTGGTATTACATGACATGATATTAAATAATGTTATTTAGTATTATATGAAATGTGTTTCATAACATGTGGTATTACATGACATGATGTTAAATAATGTTATTTAGTATTATATGAAATGTTGTGCTACATGACATGTTTAATAATGTTATTTAGTATTATATGAAATGTTGTGCTACATGACATGTTTAATAATGTTATTTAGTATTATATGAAATGTGTTACATAACATGTAGTATTACATGACATGATGTTAAATAATGTTATTTAGTATTATATGAAATGTGCTACATGACATGTAGTATTACATGACATGTTAAATAATGTTATTTAGTATTATATGAACTGTGTTACATAACATGTGGTATTACATGACATGATGTTGACTAATGTTATTTAGTATTCTATAAAATGTGTTACATAACATGTAGTATTACATGACATGATGTTAAATAATGTTATTTAGTATTATATGAAATGTTGTGCTACATAACATGTATTACATGACATGATATTAAATAATGTTATTTAGTATTATATGAAATGTTGTGTTACATAACATGTGGTATTACATGACATGATGTTAACTAATGTTATTTAGTATTATATAAAATGTGTTACATAACATGTAGTATTACATGACATGATGTTAAATAATGTTATTTAGTATTATATGAAATGTGCTACATAACATGTAGTATTACATGACATGATGTTTAATAATGTTATTTAGTATTATATGAACTGTGTTACATAACATGTGGTATTACATGACATGATGTTAAATAATGTTATTTAGTATTATATGAAATGTTGTGCTACATAACATGTAGTATTACATGACATGATGTTTAATAATGTTATTTAGTATTATATGAACTGTGTTACATATCATGTGGTATTACATGACATCATGTTAAATAATGTTATTTAGTATTATATGAAATGTGTTACATAACATGTGGTATTACATGACATGATGTTAAATAATGTTATTTAATATTATATGAAATGGGCTACATAACATGTGGTATTACATGACATGATATTAAATAATGTTATTTAGTATTATATGAAATGTGTTACATAACATGTGGTATTACATGACATGGTGTTAAATAATGTTATTTAGTATTATATGAAATGTGTTACATAACATGTAGTATTACATGGCATGATGTTAACTAATGTTATTTAGTATATAAAATGTGTTACATAACATGTGGTATAATAATGTTATTTAATATTATATGAACTGTGTTACATAACATGTGGTATTACATGACATGATGTTAAATAATGTTATTTAGTATTATATGAAATGTTGTGCTACATAACATGTAGTATTACATGACATGATGTTTAATAATGTTATTTAGTATTATATGAAATGTGTTACATAACATGTGGTATTACATGACATGATGTTAAATAATGTTATTTAATATTATATGAAATGGGCTACATAACATGTGGTATTACATGACATGATATTAAATAATGTTATTTAGTATTATATGAAATGTGTTACATAACATGTGGTATTACATGACATGGTGTTAAATAATGTTATTTAGTATTATATGAAATGTGTTACATAACATGTAGTATTACATGGCATGATGTTAACTAATGTTATTTAGTATATAAAATGTGTTACATAACATGTGGTATAATAATGTTATTTAATATTATATGAAATGGGCTACATAACTTGTGGTATTACATGACATGATGTTAACTAACGTTATTTAGTATTATATAAAATGTGTTACATAACATGTAGTATTACATGACATGATGTTAAATAATGTTATTTAGTATTATATGAAATGTTGTGTTACATAACATGTGGTATTACATGACATGATGTTAAATAATGTTATTTAGTATTATATGAAATGTTGTGTTACATAACATGTGGTATTACATGACATGATGTTAAATAATGTTAAATTCTTCATATATGTTATTATAGCCAAAGAGACAAATTGGAAGATATGTTACGTCAGATAACACCAGAAAGAGTTTGTATTGGTGATACCATGGTATATTGTTTGGATCACGCTGAGTCTGCTGAAGAGATTGTGGATTGTATTGCTGAATCACTGTCTATTCTACAAACACCAGTACCAAAAAAGGTAAGCAGTCATCTACAACACAGAGATTAAAGGTGTGCTAAGCTTTTTGTATGATGGTGTGTCATTGGCTTACCTTTCCAAGCTGCAAAAATATTGTACCACTTAATTGGATTTTGGCCTTGTCTGAATCAAAGGTACTGTAGAATACTTTATTTTCGCTTGGAATTTATTTTCGCTATTTTCGCTGAAGGGATGATTCCGTGAAAATAAAATCCAGCGAATATACTTTTTTTCCTATATTTCACATTAAACTCATGAAAAATCAGTGAAAATAAATTCCAAGCAAAGCGCCCAAACAGCCTTTTCAGCGAAAATTAATTCCAGCGAAAATAAAGTATTCCACAGTAAATGGATATCGTCATCATTCTTAGACCCCGTTCGGACTGATTGACCTCTGTGTGTCCGTCTGTCCTGTATCTTAGACATGCTTGGACCAATCACAATCCAACTTCACACATACATCATAATAATATTATACATATGTACATATGCATGTTTCATTATCTGATTCAAGATGGCCAAACAGCGGCCACCTTTGTACTGAAAAATCATCAAAATTATGCATTTCTCGGCTGTTTACAGATGGATTTTGTTCAAACTTCGGACATTATGGGATCTTGATGCATGTTATTTTGTTTTTCAGATAAGATTCAAAATGGCCATCTGGCAGACATTTTGTTTTCATGAATGCAGTTCTAGTGCTATATCTCTGCCATGCTTTGACTGATTATGTTCAAATTTTATATATTCATTATACATTATGACATAGATATATTGGTTTGACTATCTGATTCAAAATGGCCAAATGGCAGCAGTTTTTGTGCTAAATATCATCAAAAATCAAGCTTTTCTCGCATTCCAGAACTTGATCTTGGCATTTATGGATGTATTTTTTTCAAACTTGGTATTAGGTTGGACATTATGAGTTCCTGATGCATTATATTTTTCAGATCGGATTCAAAATGGTTGACTGGCAGTCATTTTGTTTGAATGAATGCGCTTCTAGAGCGATATCTCTGATATGCTTTGACTGATTATGTTCAAATTTTATATATTCGTTTTACATTATGTTGTAGATATATAGATGTATTCAAAATGGCCGACTGGTGGCCATTTTGTTTTAATTAATGCTGGTCCAGATCAATATTTCTCAATATGGACAAGTACTAGTTTGACAATCAGACACAAGATGTCAATCATTTTAATCAAGCATCATTTTCTGGATCCATATTTCTGACATGTTTATGTTCCAAGTATATTAACTATAAACAAAACTATATATCTTAAATTTGATAACTAACGGGGACTGTGCTATGCATGGCTTGTTGTTACTGTTAATGTATCATATGTGCTTATGTTTCATTTACAGATTGGTAGATTATTTTTAGTTTCTGATATTCTATATAACTCTAGTGCCAAGGTACCCAATGCATCGTTCTTTAGAAAATTCTTTGAAACAAAACTTCCTGAGGTGTTTGGTGACATGCGTGAAACATACCAGTGCATCGAAGGACGTCTTAAAGCTGAACAATTTAAGGTAAGTTTTTTTTTTAATTTTTTGTCAATGCTTAATTGAAATTATTGTTTAGTTATAAACATTCAGTTTCTGTAACAATAAATTAAGAGTTTTGTTCTAGAAATAAGGGGGGGGGGTTACACTCCAATGTGACTTGTGCTCTAATTTAATGCAAGTTGAGTAGTTTAACTTTGTATTAATTTGGGTCGTGTCTGTGCAAATGTGTGTGCACATTTTTATGTTACCAGCTTTTTCTCACACAATGTGTGATCCAATTCAGTTCAGAGTTGGTACAGAGACAGAAATTGATGGTGCTATTGTGCACATCAAGTTATTTTTTTCAAAGTTTCACTGTGTTTTTCCTTGATTTTTAACATTTTTCCTTCAAAATCCGACTTTTCTCGAAATTACCCGAGTTTAATCAGAGTTTTGATGACGCTTACGCAAGTTCTCGTCTCGGTGGAAATCAGTTATTTTTGTGAGGATATTGTATCCCGGAATTGTATCTTTATTTGCGCAACGCTTATATGGACAAAATTGTGTCTCGTCAATTTCAAAGGTAAGAAACTGTGCTTGTTATGGTATTACCGTTTGTGTCTCGGGTTTGGTGATCGTGAGAAACTATTGCTAACCTGGCGAAAGTTTCGCCAGAAAAACTGCCTCTTTATTATGGTTGTAGGAACTGATTATGTATTGTGTAAATTGAAAGTTCACCTCGTGATTTAAGAGGTTTGCAGTGCTCTCACCGGGATTCAAACGTCGTGGTCGTGGTGGTGTTGGCGCAATGCTGCTCTGAGACGCTTGCCAGACTCTGCCTCGCTCAAAATCATTATCGCCATGCTTGATTTCCGCAACATTTACATTTGTTTATGATTTCCACAGCTATTGTTCTATGAGATGCGTCCTCGCTGTTCATAAACAGCCATAAACAAGTTTAGTTGGGTCGGCATGTACTCATTGAAAGTGTTGGTTTATTTACGTAATCCACTGTTCATGCAATAGGCGAAGTTAAAAATATGTCGCTGCTCAGGAGAGATGGCCCACAACGCTAAATGTCCCAATATAAACGTACCGGTACGTTTATTTTTTCCACAGAAATATTCCACCCGGTACATTTTTATTTGGGACGGTACGTTTATTTATTTTTCTAAATCCGATTAAAAAAACCATGCCTTTTTCCGCATGAGAAACGAAGCCAAAAGATCGCACTAAAACATCGGTAAATCTGGTCTTTCGTGTTGCTTTCACCATGAGGTCACTGAACAGTCATATTTAAATGCTTTATGGTAATTTGAGCACATGGGCACCATCCAGCATTTTGATTGGTTGATTAGCGACTTGACCTATCTGGTCAATAAACACGTGTCGTGAACATGGATAACTTGGCGGATATCGTCTCATCGAGCGTTAACATGTAACTAAAAACATTTGCTTACGATAAAACTAAGTTGAATTTTATTTGCATTTCATAACAATTCAACGAATTTATTTTTTGTACGTTAATATAATCACTACTGAGTACTAATCAACAATTACAACACTTCGAAAACAAGTAAGCTACCGTACCGTGATCATTTGCTACCAACAAAAAAATAATGCATAATAAATATAGTGAATATTTTTTGTTGTCATGTGAACAGTTTTTTTGATTGACTGTAATTTTCCAACATTTCATGACGCCAAATAGAACCAAATTAGGGCATTTCACTCCTTCTTGACGCCTATTTAAACGATTATACGGCATCTTGTCGCCAGCCACGAATGTCACACTAGATGAACTTGATCGATACTGCTGACCATTCCATGCATTTTTTATTGATGCACGACGACACGCAAATCAAGAAAAGTATTGTCCTTGCAACAATTTCGCGCAATACGTCACCACTATACAGTGGCTGATTTTAATTTTTATTCAATATTAAAACAAACTACAGTGAGTTGTTCTATGGTCGTATAAAATTAAAATAAACTACATTAAGATACAGTAAAGTTAACCAACTAAACAGAATGCTAAATAAAGCTAAATAATATTACAAACACATAGAATCACAATAAACTTGTACGATACAGTACAATACAATACTCTAACTACTATTGCTAAGGAGTGGAAAATCACATTCACATTAGAGTCATAACTATGGAAAAAATTATTTTTAAATTTGGTGGAGCTGCTCATATATCATCTACATACATTTTTGTATGTATTGTGCAGTTTCCCAGCCAGTCCGACTCGAGTAGTGATTGGTTTGCTACTTCATTACATCTTGCAGCCTTTCAAACAGTATATTGCGAGACATGCATCAATTGTTGTCCATGTATATTCCTAATTGCTCAGTGAAAACTTGCAATTTCTTTCTGGCTGGTATAAATATAGTAAGTAATATGTTTTCGTACTGAAAAGACGGTACACAAATATCTTTTTTAATTAAATTTAACAGCTAATGGGAGCATATATGCTACAACCTCTGCTTACTTTTGACTAAATGTTTTTGGTTTTTTTCAGGTGCAGAGCCAGAATTTTTTTCTTGGAAAGCAAAGCCACTGAAACTGCATATATTACAAAAGCATACTATTCGCTGCATGTCTGACAATTGTATAAAGTTTTGCAGGTCGTCTTTTTTTTTTTTGAGAATTGCTGTCAACCAAAGCATAAATATGTGTTAAGCCATTCTCACGTACGTGGAATTGATGCGAAGTCGCGTTGTTCAAATTTACGGGATAACATACTCGTAAACAGCCATTCTCACATACGTGGAATTGATGGATGTATAAACGTTGTTCAAATTTACGTGAGAACATACTTGAAAACAGTCATCTCGCATATCAAGGGTTCTCACGCATTTTTCTTTTTATGTGAGAACACACTAGAAAACAATCATTCTCACGCACGTGAGAACTGACCCGAAACTGTCAAACTCCCGCACGAAAAAGTAATTACGTGACAATGGTTGATTTCCGGCCCAACTCGCGTATGTGAGAAAGACGTGAGAATGGTCAAAATTTTGACCTATAAATAACTCACTACTGAAGTATGTCAAATATCTTGGAGTGGTAGCTTTCGAAATGCCAAAAATGTGACCATCAAGTCATGCAACCTTGTCATTGAACATCGTTTTACCTTTCTGAATATTCAATGTTCATGGAGACTATTCTTAATTGGATGTTAACAAGTAAACCATTCGTGACCTGTTGGCAACTGTGAAAGGTGTTGAATATTTTCTCCACACTCAGTTTACCTTTAGAAAATTGTGAATCACCAGTTTTTAGGGGGGGAACATTGTTGTTGACTTCTGTGTGCGAAGCACAAAAAGGGAGTCTTTGCAGTTAGTGTGTCTGTATGGGTGTGTGTGTGTGTGTGTGTGTGTATGTGTGTATGTGTGTCCGTCTGTTTCACTGATATCTCAAGAACCATACATCAGTTTTTGATGAAACTTGGTGCATAGATGCTCTGGGCCAATGCGCAGATTTGATTAGGTTTTGGTAAAAATCCATGCATATTAATTACCTAATTTGCATGATAATTAGCTGGATTTTAGCTGTTCCATGACTGTTCCACTGATATCTAAAGAACCACTCATTGGATTTTGATGAAACTTGGCACACAGATGCTCCAAACTAATGCACAGATTTGATTAGTTTTGGGTAAAAATCTGTACAATATTAATTACCTAATTTGCATAATGATTAATAAATTTTCGGCTTTTCCACTGATATTTCAATAAAACTTGGTACATAGATGTCATAGGACACTGCACAAACCTGATAGTTTTTAGGGTAATATCAGTATATATTAATTAGCTAATTTGCATAATTAATTTTCAGCTTTTGATATTTCAAGTAGTAATCATCACATTTCAATGAAACTTGGTACATGGATGTCATAGGACACTGCGCAGACCTGATAGTTTTTAGGGTAATATCAGTACATATTAATTACCTAATTTGCATAATTAATTAATTTTCAGCTTTTGATATGTCAAGTAGTAATCATCATATTTCAATGAGACTTGCTACATAGATCTTCTACGATTATGCAGAGATCTGATTAGTTTTAATTGGATTTTAATTACCTAATTAGCATAATTTTCAGCTTTTGATATTTCAAGTAGTAATCATCACATTTTAATGAAATTGTGTACATAGATGTCATAGGATACTGCACAGACCTGATAGTTTTTAGGGTAATATCAGTATATATTAATTAGCTAATTTGCATAATTAATTAATTTTCAACTTTTGATATTTCAAGTAGTAATCATCACATTTCAATGACACTTGGTACATAGATGTCATAGGACACTGCACAGACCTGATAGTTTTTAGGGTAATATGAGTACATATTAATTATCTAATTTGCATAATTAATTAATTTTCAGCTTTTGATATTTCAAGTAGTAATCATCACATTTCAATGAAATTTGGTACATAGATGTCATAGGACACTGTACAGACCTGATAGTTTTTAGGATAATATCAGTATATATTAATTAGCTAATTTGCATAATTAATTAATTTTCAGCTTTTGATATTTCAAGTAGTAATCATCACATTTCAATGACACTTGGTACATAGATGTCATAGGACACTGCACAGACCTGATAGTTTTTAGGGTAATATGAGTACATATTAATTACCTAATTTGCATAATTAATTAATTTTCAGCTTTTGATATATCAAGTAGTAATCATCATATTTCAATGAGACTTGCTACATAGATCTTCTAGGATTATGCAGAGACCTGATTAGTTTTAATTGGATATTAATTACCTAATTTGCATAATGTTCCACTGATATATAAAGAACCACAAATTGGATTTTAATGAAACTTTTAAAGAGAACTATGCAGAAACCCAGTTAGTTTTTGATAAATATTTAATGCTTATTAATCTCCTAATTAACATAATTAATTAACACTGATATCTCAATTACTGATCATCACATTTGAATAAAATTTGGTACATAAATGCTCTAGAACAATAGACAGGCCTGATTAATTTGGGGTTAAAATTTGTTCATATTAATTCTCTAATTAGCATAATAATTCATAATTTTTTTGTTCTGTTCTGTTCATATTAGTTACCTGATTTACATAATTAGTTTTCAGCTTTTCCATCAATATCTCATGTACAAGTAATTTTTAATTAATTTTTAATGTGTCTTCAATACTCTCAGCACACGGGAGTTCTTTCTAAGCTTTCTTTGATTTTTGCATTGAAATCAGTGCTAACAGAGATAGCATATTAACATCATGGTAATTCACTTCCGCATTGCATAAAAAATAATTACATTGTCAATGATCGGAAGTACGATACAGCATTTTGATTGACCTGTTAGGTCAAGGGATGTTTCAGGTCAAATTTTGCTGAAATGGAAATTGCTTTGCATCAAGAGTTATCGTACGATCTAAAACGAAGATAATGATAAAGATTTTGCCTTCAACTGTTTTCCCACAAACCCTACCCATATTTACACCATAAATTCAGATGGTATGTAAATTGTTGTTAAATAGAAATTATACATTTGTGGAAGACTTTTGTTGCTGTAACCAACAAAATAAACACAAGCATAGTTTACCTTACTTTTACGTCATTTTTTTCGGCTTGCAAAAAATGGATTTACAGCGACATATGCTAATCCCTCAGCCTGTCAGCCATTTTGTTTGTTTACAGTTCAGCTTTTGAACAGAGGTGAACAGTAATATACTGTTGTAATAAGTTATTTCTCAAAAATAAACTTTTATGATTTAATTAAGCAGAATGCCACAACGTAAACAAGTAATCAAATGAAACATGAACAACTTAAACAAGTAATCAAATGAAACATGAACAACTTAAACAAGTAATCAAATGAAACATGAACAAAATTGTATCTGATTGACAGTAGAGAAAGTCTAGTTGATACTGATTGGTTGGATGTAATGAAAGACATAATTAGTGTTGGATTACGTATTGCTGCCCCTTCATATAATCTGGATAATACACCTGCAGCCTCAAAATGCCTTCAAATTCATTCCTTTTTTTCAATCAAAACTGGCAATCTATCATTTGTTACACTTGGTTTTTGACTCCCATGTGCGAAGCACAAAATGGGAGTCTTTGCAGTTAGTGTGTCTGTATGTATGTGTGTGTGTGTGTGTGTATGTATATATGTGTGTGTGTGTGTGTGTCCGTCTGTTCCACTGATATCTCAAGAACCATATATCAGTTTTTGTTGAAACTTGATGCATAGATGCTCTGGGCCAATGCGCAGATTTGATTAGGTTTTGGTAAAATTCCATGCATATTAATTACCTAATTTGCATGATAATAAGCTAATTTTTAGCTGTTACATTACTGTTCCATTGATATCTAAAGAACCACTCATTGGATTTTGATGAAACTTGGTATATTGATGCTTTGAACTTGTCCGAGGATTTGATTAGTTTTGGGTAAAAATCTGTGCATATTAATTACTTAATTTGCATGATAATTAGCTAATTTTCAGCTGTTAAATGACTGTTTCACTGATATCTAAACAACCACTCATTGGATTTTGATGAAACTTGGTATATTGATGCTTTGAACTTGTCCGCGGATTTGATTAGTTTTGGGTAAAAATCTGTGCATATTAATTACTTAATTTGCATGATAATTAGCTAATTTTCAGCTGTTAAATGACTGTTCCACTGATATCTAAACAACCACTCATTGGATTTTGATGAAACTTGGTACATAGATGCTGTGAACTAATGCAAGTTTTTGATTGGTTTTTGGTAAAAATTACGTAATTACTAATTACCTAATTTGCATACTGATTAGTGAATTTTCGGTTTTTCCACTGATAAAGTTCTAATCATCACATTTCAATGAAACTTGGTACATAGATGTCATAGGACACTGCACATATCTGATAGTTTTTAAGGTAATATCAGTGCATATTAATTACTTGATTTGCATAATTAATTAATTTTCAGCTTTTGATGTTTCAAGTAGTAAGCATTACATTTTAATGAAACTTGGTACATAGATACTCAAGGACTATGCAGAGATTCATTTTTGGGGGGATAAATATTTGTGCATATTAATCACCTAAATTGCATAATTAGTTAATTTTCAGCTTTCACACTGATTTCTCAAGTACTAATCATCACATTTCAATGAAACTTTGTACATTGATGTGGTAGGACAATAGACTGAATAATTGTGGGTTAAAATTTGTACATATTAATTACTAATTTGCATAATTAACCACTTTTATGCTATCACACTGATATCTAAAGTACTAATTATTCCATTTCAATAAAACTTGGTACAACGATGCTCTAAGGATTTGTACAAACTTGATAAGTTTGGGGTTACAATCTGTTTATATTAATTCCCTAATTAGCATAATAATTCATAATTTTTTTTGGTTCCAATCACATTTCAATAAAACTTGGTACATAGATGGTCTGTTACATTGCGCAGACCTCATTAGTTTTACACTCAGATCTGTTCATATTAATTTTCTCATTTGCATTATTAGTTTTCAGCTTTTCCATCACTACAAATGTATTTCAATCAAGTACAAGTAATTCCGAATTATTCTTGAATGTGTCTCCAAAACTCTCAGCACATGGGAGCTCTTTCTAAGCCTTCTTTGATTTTGTATTGTTTTTTAGCAAAAAGTAATGGCTTGCTTTCGTGCTTGGGAAGACTGGACCATTTATCCCCAGGAGTTTCTCATCCGACTGCAGAACATATTCTTGGGTCTGATTACAGCCAATATTATGGAAAGAGACATACTTGAGGATCCAGTGAAAGATGATATTCCACAAATTCCTGTACAAATGGTATTTAATAATCACTATGAGTTTGGTATCCTGAAAACAGAATTGTCACCTATGAATGTCAAATAATCATTAACTATAATTTACTCAATGCAGGTAAAAAAAAAAGAGAATTATGATGGTGTCCCCGTTTCTGAAGATTTGGATGGTGTTCCTACTGTTGAAGAAGAAACAGTACCTTCTAATATTGACATTGAGCCAATTGATGGAGTGCCACTTAAAGAGGATTTAGACGGCATACCAATTGATTTGAATCAAGACATTGATGGCATTCCATGTAAGTTGACTAACATGTAAACATAATATATGACTTAAACATGATGCAGCTCACAGGTAAACATGTAATTAATTGGTGAATATGACTCAATATGTGGATGGTAGGTAATCATAGTAACGTATTACCCCGGGCACACGCTCCTCCCTGGGCAAGCGCCCACCCCCCTGTTTTCATCACAGCTATGGCATTACCGTCATGTGCATTTGTCGTTGAAGAAAGAACATTTTGCCAACCTCAAGTCCATTACCATAACCATAATGAGGCATGCCGACGATGGGAACTTGTTGCATCATAATTTTGTCATGTGTGTGGGTGCGTGAATAAAGCATGTTAATGAGGTCCACCCATTTGGATATGTTTATGTATTCACAATAGTTTGTAAACATTTCACATCAGTAATAAAAGGTTTATTTGTTTCATAACCCTGTCTGCTATTCTTCAGTAATTATGATGCGATGTATCAATACGTGCATGAACAAAATTATGCTAATGAGGTCATCGCCATCTTGGATTACAAGCGGTAGTTTATCTCGGTCGTTTCAACTTGCACTGATCACGGTTACTAAAAAAGTAACCGTGCATTGATTACAATACTTTGTAGCCAATTTCAGTGAGTAATACGACTTCATTCCCTGACATAAAACAAGTTTTATTCTTGAAATTCGACCCTGTGTCTTAGTGTTCCCACAGTTCTTGACCGAGTGCTCACGTTTATTGAAACCTCACATAAATCAAGAAATAAGTACATGTACAAAGTGTACGAAAGAATTCCTTTGTTTGACCTTACCATACGATCACAGAAACAACTTTTTAGCTCCGCTGTCGACTTTGTCGAGCGGAGCTTATCGTATGAGTGATTGTCTGTCGTCGTCGTTGTCCGTGTCAATGTTTTACTTATTCGACTTCTTCTTGAAAACTACACACCTGATTGCTTTGATACTTGGTGTATATGTACCTTGGGTAGGCCTCTCTCAGATTTGTTCATTTCATGATCATATTTTCAATTCTCTAATTTTGGTGAATATTTTTGTCATTTTTGGTAAAAAGTGATATTTTCGACTTCTCGTTAAAAACCGCAAGTCCAATTACTTTGATATTACATATATAGGTACTACATGTGGAGCTCTCTCAGATTTGTTCATTTTGTAATGATATCTTTAGTTCTCTAATTTTGATGAATATTTTTGTCATTTTTGGTAAAAAGTGATATTTTCGACTTCTTGTTAAAAACCGCAAGTCCAATTGCTTTGATATTACATATATAGGTACTACATGTGGAAATCTCTCAGATTTGTTTATTTTGTAATGATATCTTTAATTCTCTAATTTTGGTGAATATTTTTGTCATTTTTGGTAAAAAGTGATATTTTCGACTTCTTGTTAAAAACGACAAGTCCAATTGCTTTGATATTATTACATATATAGATACTACATGTGGACCTCTCTCAGATTTGTTCATTTTGTAATGATATCTTTAATTATCTAATTTTGGTGAATATTTTTGTCATTTTTCATAAAAAGTGATATTTTCTTGTTAAAAACCACAATCATTTATGGTGAAAAATGATATTTTTGAATTCTTGTTGAAAACATTAATTTTCATTTTCTAATGATATCTTCTGTTCTTTAATTGAAATTTGCATCGCTAACAGTGGAGCTATCTCAGCTGAGAGGCTGCTTGTTTAAATCTTTTTTGGGGTGGTCCTCGGGTAAGCGCCCACCCCCAATTTTTCCCGATTTTGTATGTTCAGGCCTCTGGGTGCGTGCCCGGGGTAATACGGTATATGACTAAATATGTAGATGGAAGGTAATCATAGTATATGACTCCATATGTGGATGGTAGGTAATCATAGTATATGACTCAATATGTGGATGGTAGGTAATCGTAGTACTGTGGAATACTTTATTTTCGCTGGAATTAATTTTCGCTGAAAAGGCTTTTTGGGCGTTTTGCTTTGAATTTATTTTCACTGATTTTTCATGAGTTTAATGTGGAATATAGGAAAAAAAGTATATTCGCTGGATTTTATTTTCACGAAATCATCCCTTCAGCGAAAATAGCGAAAATAAATTCCAAGCGAAAATAAAGTATTCTACAGTATATGACTCAATATGTGGATGGTAGGTAATCGTAGTATATGACTCAATATGTGGATGGAAGGTAATCATAGTATATGACTCAATATGTGGATGGTAGGTAATCATAGTATATGACTCAATATGTGGATGGTAGGTAATCGTAGTGTATGACTCAATATGTGGATGGTAGGTAATCGTAGTATATGACTTAATATGTGGATGGAAGGTAATCATAGCATATGACTCAATATGTGGATGGAAGGTAATCATAGTATATGACTCAATATGTGGAGGGAAGGTAATCATAGTATATGACTCAATATGTGGATGGTAGGTAATCATAGTATATGACTCAATATGTGGATGGTAGGTAATCGTAGTGTATGACTCAATATGTGGATGGTAGGTAATCGTAGTGTATGACTTAATATGTGGATGGTAGGTAATCGTAGTATATGACTCAATATGTGGATGGTAGGTAATCATAGTATATGACTCAATATGTGGATGGTAGGTAATCGTAGTGTATGACTCAATATGTGGATGGTAGGTAATCGTAGTATATGACTTAATATGTGGATGGAAGGTAATCGTAGTATATGACTCAATATGTGGATGGAAGGTAATCATAGTATATGACTCAATATGTGGATGGATGGTAATCGTAGTATATGACTCAATATGTGGATGGTAGGTAATCATAGTGTATGACTTAATATGTGGATGGAAGGTAATCGTAGTATATGACTCAACATGTGGGTGGAAGGTAATCGTAGTATATGACTCAATATGTGGATGGTAGGTAATCATAGTGTATGACTCAATATGTGGATGGTAGGTAATCGTAGTATATGACTTAATATGTGGATGGAAGGTAATCATAGCATATAACTCAATATGTGGATGGTAGGTAATCGTAGTGTATGACTCAATATGTGGATGGTAGGTAATCATAGTATATGACTCAACATGTGGGTGGAAGGTAATCGTAGTATATGACTCAATATGTGGATGGTAGGTAATCATAGTGTATGACTTAATATGTGGATGGAAGGTAATCGTAGTATATGACTCAACATGTGGGTGGAAGGTAATCGTAGTATATGACTCAATATGTGGATGGTAGGTAATCATAGTGTATGACTCAATATGTGGATGGTAGGTAATCGTAGTATATGACTTAATATGTGGATGGAAGGTAATCATAGCATATAACTCAATATGTGGATGGTAGGTAATCGTAGTGTATGACTCAATATGTGGATGGTAGGTAATCATAGTATATGACTCAATATGTGGATGGAAGGTAATCATAGTATATGACTCAATATGTGGATGGTAGGTAATCATAGTATATGACTCAATATGTGGATGGTAGGTAATCATAGTATATGACTCAATATGTGGATGGTAGGTAATCATAGTATATGACTCAATATGTGGATGGATGGTAATCATAGTATATGACTCAATATGTGGATGGTAGGTAATTGTAGTATATGACTCAATATGTGGATGGAAGGTAATCAGTATATGACTCAATATGTGGATGGAAGGTAATCGTAGTATATGACTCAATATGTGGGTGGAAGGTAATCGTAGTATATGACTCAACATGTGGGTGGAAGGTAATCGTAGTATATGACTCAATATGTGGATGGTAGGTAATCGTAGTATATGACTCAATATGTGGATAGTAGGTAATCGTAGTATATGACTTAATATGTGGATGGTAGGTAATCATAGTATATGACTCAATATGTGGGTGGAAGGTAATCATAGTATATGACTCCATATGTGGATGGTAAGTAATCATAGTATATGACTCAATATGTGGATGGAAGGTAATCATAGTACTAGTATATGACTCAATATGTGGATGGTAGGTAATCAGTATATGACTCAATATGTGGATAGAAGGTAATCGTAGCATATGACTCAATATGTGGATGGAAGGTAATCATAGTATATGACTCAATATGTGGAGGGAAGGTAATCATAGTATATGACTCAATATGTGGATGGTAGGTAATCATAGTATATGACTCAATATGTGGATGGTAGGTAATCGTAGTGTATGTCTCAATATGTGGATGGTAGGTAATCGTAGTGTATGACTCAATATGTGGATGGTAGGTAATCGTAGTATATGACTCAATATGTGGGTGGTAGGTAATCGTAGTATATGACTCAATATGTGGATGGTAGGTAATCGTAGTGTATGTCTCAATATGTGGATGGTAGGTAATCGTAGTGTATGACTCAATATGTGGATGGTAGGTAATCGTAGTATATGACTCAATATGTGGATGGTAGGTAATCGTAGTATATGACTCAATATGTGGGTGGAAGGTAATCATAGTATATGACGTAATATGTGGATGGTAGGTAATCATAGTATATGACTCAATATGTGGATGGTAGGTAATCATAGTATATGACGTAATATGTGGATGGTAGGTAAGCATATTATATGACAAACAGATCAATTATGTTCCTTTGTGCATCTAGTAAAAGAAGAAAATTTAGATGGCAGTCCACTGGATGAGAAAGTACCAAAAATAGCGCCCTCAAGGTGGGAAACTGTTGATGAATCTGAATTAGAAGCACAAGCTATGACAACATCCAAGTGGGACATGTTAGAGCACAAAAAAGAGGAGGATGAGATAGAGCAAGAGGAAGAAAAACAAGAGTAAGTTGAGCAGCTCATTATAAGCTACTCGATAAGGCATGACATGGTTTCCTATGCTCATCTGTTTCCACCACTTATTTGCCAATGACATTATGTGCTGTCTTTTACAAACCAGGACAAGACAGGTCATCTGTGTCTGAACCACATTCAGTGTTTGTTTCATTCCAGATCAGAGCATGAGGAGAATGCATGTGAAGAAGAGGAAGCTGAAGCTGAACCAGACAGTCCAGATAGAGAAAATAGTTCTAGTTCTTTAAAGATGACTGAAATGTCTGAAGGAAGAAGAGCTAAGCTTAGAGAAATTGAGGTAAGTTTTATTTTGTCGCAGTTGGATTTGAGTTGTTTACTTAGCTGTTAATGCAATTATTAACAGCTTGGCTTGCATCATGTGGAATTATACAAATGTTCACCCCTCCTGAGGTTGAAATATAGTTTCATTAACCCATTGAGCTCATTGAGGGTCATTCAAACTCATCTGTGTGTGCGCCCGGACCTACATCTTGGACCAATTACTTTCAAAATTCACACATGCATCATAATAATATTATACATATACATCAATTTGTTTCACATTCTGATTCAAAATGGTCAAATAGTGCCCATTTTTGTGCTAAAAAAATCATCAAATATCAAGCATTTCTGGCATTTATGGATGGATTTTGTTCAAACATATAACATACATTAGAGATTACAGGTTCCTGATGCATGTCATTTTATTTTTCAGATTGGATTTAAAATAGCTGACTGGCGGCCATTTTGTTTTAATGATTGGGCTTCGAGAGCCATATCTCTTATATGCTTTGACTGATTATATTCAAATTTTTAGCTCCGCTGTCGACTTTGTCGAGCGGAGCTTATCATATGAGTGATTGTCCGTCGTCGTCCGTGTCAATGTTTTACTTTTTTGACTTCTTCTTGAAAACTACAAGCCTGAATGCTTTGATACTTGGTGTATATGTACCTTGGGTAGACCTTTCTCAGATTTGTTCATTTCATGATGATATCTTCAATTTTCTAATTTTGGTGAATATTTTTGTCATTTTTGGTAAAAAGTGATATTTTCGACTTCTTGTTGAAAACCGCAAGTCCAATTGCTTTGATATTACATATATAGGTACTACATGTGTACCTCTCTCAGATTTGTTCATTTTGTAATGATATCTTCAATTCTCTAATTTCGGTGAATATTTTTGTAATTTTTGGTAAAAAGTGATATTTTCGACTTCTTGTTGAAAACCGCAAGTCCAATTGCTTTGATATTACATATATAGGTACTACATGTGGACCTCTCTCAGATTTGTTCATTTTGTAATGATATCTTTAATTCTCTAATTTCGGTGAATATTTTTGTAATTTTTGGTAAAAAGTGATATTTTCGACTTCTTGTTGAAAACCGCAAGTCCAATTGCTTTGATATTACATATATACGTACTACATGTGGACCTCTCTCAGATTTGTTCATTTCATAATGATATCTTTAATTCTCTAATTTTGATGAATATTTTTGTAATTTTTGGTAAAAAGTGATATTTTCGACTTCTTGTTGAAAACCGCAAGTCCAATTGCTTTGATATATTATACATATATGTACTACATGTGGACCTCTCTCAGATTTGTTCATTTTCTAATGATATCTTCTGTTCTTTAATTGCCATGTGCATTGCTAACAGCGGAGCTATCTCAGCCGACAGGCTGCTTGTATATATTCGTTATACATCATGTTATATATACATGTATTAAAAATTGTTGATTTTGAATGCTGTTCCAGAGCAATATCTCTCAATATGGACAAGTACTTGTTTGACAATCAGATACAAATATCAATGATTTTAATGTTAAAAAATCATATTCCTGACATGGTTATATTCCAGCTATATAACTATATATCTTAAATTTGATAACTAACGGGGACTGTGCCATGCATGGCTTGTTTTGTTTGATTTTTCCACAGTTGAAAGTTTTGAAGTTTCAAGATGAATTGGAAGCTGGTAAAAGAAATAGAAAAAGAAGCATGACAATAACTGAACAAGTTGCACATTACAGAGCCAAGTTGTTACAAAAGGTTAGCAAGTAGTTTCTTTTTAATATTATATATTTGTTCACTGTGCAGTATTTTTGTCTTACTTTATATTCTAATCTATTAATTTTAGGAAAAAGAGAAGGAAAGAGAAAAAGAGAGAGATAGAATTCGAGAGTGGGAGAAGCGGAGAGTGAAGGAATTTGCTTCCTCACCACCAAGTGAAGGATCACCATATGGTAAAAAACGTAGAAGAAGCTCAAGTAGATCTCCTAGTCCACATGGAAAATACAAGTCAAGATCGAGTTCACCATCATCGGATCGATATGGTAGTTCACGACGTAGTTCTCAGTCTCCATCATCATCATATCGAGAACAGTCTCCTCAATCACAGTCTCCTCTTCTCATCAGCAGCAGTAGTAGAAGACGAAAAAGGAAATCTAGGTCCAGATCACCGGGCAGAAAATCACATCGGTTTAAAACATCACATAAATCAAGATCGCGGTCTAGATCACCACGAAGATCACGTAGATCAAGGTCCCATTCACATTCACCTCGCAGACATCGTAGATCACGCTCTAGATCACCAAGAAAATCTAGCTCACATAAAAAGAAACGACAAAAGTAAACACGTCCATCTTTTTGTTACAACCAATATTCTCATGCATGCTGTCATTATGTAATGTGAGATGTTCTGTATATATTATACTGGATAATACTTATACTTGATTTCCTAATATTAAAATACTACCACAATGGAAATCTGGTTACTTAGTTTACTGCATAAACTGTCATGAGTTATTCACTTAAAATCATAAGGATAGGACACAATGTTGCAATGAACAAAATAGTGTTCTGGTACCACACATTAACCATTTATATGCAAAAAGATGACAGAATGGACAAAATGTTCTGTTGTCTTGCCTGCAATGAAACTTGTGTGTTGACATCATTGTTTAACAATTCGTTCTGTCCAAGTAATTTTTCTCTAATCCTTTCCAAAGTTTTATTATATGGTTTCTTGACTTCCTGATGTATCTCTGTCAGAAAAATGGTGGGATTAAACAGACTGGATTTAGCATTAACAAAATATGCGTGTTAAATGCTACACAATTACCTCAAGCATACTATGGTTTTAAAGTTGCAATCCCACATTGTGTGTTCTGCAGAAAAACTTCTTACTGACACCATCTGTCCCCTGTTCCTTGTAAGCAATCCCAGTTTGTATGATCTACAGAAAACCTCTCACTGACCCCATCTGTCCCATGTCCCATGTCCCATGTTCCTTGTAAGCAATCCCAGTTTGTATGATCTACAGAAAACCTCGCACTGACCCCATCTGTCCCATGTTCCTTGTAAGCAATCCCAGTTTGTATGATCTACAGAAAACCTCTCACTGACCCCATCTGTCCCATGTTTCTTGTAAGCAATCCCAGTTTGTATGATCTACAGAAAACCTCTCACTGACCCCATCTGTCCCATGTTCCTTGTAAGCAATCCCAGTTTGTATGATCTACAGAAAACCTCTCACTGACCCCATCTGTCCCATGTTCCTTGTAAGCAATCCCAGTTTGTATGATCTACAGAAAACCTCTCACTGACCCCATCTGTCCCATGTTCCTTGTAAGCAATCCCAGTTTGTATGATCTACAGAAAACCTCTCACTGACCCCATCTGTCCCATGTTCCTTGTAAGCAATCCCAGTTTGTATGATCTACAGAAAACCTCTCACTGACCCCATCTGTCCCATGTTCCTTGTAAGCAATCCCAGTTTGTATGATCTACAGAAAACCTCTCACTGACCCCATCTGTCTCATGTTCCTTGTAAGCAATCCCAGTTTGTATGATCTACAGAAAACCTCTCACTGACCCCATCTGTCCCATGTTCCTTGTAAGCAATCCCAGTTTGTATGATCTACAGAAAACCTCTTACTGACCCCATCTGTCCCATGTTTTCCTTGTAAGCAATCCCAGTTTGTATGATCTACAGAAAACCTCTCACTGACCCCATCTGTCCCATGTTCCTTGTAAGCAATCCCAGTTTGTATGATCTACAGAAAACCTCTCACTGACCCCATCTGTCCCATGTTCCTTGTAAGCAATCCCAGTTTGTATGATCTACAGAAAACCTCTCACTGACCCCATCTGTTCCTTGTAAGCAATCCCAGTTTGTATGATCTACAGAAAACCTCTCACTGACCCCATCTGTCCCATGTTCCTTGTAAGCAATCCCAGTTTGTATGATCTACAGAAAACCTCTCACTGACCCCATCTGTCCCATGTTCCTTGTAAGCAATCCCAGTTTGTATGATCTACAGAAAACCTCGCACTGACCCCATCTGTCCCATGTTTCTTGTAAGCAATCCCAGTTTGTATGATCTACAGAAAACCTCTCACTGACCCCATCTGTCCCATGTTCCTTGTAAGCAATCCCAGTTTGTATGATCTACAGAAAACCTCTCACTGACCCCATCTGTCCCATGTTCCTTGTAAGCAATCCCAGTTTGTATGATCTACAGAAAACCTCTCACTGACCCCATCTGTCCCATGTTCCTTGTAAGCAATCCCAGTTTGTATGATCTACAGAAAACCTCTCACTGACCCCATCTGTCCCATGTTTCTTGTAAGCAATCCCAGTTTGTATGATCTACAGAAAACCTCTCACTGACCCCATCTGTCCCATGTTCCTTGTAAGCAATCCCAGTTTGTATGATCTACAGAAAACCTCTCACTGACCCCATCTGTCCCATGTTTCTTGTAAGCAATCCCAGTTTGTATGATCTACAGAAAACCTCTCACTGACCCCATCTGTCCCATGTTCCTTGTAAGCAATCCCAGTTTGTATGATCTACAGAAAACCTCTCACTGACCCCATCTGTCCCATGTTCCTTGTAAGCAATCCCAGTTTGTATGATCTACAGAAAACCTCTCACTGACCCCATCTGTCCCATGTTCCTTGTAAGCAATCCCAGTTTGTATGATCTACAGAAAACCTCTCACTGACCCCATCTGTCCCATGTTCCTTGTAAGCAATCCCAGTTTGTATGATCTACAGAAAACCTCTCACTGACCCCATCTGTCCCATGTTCCTTGTAAGCAATCCCAGTTTGTATGATCTACAGAAAACCTCTTACTGACCCCATCTGTCCCATGTTTTCCTTGTAAGCAATCCCAGTTTGTATGATCTACAGAAAACCTCTCACTGACCCCATCTGTCCCATGTTCCTTGTAAGCAATCCCAGTTTGTATGATCTACAGAAAACCTCTCACTGACCCCATCTGTCCCCTGTTCCTTGTAAGCAATCCCAGTTTGTATGATCTACAGAAAACCTCTCACTGACCCCATCTGTCCCATGTTCCTTGTAAGCAATCCCAGTTTGTATGATCTACAGAAAACCTCTCACTGACCCCATCTGTCCCATGTTCCTTGTAAGCAATCCCAGTTTGTATGATCTACAGAAAACCTCTCACTGACCCCATCTGTCCCATGTTCCTTGTGAGCAATCCCAGTTTGTATGATCTACAGAAAACCTCTCACTGACCCCATCTGTCCCATGTTCCTTGTAAGCAATCCCAGTTTGTATGATCTACAGAAAACTTCTTACTGACACCATCTGTCCCATGTTCCTTGTAAGCAATCAGAGTTTGTATGATCTACAGAAAACCTCTCACTGACCCCATCTGTCCCATGTTCCTTGTAAGCAATCCCAGTTTGTATGATCTACAGAAAACCTCTCACTGACCCCATCTGTCCCCTGTTCCTTGTAAGCAATCAGAGTTTGTATGATCTACAGAAAACCTCTCACTGACCCCATCTGTCCCATGTTCCTTGTAAGCAATCCCAGTTTGTATGATCTACAGAAAACTTCTTACTTACACCATCTGTCCCATGTAAGCAATCCCAGTTTGTATGATCTACAGAAAACCTCTCACTGACCCCATCTGTCCCATGTTCCTTGTAAGCAATCCCAGTTTGTATGATCTACAGAAAACCTGTCACTGACCCCATCTGCCCCATATTCCTTGTAAGCAATCCCAGTTTGTATGATCTACAGAAAACCTCTCACTGACCCCATCTGTCCCATGTTCCTTGTAAGCAATCCCAGTTTGTATGATCTACAGAAAACTTCTTACTGACACCATCTGTCCCATGTTCCTTGTAAGCAATCCCAGTTTGTATGATCTACAGAAAACCTCTCACTGACCCCATCTGTCCCATGTTCCTTGTCAGCAATCCCAGTTTGTATGATCTACAGAAAACCTCTCACTGACCCCATCTGTCCCATGTCCCATGTTCCTTGTAAGCAATCCCAGTTTGTATGATCTACAGAAAACCTCTCACTGACCCCATCTGTCCCATGTCCCTTGTAAGCAATCCCAGTTTGTATGATCTACAGAAAACCTCTCACTGACCCCATCTGTCCCATGTCCCATGTTCCTTGTAAGCAATCCCAGTTTGTATGATCTACAGAAAACCTCTCACTGACCCCATCTGTCCCATGTTCCTTGTAAGCAATCCCAGTTTGTATGATCTACAGAAAAACTCTCACTGACCCCATCTGTCCCATGTTCCTTGTCAGCAATCCCAGTTTGTATGATCTACAGAAAACCTCTCACTGACCCCATCTGTCCCATGTTCCTTGTAAGCAATCCCAGTTTGTATGATCTACAGAAAACCTGTCACTGACCCCATCTGTCCCATGTTTCTTGTAAGCAATCCCAGTTTGTATGATCTACAGAAAACCTCTCACTGACCCCATCTGTCCCCTGTTCCTTGTGAGCAATCCCAGTTTGTATGATCTACAGAAAACCTCTCACTGACCCCATCTGTCCCACGTTCCTTTTAAGCAATCCCAGTTTGTATGATCTACAGAAAACCTCTCACTGACCCCATCTGTTCCCTGCTCCTTGTGAGCAATCCCAGTTTGTATGTACAGAAAACCTCGCACTGACCCCATCTGTCCCCTGCTCCTTGTGAGCAATCCCAGTTTGTATGATCTACAGAAAACCTCGCACTGACCCCATCTGTCCCCTGCTCCTTGTGAGCAATCCCAGTTTGTATGATCTACAGAAAACCTCGCACTGACCCCATCTGTCCCCTGCTCCTTGTGAGCAATCCCAGTTTGTATGATCTACAGAAAACCTCGTACTGACCCCATCTGTCCCATGTTCCTTTTAAGCAATCCCAGTTTGTATGATCTAGAGAAAACCTCTCGCTGTCTCCCTGCTCCTTGTAAGCAATCCCAGTTTGTATGATCTACAGAAAACCTCACTGATCCCATCTGTCCCATTTTTCTTGTGAGCAATCCCAGTTTGTATGATCTACAGAAAATCTCTCACAAATAGCCTCAAGTTTTGTAAAACAATGAAAATCATGTTCAATTTGAAGATTGGACACTGTCATTTTGAACATGGCTAGCTTCAGTCATTGATTAGTTTTCAGTAGTTCTTTATGTAAAACAAGGTGAGAATGCAATGTTATCCATCATGTGGTATTGTATTCTTGAAAACATGGAACCTGCAATTCATTTAATATCACCAAACATAATCACTTGTATAGTATGGAGTTAATAAACGGTATTTTAATTTGAGGGTCGGACATAAATCCGGTAATTTTGCATTTGTACTTGCTGAAAAGTGATACTTTTTTTCTCTGAAAGTTTAGTTTTTGTCTAATAACTGGAGAAAAGGACTAGGAACTAGGAAGTGAAACAACCATTCACTTATGTTTGTGTGTGTACCAATTGTTTACAACCCAAAAATGACAAATACATGATGAAATATATCAGGTTTGAGTGTACATAAAATAAAAGTCAAAACTTTTATCATATTTTTCTTGTTATGTATCTAATGACATACTAAATCAGTATCAATCAAATGATTATTACTGTAAAAACACTAAGAAAGCTTTAGTACAATAAAACCCGATTTTGTAAATAAAATTGTTATATATCTGTTCAAGCAGGTGTGAGATTTTGTAAGAATAGATCAGAATAGATGTGGTGGGGGGGGGGGGGGTCAACTCGGGTAGCAGAATGTCCACTCAGCATTGACAAAAGTGTATAAATTTTGGCCACTTACCAGGTACAAAGCATCTCCAGTCTTAGAAGTGTAGTTATTCTATGTGATGTCTCGGTCATTAGAAGACAAAGTTGGGTGCTAAAGGATGAGATGTTGGGTTTCCTGTGGTCAGATACCTACCCACTCTCTTTCAATTGTCTGATGTATAAATTCACAGTTCAGAACTGTACACAAACTAAAATTGTTGCACTGATATGTCAGAGCATTTATGTTCAATTGAACTGACATTTGATACACAGATGAACCATCTAAATTTTGGTTTCAACCCATACACAAGTGTTTTATGTAGTTAAAAATTTACCTTCATTTTTTACTCTGTGTGCGTGTGTACCATGACTGTTCCACTGATATCTAAAGAGCCACTAATTGGATTTTGATGTAACTTGATACATAGATGCCCTGAACTAATGCTCAGATTTTATTAATATCGGGGAAAATCTGTGCATATTAATTACCTAATTTGCATAATTCAATGAAACTTAGTACATGCATGTTATAAGACACTTACACATACCTGGTAGTTTTTAGGTTAATATCAGTATTTATTACCTAATTAGCATAATTAATTTTCAGCTTTTGATATTTCAAGTAGTAATCATTACATTTCAATAAAACTTGGTACATAGATATTCTAGGACATGCAAAGACCTGATTACTTTTTGGGTGAATCATGAATGTGTGCATATTAATCATCTAATTTACATAATTAATTTTCAGCTTTTCCATGGATATCTAAGCACTAATCACATTTCAATGAATACTACTATGCAAAGACCTGATTAGTTTTGGGGTAAATGTTTGTGCATATTAATTACCTAATTTGCATAGTTATTCAATTTTGAGCTTTTACACTGTTATCTCATGTACTAATCTCATTACAATGAAACTTCGTACATGGATGCTCTAGGACAAAATACTAACCTGATTATTAGTAGTATAGTTTCTTATTCCCGGTTTCATTCTGTGGCGTTTCCTTTACATCTCTAACTTGTTCTCAAAAATTCTGCAGCAGATATCGATGAAACTTGACAGGTTGATGAACAAGTAATTTGTTTCCAGTTCTGAAACTACTAAGTGGGTCTTTTTCATGATTTTCATCAAAAATTACCTCTCCCAACAACACTAAAAGAACAACTGAGCATGCTCAGAATAAATAATTAGCTTAGATTGTAATGCTAGGGTTTTCAGTGATGTCATGACCTTGATCTGAATCAGTGACTGAAATGGACACAGTCTGTTTTGTTTTTTTTAGTTTTATGAAAAATTAACGCTGAAATCTTGAAATAGTGGTCAGAAATGTTGTATATTTTATCTTTAAACTGTAAAAATTGCATGCCATTATAAAGAGCCATCAATGAAATACCAGGTCACAAAGTTGAAGATCAGTGAAAACACTTGGCAGTTACTGTTTATAAATATTGGCCAGCACATTGACACATGTGGTCTAAATATAGCTTCAGTTGTCAGGCTTGTGTGTAAATGGGTCATACCATTACCAATCTTGGTGGTAACTGTAGAGGGGCGTCAGGGCTACATTTTGATCGGAAATTAGTGGTGATACTGAAACAAACTCAGGTCCTGGTAATTAACAAAGAAGTCAAGTTGTTATTAAAGGTACACCAAGGTTTACTCATGTTGATGAATGCAGTTTCTTGAGCATGTATACATGTATGAGACAGTTTGGTTGCACTTGTGTATTTTGAACATGGGTCAATGGAAGTTTTCAATACTAAATTAAGGGAAATCACTTTATGATGAGTTGTACCCCACATAGAGTACATATTAATTCAACTGTTTACAGATGTGCCATGTATTATTTTAACACAAGTATTTTATAATTAAATGACAGAGGCTGACATTCATGTCTTGTTTTTGAGTTAAAATTGGTTTCATAATAACTTCCTATTCAACATAATTCATACTTTTTTGGTTCTCAGATTTCAATGAAACTTGGTACATAGATGGTTTGTTACATTTTACACTCAAATCTGTTAATATTAATTGCCTGATTTGCATAATTAGTTTCCCACTTTTCAATCAATAGCTCAAGTACATGCAATTTCAAATTATTTTTGAATGTGTCTCCAATACTCTCAGCACACGGGAGTTCTTTCTAAGCTTTCTTTGATTGTGACTTATTTTTGACTTCAGTGGATTCAAGCTCTAAGCCAAATGTATGAATAAAAAATAAGTGTTGCAGTCATAGGTCACTGCTCTCAGAAATTCAGCGGAAATACATATTTTGTTGGCTGGTTAAGAAGACTTGGCATCAGGCAGGAGATGCAGTGCATTATTATTTGTTGACAAATTGATTGACCTTCATGCAGATACAGTCACTTTGAATAAAAAGTTAAATGAGCAAGCCACTTCGTATTTCTGGTATGAAGTCTGTCCATCATAGATAGGCTGTTAGCTTTGTATCTAGTCAAGCATAATCATACATTCATGTGCAAATATAGGAATGAGGACTGTATGGACATACAACCTCAAATGTTGATACAGTGTATGTGAGGGGAAAATATTGCATTCTTGTGGATCAGCCTGGCTTGGCGGCATTCCTTGGAGATACTCATGGGAGGGGGGTTGTTTTCCCCTTTGTGACAGTATTAACACCATATCCAAAGAGAGGACATATTCATGGCCACTCAACTCTCATGGCTATGAAGCAACACAAGATTGTACTTGAGTGGATCGTATTAGCTGCAACTCTTGCCTGCCAGATGGTTGTCAAATGTATACACACCCATTCTTAGTATCAAAAACATTAGGTTGGCTGATACCAGTCCTGGTTGTGAAGGATGCTTGCTTGCATATTCTAATTCATTCATTCAGACAAGCACCATTATCTAGATTTACTGTCAAAGGATAAGATAACAATTCAAAGTCCTCCTTGGTCTACGCATAGTATCATTAGATAGGCAGTCTAATCCTCAATGCAGAAACCTTCATGTTAATGACTGTAATAGTAGTTTATAAATAAATAAACGCTGCTCGGACTGAGAAGTATGATATATTGAAGATAATATTTGGTAATCGTAGTCCTAAATAACTATTAAAAATAGCTAAATAAAGTGCGATTAAATAATAGCTAAATAAATAAATAATAGCTAAATAAAGTGCGATGCTATTTTTAATAGTTATTTAGGACTACGATTACCAAATATTATCTTCAATATATGTTAATGACTGGTTCTTCCATCAACACTCGCCCACATATTTCCGACATTGGGAAATCACAAATACTTACCTTGGAATAGATTCGTCTGTCTTTCAACCAAATCAGAACATGTGCCACACACTTGCCTACACAAATAGCAGCAACACTGCTATAAGTAATGAGCACAGTTGCCACATGCAACATAAGGTATCCTCCAGAAGGCACCTACCAAAGAAGACTTATCTGGATTCACGGATCCAGTTGATAAATGAATGCCAGGATGTTCTACGGAGATGGTCATTCCCGACCATCTGGTGGTCTGAAGCTGTTTATCTTCATGCATATTAGCTATCACAAATGTGCACATGTCTCGTCACAAAGAATAATTATGCTTAGATTTTTCTAACCAATGATTGGTGAAACCAAACACATAATTTCTATCTTTTTTTACCAGCTATTACACTTTCATTACCATGCGGATAGGGCGCTCTTCACAGTGACCAATATCAAAGGAGCAACTATCAATTTATAGTGATCAGTGGTACACAACCACATTTGGCATGCAGGCAGTAAACACCTCCAGCTAGCTTCCCCAAGTAATTGCGCGATGGAGACCATTAATTCAGCATACACAAATCATGTTGTATTTGATATCATTTTATCCCCACTTAGACTGATTTATCATTTTGACTTAGAGTTTTTACATATTTTAAATAGGCACAGTGTTCGTTGGGAAACAGACAACTTGGTAATGTTATTTACCGTTGAGTCGTAAATACTGAGTAGGCATTATAGTACAGAGAAAAAGCCCATTCAAAGTTTACCAGAGAATTAATTGAGAGTTATTAAGGGGTCGTTCTGGTTAACAGCACGATACTACCAGATGAAAGATCTTCAATTTACAGCTTTAGTTCCCGTTTGGACATCAAAATCAAGTATTTCTTTTATTCTGGAACCAATCAGTCTAGGTTGTATGTATTGATTTATGCAGACTTGATTCATACATTGGGAATTATGGAACTCTATGCACGTCAGATCAAATTTAACATACCTTGTCCAATCATGTTCAGACTTGATAGACACATGTCGCATATATACATATTAATTTGTTTGATGGTCAAATACTCCCAATTTTAAAGAATATGCTACAAAATAATGACATTCTGGACTTTTATCTCGGTTACACATTGTTCATCTTGGTACATACATTGAACATTTATATATTATTTTTTTCAGATCGGTTTCAAAATGGCTAAAGGCAAATGCTGTTCTAGAGCCATATCTCTTACATATTTTGTTTGGTTGCAATCACAATTTATAACTACATTATACATCATGTTATTTGGTTCATGTTCTCATTAAAGATGACCGTCTCACTTCAGTTTTGTTTAAGCGGCAATAGTTGTACCGGTAACTATCAATCTTCATTCTCTAATTGTTGGTTTTAATAAAACATTTTTGCATTAGGACAAATTTGTAATGACCATCGTCAAAATATGGACACTGAAAGCATAGCGTATACACTATATACCAACATACATGTACATTATTGAAATCCAGTTATTCAGAGATTAATATGTTTTAAAATGACAACTTACCGAATACTTCGCCATTTAAGGCCTCGCACTTATGATTTTAAGTGCCTTACCCAGAATACTAGAATAGTGTGTGTAGTGTACTATATTTTTTTTTTCAGTCTGGGAACCGATTTGACCGATTTCAACGAAGTGGCCACTACTTGGTTTTCACATTGTATTTTATGTGTTTGGATATTGCCGCTTTTATATCACTTTTTGCTCAATAAATATTCAACTTTCTTAGTAAGTATTCGTTGTCCACTGGTTCTTAACCAGTTTAGTTCCATACATTTATATGTATGTGTATCAATATAGTTATTAAAATGTACAACCGTCAATCTTGGTATGATTACCTGGTTCTGGCAATATCGCCCGTCTCATAGTTTAACCACAGGGAGTCCAGGAACTATAATCAACTGTACGCAGTCCCTATGCGCGGGAGGGGGAGGGGTATCAGCTGGTATTTTGTGCAAGAAACAGACAAGGGATGAAGACTCCAGCGAGCTCATGTTTTTTAAACTGGAAAAAAAAGACGTTCAGAATGAAAAATAAAATCTATAAAAAATACCAGGTTGAAGAATATTAGTTGCTTTTTCAAATTGACTCTATATTTACATACATGAAGTGACATAATGTCCATAGCGACATTGGACGTTGCTCGAGTTGCAGTAGCTATAAATCAGTGTTTCCCTCAGATTATCCTAATTAATGTATGATCAGAGAGAAATATTACTTCAAGAATATAAGACAATAGAACAGTATCTAAATTAATAATTCTGTTGCTTAAATAGTCCTGCAGTATGCAAATGAATGCACCTGTGACATCGAGTACACATATATTGAATCCAATTGATATACAGATACATCATACAATGTGTTCATTACAGCTTTGATGTGTTTATACATCTTGATTGATTGATTGATTGATTGATTGATTGATTGATAGCATAACAGATTGTCCCACTAACAGACTGCATGTGTGCTGGTTAACATATGAGAATTCATCACTCCGCATAATCCCATGTGGCATTCATAAAGGTGTCATGGACGGTGAATCAACATTAGACATATTCACTAGAAGTCACACTAGTGGTACCAACCAGACAATCTCTCATTCTCAAAATGCACATAGATGCCACACATTTCAACAAACAACATGTGCCAACAAAGTTGTTTAATTATTTTTTTATCCTTGTAAACAGAACACCTGTATCAGGTCCCAAACTGTGTCCAGCATTTAAACATGTATCAGCGTGCAAAGATGAAAAACAGTTCAAATCACTCCATGTCCTATTGTGGTTCAATATTCCAAGTCTGGATAGTAGTTTGTCAGCTAAATTAGGGGCGACAGGTTGCAATAGAATTCCTGATATCCTAAGCGTTTCCATGGCAATGTGCAAGACAGTGTTCAACCATGTTTGATCAGCTGCATTCTTTCTAAGATTCCATGGTTCATGGCGTTGTATAAAGGCATTGGTTTCCCTTAAACATGACATTATTTCCTTTATTGCTTTATGAACCTCAAAGTTTATGTAATATTGGTGGACACACTCTGTGAACAAATTGAAAGAAATAAGCAAATGTATAAAATATTTCATATTTCTGGACATTGGGGAAACTCAAGTACAAGTGGTGGCACTTGACATACAAACCGCCCCCAACAATATATATACATTGTATATATATAGCTCACAGGAACACATTTATCCCCATACTCCATGTAATACCATGTATCAGGTATGTCACATATCATCAGGACCATTTTATTTTCATTTGAATTTACACTTATTTGTCTTGTTTTTTTTTCTAATTTCCATTTACATTATGAACTTAAACAGTTATTATATATTTATCCAAATTTATTATGTTTCGTTCATAGCCTCTGATAAAGCCTTATTTTTAAGGTGACATGAAGAATTAAAAGTTATTGATCTTTTGAAATAGACAACCAGCTGTAGTAATATAAACTTATATTATCTCATCCACTCTACATGTCAATGAGGATTAACCTGCAAGGCTGAACACTATATATTATTAATACTAGCTATGTAATGTACACATGAAGGGGTTTGAATAATGAATCAATATTCAACTTTTCACATGCAAATTAGTTGAATGAGTGTTATATGGGTCCTTTTACTTTGTTACCTGGTAAATTAGTAAATTTCATAATAAGATTATAGTCATCTCTGGTTGCCTTGATACCACTCTTCATCACTGGAGGAAATAAATTAGCATCAAGTGGTGGGAAAATCTGCTTTGGATTGAGTGATTTAGCAGTACACCTTGAAAGTAAATTACCAAGTGTATCACACAATTCTGCATTCAAGCATTCAACAACTTTATCATCATAATAATCTGAAATGAAAGATGACAGTGCAAATAATCTTAGTTTAATATGTGTATTTATATAAACTGAATATATAAGAAGAAGTCAAAATCAATCTGCATAACAACAGGGGTAAACCAGGTGACTATACTGTCCAACCCTTAGTGAACAATCAGGCAATATTAACATGGTTTCTTTATTCGTACAGTGAAGATAAATCATGTTCATGTGTGTGTGTAAGTTGAAGTGAACATGCCTTGCATGCACATGTCACATTGAAATAAACATGCCTTGCATGCACATGTCACATTGAAATAAACATGCCTTGCATGCACATGTCACATTGAAATAAACATGCCTTGCATGCACATGTCACGTTGAAATAAACATGCCTTGCATGCACATGTCACATTGAAATAAACATGCCTTGCATGCACATGTCACATTGAAATAAATATGCCTTGCATGCACATGTCACGTTGAAATAAACATGCCTTGCATGCACATGTCATGTTGAAATAAACATGCCTTGCATGCACATGTCACATTGAAATAAACATGCCTTGCATGCACATGTCATGTTGAAATAAACATGCCTTGCATGCACATGTCACATTGAAATAAATATGCCTTGCATGCACATGTCACGTTGAAATAAACATGCCTTGCATGCACATGTTACGTTGAAATAAACATGCCTTGCATGCACATGTTACGTTGAAATAAACATGCCTTGCATGCACATGTCACGTTGAAATAAACATGCCTTGCATGCACATGTCACATTGAAATAAACATGCCTTGCATGCACATGTCACATTGAAATAAACATGCCTTGCATGCACATGTCACGTTGAAATAAACATGCCTTGCATGCACATGTCACGTTGAAATAAACATGCCTTGCCCAAGTGCATGTTGAAGTTGAATGGAAATGAACATGTCATGTTGAAATAAACACATCTAGCACATACCCCCGGGTACATTGTGTCCTGTTCATGCTGGCAAAATAAGCATGTTCTACATGTGTTAAAATAGGCTTTTCAAATATGTGGTGTTGTAATTGTTATAATAATAACAACCTTTATTGATATTGATTAGAATACAATAAGGACATACTGTAATGAACAATAAAATACATAAGTAACAAGTCATTGAAAATGACACAGTCCCCGTTAAGTTCTCTTTGTGCTCGTCATATTAAAGCGGAGGGGTTGTCGCGAGCATGTCCTTGAAACTTGAGTTCCAAGTGGCGTATACAACAGATTGTTTATTTACATCAAAACATGTGTTTCGTGTCATAGTAATATGGCCAAAATAAAAACAGTCGTTATTCAGCCATCTTTGATCTGATTATGAAACACACTGATATGTATAATGTGTGTGCCAAATACGAATGAAAATGGTACATAAATTGTGGAAATATAGTAGTAAGGCCAAAAAGTCAGATGGCTGTCAATCATCCATCCTTGACCAGATTTTGAAACGAATTGTCATGGACATGCATCCTAACATGTATAAAGTACATGTATGTGCCAAATTTGAATGAAAACTGACAGAGCACGTCCAAGATACTGCATAAAAAAACAAAAACAAGATGCCTGCCAGTCGACCATCTTTGATCCAATTGCAAAATAAATCGTCATGGACATGTATCCTAACATGTATAATCTATGTACCAAGTTTGAATGACAACTGACAAAGCATGTCCAAAATACAACATTTTCAAAAAACCAGATGGCTGCCAGTCGGCCATTTTGAATTGAATCGCTAAACCACTGCATGTGCATATGTCCCACATAAGGTACTAGGCACATGCAAAGAATGAACGGAATCGGTCCACAGGATTCTGAAATATGACGTTGGATAGACTGACAGACGGACACACAGACGGTCGGACAGACAAACTCAGGAACTCACGGACGGTCGGGGACATGTATCATAACATGTATGATCTATGTACTAAATTTGAATGAAAACTGACAAAGCATGTCCAAAATACAACATTTTCAAAAAATAAGATGGCTGCCAGTCAGCCATCTTTGATCCAATTGTGAAATAAGTCATCATGGACATGTATCCTAACATGTATAATCTATGTACCAAGTTTGAATGAAAACTGACAAAGCATGTTCAAAATACAACATTTTCAAAAAAACAAGATGGCTGCCAGTCGGCCATTTTGAATCGAATCGCTAAACCACTGCATGTGCATATGTCCCACATAAAGTACTAGGCACATGCAAAGAATGAACAGAATCGGTCCAAGGGATTCTGAGATATGACTCCGGACGGACGCACGGACGAACGGAGACCGAATTATAAGTCTAATTATAAGACTAATAATAATAATAAAAAAGAAATAAATAGTAATACTGTGAAAATATTATTATATAAATATTTTTTGGTGTTATTTTGAGGCAGCTGGTAAATTGCTTTTCATGAAATTCTCTCTTTTATTGAAACAGTCGCTGATAAGCTTGGCAATTGCTTGGACGGTTTCAGAATTTTTGTTATTGAGAAGTGCTTTCAGATTACCGGACAAGTTTACGTTTTCAAACAAAGCATCTCTTTCAAATTTTTACTGGTTACAATTGAAGAGGAAGTGTTCTTCGTCTTCAATTTCATTGGAGTCACAGACAGGGCATGTTCTATTTAAAATATCTATGTTGTGATATCGCCCAACTTCAATCTGAAGTATGTGGGCACTTATCCTCAGTTTAGTCATAGATGATCTGTGGATGGGGTTTTTAATAATTTCAAGGTATTTTTCAAGTGCAAAATCAGTTTTCAGCTGCCTGTAGGTACGAAGTTTATTTTTGTGATTAGTGCCTTTATTGTCATTATGCATTGTTTCTGCGCAGTGTTTCTCAAACATATTTTTTAGTTTTTTTGTAGCTAATGGGATAATACTGGTTTTTTCGCAAACATCACTAATTTCTATAAGGTTCAGTAATTTTTTTATGCCTGTGGTCCAATTACTGACGTTTTCTTTGTCCAAATTGGTGCCAAGTTTGTAGGCCTCAGTGATTAGAGTGTTTTCATCCATATGTTTTATTTTCAGCCAGTAATTAATCATACGTTTGATGCTTGAGATGATAAGTGGATATCTTCCCAGTTCAAGTAAACATGCCAAGTTTGTGGCTTTACAGTTTACTTGTAGTAGGTACTTACACATTTTGTGATGTAATTTTTCCATAGGCAAGGATTGTTTAAACAAGTCTGTTGAGTGCATATTAATAATATCGCTTGCCCAGATTTCGCTACAGTAGAGTAAAATTGGTTTAACCATAGCATCAAACAATTTCAGATGTGTTTTGATTGGGATATTTGGGTCTGCATAGAGTAATTGTTTTAGTTTAAAAAGTGCCTTCATTGCTCTGTGACTAAGGTCTTCTTGAGCTCTGTTCAGTTTACCAGTAGCATTGATTTTAACACCAAGGTAGGAGTATGATGAGATGTTTTCCAATTTTTGGCTATTAATTTGAAATCTGAACTTACTTAATATTTTACCTTGCTTGTTGAAAATGATAATTTTTGATTTTGACACATTGATATCTAGTTTCCATTGTTTGCAGCCAGTGGCATTCTGATAAATAGATTTAATTATGTTGTGAAATTTTCCTGAGATTTTGTTTTTGTGAAGTTTATATAAAAGACCGAGGTGCCAAATGGAATCAAACGCCTTCTTAAAGTCGATGAAACATGCAAATAAATAGTTTCCTTTATTAAGATATTTTGTTATTAGCTGTTTGAGAACAAAGATATGGTCCGCTGTGCTGAATTTTGGAATAAAACCGATTTGCTCTTTAATTATGATATTATTGCTTTTTACATGTTTGGTCTACCTTTGTTTCAATATGGCTGTGAAGAGCTTGCTAAGACTGTTTAAGAGAGTTATCCCTCTGTAGTTGCCTGGATCAGATTTTTCCCCTTTTTTAAATATTGGAGTGATAATGCCCAAATTCCAAGAGCTAGGGAAATGGCCACTCGTTAGGATGAGATTGAACATTTTTTGTAGAGGTTTGATGAGCACATTTCTCCCTGTTTTAATCATCTCATTTCTAATATTATCAATGCCTGGAGATTTTTTATTTTTCAAGTTGCTGATTGCAGTTTGTATTTCTAACTGTGAAATATTTTGGTCTAGCTCAGCAGTAGGTTTAATTTCCTTTTCAAGCTTAGCAATCTCTTCGTTTAAAGTGCTTTCATCAGTATTATTTATTGCATTTAATTGTCTGAAATGTTCATACCATTTTTGGTCTTCAATGTTTTCACTGTCATTATTAATTTGACCATTTCTAAGCTCCTTGATCAAATTCCAATATTCTTTGGAGAAGAATTACCCATCTCTTCAAGTTTATTTAGTATATGTTTTTTATAGTTTCTTTTCGTTTTCTTAACCATTTGTTTGTATTTCTTTTTCAGACTATAGCAGTTGTTTCTCAAATCATTATTGTATGGGTCAGAACATAATTTCCTGGATATTATCTGGACATCTTTTTTAAGATTGCCAAGATCATTGGAATACCATTTTGGTTTAATTGTTTGATGTTTATTGTTTTTTCTAATAAAGTTTTTTTTAAGACTTTTACCAGCTGCCTCATGGTAAATATTTGAGAGTAAATGTTCTGCTTCATCAACTGCCTGTTGTGTGTCATCAAAGTTTGCATTGGAGAAATTATTGATTAGCTTACAAATCTCTTTGCTGTGTAAAGCATCATTATAAAGAAGTTTGGAATTATCATGCCAAGAATAAAAGTATTTCGGGCCATGAATTGTAGTATAATTATTTTGATTAGTTTTAGCAGTTTCACAATTTGTTACAGCATTTGTTTGAAGAAGAAAAAGACAATGTGTGTCTAGCACATGTATTGCGCAAGCATGCATTGAAATAAAATTATTCATAGATTTGAAATGGATGTGTATTGAGTGGCAATGGAATATACAGGTTTCTCACACTGAAATGATCATCTCTTGCATGTGTGTCCTGATTTCAAGTTGAAATAAACATGTTTTTATCTTGTGTGCATTGAAATAAACATGTTTTGTTTGCACATTACAATACACATGTATTGCACACATGCTGTATGGAAATCCACACTTCCCATGTGTGTGTATTAAAATGAAGGGGTGGCACGCATGTAATAAAATGAACATTGTTAATGTCCCTACTGGAATTATGATAAATGTAATTTATGCCAAAAATAAAATATAGACCAAAAGCATAATAAGTAATTGAGAGTGAATAATTGGCTGGTCTAGTCTTAACAGAAATTAGATGTAATATATTACTCTTCTAAAATTGAAATATATGGTCAGAAATTAAACAGAATATGCCATTCATGAGTTTTTGTATTCATTTATCCAGGTTAATTAATGAACGAGATACAGTAGTATGGTCAAAAAGCAAGATTACAGGCTGTCAACCATCTTTGATCTGATTGTGAAACTAATTGTCATGGATATGTATCCTAGCATGTAGAATTTGAAGAGAAAAAAACAAGTCAACAATATATTTTAAAAACACAAAATGAATCATCATGGACAAGTATAATTTGTAGCAAATATACTGATGAAAAGTTGAATATCTAGAAAATAAAAATTGTAAACTGTATTCTGCATTTGTGGAGCTTATCATTATGTTAGCCTTGACTACCCCCTTTAAAAGGCATTATGAATTAAAAGAATTACCTCCATCAGAGTGTGGTACACCTTCTCGTAACAGGAAATAGCGAAGACCATCAGTGGTGAAATCTTTCACTTTCTCAAGAGGATTCACAATATTTCCTTTACTTTTAGACATCTAGTAATTATAACAAGTTATAAAATTCCCATCATCACAAACATTATATATTTCAATAGTTGTTTTTTTATTATTTACCAAATAGCATGTTATTTAAGCCATATATACGATTTTGAAAAAAGCAAACCTGATCTACACAGCAAATATCAAAGACATTGGGTACAAAGAATATCATTGATTTCATGCAGTCATAAATCAAAGAAAGTTTAGAAAGAACCCTTGTGTACTGAGGGTGAAATGATAAGAAAGGATGTATTCAAAATAAAGTAAAAATGTCCATACACCTGATATATCTCAGGTCTTTGAGATATGCAGTGTAAGAGCACAGTACTGAAATTGACAAAAGAAACAAAGCAGGTTGAAGCACTTATATGTACAAAGCGGTTCTTCAGATTGTAATCCAACCATCAGACAGATATATCAGATAACAAGTCATTGTCAATGAAATAGTCCCGTCATGTTTTTAGTGACTATGTCAAACAATGAAAAGCATAGTAATATTATGTTTAAATATTCGGATAATATTTAGCCTTTTTACTACAAATGTGCATGAAAAAAAGTTTCTGAATGCCCCAGAAACTGTTAATGACATGTTCAAATGTTGATTTTTGGGACAATTAATGTCTGTCATTTGAAGGTCAACAAAATAAAACAAAGCAGAACTTGCCATTGTATTAAATTTAACCCAAATCTGTACATTACAACATCTGTGTAAAATGAGCAGAACACTTGTAAAAAACAAACTGGCTACCAGCCATTTTGAATTGATTCACCTAAAAAAAGACGTGTACCATTAACTCACCATGACTGATGTCAATGACAAGTTTGAATGAAATCAGTCATTGCATGTCCAAGGAACAGTTGATGAAATGTTTGAAGTTTGTGATTTTATTTGTTTTTGACAAAAATGGTCAAAAACGGCTAAATTTTGATGAAAACGAAAAATAATGAAAAACCACATTTAACCGATTATATCTTGCCTTTGTACAATATTTAACCCAAATCTGTACAATCATGTCTGTAAAATGAGCAGAACACTTGTAAAAAAAACAAAATGGCCGCCATTTTGAATCGAATCACAAAAAAAATTACGTGCATCAATAACCCACCATGCTTGATGATTAAATGAAATCGGTCAAGACATGGTTGATGATATGTCCAAATGTTGATTTTTGGTATTTTTTGGGGATAAGACTGGCCGCCAGTTGGTCAAAGGTCAACCAAATTAAAAATAAATCGATATGAACATGTCCCCCATTATGACTTGTCTTTGTACCAGCTTTGAAGAAAATCTGTCCATGCATCTCTGAGAAATGATGGACGGACGCACACACGCACAGACGGACGCACGCACAGAACCCAAAACATAAGTCTCTGTTTCAGACTACGTCTGATGGGGACTAATTAATGTGTATTATTGGAAGTAATTCTGCCAACAAACACATCAACTGCCCAAAACAAATCACATAAAATGACTACTTGGGAAGACTGCTGCCATCAAATACTTACCTTCAGGCCATCAACTGTCTACAGGGAATGACATAGAAGTACTCCTTGGGAAGTCCTCTGCCATCACTTGCTCATCTTGATGCATTCAATTGTCCAATATGAATGACAAAGAATGACACTTGGCAGTGGAAGCTCTGCTGCCATCAAAAATGCTTACCTTCTGGCCTTCAATTGTCCAATGTGAATGACAAAGAATGACACTTGGCAGTGGAAGCTCTGCTGCCATCAAAAATGCTTACCTTCTGGCCTTCAATTGTCCAATGTGAATGACAAAGAATGACACTTGGCAGTGGAAGTTCTGCTGCCATCAAAAATGCTTACCTTCTGGCCTTCAATTGTCCAATGTGAATGACAAAGAATGGCACTTGGCAGTGGAAGCTCTGCTGCCATCAAAAATGCTTACCTTCTGGCCTTCAATTGTCCAATGTGAATGACAAAGAATGACACTTGGCAGTGGAAGCTCTGCTGCCATCAAAAATGCTTACCTTCTGGCCTTCAATTGTCCAATATGAATGACAAAGAATGACACTTGGCAGTGGAAGCTCTGCTGCCATCAAAAATGCTTACCTTCTGGCCTTCAATTGTCCAATGTGAATGACAAAGAATGACACTTGGCAGTGGAAGTTCTGCTGCCATCAAAAATGCTTACCTTCTGGCCTTCAATTGTCCAATGTGAATGACAAAGAATGACACTTGGCAGTGGAAGCTCTGCTGCCATCAAAAATGCTTACCTTCTGGCCTTCAATTGTCCAATGTGAATGACAAAGAATGACACTTGGCAGTGGAAGCTCTGCTGCCATCAAAAATGCTTACCTTCTGGCCTTCAATTGTCCAATGTGAATGACAAAGAATGACACTTGGCAGTGGAAGTTCTGCTGCCATCAAAAATGCTTACCTTCTGGCCTTCAATTGTCCAATGTGAATGACAAAGAATGACACTTGGCAGTGGAAGCTCTGCTGCCATCAAAAATGCTTACCTTCTGGCCTTCAATTGTCCAATGTGAATGACAAAGAATGACACTTGGCAGTGGAAGCTCTGCTGCCATCAAAAATGCTTACCTTCTGGCCTTCAATTGTCCAATGTGAATGACAAAGAATGACACTTGGCAGTGGAAGTTCTGCTGCCATCAAAAATGCTTACCTTCTGGCCTTCAATTGTCCAATGTGAATGACAAAGAATGACACTTGGCAGTGGAAGCTCTGCTGCCATCAAAAATGCTTACCTTCTGGCCTTCAATTGTCCAATATGAATGACAAAGAATGACACTTGGCAGTGGAAGTTCTGCTGCCATCAAAAATGCTTACCTTCTGGCCTTCAATTGTCCAATGTGAATGACAAAGAATGGCACTTGGCAGTGGAAGCTCTGCTGCCATCAAAAATGCTTACCTTCTGGCCTTCAATTGTCCAATGTGAATGACAAAGAATGGCACTTGGCAGTGGAAGCTCTGCTGCCATCAAAAATGCTTACCTTCTGGCCTTCAATTGTCCAATGTGAATGACAAAGAATGACACTTGGCAGTGGAAGCTCTGCTGCCATCAAAAATGCTTACCTTCTGGCCTTCAATTGTCCAATATGAATGACAAAGAATGACACTTGGCAGTGGAAGCTCTGCTGCCATCAAAAATGCTTACCTTCTGGCCTTCAATTGTCCAATGTGAATGACAAAGAATGACACTTGGCAGTGGAAGTTCTGCTGCCATCAAAAATGCTTACCTTCTGGCCTTCAATTGTCCAATGTGAATGACAAAGAATGACACTTGGCAGTGGAAGCTCTGCTGCCATCAAAAATGCTTACCTTCTGGCCTTCAATTGTCCAATGTGAATGACAAAGAATGACACTTGGCAGTGGAAGCTCTGCTGCCATCAAAAATGCTTACCTTCTGGCCTTCAATTGTCCAATATGAATGACAAAGAATGACACTTGGCAGTGGAAGCTCTGCTGCCATCAAAAATGCTTACCTTCTGGCCTTCAATTGTCCAATGTGAATGACAAAGAATGACACTTGGCAGTGGAAGTTCTGCTGCCATCAAAAATGCTTACCTTCTGGCCTTCAATTGTCCAATGTGAATGACAAAGAATGACACTTGGCAGTGGAAGCTCTGCTGCCATCAAAAATGCTTACCTTCTGGCCTTCAATTGTCCAATGTGAATGACAAAGAATGACACTTGGCAGTGGAAGTTCTGCTGCCATCAAAAATGCTTACCTTCTGGCCTTCAATTGTCCAATATGAATGACAAAGAATGACACTTGGCAGTGGAAGTTCTGCTGCCATCAAAAATGCTTACCTTCTGGCCTTCAATTGTCCAATGTGAATGACAAAGAATGGCACTTGGCAGTGGAAGCTCTGCTGCCATCAAAAATGCTGGCCAGTAGAGAGCATGAAATCTACAAAGAATAGAATTTGATAACTCAGCATCAGTTATTTGTCATGACATTCATGCAACTCATTAAAAACAAGCAGCCTCTCGGCTGAGATAGCTCCGCTATTTGCAATGCACATTTCAATTATAAAACAGAAGATATCATTAGAAAATGAACAATATGCATAGTATCAATGCAATGGGACTTGCTGTTTTCAACAAAAATTCAAAAATATCATTTTTCACCATAAATGATTGTGGTTTTTAACAAGAAGAAAATATCACTTTTTACCAAAAATGACAAAAATATTCACCAAAATTACAGAACTAAAGATATCATTACAAAATGAACAAATCTGAGAGAGGTCCACATGTAGTACCTATATATGTAATATCAAAGCAATTGGACTTGCGGTTTTTAACAAGAAGTCGAAAATATCCCTTTTTACCAAAAATGACAAAAATATTCACCAAAATTACAGAACTAAAGATATCATTACAAAATGAACAAATCTGAGAGAGGTCCACATGTAGTACCTATATATGTAATATCAAAGCAATTGGACTTGCGGTTTTTAACAAGAAGTCGAAAATATCACTTTTTACCAAAAATGACAAAAATATTCACCAAAATTAGAGAATTGAAGATATGATCATGAAATGGACAAATCTGAGAGAGGTCTACCCAAGGTACATATACACCAAGTATCAAAGCATTCAGGCTTGTAGTTTTCAAGAAGAAGTCGAAAAAGTAAAACATTGACACGGACGACGACGGACAATCACTCATATGATAAGCTCCGCTCGACAAAGTCGACAGCGGAGCTAATAAAAATATGGTGAAAAAGAGCAATGTTATAGTAGCTGGCTAAACTATATTATCAGATTTGCGTATATATTATACAAAGTGGTTTTATTTTTTGTTGCACAACTAATGAATTAACATCCAAAAAATGCATTTTTAAGCAACCATACAATACCAGTAGACATACACCACGGGCCCCGGGCCCGACTGCCCTCTTTGAGTGAGGCATCACTGCCCTCTTTAGATGAGGCACCACTGCCCTCTTCAGGTGAGGCAACAAAGTCCTTCTCAGGTGAGACATCCCTTCCCTCTTCAGGTGAGGCATCACTGGCCTCTTCAGGTGAGGCATCACTGCCCTCTTTAGGTGAGGCACCACTGCCCGTTTCAGGTAAGGCAACAATGCCTTCTTCAGGTGAGGCAACATTGCCCTCTTCAGGTGAGACAACACTGCCTCTTCAGGTGAGGCATCACTGCCCTCTTCAGGTGAGGCATCACTGCCCTCCTCAGGTGAGGCATCACTGCCCTCCTCAGGTGTGGCAACACTGCCCTCTTCAGGTGAGGCATCACTGCCCTTTTCAGGTAAGGCAACAATGCCCTCTTCAGGTGAGGCAACATTGCCCTCTTCAGGTGAGGCATCACTGCCCTCTTCAGGTGAGGCATCACTGCCCTCTTCAGGTGAGGCAACACTGCCCTCTTCAGGTGAGGCATCACTGCCCTCTTCAGGTGAGGCAACAATGTTACCTCTTCAGGTGAGGCATCACTGCCCTCTTTAGGAGAGGCACCACTGCCCTTTTCAGGTGAGGCATCACTGCCCTCTTCAGGTGAGGCAACACTGCCCTCTTCAGGTGAGGCAACACTGCCCTCTTCAGGTGAGGCAACACTGCCCTTTTCAGGTAAGGCAACAATGCCCTCTTCAGGTAAGGCAACAATGCCCTCTTCAGGTAAGGCAACAATGCCCTCTTCAGGTAAGGCAACAATGCCCTCTTCAGGTAAAGCAACAATGCCCTCTTCAGGTAAGGCAACAACGCCCTCTTCAGGTGAGGCATAACTGCCCTCTTCAGGTGAGGCATCACTGCCCTCTTTAGGAGAGGCACCACTGCCCTTTTCAGGTGAGGAATCACTGCCCTCTTCAGGTGAGGAAACACTGTCCTCTTCAGGTGAGGCATCACTGGCCTTTTCAGGTGTGACATAATAAAGATAATTTATTGCATCCTTAGAAATACAGTGTTTCCATCAGTTTATAGCAACAAAAGTAAGATATTAAAAAACAAAATAACAAAATAACTATAGCAAATAATAAATGATAGATTTTAGTGTTTTTGTTAAGTATCTTTCTCGTTTCTCATTAAGAACGAGCTGTGTATAAATTCTCCAACAAGTTTGATTACATTTGTGTTAGAATTTTTCATTAAGTATGTAAATTTCTGTTGGTCAGTTTTTGTTTCATCAGGAAACTGTATATTTGAGAACATATCCATTCGCAGTGTGTGATATTTTGGGCATTTGATGAGGAGATGCATTTCATCTTCTATGTCTGCTAAAGTACATTGTTTACAAATCCCTGCCCTTTTCAGTTAAGGTGAACACACAACCCTCACAACTCAAGGGTTAGAATTACTCATTCATTCTGGTCAAATGCAAAATGGCACAGGTGGTTTCAGGGTATTGCGCAAAAACTGACCAGTGAGAAGCATCAATGTTTTTGGCTGGCATGGCATAAGGAGTGGAATTGGGCTTTAGTGTTATTCCACTGTAAGGCCCGAGTTGATATTCAACTGTGCTGATCACCCTGCTGTCTTGTATAACAAATCTCAATGAACATGCATGATGTACGAGTCAAGGCATGTTTGAGATACAGGTGGCATACAGATTCACGGATGCACACACATACACATGAAGGTCAAAACATCAGATTTGCGTATATATTATAAAAAGTGGTTTTATTTTTTGTTGCACAACTAATGAATTAACATCCAAAAAAATGCATTTTTAAGCAACCATACAATACCAGTAGACATACACCTCGGGGCCCGGGCCCGACTGCCCTCTTTGAGTGAGGCATCACTGCCCTCTTCAGGTGAGGCAACAAAGCCCTTCTCAGGTGAGACATCCCTTCTCTCTTCAGGTGAGGCATCACTAGCCTCTTCAGGTGAGGCATCACTGCCCTCTTTAGGTGAGGCACCACTGCCCTTTTCAGGTAAGGCAACAATGCCTTCTTCAGGAGAGGCAACATTGCCCTCTTCAGGTAAGGCATCACTGCCCTCCTCAGGTGAGGCAACACTGCCCTCTTCAGGTGAAGCATCACTGCCCTTTTCAGGTAAGGCAACAATGCCCTCTTCAGGTGAGGCATCACTGCTCTCTTCAGGTGAGGCAACAAAGCCCTTCTCGGGTGAGACATCCCTTCCCTCTTCAGGTGAGGCATCACTGGCCTCTTCAGGTGAGGCATCACTGCCCTCTTTAGGTGAGGCATCACTGCCCTCTTTAGGTGAGGCACCACTGCCCTTTTTAGGTGAGGCACCAATGTCCTTTTCAAGTAAGGCAACAATGCCCTCTTCAGGTGAGGCAACATTGCCCTCTTCAGGTGAGGCAACATTGCCCTCTTCAGGTGAGGCAACACTGCCCTCTTCAGGTGAGGCATCACTGCCCTCTTCAGGTGAGGCATCACTGCCTTCCTCAGGTGAGGCATCACTGCCCCCTTCAGGTGAGACATCACTGCCCTTTTCAGGTAAGGCAACAATGCCCTCTTCAGGTGAGGCAACATTGCCCTCTTCAGGTGAGACAATACTGCCTCTTCAGGTGAGGCATCACTGCCTTCCTCAGGTGTGGCAACACTGCCCTCTTCAGGTGAGGCAACACTGCCCTCTTCAGGTGAGACATCACTGCCCTTTTCAGGTAAGGCAACAATGCCCTCTTCAGGTGAGGCAACATTGCCCTTTTCAGGTGAGGCAATACTGCCTCTTCAGGTGAGGCATCACTGCCTTCCTCAGGTGAGGCATCACTGCCCTCTTCAGGTGAAGCATCACTGCCCTCTTCAGGTGAGGCATCACTGTCTTCCTCAGGTGAGGCATCACTGGCCTCTTCAGGTGAGGCATCACTGCCCTCTTCAGGTGAGACATCACTGCCCTTTTCAGGTAAGGCAACAATGCCCTCTTCAGGTGAGGCAACATTGCCCTCTTCAGGTGAGGCAATACTGCCTCTTCAGGTGAGGCATCACTGCCTTCCTCAGGTGAGGCATCACTGCCCTCTTCAGGTGAGGCATCACTGCCCTCTTCAGGTGAGGCATCACTGCCCTCCTCAGGTGTGGCAACACTGCCCTCTTCAGGTGAGGCATCACTGCCCTTTTCAGGTAAGGCAACAATGCCCTCTTCAGGTGAGGCAACATTGCCCTCTTCTGGTGAGACAACACTGCCTCTTCAGGTGAGGCATCACTGCCTTCCTCAGGTGAGGCATCACTGGCCTCTTCAGGTGAGGCATCACTGCCCTCTTCAGGTGAGACATCACTGCCCTTTTCAGGTAAGGCAACAATGCCCTCTTCAGGTGAGGCAACATTGCCCTCTTCAGGTGAGGCAATACTGCCTCTTCAGGTGAGGCATCACTGCCCTTTTCAGGTAAGGCACATACACTCACATACACATGAAGGTCAAAACATCAGCTTTTCTTTTTGAACTTCATATGAGCAGAAACTAATTATAAAATAACTCCATACCACTGACTAAAAGCTTTGACCTATGCAGCAGGAGGTAAAATATAACAGATGGTCTTGTACAGAGACAAAATAAAAGGCTGTTTCATTTTTGTACAGAAATATTTGGCTGTTACCCTTTCAGGAGATACTTAGACATTTAGGATAATTCTTAAAGGTGCATTTGAAATCTGATTCCTGTAGAATAGAGTATACATGTAGGTACATAATACATGGAGATATTTAAATATTACAATAATAGATATGTTGTAAATTTGTATTGTGATGAATGACTACTTACTTCAGTATATCCTTTCCCACAAGGTGTACTGCTGGCCATCTATATGACTTATGTGGGTAACCAGATACTGTCAAATAATTCACTAATGCATCTAACCAAACATATATCTAAACAAAATGATGTACACTCAGTTATAGAAAAGAAGAGTCAATGTCATTAATTGTTATATTTGTGTAAAATCAATGTCGCCTATACACACTAGAAGATTTAAAGATATATGCAGATTATCAAAAATAGTATCAATGCAATCAGACTGCTAGTTTTCAAAAAGAAACAAGTAATATCTTTTTTTATCAAACATGAATTTCATATGTAGCACTCATAACACTACATATCATTTTTTTAGCATAGGTCACCAAACAAAATTTTGAGATATGATGGAATGTTTTAATCTGATTAAAATATGATGTAGTATACAGGCTTTAAGTATTTTGGTTATAAACTGATTTTAATTTTATTTTTTTATTACTTTTGTTAATAATGCCTTTTATTTTATTATTTTACTTTGATTTTGATTTTGTGATTTTTTTTATGCCAATGTAACAAGATTTCAACAAGAGCCAATATCGATGATTTTAGTCAACGAATCACAGACCTCCTTCTATAGCGCACATGATGACGTCACTGTGCAGAGTCAGGTAGCAAACACACTCAAATAAAATGGTGATTATACCGTCGTTAGCGATCGAGAAAAACACAGCTTTTTGGTAAGTTTAAATGCAACAAAAGTAATTTTTTTATGTTTATATTGTGGCTCGAATGGTTCGGGTTTAGATCGTTATTTTGCATAGTTATTCTGGGAGTGACGATTTTGTTTCCACCGGTTAGACCGAACACCGGTGTCTTTTTCCAGTCGCTTGCCCTGGAGACGGGTGATGTTTTGTTGACGATTGGACCAAAATCTTCTACGGTATTGAAGCCGTAGCTGTAAATATTCATCAAAATGTGTCAACATTTTGAACATTATACAATAACTCTTTATTAAAGTAATTGAGCTGATTTGGACTGGAATAAAACATTTTTTATTTGGAACACATCGCAATTGATCAGGAAATATTTTTTTACTCCAATTTTCTGCATCGATGCTGTGGGCTGGTGACCGTTATACAATTTAAAATCAGTTTGCATTGTTTACTATAGCTGTTTACAGTGTTCTAATCATTACGATTTACTTATTTTTTTGCTTCCATTCTAGATAATTATGCTCAGTGTTTGATGTAAAATTGAAGCGATGACTGAATAGACGAACCTTGGCTGGCGAAGATGTATCAGGAAGTGTTCACATTTGTTGGAAGTGAAAAAAATATTCAATGTAATGACAAAAATTGTAAAATGGTGTGGAATTTCTTTTGTAAATAAAAATATATTAGCAATTTTCTATTAATGGTTTATTCAAGTGGGCAAAATATAATGTACAGAAAGATTGCCCGTAGAGTATCGCGACACTGAAAAGTAAGCAACCGACAGCCTGTATAAAAGGGGGGCTGTGATTGGCTGTTACTTACACGAGATTTGAACGGGACTTACATAGGCGTCGGATCAAATGTATGTAGGGCCGAATAAAAAAAGATTGTCTTGTGAAAAAGGTGACCATATATTTTTATTCCAGAATTCTTAACAATACAGTAATCGAACCCCTCTCAATGGATTTCGGAAATTTCTGAGTATGTTTTTAATGGTAGCAAACTACCTTACCACACCGATCCACATCACACAGCACAGCCAGAAAGTGAGACAAAGACCAACTAATTTTGCTCTACAAATGGTGCAACATTAATGTCCAGCAATGCTGTGTTTAAAGATTTGTGTGAATGGGTTTCATGGTTTCTACTTTGATTGGTCATATTTAATAACAATGTAGCTAAAACTGTATTAATGTAGACTGGAATACACATACAGGGTTGTGATACTTACTGTTTGAGTGTTGTCATTGGCAACAGGTATACCCCATTTCAGTCTACTACGTTGCCGGGATACAGATAAATCTGGCAAACCATCATTCAACCAGTGATGTAAAACTTTAGTGAACTTAGCTGGTTTAATAACTAGTATAAATTTAAAACAAGAAAACCTAGCATCATTTTATTTACAAAAATTATGGGTTGTTAACAGTATCAGTCAGTATACATGTTTAGGGCCTGACTACTTTTACATCATTGCTACAGACAGAACATGGTTGTCAACAGTATTAGTCAGTATACATGTTTAGGGCCAGGCTACTTTTACATCATTGCTACAGACAGAACATGGATTGTTAACAGTATCAGTCAGTATACATGTTTAGGGTTGTAATATAAATACCATTTGGATTATCTGCCAACCATCTTTGTATTCTTGGCCCAAATTCACTTAACCTGAACACGTAATTCTTTTCTTCAGTCCATTCTACTAGATTACCAGTCTCCGACGAAACCTACAGTGAATGAACACAAACAACTGTGATAACTTCTAATGTAAGTATTTACAAACTAAAATGCTCCTGTCAGCTTAATCCAAATAATTATCTCATCCCATAATAATTATTTGTCTAAAATAATGTCATTGAATGACCTCTGTTCACAAAGCAACAAATCAAGGAAAGGCCTCCACTCACATGGTCACCAATAAATGAATGGCCTCTGCTCACATAGCCACCAATCAATGAATGGCCTCTGCTCACATAGCCACCAATAAATGAATGGCCTCTGTTCACATAGTCACCAATCAATGACTGACCTCTGCTCACATAGCCACCAATCAATGAACGGCCTCTGCTTACATAGCCACCAATCAATGGATGGCCTCTGCTCACATAGCGACCTATCAATGATTGGCCTCTGCTCACATAGTCACCAATAAATGAATGGCCTCTGCTCACATAGCCACCAATCAATGGATGGCCTCTGCTCACATAGCGACCTATCAATGATTGGCCTCTGCTCACATAGCCACCTATCAATGATTGGTCACTGCTCACATAGCCACCAATCAATGAATGGCCTCTGCTCACAAAGTCACCAATAAATGAATGGCCTCTGCTCACATAGCCACCAATAAATAAATAAATGGCCACTGCTTACATAGCCTCAAATCAATGATTGGCCTCTGCTCACATACCTACCAATCAATAAATGGCCTCTGCTCACATAGACACCAATCAATGATTGGCCACTGCTCACATAGCCACCAATAAATGATTGGCCACTGCTTACATAGCCACCAATAAATGAATTGTTTTTTTCCAGCAATAAATATCGGTAACTCCCAAGAAAACAACCCCACAAACAATACGAAAATTCACTTCGCATTCGCTTTTATGTGAACAGATTTATGACTTTCACAAAATGATGTACATCAGTAACCTACCAAACACAATTGCTGTGACAAACTGACTTGGTTGGAAATTTTCACCATTAGTATGCATGTACAAATTACATCAAAATAACACAAGTTGCATCTCATAAATCTATCATATCTATTTCCACCAACATCTGCCTTAAAAGTAGTAAAGCATTATTACAAAAAATTTGTGTATAACATAAAAATTAAATTATGCATTCATTACCTTGGTAACATTTCCATGTTTATCTGTGACATCTTGCACTTGTTTATCTGTTATGAAAGCTTCGTCAGATATGGAATACCATCCACAGTATTTACCTTCATATATATAACCATTAGCCACTAATTTATTCTGACAAATCAATTTAAATACAAATCAAAGGAAGCTTAGAAAGAACTCCTTTCTATGTGCTGAAGGTATTGGAGGTAATAAATACAAATCAAAGAGAGCTTAGAAAGAACTCCTTTCTATGTGCTGAAGGTATGGAGGTATTAAATACAAATAGGGAATACCGTCTTTACTATATATTTACAGTTAACAAATTTGTTTCTATTTAAAAAATATAACTGCAAGCAATGATCAGTTGCATGTCCCTATCTACAACAGTACTTAAAATATTACATTTATGCATATTATTGAGGTCACATGATCCTATATTTTCATCTGAAACATTGGTCATATCACATTGATTTCAATCAAACACTAATCAGGTTTGGGCATTATCCTGGAGCATTAAGACTCTTTAAAATCCATTGAATGGTTCATAAATTTAAAAGGCCTAAAATTGGCTAATTAATATGCAAAGAAGGTAATTATTATACACTGAACTTCAATAAAAACCTAATCAGGTCCATGCAATATCTCAGAGCATTCATTTACCAAGTTTCATTGAAATGGGATGATAAGATGGAAAAGCCAAAAATTTACTAATCATTATGCAAAATAAGTAATTAATATGTACATTAGAATGCGTAGTCCCAGACCATCAGAGTGGTTCTTTAGATATTAGTGAAGCAGTCATGGAACCGCTAAAAATTAGGTAATAAACTTTACATTACAATCATGTCTATATATCACTCTTGAATCTCACTAACTCTACAAGATTAGAATCACTGTTCATCACCATCATGTCTATATATCTCTGTTGATTCTCACTAACTCTATAAAATTAGAATCAATTGTCATTACATCATGTCTATATATATCTCTTGAATCTCACTAACTCTACAAAATTAGAATCACTGTTCATTACCATCATGTCTATATATCTCTGTTGAATCTCACTAACTCTACAAGATTAGAATCACTGTTCATTACCATCATGTCTATATCACTCTTGAATCTCACTAACTCTACAAGATTAGAATCACTGTTCATTACCATCATGTCTATATATCAATGTTGAATCTCACTAACTCTACAAGATTAGAATCACTGTTCATTACAATCATGTCTATATATCAATGTTGAATCTCACTAACTCTACAAGATTAGAATCACTGTTCATTACCATCATGTCTATATCACTCCTGAATCTCACTAACTCTACAAGATTAGAATCACTGTTCATTACCATCATGTCTATATAGCAATGTTGAATCTCACTAACTCTACAAGATTAGAATCACTGTTCATTACCATCATGTCTATATCACTCTTGAATCTCACTAACTCTACAAGATTAGAATCACTGTTCATTACCATCATGTCTATATATCAATGTTGAATCTCACTAACTCTACAAGATTAGAATCACTGTTCATTACCATCATGTCTTTATCATTGTTGATTCTCATTGACTCTACAAGATTAGAATCACTGTTCATTACCATCATGTCTATATATATCTCTTGAATCTCACTAAGTCTACAAGATTAGAATCACTGTTCATTACCATCATGTCTATATCACTCTTGAATCTCACTGACTCTCCAAGATTAGAATCACTAATCATTACCATCATGTCTATATCACTCTTGAATCTCACTAACTCTACAAGATTAGAATTAATTGTCATTACATCATGTCTATATAGAGGTATGTAAGGTTGCATAAATACGCCAGTTGCGAGTGGTGAGTTGCGAGTAGCAAGTAGCAAAATGTGTCAGTTGCGAGCGCTCGAAAGTGGCAGTTGCGAGCGCTCGAAAGTGGCAGTTGCGAGCGCTCGAAAGTGGCAGTTGCGAGCGCTCGAAAATGGCAGTTGCTAGCGCTAAAAATAGCAGTTGCTAGTGGCGATTTGTATGTACTTGCGAGTGCTAGCTACATCGGCATTGTGTGAAATAAAATTAAGTCCGATGTCCTACCAACTTGTTTTCAAGTTACATGTGTTGAAATGTAGCGAAATGTTGAATGTCTACGAGACTACACTAAGCCAGTGCGAGCGAGTCTGGCCGCTAGATCAATCGGAACTATATGAAATAATAAAAATAAGTCCTCGCCTCCGATGTCTTAGCGGCATATTTTCTTGTGGTGAGTGTTGACATGTATTGATATTCTAAATCTATATTCATTGAAATCGCCGATTTCTAGACATCTCGACCCAAGACACTTCGTCCCAAATTGGTCATCTCGACACAGACACCCTGGACATCTCGACCCTTCGCATCGAGGCGACCCTATCTCAATGTGGCGACGCAAACCTCTATCTAGTTCAAAGTTGATCGACATCTATTGATTTGAAACACCGGCTACAGAGAGCAATCTAGTGCAATGGATCAATTCAAAAAATGTTCAAGGGTTGCGTGCTGTGAAATGAACAACGAAAGTACATAAACGCCACAGTCCGCTTCATGTATATTAACATAATTTTTACAATGTAATACCTAATAGTTGTTAGTGTTATCTGTTTTAACATTTTATTTTATTCTTTATATCTGTATTTCTTGTTATTGTGTGTTTTTTGTGTATGATTATTGACCATGGTTAATGTATTTCCAATTCAATAATTTGAGTCAAATAAAATATACTATACTATACTATACTATATAACATTGAATGTTTAGTTTGATGATTGATAAATACGCATTCACTGGTAGATTGTTGCTTTCTTGTTGTGTCAATACAAACATGATTTAAACTTGTCTTTTCCGGTGTTTCTTTTCCCTTGCCATCATATTCAATATACGAAAATAGCACGCGTGTCTGTGCGTTTGCATGAGCGAAAGAGGCTGGTGAGACTGTGTCACAACGTGTTCTATTTATTTCCAAGGCGCGTGGTCGGCGCCTTTGATTGCATTTATTTTGTTGTTTTTTTATTCCCGAAATATATCACTGGCAGCAATTGTTTTGACATGTATCACAACTGAATGTTCAATCTGACTTTGTTTTGGCTATAGGTGTAGGTGGGTCGAGATGTCCAACGAAAAATGGGTCGATATTTTTGGGGGTCGAGATGTCCAGTACCCGAAATCGCCGATAGCCCCGACATGCATTGTACCGTCTGCTGTACATAAAACTCAAACAAAGGTCAATTTGATATTTCGAATGAACCGACGATATGACACTGTTTACAGTGATTTTGTATTTTTCTCTGTTAAAAAACGGCGATTACGGGAACGAGAGTACAAAGATCTCGAGTGAAGATTTGTTTTTCCCACAAACAATCTCAGACAAGTCCGCTTTAAATCCTCGCAACAAGAAAATATGCCGCTAAGACATCGGAGGCGAGGGGTTATTTTTATTATTCACACAGTTCTAGCGGCCCGACTCGCTCGCAACTGCTACGTTTAGTCACCGTCCCTCAACACATGAGGGACGGTGGTTTAGTGTACGTACCACACATAGTTCCGATTGATCTAGCGGCCAGACTCGCTCGCACTGGCTTAGTGTAGTCTCGTAGACATTCAACATTTCGCTACCTTTCAACACATGTAACTCGAAAACAAGTGGGTAGGACATAGGACTTAATTTTATTTCACACAATGCCGAGGTAGCTAGCACTCGCAACTACATAAAAATCGCCACTAGCAACTGCTATTTTTAGCGCTAGCAACTGCCATTTTCGAGCGCTCGCAACTGCCACTTTCGAGCGCTCGCAACTGACACTTTCGAGCGCTCGCAACTGACACTTTCGAGCGCTCGCAACTGCCACTTTCGAGCGCTCGCAACTGACACATTTTGCTACTTGCTACTCGCAACTCACCACTCGCAACTGGCGTATTTATGCACCCTTACATACCTCCTATATATATATCTCTTGAATCTCACTAACTCTACAAGATTAGAATCACTGTTCATTACCATCATGTCTATATCACTGTTGATTCTCACTAACTCTACAAGATTAGAATCACTGTTCATTACCATCATGTCTATATCACTCTTGAATCTCACTAACTCTACAAGATTAGAATTAATTGTCATTACATCATGTCTATATATCAATGTTGAATCTCACTAACTCTACAAGATTAGAATCACTGTTCATTACCATCATGTCTTTATCATTGTTGAATCTCACTAACTCTACAGGATTAGAATCACTGTTCATTACCATCATGTCTATATCTCTCTTGAATCTCACTAACTCTACAAGATTAGAATCACTGTTCATTACCATCATGTCTATATCACTGTTGATTCTCACTGACTCTACAAGATTAGAATTAATTGTCATTACATCATGTCTATATATATATCTCTTGAATCTCACTAACTCTACAAGATTAGAATCACTGTTCATTACCATCATGTCTATATCACTGTTGATTCTCACTAACTCTACAAGATTAGAATCACTGTTCATTACCATCATGTCTATATCACTCTTGAATCTCACTAACTCTACAAGATTAGAATTAATTGTCATTACATCATGTCTATATATCAATGTTGAATCTCACTAACTCTACAAGATTAGAATCACTGTTCATTACCATCATGTCTTTATCATTGTTGAATCTCACTAACTCTACAGGATTAGAATCACTGTTCATTACCATCATGTCTATATCTCTCTTGAATCTCACTAACTCTACAAGATTAGAATCACTGTTCATTACCATCATGTCTATATCACTGTTGATTCTCACTAACTCTACAAGATTAGAATCACTGTTCATTACCATCATGTCTATATCTCTCTTGAATCTCACTAACTCTACAAGATTAGAACCACTGTTCATTACCATCATGTCTATATATCAATGTTGAATCTCACTAAATCTACAAGATTAGAATTACTGTTCATTACCTTCATGTCTATATATCAATGTTGAATCTCACTATTAACTCTACAAGATTAGAATCACTGTTCATTACCATCATGTCTATATCACTCTTGAATCTCACTAACTCTACAAGATTAGAATCACTGTTCATTACCATCATGTCTATATATCAATGTTGAATCTCACTAACTCTACAAGATTAGAATCACTGTTCATTACCATCATGTCTATATAACTCTTGAATCTCACAAACTCTACAAGATTAGAATCACTGTTCATTACCATCATGCCTATATCACTCTTGAATCTCACTAACTCTACAAGATTAGAATCAATTGTCATTACATCATGTCTATATCTCTCTTGAATCTCACTAACTCTACAAGATTACAATCAATTGTCATTACCATCATGTCTATATCTCTCTTGAATCTCACTAACTCTACAAGATTAGAATCACTGTTCATTACCATCATGCCTATAAACAACTTATGAATCTCACTAACTCTACAAGATTAGAATCACTATTCATTACCATCATGTCTATAAACAACTTATGAATCTCACTAACTCTACAAGATTAGAATCAGTGTTCATTACCATCATGTCTTTATCATTGTTGATTCTCACTGACTCTACAAGATTAGAATCACTGTTCATTACCATCATGTCTATATCACTGTTGATTCTCACTAACTCTACAAGATTAGAATCACTGTTCATTACCATCATGTCTATATCACTCTTGAATCTCACTAACTCTACAAATTTAGAATCACTGTTCATTACCATCATGCCTATATCACTCTTGAATCTCACTAACTCTACAAGATTAGAATCACTGTTCATTACCATCATGTCTATATCACTCTTGAATCTCACTAACTCTACAAGATTAGAATCACTGTTCATTACCATCATGTCTATATATCAATGTTGAATCTCACTAACTCTACAAGATTAGAATCACTGTTCATTACCATCATGTCTATATATCAATGTTGAATCTCACTAACTCTACAAGATTAGAATCACTGTTCATTACCATCATGTCTTTATCATTGTTGATTCTCATTGACTCTACAAGATTAGAATCACTGTTCATTACCATCATGTCTATATATATCTCTTGAATCTCACTAAGTCTACAAGATTAGAATCACTGTTCATTACCATCATGTCTATATCACTCTTGAATCTCACTAACTCTACAAAATTAGAATCACTGTTCATTACCATCATGTCTATATATCAATGTTGAATCTCACTAACTCTACAAGATTAGAATCACTGTTCATTACCATCATGTCTTTATCATTGTTGATTCTCATTGACTCTACAAGATTAGAATCACTGTTCATTACCATCATGTCTATATATATCTCTTGAATCTCACTAAGTCTACAAGATTAGAATCACTGTTCATTACCATCATGTCTATATCACTCTTGAATCTCACTGACTCTCCAAGATTAGAATCACTAATCATTACCATCATGTCTATATCACTCTTGAATCTCACTAACTCTACAAGATTAGAATTAATTGTCATTACATCATGTCTATATATATCTCTTGAATCTCACTAACTCTACAAGATTAGAATCACTGTTCATTATCATCATGTCTATATCACTGTTGATTCTCACTAACTCTACAAGATTAGAATCACTGTTCATTACCATCATGTCTATATCTCTCTTGAATCTCACTAACTCTACAAGATTAGAACCACTGTTCATTACCATCATGTCTATATATCAATGTTGAATCTCACTAAATCTACAAGATTAGAATTACTGTTCATTACCATCATGTCTATATATCAATGTTGAATCTCACTATTAACTCTACAAGATTAGAATCACTGTTCATTACCATCATGTCTTTATCATTGTTGAATCTCACTAACTCTACAAGATTAGAATCACTGTTCATTACCATCATGTCTATATCACTCTTGAATCTCACTAACTCTACAAGATCAGAATCACTGTTCATTATCATCATGTCTTTATCATTGTTGAATCTCACTAACTCTACAAGATTAGAATCACTGTTCATTACCATCATGTCTATATCACTCTTGAATCTCACTAACTCTACAAGATTAGAATCACTGTTCATTACCATCATGTCTATATATATCTCTTGAATCTCACTAAGTCTACAAGATTAGAATCACTGTTCATTACCATCATGTCTATATCACTCTTGAATCTCATTAACTCTACAAGATTAGAATCACTGTTCATTACCATCATGCCTATATCACTCTTGGATCTCACTGACTCTACAAAATTAGAATCACTGTTCATTACCATCATGTCCATATCACTCTTGAATCTCACTAACTCTACAAGATTAGAATCACTGTTCATTACCATCATGTCTATATATATCTCTTGAATCTCACTAAGTCTACAAGATTAGAATCACTGTTCATTACTATCATGTCTATATCACTCTTGAATCTCATTAACTCTACAAGATTAGAATCACTGTTCATTACCATCATGTCTATATCACTCTTGGATCTCACTGACTCTACAAAATTAGAATCACTGTTCATTACCATCATGTCCATATCACTCTTGAATCTCACTAACTCTACAAGATTACAATCACTGTTCATTACCATCATGTTTATATATCAATGTTGAATCTCACTAACTCTACAAGATTAGAGTCACTGTTCATTACCATCATGTCTATATCACTCTTGAATCTCACTAATTCTACAAGATTAGAATCACTGTTCATTACCATCATGTCTATATCACTCTTGAATCTCACTAACTCTACAAAATTAGAATCACTGTTCATTACCATCATGTCTATATATCAATGTTGAATCTCACTAACTCTACAAGATTAGAATCACTGTTCATTACCATCATGTCTTTATCATTGTTGATTCTCATTGACTCTACAAGATTAGAATCACTGTTCATTACCATCATGTCTATATATATCTCTTGAATCTCACTAAGTCTACAAGATTAGAATCACTGTTCATTACCATCATGTCTATATCACTCTTGAATCTCACTGACTCTCCAAGATTAGAATCACTAATCATTACCATCATGTCTATTTCACTCTTGAATCTCACTAACTCTACAAGATTAGAATTAATTGTCATTACATCATGTCTATATATATCTCTTGAATCTCACTAACTCTACAAGATTAGAATCACTGTTCATTATCATCATGTCTATATCACTGTTGATTCTCACTAACTCTACAAGATTAGAATCACTGTTCATTACCATCATGTCTATATCTCTCTTGAATCTCACTAACTCTACAAGATTAGAACCACTGTTCATTACCATCATGTCTATATATCAATGTTGAATCTCACTAAATCTACAAGATTAGAATTACTGTTCATTACCATCATGTCTATATATCAATGTTGAATCTCACTATTAACTCTACAAGATTAGAATCACTGTTCATTACCATCATGTCTATATCACTCTTGAATCTCACTAACTCTACAAGATTAGAATCACTGTTCATTACCATCATGTCTATATCACTCTTGAATCTCACTAACTCTACAAGATTAGAATCACTGTTCATTACCATCATGTCTATATATCAATGTTGAATCTCACTAACTCTACAAGATTAGAATCACTGTTCATTACCATCATGTCTATATCACTCTTGAATCTCACTAACTCTACAAGATTAGAATCACTGTTCATTACCATCATGTCTATATATCAATGTTGAATCTCACTAACTCTACAAGATTAGAATCACTGTTCATTACCATCATGTCTTTATCATTGTTGATTCTCATTGACTCTACAAGATTAGAATCACTGTTCATTACCATCATGTCTATATATATCTCTTGAATCTCACTAAGTCTACAAGATTAGAATCACTGTTCATTACCATCATGTCTATATCACTCTTGAATCTCACTAACTCTACAAAATTAGAATCACTGTTCATTACCATCATGTCTATATATCAATGTTGAATCTCACTAACTCTACAAGATTAGAATCACTGTTCATTACCATCATGTCTTTATCATTGTTGATTCTCATTGACTCTACAAGATTAGAATCACTGTTCATTACCATCATGTCTATATATATCTCTTGAATCTCACTAAGTCTACAAGATTAGAATCACTGTTCATTACCATCATGTCTATATCACTCTTGAATCTCACTGACTCTCCAAGATTAGAATCACTAATCATTACCATCATGTCTATTTCACTCTTGAATCTCACTAACTCTACAAGATTAGAATTAATTGTCATTACATCATGTCTATATATATCTCTTGAATCTCACTAACTCTACAAGATTAGAATCACTGTTCATTATCATCATGTCTATATCACTGTTGATTCTCACTAACTCTACAAGATTAGAATCACTGTTCATTACCATCATGTCTATATCTCTCTTGAATCTCACTAACTCTACAAGATTAGAACCACTGTTCATTACCATCATGTCTATATATCAATGTTGAATCTCACTAAATCTACAAGATTAGAATTACTGTTCATTACCATCATGTCTATATATCAATGTTGAATCTCACTATTAACTCTACAAGATTAGAATCACTGTTCATTACCATCATGTCTATATCACTCTTGAATCTCACTAACTCTACAAGATTAGAATCACTGTTCATTACCATCATGTCTATATATATATATATATATATATATATATCTTGAATCTCACTAACTCTACAAGATCAGAATCACTGTTCATTATCATCATGTCTTTATCATTGTTGAATCTCACTAACTCTACAAGATTAGAATCACTGTTCATTACCATCATGTCTATATCACTCTTGAATCTCACTAACTCTACAAGATTAGAATCACTGTTCATTACCATCATGTCTATATATCAATGTTGAATCTCACTAACTCTACAAGATTAGAATCACTGTTCATTACCATCATGTCTATATCACTCTTGAATCTCACTAACTCTACAAGATTAGAATCACTGTTCATTACCATCATGTCTATATATCAATGTTGAATCTCACTAACTCTACAAGATTAGAATCACTGTTCATTACCATCATGTCTTTATCATTGTTGATTCTCATTGACTCTACAAGATTAGAATCACTGTTCATTACCATCATGTCTATATATATCTCTTGAATCTCACTAAGTCTACAAGATTAGAATCACTGTTCATTACCATCATGTCTATATCACTCTTGAATCTCACTAACTCTACAAAATTAGAATCACTGTTCATTACCATCATGTCTATATATCAATGTTGAATCTCACTAACTCTACAAGATTAGAATCACTGTTCATTACCATCATGTCTTTATCATTGTTGATTCTCATTGACTCTACAAGATTAGAATCACTGTTCATTACCATCATGTCTATATATATCTCTTGAATCTCACTAAGTCTACAAGATTAGAATCACTGTTCATTACCATCATGTCTATATCACTCTTGAATCTCACTGACTCTCCAAGATTAGAATCACTAATCATTACCATCATGTCTATATCACTCTTGAATCTCACTAACTCTACAAGATTAGAATTAATTGTCATTACATCATGTCTATATATATCTCTTGAATCTCACTAACTCTACAAGATTAGAATCACTGTTCATTATCATCATGTCTATATCACTGTTGATTCTCACTAACTCTACAAGATTAGAATCACTGTTCATTACCATCATGTCTATATCTCTCTTGAATCTCACTAACTCTACAAGATTAGAACCACTGTTCATTACCATCATGTCTATATATCAATGTTGAATCTCACTAAATCTACAAGATTAGAATTACTGTTCATTACCATCATGTCTATATATCAATGTTGAATCTCACTATTAACTCTACAAGATTAGAATCACTGTTCATTACCATCATGTCTATATCACTCTTGAATCTCACTAACTCTACAAGATTAGAATCACTGTTCATTACCATCATGTCTATATATCAATGTTGAATCTCACTAACTCTACAAGATTAGAATCACTGTTCATTACCATCATGTCTTTATCATTGTTGATTCTCATTGACTCTACAAGATTAGAATCACTGTTCATTACCATCATGTCTATATATATCTCTTGAATCTCACTAAGTCTACAAGATTAGAATCACTGTTCATTACCATCATGTCTATATCACTCTTGAATCTCACTAACTCTACAAAATTAGAATCACTGTTCATTACCATCATGTCTATATATCAATGTTGAATCTCACTAACTCTACAAGATTAGAATCACTGTTCATTACCATCATGTCTTTATCATTGTTGATTCTCATTGACTCTACAAGATTAGAATCACTGTTCATTACCATCATGTCTATATATATCTCTTGAATCTCACTAAGTCTACAAGATTAGAATCACTGTTCATTACCATCATGTCTATATCACTCTTGAATCTCACTGACTCTCCAAGATTAGAATCACTAATCATTACCATCATGTCTATATCACTCTTGAATCTCACTAACTCTACAAGATTAGAATCACTGTTCATTATCATCATGTCTATATCACTGTTGATTCTCACTAACTCTACAAGATTAGAATCACTGTTCATTACCATCATGTCTATATCTCTCTTGAATCTCACTAACTCTACAAGATTAGAACCACTGTTCATTACCATCATGTCTATATATATCTCTTGAATCTCACTAAGTCTACAAGATTAGAATCACTGTTCATTACCATCATGTCTATATCACTCTTGAATCTCACTGACTCTCCAAGATTAGAATCACTAATCATTACCATCATGTCTATATCACTCTTGAATCTCACTAACTCTACAAGATTAGAATTAATTGTCATTACATCATGTCTATATATATCTCTTGAATCTCACTAACTCTACAAGATTAGAATCACTGTTCATTATCATCATGTCTATATCACTGTTGATTCTCACTAACTCTACAAGATTAGAATCACTGTTCATTACCATCATGTCTATATCTCTCTTGAATCTCACTAACTCTACAAGATTAGAACCACTGTTCATTACCATCATGTCTATATATCAATGTTGAATCTCACTAAATCTACAAGATTAGAATTACTGTTCATTACCATCATGTCTATATATCAATGTTGAATCTCACTATTAACTCTACAAGATTAGAATCACTGTTCATTACCATCATGTCTATATCACTCTTGAATCTCACTAACTCTACAAGATTAGAATCACTGTTCATTACCATCATGTCTATATATCAATGTTGAATCTCACTAACTCTACAAGATTAGAATCACTGTTCATTACCATCATGTCTTTATCATTGTTGATTCTCATTGACTCTACAAGATTAGAATCACTGTTCATTACCATCATGTCTATATATATCTCTTGAATCTCACTAAGTCTACAAGATTAGAATCACTGTTCATTACCATCATGTCTATATCACTCTTGAATCTCACTAACTCTACAAAATTAGAATCACTGTTCATTACCATCATGTCTATATATCAATGTTGAATCTCACTAACTCTACAAGATTAGAATCACTGTTCATTACCATCATGTCTTTATCATTGTTGATTCTCATTGACTCTACAAGATTAGAATCACTGTTCATTACCATCATGTCTATATATATCTCTTGAATCTCACTAAGTCTACAAGATTAGAATCACTGTTCATTACCATCATGTCTATATCACTCTTGAATCTCACTGACTCTCCAAGATTAGAATCACTAATCATTACCATCATGTCTATATCACTCTTGAATCTCACTAACTCTACAAGATTAGAATTAATTGTCATTACATCATGTCTATATATATCTCTTGAATCTCACTAACTCTACAAGATTAGAATCACTGTTCATTATCATCATGTCTATATCACTGTTGATTCTCACTAACTCTACAAGATTAGAATCACTGTTCATTACCATCATGTCTATATCTCTCTTGAATCTCACTAACTCTACAAGATTAGAACCACTGTTCATTACCATCATGTCTATATATCAATGTCGAATCTCACTAAATCTACAAGATTAGAATTACTGTTCATTACCATCATGTCTATATATCAATGTTGAATCTCACTATTAACTCTACAAGATTAGAATCACTGTTCATTACCATCATGTCTATATCACTCTTGAATCTCACTAACTCTACAAGATTAGAATCACTGTTCATTACCATCATGTCTATATATATATATATATATATATATATATATATATATCTTGAATCTCACTAACTCTACAAGATCAGAATCACTGTTCATTATCATCATGTCTTTATCATTGTTGAATCTCACTAACTCTACAAGATTAGAATCACTGTTCATTACCATAATGTCTATATCACTCTTGAATCTCACTAACTCTACAAGATTAGAATCACTGTTCATTACCATCATGTCTATATATATCTCTTGAATCTCACTAAGTCTACAAGATTAGAATCACTGTTCATTACCATCATGTCTATATCACTCTTGAATCTCACTAACTCTACAAGATTAGAATCACTGTTCATTACCATCATGCCTATATCACTCTTGAATCTCACTAACTCTACAAGATTAGAATCACTGTTCATTACTATCATGTCTATATCACTCTTGAATCTCATTAACTCTACAAGATTAGAATCACTGTTCATTACCATCATGTCTATATCACTCTTGGATCTCACTGACTCTACAAAATTAGAATCACTGTTCATTACCATCATGTCCATATCACTCTTGAATCTCACTAACTCTACAAGATTACAATCACTGTTCATTACCATCATGTTTATATATCAATGTTGAATCTCACTAACTCTACAAGATTAGAGTCACTGTTCATTACCATCATGTCTATATCACTCTTGAATCTCACTAATTCTACAAGATTAGAATCACTGTTCATTACCATCATGTCTATATCACTCTTGAATCTCACTAACTCTACAAAATTAGAATCACTGTTCATTACCATCATGTCTATATATCAATGTTGAATCTCACTAACTCTACAAGATTAGAATCACTGTTCATTACCATCATGTCTTTATCATTGTTGATTCTCATTGACTCTACAAGATTAGAATCACTGTTCATTACCATCATGTCTATATATATCTCTTGAATCTCACTAAGTCTACAAGATTAGAATCACTGTTCATTACCATCATGTCTATATCACTCTTGAATCTCACTGACTCTCCAAGATTAGAATCACTAATCATTACCATCATGTCTATTTCACTCTTGAATCTCACTAACTCTACAAGATTAGAATTAATTGTCATTACATCATGTCTATATATATCTCTTGAATCTCACTAACTCTACAAGATTAGAATCACTGTTCATTATCATCATGTCTATATCACTGTTGATTCTCACTAACTCTACAAGATTAGAATCACTGTTCATTACCATCATGTCTATATCTCTCTTGAATCTCACTAACTCTACAAGATTAGAATTAATTGTCATTACATCATGTCTATATATATCTCTTGAATCTCACTAACTCTACAAGATTAGAATCACTGTTCATTATCATCATGTCTATATCACTGTTGATTCTCACTAACTCTACAAGATTAGAATCACTGTTCATTACCATCATGTCTATATCTCTCTTGAATCTCACTAACTCTACAAGATTAGAACCACTGTTCATTACCATCATGTCTATATATCAATGTTGAATCTCACTAAATCTACAAGATTAGAATTACTGTTCATTACCATCATGTCTATATATCAATGTTGAATCTCACTATTAACTCTACAAGATTAGAATCACTGTTCATTACCATCATGTCTATATCACTCTTGAATCTCACTAACTCTACAAGATTAGAATCACTGTTCATTACCATCATGTCTATATATCAATGTTGAATCTCACTAACTCTACAAGATTAGAATCACTGTTCATTACCATCATGTCTTTATCATTGTTGATTCTCATTGACTCTACAAGATTAGAATCACTGTTCATTACCATCATGTCTATATATATCTCTTGAATCTCACTAAGTCTACAAGATTAGAATCACTGTTCATTACCATCATGTCTATATCACTCTTGAATCTCACTAACTCTACAAAATTAGAATCACTGTTCATTACCATCATGTCTATATATCAATGTTGAATCTCACTAACTCTACAAGATTAGAATCACTGTTCATTACCATCATGTCTTTATCATTGTTGATTCTCATTGACTCTACAAGATTAGAATCACTGTTCATTACCATCATGTCTATATATATCTCTTGAATCTCACTAAGTCTACAAGATTAGAATCACTGTTCATTACCATCATGTCTATATCACTCTTGAATCTCACTGACTCTCCAAGATTAGAATCACTAATCATTACCATCATGTCTATATCACTCTTGAATCTCACTAACTCTACAAGATTAGAATTAATTGTCATTACATCATGTCTATATATATCTCTTGAATCTCACTAACTCTACAAGATTAGAATCACTGTTCATTATCATCATGTCTATATCACTGTTGATTCTCACTAACTCTACAAGATTAGAATCACTGTTCATTACCATCATGTCTATATCTCTCTTGAATCTCACTAACTCTACAAGATTAGAACCACTGTTCATTACCATCATGTCTATATATCAATGTCGAATCTCACTAAATCTACAAGATTAGAATTACTGTTCATTACCATCATGTCTATATATCAATGTTGAATCTCACTATTAACTCTACAAGATTAGAATCACTGTTCATTACCATCATGTCTATATCACTCTTGAATCTCACTAACTCTACAAGATTAGAATCACTGTTCATTACCATCATGTCTATATATATATATATATATATATATATATATCTTGAATCTCACTAACTCTACAAGATCAGAATCACTGTTCATTATCATCATGTCTTTATCATTGTTGAATCTCACTAACTCTACAAGATTAGAATCACTGTTCATTACCATAATGTCTATATCACTCTTGAATCTCACTAACTCTACAAGATTAGAATCACTGTTCATTACCATCATGTCTATATATATCTCTTGAATCTCACTAAGTCTACAAGATTAGAATCACTGTTCATTACCATCATGTCTATATCACTCTTGAATCTCACTAACTCTACAAGATTAGAATCACTGTTCATTACCATCATGCCTATATCACTCTTGAATCTCACTAACTCTACAAGATTAGAATCACTGTTCATTACTATCATGTCTATATCACTCTTGAATCTCATTAACTCTACAAGATTAGAATCACTGTTCATTACCATCATGTCTATATCACTCTTGGATCTCACTGACTCTACAAAATTAGAATCACTGTTCATTACCATCATGTCCATATCACTCTTGAATCTCACTAACTCTACAAGATTACAATCACTGTTCATTACCATCATGTTTATATATCAATGTTGAATCTCACTAACTCTACAAGATTAGAGTCACTGTTCATTACCATCATGTCTATATCACTCTTGAATCTCACTAATTCTACAAGATTAGAATCACTGTTCATTACCATCATGTCTATATCACTCTTGAATCTCACTAACTCTACAAAATTAGAATCACTGTTCATTACCATCATGTCTATATATCAATGTTGAATCTCACTAACTCTACAAGATTAGAATCACTGTTCATTACCATCATGTCTTTATCATTGTTGATTCTCATTGACTCTACAAGATTAGAATCACTGTTCATTACCATCATGTCTATATATATCTCTTGAATCTCACTAAGTCTACAAGATTAGAATCACTGTTCATTACCATCATGTCTATATCACTCTTGAATCTCACTGACTCTCCAAGATTAGAATCACTAATCATTACCATCATGTCTATTTCACTCTTGAATCTCACTAACTCTACAAGATTAGAATTAATTGTCATTACATCATGTCTATATATATCTCTTGAATCTCACTAACTCTACAAGATTAGAATCACTGTTCATTATCATCATGTCTATATCACTGTTGATTCTCACTAACTCTACAAGATTAGAATCACTGTTCATTACCATCATGTCTATATCTCTCTTGAATCTCACTAACTCTACAAGATTAGAACCACTGTTCATTACCATCATGTCTATATATCAATGTTGAATCTCACTAAATCTACAAGATTAGAATTACTGTTCATTACCATCATGTCTATATATCAATGTTGAATCTCACTATTAACTCTACAAGATTAGAATCACTGTTCATTACCATCATGTCTATATCACTCTTGAATCTCACTAACTCTACAAGATTAGAATCACTGTTCATTACCATCATGTCTATATATATATATATATATATATATATATATATATATATATATATATATATATATATATATATATATATATATATATATATATATATATATATATATATATATATATATATATCTTGAATCTCACTAACTCTACAAGATCAGAATCACTGTTCATTATCATCATGTCTTTATCATTGTTGAATCTCACTAACTCTACAAGATTAGAATCACTGTTCATTACCATCATGTCTATATCACTCTTGAATCTCACTAACTCTACAAGATTAGAATCACTGTTCATTACCATCATGTCTATATATCAATGTTGAATCTCACTAACTCTACAAGATTAGAATCACTGTTCATTACCATCATGTCTATATCACTCTTGAATCTCACAAACTCTACAAGATTAGAATCACTGTTCATTACCATCATGCCTATATCACTCTTGAATCTCACTATCTCTACAAGATTAAAATCAATTGTCATTACATCATGTCTATATCTCTCTTGAATCTCACTAACTCTACAAGATTACAATCAATTGTCATTACCATCATGTCTATATCTCTCTTGAATCTCACTAACTCTACAAGATTAGAATCACTGTTCATTACCATCATGCCTATAAACAACTTATGAATCTCACTAACTCTACAAGATTAGAATCAGTGTTCATTACCATCATGTCTTTATCATTGTTGATTCTCACTGACTCTACAAGATTAGAATCACTGTTCATTACCATCATGTCTATATCACTGTTGATTCTCACTAACTCTACAAGATTAGAATCACTGTTCATTACCATCATGTCTATATCACTCTTGAATCTCACTAACTCTACAAGATTAGAATCACTGTTCATTACCATCATGCCTATATCACTGTTGATTCTCACTAACTCTACAAGATTAGAATCACTGTTCATTACCATCATGTCTATATCACTCTTGAATCTCACTAACTCTACAAGATTAGAATCACTGTTCATTACCATCATGTCTATATATCAATGTTGAATCTCACTAACTCTACAAGATTAGAATCACTGTTCATTACCATCATGTCTATATCACTCTTGAATCTCACAAACTCTACAAGATTAGAATCACTGTTCATTACCATCATGCCTATATCACTCTTGAATCTCACTAACTCTACAAGATTAGAATCACTGTTCATTACTATCATGTCTATATCACTCTTGAATCTCATTAACTCTACAAGATTAGAATCACTGTTCATTACCATCATGTCTATATCACTCTTGGATCTCACTGACTCTACTAAATTAGAATCACTGTTCATTACCATCATGTCCATATCACTCTTGAATCTCACTAACTCTACAAGATTACAATCACTGTTCATTACCATCATGTCTATATCACTGTTGATTCTCACTAACTCTACAAGATTAGAATCACTGTTCATTACCATCATGTCTATATCACTCTTGAATCTCACTAACTCTACAAATTTAGAATCACTGTTCATTACCATCATGCCTATATCACTCTTGAATCTCACTAACTCTACAAGATTAGAATCACTGTTCATTACCATCATGTCTATATCACTCTTGAATCTCACTAACTCTACAAGATTAGAATCACTGTTCATTACCATCATGTCTATATATCAATGTTGAATCTCACTAACTCTACAAGATTAGAATCACTGTTCATTACCATCATGTCTATATATCAATGTTGAATCTCACTAACTCTACAAGATTAGAATCACTGTTCATTACCATCATGTCTTTATCATTGTTGATTCTCATTGACTCTACAAGATTAGAATCACTGTTCATTACCATCATGTCTATATATATCTCTTGAATCTCACTAAGTCTACAAGATTAGAATCACTGTTCATTACCATCATGTCTATATCACTCTTGAATCTCACTAACTCTACAAGATTAGAATCACTGTTCATTACCATCATGTCTTTATCACTCTTGAATCTCACTAACTCTACAAGATTAGAATCACTGTTCATTACCATCATGTCTTTATCACTATTGAATCTCACTAACTCTACAAGATTAGAATCACTGTTCATTACCATCATGTCTTTATCATTGTTGATTCTCACTGACTCTACAAGCTTAAAATCACTGTTCATTACCATCATGTCTATATCAATGTTGAATCTCACTAACTCTACAAGATTTGAATCACTGTTCATTACCATCATGTCTATATCACTCTTGAATCTCACTGACTCAACAAAATTAGAATCACTGTTCATTACCATCATGTCTATATCACTCTTCAATCTCACTAACTCTACAAGATTAGAATCACTGTTCATTACCATCATGTCTTTATCATTGTTGAATCCCACTAACTCTACAAGATTAGAAACACTGTTCATTACCATCATGTCTATATATATCTCTTGAATCTCACTAAGTCTACAAGATTAGAATCACTGTTCATTACCATCATGTCTATATCACTCTTGAATCTCACTAACTCTACAAGATTAGAATCACTGTTCATTACCATCATGCCTATATCACTCTTGAATCTCACTAATTCTACAAGATTAGAATCACTGTTCATAACCATCATGTCTATATCACTCTTGAATCTCACTAACTCTACAAGATTAGAATCACTGTTCATTACCATCATGTCTATAACATTCTTGAATCTCACTAACTCTACAAGATTAGAATCACTGTTCATTACCATCATGTCTATAACATTCTTGAATCTCACTAACTCTACAAGATTAGAATCACTGTTCATAACCATCATGTCTATATCACTCTTGAATCTCACTAACTCTACAAGATTAGAATCACTGTTCATTACCATCATGTCTATAACATTCTTGAATCTCACTAACTCTACAAGATTAGAATCACTGTTCATTACCATCATGTCTATAACATTCTTGAATCTCACTAACTCTACAAGATTAGAATCACTGTTCATTACCATCATGCCTATATCACTCTTGAATCTCACTAACTCTACAAGATTCGAATCACTGTTCATTACCATCATGTCTATATCACTCTTGAATCTCACTAACTCTACAAGATTAGAATCACTGTTCATCACCATCATGCCTATATCACTCTTGAATCTCACTGACTCTACAAGATTAGAATCACTGTTCATTACCATCATGTCTATATCACTCTTGATTCTCACTGACTCTACAAGATTGGAATCACTGTTCATTACCATCATGTCTATATCACTCTTGAATCTCACTAACTCTACAAGATTAGAATCACTGTTCATTACCATCATGCCTATATCACTCTTGAATCTCACTAACTCTACAAGATTAGAATCACTGTTCATTACTATCATGTCTATATCACTCTTGAATCTCATTAACTATACAAGATTAGAATCACTGTTCATTACCATCATGTCTATATCACTCTTGGATCTCACTGACTCTACAAAATTAGAATCACTGTTCATTACCATCATGTCCATATCACTCTTGAATCTCACTAACTCTACAAGATTACAATCACTGTTCATTACCATCATGTTTATATATCAATGTTGAATCTCACTAACTCTACAAGATTAGAGTCACTGTTCATTACCATCATGTCTATATCACTCTTGAATCTCACTAATTCTACAAGATTAGAATCACTGTTCATTACCATCATGTCTATATCACTCTTGAATCTCACTAACTCTACAAAATTAGAATCACTGTTCATTCATTACCATCATGTCTATATATCAATGTTGAATCTCACTAACTCTACAAGATTAGAATCACTGTTCATTACCATCATGTCTTTATCATTGTTGATTCTCATTGACTCTACAAGATTAGAATCACTGTTCATTACCATCATGTCTATATATATCTCTTGAATCTCACTAAGTCTACAAGATTAGAATCACTGTTCATTACCATCATGTCTATATCACTCTTGAATCTCACTGACTCTCCAAGATTAGAATCACTAATCATTACCATCATGTCTATTTCACTCTTGAATCTCACTAACTCTACAAGATTAGAATTAATTGTCATTACATCATGTCTATATATATCTCTTGAATCTCACTAACTCTACAAGATTAGAATCACTGTTCATTATCATCATGTCTATATCACTGTTGATTCTCACTAACTCTACAAGATTAGAATCACTGTTCATTACCATCATGTCTATATCTCTCTTGAATCTCACTAACTCTACAAGATTAGAACCACTGTTCATTACCATCATGTCTATATATATCTCTTGAATCTCACTAAGTCTACAAGATTAGAATCACTGTTCATTACCATTATGTCTATATCACTCTTGAATCTCACTAACTCTACAAAATTAGAATCACTGTTCATTACCATCATGTCTATATATCAATGTTGAATCTCACTAACTCTACAAGATTAGAATCACTGTTCATTACCATCATGTTTTTATCATTGTTGATTCTCATTGACTCTACAAGATTAGAATCACTGTTCATTACCATCATGTCTATATATATATCTCTTGAATCTCACTAAGTCTACAAGATTAGAATCACTGTTCATTACCATCATGTCTATATCACTCTTGAATCTCACTGACTCTCCAAGATTAGAATCACTAATCATTACCATCATGTCTATATCACTCTTGAATCTCACTAACTCTACAAGATTAGAATTAATTGTCATTACATCATGTCTATATATATCTCTTGAATCTCACTAACTCTACAAGATTAGAATCACTGTTCATTATCATCATGTCTATATCACTGTTGATTCTCACTAACTCTACAAGATTAGAATCACTGTTCATTACCATCATGTCTATATCTCTCTTGAATCTCACTAACTCTACAAGATTAGAACCACTGTTCATTACCATCATGTCTATATATCAATGTTGAATCTCACTAAATCTACAAGATTAGAATTACTGTTCATTACCATCATGTCTATATATCAATGTTGAATCTCACTATTAACTCTACAAGATTAGAATCACTGTTCATTACCATCATGTCTATATCACTCTTGAATCTCACTAACTCTACAAGATTAGAATCACTGTTCATTACCATCATGTCTATATATATATATATATATATATATCTTGAATCTCACTAACTCTACAAGATCAGAATCACTGTTCATTATCATCATGTCTTTATCATTGTTGAATCTCACTAACTCTACAAGATTAGAATCACTGTTCATTACCATCATGTCTATATCACTCTTGAATCTCACTAACTCTACAAGATTAGAATCACTGTTCATTACCATCATGTCTATATATATCTCTTGAATCTCACTAAGTCTACAAGATTAGAATCACTGTTCATTACCATCATGTCTATATCACTCTTGAATCTCACTAACTCTACAAGATTAGAATCACTGTTCATTACCATCATGCCTATATCACTCTTGAATCTCACTAACTCTACAAGATTAGAATCACTGTTCATTACTATCATGTCTATATCACTCTTGAATCTCATTAACTCTACAAGATTAGAATCACTGTTCATTACCATCATGTCTATATCACTCTTGGATCTCACTGACTCTACAAAATTAGAATCACTGTTCATTACCATCATGTCCATATCACTCTTGAATCTCACTAACTCTACAAGATTACAATCACTGTTCATTACCATCATGTTTATATATCAATGTTGAATCTCACTAACTCTACAAGATTAGAGTCACTGTTCATTACCATCATGTCTATATCACTCTTGAATCTCACTAATTCTACAAGATTAGAATCACTGTTCATTACCATCATGTCTATATCACTCTTGAATCTCACTAACTCTACAAAATTAGAATCACTGTTCATTACCATCATGTCTATATATCAATGTTGAATCTCACTAACTCTACAAGATTAGAATCACTGTTCATTACCATCATGTCTTTATCATTGTTGATTCTCATTGACTCTACAAGATTAGAATCACTGTTCATTACCATCATGTCTATATATATATCTTGAATCTCACTAAGTCTACAAGATTAGAATCACTGTTCATTACCATCATGTCTATATCACTCTTGAATCTCACTGACTCTCCAAGATTAGAATCACTAATCATTACCATCATGTCTATTTCACTCTTGAATCTCACTAACTCTACAAGATTAGAATTAATTGTCATTACATCATGTCTATATATATCTCTTGAATCTCACTAACTCTACAAGATTAGAATCACTGTTCATTATCATCATGTCTATATCACTGTTGATTCTCACTAACTCTACAAGATTAGAATCACTGTTCATTACCATCATGTCTATATCTCTCTTGAATCTCACTAACTCTACAAGATTAGAACCACTGTTCATTACCATCATGTCTATATATCAATGTTGAATCTCACTAAATCTACAAGATTAGAATTACTGTTCATTACCATCATGTCTATATATCAATGTTGAATCTCACTATTAACTCTACAAGATTAGAATCACTGTTCATTACCATCATGTCTATATATATATATATATATATATATATATATATATCTTGAATCTCACTAACTCTACAAGATTAGAATTACTGTTCATTACCATCATGTCTATATCACTCTTGAATCTCACTAACTCTACAAGATTAGAATCACTGTTCATTACCATCATGCCTATATCACTCTTGAATCTCACTATCTCTACAAGATTAGAATCAATTGTCATTACATCATGTCTATATCTCTCTTGAATCTCACTAACTCTACAAGATTACAATCAATTGTCATTACCATCATGTCTATATCTCTCTTGAATCTCACTAACTCTACAAGATTAGAATCACTGTTCATTACCATCATGCCTATAAACAACTTATGAATCTCACTAACTCTACAAGATTAGAATCAGTGTTCATTACCATCATGTCTTTATCATTGTTGATTCTCACTGACTCTACAAGATTAGAATCACTGTTCATTACCATCATGTCTATATCACTGTTGATTCTCACTAACTCTACAAGATTAGAATCACTGTTCATTACCATCATGTCTATATCACTCTTGAATCTCACTAACTCTACAAGATTAGAATCACTGTTCATTACCATCATGTCTATATCACTGTTGATTCTCACTAACTCTACAAGATTAGAATCACTGTTCATTACCATCATGTCTATATCACTCTTGAATCTCACTAACTCTACAAGATTAGAATCACTGTTCATTACCATCATGTCTATATATCAATGTTGAATCTCACTAACTCTACAAGATTAGAATCACTGTTCATTACCATCATGTCTATATCACTCTTGAATCTCACAAACTCTACAAGATTAGAATCACTGTTCATTACCATCATGCCTATATCACTCTTGAATCTCACTAACTCTACAAGATTAGAATCACTGTTCATTACTATCATGTCTATATCACTCTTGAATCTCATTAACTCTACAAGATTAGAATCACTGTTCATTACCATCATGTCTATATCACTCTTGGATCTCACTGACTCTACAAAATTAGAATCACTGTTCATTACCATCATGTCCATATCACTCTTGAATCTCACTAACTCTACAAGATTACAATCACTGTTCATTACCATCATGTTTATATATCAATGTTGAATCTCACTAACTCTACAAGATTAGAGTCACTGTTCATTACCATCATGTCTATATCACTCTTGAATCTCACTAACTCTACAAGATTAGAATCACTGTTCATTACCATCATGTCTATATCACTGTTGATTCTCACTAACTCTACAAGATTAGAATCACTGTTCATTATCATCATGTCTATATCTCTCTTGAATCTCACTAACTCTACAAGATTAGAATCACTGTTCATTACCATCATGTCTATATCACTGTTGATTCTCACTAACTCTACAAGATTAGAGTCACTGTTCATTACCATCATGTCTATATCTCTCTTGAATCTCACTAACTCTACAAGATTAGAATCACTGTTCATTACCATCATGTCTATATCACTGTTGATTCTCACTAACTCTACAAGATTAGAATCACTGTTCATTACCATCATGTCTATATCTCTCTTGAATCTCACTAACTCTACAAGAATAGAATCACTGTTCATTACCATCATGTCTATATCACTGTTGATTCTCACTAACTCTACAAGATTAGAATCACTGTTCATTACCATCATGTCTTTATCACTCTTGAATCTCACTAACTCTACAAGATTAGAATCACTGTTCATTACCATCATGTCTTTATCACTATTGAATCTCACTAACTCTACAAGATTAGAATCACTGTTCATTACCATCATGTCTTTATCATTGTTGATTCTCACTGACTCTACAAGCTTAAAATCACTGTTCATTACCATCATGTCTATATCAATGTTGAATCTCACTAACTCTACAAGATTTGAATCACTGTTTATTACCATCATGTCTATATCACTCTTGAATCTCACTGACTCAACAAAATTAGAATCACTGTTCATTACCATCATGTCTATATCACTCTTCAATCTCACTAACTCTACAAGATTAGAATCACTGTTCATTACCATCATGTCTTTATCATTGTTGAATCCCACTAACTCTACAAGATTAGAAACACTGTTCATTACCATCATGTCTATATATATATCTCTTGAATCTCACTAAGTCTACAAGATTAGAATCACTGTTCATTACCATCATGTCTATATCACTCTTGAATCTCACTAACTCTACAAGATTAGAATCACTGTTCATTACCATCATGCCTATATCACTCTTGAATCTCACTAACTCTACAAGATTAGAATCACTGTTCATAACCATCATGTCTATATCACTCTTGAATCTCACTAACTCTACAAGATTAGAATCACTGTTCATTACCATCATGTCTATAACATTCTTGAATCTCACTAACTCTACAAGATTAGAATCACTGTTCATTACCATCATGCCTATATCACTCTTGAATCTCACTAACTCTACAAGATTCGAATCACTGTTCATTACCATCATGTCTATATCACTCTTGAATCTCACTAACTCTACAAGATTAGAATCACTGTTCATCACCATCATGCCTATATCACTCTTGAATCTCACTGACTCTACAAGATTAGAATCACTGTTCATTACCATCATGTCTATATCACTCTTGATTCTCACTGACTCTACAAGATTAGAATCACTGTTCATTACCATCATGTCTATATCACTCTTGATTCTCACTAACTCTACAAGATTAGAATCACTGTTCATTACCATCATGTCTATATCACTCTTGATTCTCACTATCTATACAAGATTAAAATCACTGTTCATTACCATCATGTCTATATCACTCTTGATTCTCACTATCTATACAAGATTAAAATCACTGTTCATTACCATCATGTCTATATCACTCTTGAATCTCACTAACTCTACAAGATTAGAAACACTGTTCATTACCATCATGTCTATATATATCTCTTGAATCTCACTAACTCTACAAGATTAGAAACACTGTTCATTACCATCATGTCTATATATATCTCTTGAATCTCACTAAGTCTACAAGATTAGAATCACTGTTCATTACCATCATGTCTATATCACTCTTGAATCTCACTAACTCTACAAGATTAGAATCACTGTTCATTACCATCATGCCTATATCACTCTTGAATCTCACTAACTCTACAAGATTAGAATCACTGTTCATTACCATCATGTCTATATCACTCTTGATTCTCACTGACTCTACAAGATTAGAATCACTGTTCATTACCATCATGTCTATATCACTCTTGATTCTCACTGACTCTACAAGATTAGAATCACTGTTCATTACCATCATGTCTATATCAATGATGACACGTATATGATTTATCAATGTGTGTTGATGAAGACATAACTAGGCTAAAAGTGCCTGTGAAATGGCTGTTATTTTCTCACCTAAAATCATTCATTGGTACATCAATATTATTATAAATTTTTATGTTTCTAAGCATAACATTTTTTTTGTGTGAAAAAATGTGTTTTAAATTCAGTCAATGGCAACTTTATTTTTGTGTATTTTAATGAACTGACATTTTGTTGAAATGGGTGAACATGAGTCAGCTGTGTTTGATTGGATAACAAAAATAATTGAGAGCGACACAAATACAGACAAAATCAGAGTGGATTTGAGTGAGCATAATTGTCATAAATATGACATCATATTAAAAATTTACTTAGTCAAAATACATTTACAACCCAAGCCTGGATTTATTCCATAAATTATTACGCAGATCAAGCTGCAAGTAAAGGTAACAGAGGTGTGAATTTGACATTCAACACCAATCACCAAACAATTCAGAAACTTTTAGCATACGAAAATGAAAAAAAATATCAGTGTGTGTCTCGATTTCTCTCATCTGAAATCCACTTTGGTGAACATAGGCTGGTCCGGAATCTATTTTTTTTAAAAGTGTTGATATTGAGCCAGGTTTAAGTTGTTTAAAACCTAGTTGTTCTTCCATGAATAAGGACAGTTTTTCGAAAAAGGAATCTGAGGTAAAATGGACACTACATATGACAGTGAAAGGAGAATGTCCCTCCCAACCTTTTCTTGTTGAAAGACATAGTGTTATAAAAGTATGACTCAACCGTTTTAGAATAGGTGTGTGTGGCTACAGCACTAGAACTATCTCAAATTTACTTGGATATGAGCAATCATTTTCAAAAAAAAATCAATAACTGTCAATTATAGTGGGACACAGATCTAAAATGGGGAACGTGTTGGTGGGCATTTCAGACACTTTAAATCAGATCAAAATGGAGCATGTTGACACAGTAATGTTAAATGTTAAACATACCCAGAAATAGTATACAACTTCCTTGTGTCTTTGTTCAGTTGTACGAATAAAATCACTATATTCAACATCATAGAGTTTAAATAACTCCTACAACAAAAAATAATAAATATTTGATGATCGAACATTCAACAACATACAACAGTTATTAATTATTTTGATATTATGTTTATTCCAATAATTTGGATGTTTCGGGATTGTAAGCATTAAAAATCTTGTGAAGAAATAATAAATTACCTTGAATTTTATTGAGACTTCATCACAATATAGTTGAGTGTTTTTTTTATGAATCACGGCAGACTGCTGTACTTTTAATCCATGCTCATCAGTACCAGTAGAAAATATAGTGTTTTTATAACCTAATAATTTGTACCATCTATTCAATGTATCAGCCAAAGTAGCAGTGTATAGGTGACCAAGATGAGGAGCTGAAAATATATATAGCTGAAAGTCATATTTAAGTCATCAAGTCCCTTGCTGCCTCCCCAGACATATTTTACCAGTAAAGAAAATCATATTTAAGTCATTAGGTCCCTTGCTGTCCCAGACATATTTTACCAGTAAAGAAAGTCATATTTAAGTCATTAGGTCTCTTGCTGCCTCCCCAGACATATTTTAACAGTAAAGAAAGTCATATTTAAATCATTAAGTCCCTTGCTGCCTTCCAGGACATATTTTACCAGTAAAGAAAGTCATATTTAAGTCATTAGGTCCCTTGCTGCCTCCCCAGACATATTTTACCAGTAAAGAAAATCATATTTAAGTCATTAGGTCCCTTGCTGTCCCAGACATATTTTACCAGTAAAGAAAGTCATATTTAAGTCATTAGGTCCCTTGCTGCCTCCCCAGACATATTTTACCAGTAAAGAAAATCATATTTAAGTCATTAGGTCCCTTGCTGTCCCAGACATATTTTACCAGTAAAGAAAGTCATATTTAAGTCATTAGGTCCCTTGCTGCCTCCCCAGACATATTTTAACAGTAAAGAAAGTCATATTTAAATCATTAAGTCCCTTGCTGCCTTCCAGGACATATTTTACCAGTAAAGAAAGTCATATTTAAGTAATTAACAAGATGGCCGCTAATCGGCCATATTTAATCAAATTGCAAATTGAATTGATGTGTACATGTATCCATTTATGACATGCTAAATATCAATGAAAATGATACATGGGTGACAGAGATATAGTAATATGGCCAAAAATAAAAACAGCAGTTATTACTCCAACTTTGATCTGATTATGAAACAAAGTGACATGTATGATGTATGTGCCAAATACGAATGAAAATGGTACATAAATTTTGGAAATATAGTAGTAAGGCCAAAAAGTCAGATGGCTATCAATCGGCCATCAGTGATCCGATTTTGAAACAAATTGTCATGGACATTTATCCTAACATGTATAAAGTATATGCCAAATTTGAATGACAACTGACAAAGCATGTCCAAGATACCACATTTAAAAAAACAAAACAAGATACCTGCCAGTCAGCCATCTTTTATCCAATTGCGAAAGAAATTGTCATGGACATGTATAATCTATAGTACCAATTTTGAATAAAAACTGACAAAGCATGTCCAAAATATGACATTTTCAAAAAACAAGATGGTTGCCATAAATAAAGTACTAGGCACATGCAAAGAATGAACTAACAGACGGACGGAGGGACAGACGCATGCATGTACGGATGGATACACACACAGACAGACATGTATAATCTATGTACCAAATTTGAATGAAAACTGACAAAGCATGTCCAAAATAAGCAGTGAGAGTGATAACTTGAACAAGATATTATGTGAAACAGCTTCAATCAGTATGCAAATAAAATCCATTGTCTTTAGTCAGTCACTTGGTCTGTTTATGCATGGACGTACTACCTCCATGGTTTATGTAAACGTACAGTAGAATGTTTATACACAACTGTGTTAGGCAAAATAAACTAAAATTACATATTAAATGCAACACCCACAGTAAATTACATATTAAATGCAACACCCACAGTAAATTACATATTAAATGCAACACCCACAGTAAATTACATATTAAATGCAACACCCACAGTAAATTACATATTAAATGCAACACCCACAGTAAATTACATATTAAATGCAACACCCACAGTAAATTACATATTAAATGCAACACCCACAGTAAATTACATATTAAATGCAACACCCACAGTAAATTACATATTAAATGCAACACCCACAGTAAATTACATATTAAATGCAACACCCACAGTAAATTACATATTAAATGCAACACCCACAGTAAATTACATATTAAATGCAACACCCACAGTAAATTACATATTAAATGCAACACCCACAGTAAATTACATATTAAATGCAACACCCACAGTAAATTACATATTAAATGCAACACCCACAGTAAATTACATATTAAATGCAACACCCACAGTAAATTACATATTAAATGCAACACCCACAGTAAATTACATATTAAATGCAACACCCACAGTAAATTATATATTAAATGCAACACCCACAGTAAATTACATATTAAATGCAACACCCACAGTAAATTACATATTAAATGCAACACCCACAGTAAATTACATATTAAATGCAACACCCACAGTAAATTACATATTAAATGCAACACCCACAGTAAATTACATATTAAATGCAACACCCACAGTAAATTACATATTAAATGCAACACCCACAGTAAATTACATATTAAATGCAACACCCACAGTAAATTACATATTAAATGCAACACCCACAGTAAATTATATATTAAATGCAACACCCACAGTAAATTACATATTAAATGCAACACCCACAGTAAATTACATATTAAATGTAACACCCACAGTAAATTACATATTAAATGCAACACCCACAGTAAATTACATATTAAATGCAACACCCACAGTAAATTACATATTAAATGCAACACCCACAGTAAATTTCAATCAACTATAAATAAAAAAACTATTACAATGTTTCATAATAAAAAATTTTTTTTTCCTGTTTTCCCCTCTTGCAGCTAAATACAATTCATGATTGTCCCCTGAATAAATCAATAAATTTTTAATATGCAACAACTTCTTGTTCTACATATTTATTCTGTAAAGTTTGATAAATACATATGAGTGAGACAGAGTAAAGTTTGATTTGCGTACAATTGATGTAAGATTCACATACGATTGTTGTATGATGGAAACACCTACACAATTTAAACAAATGTTTATATATAGCATTTTTTGTGCAGAAAAATTAGGAATCAACCTATTTCTTTTGGAGAAAATCATTGGAAGTCACAGAGGGCTCAAACAAGTATAATAACAAGTATAAAACATTTGAAGACGCGACAAGGAACTGTTATGTGCACTATGAATGCATTTATAATCTTGATTTCCACAAAAAATACTAAATTGATTCCTATTTTTCTGCACAATTGCTATATATTAACATTCGCATAAATTATAGGTATTTCAATGGGAGTATCAATTGTACTTGAACAGTACGTGAAATATACATGAATCATAAACAATAAAAAACAAGAAGAAAACTTAATTGTGAATAAACTTATTAACTTAAATAATACTAACCCTAATCAATTTTGGAAAGTTATTAATCAATTAAGAGAATCAACTCATGAACAGGCAAGCCATATTTCACCAGAGGAATGGAATAGGTATTACAGTAAATTAAATGCCTGTGAGACCAATAACAATTATCATAATAACATAATTTCTGAAATTACATCACTTGAAAATAGGGAACATTTAGCAACTAAATTGAATAGCACAATTACAGATGAAGAATTTAAATTAGCTATTAAAAAACTTAAATCAAAAAAGGCAGCAGGGTATGATGGATACTGTCCAGAATTATTGAAACAAAGTTCAGACTTCCTGATTAAACCACTACAAAAACTTTACAACCTTATCCTGGATTCAGGTATTTACCCAGATATCTGGAACATCAGTATCATATCACATATTTTTAAGAAGGGAGATAGAGCAGAGCCTGGTAATTATAGGGGAATATCTGTTTCCAGTTGTGTGGGTAAGACATTTTGTGTTATCATGAATAATAGAATTCAACAGTTTATTGACAAAAACAATATTTTACATTCCAACCAAGCTGGCTTTCGAAAAGGTTTCTGCACCACTGATCATATTTTCACTCTAAAAACAATTGTACATAAGTATCTAAAGCAAAATGGAAGACTATACACTTGTTTCGTAGACTTCCAGAAAGCTTTCGATACTGTCTGGAGAAATGGTTTATTTTACAAACTTCTGAACAGTGGTATAGACGGGAAAATTTATAATATTATTAAATATATGTACTTAAATACAAAGGCCTGCATACGATTTGGAAACAAGACTTCTTTTGTTTTTGAGACAACTAAGGGAGTAAAACAAGGCTTTGTAATCAGCCCCATGCTTTTTAACATCTATATTAATGACTTAAATGATGTATTACAAGATAGTTCAATAGACCATGTTTCACTAAATCACACTAAAATTAGCTCACTCTTCTATGCAGATGACCTAGTTTTACTTTCCACAACAAACACTGGTCTTCAAAAAGCATTAGATATTTTATCAGACTATTGTTCTAATTGGAAACTTAGTGTCAATTTAACAAAAACAAAAATTGTTATTTTCAGAAAAAGAGGTTTAAAAACACATGATAAATTCCTATATCTTGGAAATCATATTAACTGTGTTAACTCCTATAATTACTTAGGTGTTACAATGCAGTCCAATGGAAAATTTACTGAAGCCAGACAAAACATGGCAGATAAAGCCAACAGAGCCTTATATGCAATGTTAAGACACATTCCACCTGAATGCAACTGTAAAACATTTATCTATCTGTTCAGAACATGTATTCTTCCAGTACTCATTTATGGTTCAGAAATTTGGGGAATTGAAGTTTTGGATGAAAACAAATGGGACAAAACTACAAGTGAAAAACTACATTTGAAATTCTGTAGAAATATTCTAGGCCTAAATAAATTTGGTGCAAATTTAGCTTGTAGGGCAGAGTTGGGCTGTTTCCCATTACTAATAGACACCAAGAAAAACCTTATCAAGTATTGGTTACGCATACAAGGGCTTCCAGATAAATGTCTTACAAAACAAGCATATTATGAACAAATGAAATTCAATTTACCATGGTGTTCATCGGTTCAGAATTTAGTTATTGACTCAAGAATTCAAACTAGTAAAACAGATTTGAATATAAAGAACATTGATAAGACTTTAAAAGAAAACTATATTACATTTTTAAAACAGAATGTCAATCAAGAAAACACAAAACTAAGAACATATGCAAAATTCAAAAACACTTATAATTTTGAGTCATACTTAAATTATATAAATAGATACGTTAAAGTTTTCTGTACTCCATGGCTTTAAGTAGATAGGTTCCCATACATTTAATTGCCTTGGAGTCCTTGTTGCTCATCAAAAATATAAAATTACTCAATTTATCTCCTGCATTAGTTAATGTAATTTCTGTGAGCAATTCATGTCTAATATGTTTGTACCGATCACATTCTAAAAGGAAGTGAACTTCATCTTCTATTTTATTTTGGGAACACAAATTACAAATTCTTTTTTCAATGGGAGTTTTTGGCTGTGTGTGCCTTCCTTTTTCAATAGCCAAACAATGGTTACTTGTTTGGAAGCGTGACATGCATTGTAATTGTGTTGTGTATGGATATATTTATTGCTTTTTTACCAAAAGAAATATTGTAATTTCTAAGGATGCAATAAAACTTGATTATTATTATTATTATTAAGTGAATTGTATGCAAATCTACACGAATCAAACCTCACGCTGTCTTAATTCACACTTGTTAAATACATGTGATATATAACCTAAACAATAAAAATAATTGCATCATGCCTTTTAATTAATCTGTTATTTTAATTTTTTGATTATCCTTTTTACTTTTTTTTTTTATTTTACTTGACTATGTTCATCTTCTATAGAAAGAATAATGTCAATAAAGTTACCTTATAAAACAAACATTTAAAGGGCGAGAGTCGTCACGCCGCGTTCTGTTCGATATGGGACTCATAGCGACGTATACAACGCATGTAAAATACATTGTTCATTTACATGCGCTGCGCAACGACCACCGCCTTTTAACACTCTTTTTCAGTTTGAAAACTTGGTACACTGTTTTCAAACTATGACATTGCTTTGCATGCTATGTGACAAGTCACGGTGGCAACAAAGAATTACCTTGTATTTTGAAAAAAAATATAGAAACCCCAAAAAATGTAGATAAATGAAACAAAAATGTGCATATAATTGATTACATACCTGCATTAACATAAAATATAGGAGTTGTAATAAATGGTGTTACTACGAGCGGCTTCGATTTCTTTCCGGGCGTACATGTAACCCCACTCAGCGTGTTGTGTGGAATCTTCCAATTACATCTCAACGACGCTGTCAATGACGGCTGACATAACAAGCATGTACTTCTGCAAATACGGTACATAGTGAAAACTTTGATATCCAGAGCTCTTTAGTTTTATTTAAAGTAAGTTGCATATCCTAATATGTCTAATATCACGTTAAAATTCAAAATAAAAACATGTTTCAAGAACATTGGGGTCAGGGTTCACCATTTTCGATAACGCCCTCGACGGCGATCTCGTAGCCTCTAATTCTACAAACGAGACTGTGTATGGGTGGTCTGGCGGAATTTATGAAGGACCAAATGAAAGATAATGAAGGTTATTTTTCAAATCAAATTCGTGTGATATATATGATTCAGTATGATCTGAAAAAATAATGTGGAAAAGTTGCAGTATGGTTGGAAAAAGTGAAAGTTTTGACTTGATTCGGAATGCAGACCACCCACCTCGACTAGAAAGGAAGGGCTATTCATATGGGAAGGTGAATTTTTCACACAATGGAGATTTTCTCGTCTGGAAAACGTATCGATGAGTCTTGCAATATTTTACCTTATAACACCATTTTTAGCGATATACAGATTTGAATATCATTTTGATGACAAGGGTAAGTGACAAACAGTTTTTGTAGAGAGTGAAAGATTTGAAAATGTGTATGTTTTTACGAGGTTCGGCGTTTTTGCTTTGTTATCGGGCCACGATTAAATCAAGCTGCACTGTGTCAAACCATGGACGTCTCTAGTACGTCCATTGTCAAACATTTGACTGACTGTTGCTACGAACAAGGTATTACCATGTGAACAGTTGGGGTGCGCTTTTTTGTCACTTTCCGCTCAATACCGTTAAAAGGTTTGAATAAGCTAGAAGTACGCGAAACCCATGAAAATAATAAATGTGTCAGACATGCAGTTAAATAATTTATTTAAATACATGTACATGTACATCTATAAATATCTTTAGATATACTAACCAACAATGACCTGCAACTTTGTAGAAATAGGGTATTGAATATTTTATTTAACACAAAATAATTCACCAGTATAATGTTGTACAATATGCAACGTTTTTAGTGAATTTGACTTGAAGTGCCAAATCTCATTATGAATTTATAATTTTGTTACAATAGTCGTTCTGCCCAACTGATAGCCTCCCTAATCTACTCTGCTTATCAGCTGCCCTCTTCTGCTCATCATGTAGATTGCCTTCCCAAATTGCAATCAAGTTTTTTTAGTGGTCATGTGATTTGAAATATTATGCAAAAGATCATCTTTGATCACTGAAAAATTAATCACATTTGTGGCTATTTTTGAAGTTTTCTTTTTCTGTCTTTTTTTTCTGAATCCATATCAATTATCCAAATAATAATGTAATTTACAGAATGAAGTTGGAGAAATATAAAAAACGCATGATAATATGTCTCTATCAGCTTGGTTGTATTGCTTGCGATTTAACTTAGCGATTTGCTGATTACAAAAGATTACAATAAGCAATATTTGCATGGGAGACGCTGCGTTTGGTTTGCCGAATGGCCACCTCATTGCCTCATTGTCTCATTGGAAAGGAAAAAAGCCGACCGAAGTCTAAGGTGCCTGCACAATTGATTCTTTTGTTTTGCCAGATGACTAGTTTCAAGTTGGCCTTGATCAAAAGAAGTTGATAATATGCCACCGTTGTGTTGGACAAACGTCGCATTGCACAAACACACTCATACGCTAGTAGCAAAAAAGAACGAGTCAGAGTTGAACCATGCTAATATGTAAAAAATTAAAACTTCATGGAGTTCACGTATCACTACAATTGAGAATACCACATTTCACGCAGTAGATCATTAACATCCCACAACAACAATGTTGTTTGCACATACATTACAAGTCAAATGTAGATTATTCTCTAAAACAACACAGACATGTTTATAAAGGATTAAAAATGCCCTCTGTAATAGAACATTTTCGATTTTATTTTGCCCCCCCCCCCATTTGAGCATTTTAAAACTGAATATCCTTACAAAAAGCACTGTAAAGGTGAATTGGTGATAATATCAATGACTTTTGCAAAAATCATTTTTGTCAGTGAATTGTCAACCATGATGTGCGTGGGTGGGTAAGCCAATTCAATACTTTAACATCTTGTTAAAATGAATCTCGCGCAAAGGAATGTGTCTGTGCCTTTTAATAAAAAAAATTACATGCATCCTACCATGTTCTAAACTTTCCGCCAATTTGAAGTTCAATAATTTTCTCAATTTCTGACAACAGTGGATATGATTATGTCATACTTTACCCATTATCCCTTGCTGAAGAATCAAGATGGTGGACCACACAAAATAATGAAAAGTTGAATATCTAGAAAATAAAAAGTTATATAAAGAAACTGTAAATTACATGTTCTTACATTTGCCAAGATCTTTCATCTTTGAGTATTATATCTTATCCTTTAACAAAAGCATGTTAATTCTTATGAATATACCTCTGAAAGGTACTGTAAAATGGTTAATTATTCACTGGGTTTTAATTAGTCCCTGTTCGGACAAAGTCCGAAAACGGGACTTATGTTTTGACCTCTGTGTGTGCGTGCGTCTGTGCGTGCGTCCGGACCTGTATCTTAGAAATGCCTGGACCAATCACAATCAAACTTCACACATACATCATACATGATATCATACATATGCACGTCAATTTGTTACTTGATCTGATTCAAGATGGCCGAATGACGGCCATTTTTGTACTAAAAATCATCAAAATCAAGCATTTCCCGGCTGTTTACAGATGGATTTTGTTCAAACCTTGTATATACGTTCGACATTATAGGACCTTGATGAACATCATTTTGTTTTTACGCTCTGATTCAAGATGGCCAAATGGCGGCCATTTTTGTGCTAAAAAATCATAAAAATCAAGCATTCCTCGGCTGTTTACAGATGGATTTTGTTCAAACTTGATATATACATTAGACATTATGGGACCATGATGCAAATAATTTTGTTTTTCAGATAACATTCAAAATGGCCGACTGGCGGTCATTTTGTTTTAATGAATGGGCTTCTAGACCCATATTTCCAACTTGTTTTGACTGATTATGTTCAAATTTTAAATATTCATTATACATCATGTCATAGATAGACAGATATATTGGTTTGACGATCCTATTCAAAATGGCCAAATGGTTGTCATTTTTGTGCTAAAAGATCATCAAATATCAAGCATTTCTGGCATTTATGGATGGATTTCGTTCAAACTTGGTACATACATTAGACATTATGGGTTCTTGATGCACGTCATTTTATTTTTCAGATCAGACTCAAAATGGCTGTCCGGTGGCCATTTTGTTTTAATGAATGGGTTTCCAGACCCATATGTCTGACTTGTTTTGACTGATTATGTTCAAATTTTTAATATTCATTATACATCATGTCACAGATACACGGATATATTGGTTTGACGATCCTTTTCAAACTGGCCTAATGGTGGCTATTTTTGTGCTAAAAAACTTGTTTTATTTTTTAGATCGGATTCTGAATGGCTGACTAGTGGCCATTTTGTTTTAATGAATGGGCTTCTAGAGCCATATCTCTGACATGCTTTGACTGACTATGTTCAAATTTCATATATTCATTATACATGTATTCATAATGGCTGATTTTGTTTTAATTAATGCTGTTCCAGAGCAATATCTCTCAATACTCATTTGACGATCAGATACAAATGTCAATCATTTAAATGTTAAACAATCATCATATTCCTGACATGTTTATATTCCAGCTATATTACTATAAACAAAACTTTATATCTTAAATTTGATAACTAACGGAGACTGTGCCATGCATGGCTTGTTTTGCTTATTTCGCACTAAATTGAAACCCAGTGAATATGTCAAATTTAGCATAGAACACATTATCTAAATGATAAAACCGTGAATTTAATACCCACTGAATATGCTTGAAATTATAGAACAGATTATATATAATACCCCAGGAAAGTGTTCTATGTTCTTCGTGTAATTAGGTGTTAGTATTTAAGACACAAAAATGACCAATTCAACTGAATTTTGTTATCGGTTGGCTTAATATTACCCCAATGGATCGTATATTTGTGAAAGATTGGTATTTTTGTCCTGATTTGTAGGAATCTGAAAAACGCGCATCACAACATGTCTCTTATTTAGTTTTATGCCGCATTCAAAATGGCGGCCCCCATATAGTAAATATCGCATTTATTTTATTATCACGTGTGCGCCAGCTGACTGTGTGTTAGAAGGCCAGACAGTGTGAAGTATATGTTAAGTTATTTCTTTGCTTTTATTCAGATTAATACATAACTGTACTAAGTTGATAATATACAGACTTGTAGTTCTATTGTCACACTCTAAAGTTTTAACAATAGACTCTGTGAAAGCTATTATGCTTGCATTACAGAGGGAGGAACAAATAAAATCACTTTGTACATCTAGCCACAGAATGCATTTAGGTTTTGTCACCACTTGAATACCAATGCTGATTCTGTAAATACCATACAACCATCACATTACTTTGGCTTTACCTTTTTTGACCCTCTTTCATAATTAGCATATAAATAGTATTGTTGTACCTGTGCCATAAATACAAAGCCTTAGGGTATAGTATAAAATCACTTGTACATTCTGTCAACAGTTACTTAAATTATTGGTATTCAATGTTGTGTCCCACATAGTCTCAATTGTACAATAAAACACTGCTGTTTTTTTCAATATCATAAAATTGACCAAACAGACATTTTAACATCTTATTTGTCAGTTTTGTTTTAATAGATTATTTTTGTACATTACTTAGCCAAAAAAGATCCTTGTGTTACTTTCATGAATAATGCATGTTTTGACCTTTCAGAAATAATTTATTCATTTGCTTCATCATATCTACTGAATTATGACATGAACTAAATACATGCAGTTAATTACTGACTTTATCTAATGTAATTCACATTTTACACTCTGTACTTTTAATATTGTTCTCAAAACTTGGTGTCCTTGGACTTGGTGTCCTGTTTTAACTGAACTATTATTTTATGATTTCTTGTGCTGTTTTTGTAATTATACACCTGTAATTTGCCCTCTGTAGTTGAAATGAGACTGAACATATCCTAATGATATATATATACTATGCACAATTTAGATATGTTGCAGTTTTGAAAGTACATGTACAATGTAACTTGAGCCCCACCTTAAAGCCAGCTAAAGACTGCACTGTAATGGTTTGCAGATACATGTCAATTCAGTTTTAATTTTTACTTGGCATTATTGCCCTTTTTGTGTCCTCAGTTGCAATCCTCAAATACATACATGACTATTATAATGCCTTTTTTCCTATTTGTCCATACAGAATTCATGATACAATATAAAATAACATTCCACATGTATTATTATTATATTATGACATCATTCCAATTATTTATGATACATTGTTTTATAGGTGAAGTATTGTAACTAAGTAAGTAGAAATGGTGTCCAGTCATCTCCATGCAACTACCACAGTGAGACTGATCTAAAGACATGTACCAAGTATTTGCTGCGCTGTATATGAAGTTGAGAAATGAACTCCAGCACAGTATTCTTAGGCTCAAATGGCACAGGTTATCAATTCATAACAACGACTGTCAACTCTATCACTACAATCCATCACCAATCAGCTGAAAATGTGATTGATGTAGTTGTTAAGGCTGTCTTGCTTGGACTTATCTTCATCACAGCTGTATTCCTCAATACCATGGTATCACTGACTCTACATAAGAAAACACACCTTATGACAACAGGAAATCGCTATGTTTTTAGTTTAACTGTACCTAACTGTATATTTAGTATTCTAGTTCTACCATTCATATTTGTCAGTGTTATAAATGGAGAATGGATCTTTGGTGTTGTATGGTGTAATTTTACTGGTTTTATCACCATTGCTGTTTTGTCTGGCAGTATGATTATGTTAGCTGTCATTGCACTAGACAGGTATGTATGATCCTTTCAACCAACAAATATCTACTGAGGTAAAACAAAATGCATTGTTTATGAAACTCACTGTGAATAAACTTGTGCACAGCAATATACGCCAACATGATTGTATCCCACCTGACTGCCTTGGTGCCCCACCTGACTGCCTTGGTGCCCCACCTGACTGCCTTGGTGTCCCACCTGACTGCCTTGGTGTCCCACCTGACTGCCTTGGTGCCCCACCTGACTGCCTTGGTGTCCCACCTGACTGCCTTGGTTTCCTTCCCACCTGACTGCCTTGGTTTCCCACCTGACTGCCTTGGTGTCCCACCTGACTGCCTTGGTGTCCCACCTGACTGCCTTGGTGTCCCACCTGACTGCCTTGGTGTCCCACCTGACTGCCTTGGTGCCCCACCTGACTGCCTTGGTGCCCCACCTGACTGCCTTGGTGCCCCACCTGACTGCCTTGGTGCCCCACCTGACTGCCTTGGTGCCCCACCTGACTGCCTTGGTGTCCCACCTGACTGCCTTGGTGTCCCACCTGACTGCCTTGGTGTCCCACCTGACTGCCTTGGTGCCCCACCTGACTGCCTTGGTGTCCCACCTGACTGCCTTGGTGCCCCACCTGACTGCCTTGGTTTCCCACCTGACTGCCTTGGTTTCCCACCTGACTGCCTTGGTTTCCCACCTGACTGCCTTGGTTTCCCACCTGACTGCCTTGGTTTCCCACCTGACTGCCTTGATGCCCCACCTGACTGCCTTGATGCCCCACCTGACTGCCTTGATGCCCCACCTGACTGCCTTGATGCCCCACCTGACTGCCTTGATGCCCCACCTGACTGCCTTGATGCCCCACCTGACTGCCTTTGCGTTCCACCTGACTGCCTTGGTGCCCCACCTGAGTGCCTTTGTGCCCCATTTAACTGCCTTTGTGCCCCACCTGACTGCCTTGGTTTCCCACCTGACTGCCTTGGTTTCCCACCTGACTGCCTTGGTTTCCCACCTGACTGCCTTGATGCCCCACCTGACTGCCTTTGTGTTCCATTTGACTGCCTTTGTGTTCCACCTGACTGCCTTTGTGTTCCACCTGACTGCCTTGGTGCCCCACCTGAGTGCCTTTGTGCCCCATTTAACTGCCTTTGTGCCCCACCTGACTGCCTTGGTACCCCACCTGACTGCCTTGGTACCCCACCTGACTGCCTTGGTTTCCCACCTGATTGTCTTGGTTTCCCACTGACTGCCTTGGTGCTCCACCTGACTGCCTTGGTACCCCACCTGACTGCCTTGGTTTCCCACCTGACTGTCTTGGTTTCCCACCTGACTGCCTTTGTGTCCCACCTGACTGCCTTTGTGTCCCACATGACTGCCTTTGTGTCCCACATGACTGCCTTTGTGTCCCACCTGACTGCCTTGGTGCCCCCGCCTGACTGCTTTGGTGCCCCACCTGACTGCCTTGGTGCCCCACCTGACTGCCTTGGTGCCCCACCTGACTGCATGATGTCCCATCGAATGCACATCGGGCTGACTTGAATGCATTTGTGTCCAACAAAAGACAGGTAGTCAGATATTTCCTTCAGCCTACAGTATTTTAAGGTAGAGATGCAGTTTACCTGACAGGTATTTTAATTAATTAATTAATTAGGGAACCAAGATGACCTGGCTTGTCCACAAAACTATATATTTTCGGAAAACTTATTGTATGAATTTTAAAATTTTGTATTTTTTTTCTATGGACACTGTAGTTTGAAATATGCACAAAAATGTGCTTTTTTTGGTCAAAAGTGATTTAAAAAAAATTAGCTTCTAAACCATGCTTCTGTTTCCTGTCAAAATTGGTTTATGGGTACATCTGTTTACTATGAAGAAAGTGCTGTCTTGAAAATTGTCTACCAGTTTTCAATTTTGCAAGGCAGCAGCTCAAATTTCACTACTTCAAGTTTATGCATAAATTAACACCCAGGCTAGTTGTCTGTACGAATGTTGTAACAGTGTTCAACCAACAACAATACCACAACACATTGTCCATCATTTTTGAAAATTTCAAAACAAAAGGTCAAAGCGTCTAGGAGTTATTTTTTTTAGCTCCGCTGTCGACTTTGTCGAGCGGAGCTTATCATATGAGTGATTGTCCGTCGTCGTCGTCCGTCGTCGTCGTCCGTCGTCCGTGTCAATGTTTTACTTTTTCGACTTCTTCTTGAAAACTACAAGCCTAAATGCTTTGATACTTGGTGTATATGTACCTTGGGTAGACCTCTCTTAGGTTTGTTCATTTCATGTTGATATCTTTAATTCTCTAATTTTGGTGAATATTTTTGTCATTTTTGGTAAAAACTGATATTTTCGACTTCTTGTTAAAAACCGCAAGTGCAATTGCTTTGATATTACATATATAGGTACTACATGTGGACCTCTCTCAGATTTGTTCATTTCGTGATGATATCTTCAATTCTCTAATTTTGGTGAATATTTTTGTCATTTTTGGTAAAAACTGATATTTTCGACTTCTTGTTAAAAACCGCAAGTGCAATTGCTTTGATATTACATATATAGGTACTACATGTGGACCTCTCTCAGATTTGTTCATTTTGTAATGATATCTTTAATTCTCTAATTTTGGTGAATATTTTTGTCATTTTTGGTAAAAACTGATATTTTCGACTTCTTGTTAAAAACCACAAGTGCAATTGCTTTGATATTACATATATAGGTACTACATGTGGACCTCTCTCAGATTTGTTCATTTTGTAATGATATCTTTAATTCTCTAATTTTGGTGAATATTTTTGTCATTTTTGGTAAAAACTGATATTTTCGACTTCTTGTAAAAAACCGCAAGTGCAAATGCTTTGATATTACATATATAGGTACTACATGTAGACCTCTCTCAAATTTGTTCATTTTGTAATGATATCTTTAATTCTCTATTTTTGGTGAATATTTTTGTCATTTTTGGGTGAAAAGTGATATTTTCGACTTCTTGTTAAAAACCGCAAGTCCAATTGCTTTGATACTACATATATAGGTACTACATGTGGACCTCTCTCAGATTTGTTTATTTCGTGATGATATCTTCAATTCTCTAATTTTGGTGAATATTTTTGTCATTTTTGGTAAAAAGTGATATTTTTGACTTCTTGTTAAAAACTGCAAGTCCGATTGCTTTGATATTACATATATAGGTACTACATGTGGACCTCTCTCAGATTTGTTCATTTTGTGATGATATCTTCAATTCTCTAATTTTGGTGAATATTTTTGTCATTTTTGGTAAAAAGTGATATTTTCGACTTCTTGTTGAAAACTGTAAGTCCGATTGCTTTGATATTACATATATAGGTACTACATGTGGACCTCTCTCAGATTTGTTCGTTTTGTGATGATGTCTTCAATTCTCTAATTAATTTATTTTGGTGAATATTTTTGTAATTTTTGGTAAAAAGTGATATTTTCGACTTCTTGTTAAAAACTGTAAGTCCGATTGCTTTGATACTATTCATATTGTTCATTTTCTAATGATATCTTCAGTTCTTTAATTGAAATGTGCATTGCTAACAGCGGAGCTATCTCAGCCGATAGGCTGCTTGTTTTTATAGTTCTGGGTTGTGCACTCAAAAGAAGCTGAGATAATTGCTAATTTGCATAACAATTCACTCAGTAAGAAGTTTGCTAATGCTCATAATTAAAATGGCTGTAGCAGTTCCAAATTTAAATGTATTATCGTTTTGTTAAAAGTTAAATATAGTGCATAATATGGAGATCCTGTCATTTCTTTTTTTCACCATGTTTCTTTTTTTATTATTTATGTACAGCCTTGCTAAATCTTGCTAAGCATTCAAAAGAAAGAATGTTTGCACCTGTTATCTATATTTTAAAATCGTTTTTTTTTAGTATGTTCCACTATTCACAATTGTACACAATTTTAACAGTCTATAGCCAAGACTGTTTGGATAATAAAAAGCCAAAAAAAAAAATTTCACTCCAAAGTGCCCACGAACCTGCATCTCTACCTTAACAGAAATAATTTCATATATAATCACAACATCATAATCAATATGTAGTTTATTTAGAAACATATGTGTAACCCCACACACAGTGCCATGTGTTTATGTAAATGTAATTGCTGTCATGTATTACCTTGAGATTTTGTATTCCAGCTCTATTCCTATGGATGTAACAGGAATATTTTATGTTAACACACTGGTATAAAACTAAAATGAATGAGTAATTGTCATGTAATTTCTTTTCATTTTTTGTTCCAGATATTATGCAGTTGTACGTCCCATGTTGTACCCACTTGCTGTTACAAATATTAGATCTGTACCAATTATAGTATGTACTTGGCTGATTGCAATTATATGTAGCTTACCTCCATCGTTTGGTTGGTCTAATTATAAATTTCATCCAGCTAAATCAAGTTGTCTACCTCTATGGAATCAGCATATATCATATACAGTTTTTCTCTTTGTTGTTTGTTATTTGACTCCGTTTATTATTATGGCTGTTTGTTATACTCACATTCTGAATGTTGCAAGGACTAAAGCTCGCAGAGTTAATATTGGAAATATGATATTAACAAACAGTCCCAGAAGGCATAGCAGTGGAGATCCTCTGGAAAACCGTAGAATAAGTTTTGGAGCCGAGACTGATTCACTCAGTGAAAAACAAACTAAAAAATGTAATCGTCGTGATAGTGACAGCAGTGTAATTGGTGCAGCTACCGGGGGTAACAGAGCACATAGAAGGTCAAGATCATCTTTTTCTATCAACCTCAAAGTCAGCTCTCCAACTAAGGCTTTGCGTACAATATTTCTAATACATGGTGTAAATTTTTTGACCTTAGCTCCGATGTTGATATGTGCCAGTTTTGAATCCATTTGTGGAAATGATAGAATACCAGACTGGGTACTTTTAACAGTTACATGGTTAGCATTATCCTCAACTGCATGTTATCCATGTATATATGGGCTTTGGAATAAAACATTGAGAAAGGAAGTGTACAACATTTTATGTAATAAATCTGCTACACTGGATGAAGAGGAAATGTTATTTCTGCAATCACGTCGTGCATCCTGGAAGTCTCACAGTATTGGTGAAAGTCTAACTGAGTTAACCAAAATGCAATTAGCATTAATTCAATTCCGTGCAAATCGTTCTAATTCACTCACCTCAGGAGCAATAAGCAATGATTCAGGTAGGTTTAATCTTTATAGTGATCACCCTTGGACCTTTATAGATAGGCTTGTTAAACTGTTCTGAAACATTAAAACCTAATAAGCATAGACACTTAACATCTGGTATAATTGTTGGTTTTGGTATATCAGATAGCTGAGCGGAGTTCATGGGTTGACCAACCTGGCGTCGTCTGTCAACTTTTTTCATTCAAACAACTTTTTCAAAACTGTCAGCTGGATTGTTTTGCTATTCATACCACACCCACCTACCTGGGATGGTTCTCTGTTATGTCTCGTGTAAGCCATGATTTTTTTCACAACCGCTTTTCAGATTGCTTTGCAATTTGGCATGAATGTTGTTGACATGGATTACACTCATGGCACCATATGCAATAGGCTATTTTCAGTGCATTTTTGACTTATTCTCCGAAACCGCTTACCACATTGCTTTGAAATTTATAATGTAGACACATGGACTGGTCCAATCTGATTAAAATCTGATGTAGTGTACGGGCTTTAATTATTTTGGCTATAAACTTATTTTAATTTTATTTTTTATTACTTTTATTATTAATGCCTCTTTAGCTCCGCTGTCGACTTTGTCGAGCGGAGCTTATCATATGAGTGATTGTCCGTGAATATTTTTGTAATTTTTGGTAAAAAGTGATATTTTCGACTTGTTAAAAACCAAAAGTTCAATTGCTTTGATATTACATATATAGATACTACATGTAGACCTTTCTCAGATTTGTTCATTTCGTGATGATATCTTCAATTCTCTAATTTTGGTGAATATTTATGTCATTTTTGGTAGAAAGTGATATTTTCGACTTCTTGTTAAAAACTGTAAGTCTGATTGCTTTGATACTATACATATTGTTCATTTTCTAATGATGTTTTCAGTTCTTTAATTGAAATGTGCATTGCTAACAGCGGAGCTATCTCAGCCGATAGGCTGCTTGTTATTTTATTATTTTACTTTGATTTTGTGATTTTTTTTTTAATTCCGCCCTATATTCATCTGATTCGACACCGATGTAAGTCCCGTTCAAATCTCGCGTGAGTAACAGCCAATCACAGCCCCCCTTTTATACAGGCTGTCGGTTGCTTACTTTTCAGTGTAGCAATACTCCACGGGCAATCTTTCTGTACATTATATTTTGCCCACTTGAATAAACCATTAATAGAAATTTGCTAGTATATTTTTATTTACAAAAGAAATTCCACAGCATTTTACAATTTTTGTCATTACATTGAATGTTTTTTTCACTTCCAACAAATGTGTACACTTCCTGATACATCTTCGCCAGCCAAGGTTCGTTTATTCAGTCATCGCTTCAATTTTACATCAAACACTGAGCATAATTATCTAGAATGGAAGCAAACAAATAAGTTAATTGTAATGATTAGAACACTGTAAACAGCTATAGTAAACAATGCAAACTGATTTTAAATTGTATAACTGCATCGACGCAGAAAATTGGAGCAAAAAAATATTCCCTGATCAATTGCGATGTGTTCCAAATAAAAAATGTTTTATTCCAGTCCAAATCAGCTCAATTACTTTAATAAAGAGTTATTGTATAATGTACAAAATGTTGATACATTTTGATGAATATTTACAGCTACGGAAAAATGACTTTCGTTGCATTTGACAATGATAAACTTACTGAAAAGCCGTGTTTTTCTCTGTCGCTAACGCAGGTATAGTCAGCCATTTTATTTTAGTGTGTTTGCCACCTGACTCTGCCCGGTGACGTCATAATGTGCGCTATAGAAGGAGGTTTGTGATTCGTTGACTAAAATCGTCAATAGTGGGTCTCGTTGAAATCTCGTCACATAGACATCGGGTCAGATGTATGTATGGCGTAATTAAAAAAAATAAAAAAATCAGTAAAATAAAATAAAAAGGCATTAATAAAAAAAGTAATAAAAAATAAAATTGAAATAAGTTTATAGCCAAAATAATTATAGCTCGTACACTACATCAGATTTTAATCAGATTGGGACTGGTCTACTTTCAAGTTTGTTTATTTTATGAAGATTCTCCATTTTTATGGAAGTTATGATTTGTTCCCTTTCCCATACTCCAGAAGACAACTGTATTATTTGGAAGCTAGGCTTTCTCAGTACACATTGTCTTGGAAAATGAACTGGATGGGCCAATGCTTTCCAGAAATACTTCAGGTCAAGGTCATTTTAAGGTTTATATGTTTGCTGCTTTTATATGGGTGATAATGAACAGTGAGGATGAGAGGAACTCACCTCCCCGAAATCTTCAAGGCTGGGTCAGGGTTATCTCAAGGTCACATGTTGATTACATGAGTATTTGGGGGGGGGGGGTCAGTGTTGTTTATTATTTCATGACAGTGAGCTGTGCTTCTGTGACTTCATTACATGCATATTCATAAACAAGAAATCATAAACATGCTTGTGCAGATCTCCAAAAGGCTTATGATACTGTCTAGAGAAATGATTTATTTTGAACAAGTAAGAGTTCGGGACTGGGATTTACTAAAAGGTCAAATACTTTTGAATCGTTATGTAAATGACTTAAAACAATACATTGGAAAATTAGATCTGGTAACATTAAATACCTTAGTACTTGAAGAAAGGAAAATGAAAAAAACAAATTTTCTAAAATTCTGTTGCAAGATACTGAGCAAATATTGCCAAAATTACACTTTCAGTAGCAGAAAATATTTTTTTCTCATCCTCGGTTCATCTTTCTGTATTGCATGTCATGACTGTACTGTTTCAGCTTAGCAGAGTCTGAGTGGGTTGGTTCACTATGACGAGGTACCAAGAAATTTGGGCTACCATGCCATTTGTAACTGCGACAGAATCACTAATATCTCTAAACTATTGTCAAATGCATTCTTGCTATTGCAAGATCATTCAATTTCTGTATCGATTCAACACCATAGTTATTATGATGACCTCATTTTTCTTTTTCATTTTCGGTCAGAATTGTTTCCACCTAAATTTTAGCCAGTATCTTCTGTGCAAAATTGGTTTAGAGATATAATTGTATTGTTTCAGACATCTTTCGTCCTGCAAGGAAAAAATTGTACTAGGCAGCAAAAACATAAATTCTTTCTAAGCTTTTTTTAATTTTTAATTTTCAGGAACAGTTTTGACCTGCATTGATGAGACTGATGTAGATGAGGGAACTATCACAGAACAGGATGATAATAAAGAAACTGTTGTTGAAAAGATGTCAGTGACTGGTGATGATTCACAGAATAAAACTGTTGTTGATGTACATACAAATTCAATAAATGATGCACAAAGTGAAATGGAAAAAGAAGAGAAAATTAAAGGAACTTTGAAAGAAAGTAGCGATGAAGGTGTACAGTCATTGGATGATGAAACAGACAGAGAACAATGTGAACCTGTGCAACAAAATGATGATCAAAGCACTACTTTGTGTGATACAACAAATCCTTCTGTGGAGACGGGCAGTACATGAACAGCTGCAATGGGACCTAGGTTTACACTACATGTACATTGTATATGGACAGTAAAAGTACCAAAATTCAGTGCAATGTCTGGAATAAGTTTTTAGTAAATATCTTTAGTAAAGTTTTTATACTATTTATTATAAGATGCATGTATAGCTATGTCAGAAGATTAAATTATTTTACAGTTCTAGAGGAAAGCAGGGTACTCGGCGAAATGATGGGATTAGAATAATAAAAAAAACTAAAAAGTACATTTCACAAGATCAATGCTAACTGCTGGCAGATTGGTCTCAGTCATGCCACTTCCTATCCAGTGGTTTTTTTTTAGATTATGTGTAATATTTGTATTTGAATCATGTTTTTATATGTAGAACTGCTGTTGTCAACTCAGAATTTGAAATAGACTGTGGTGTCCAAATTAAGGAATTGTTAATTTTTCAATTCAATTAAATTAATTAAATCCCACTACTACAGTAAAAAGATCATTAGGAAATGTAAGCAGTGTGACCAAAACTCATTGTGCATACTTTACACCATGGCAACAATGTAATGACTTGTGGGTCCAAACATTGAAGAGGAAAACCAGTAACGTTCAAATGAGTTAATTATACATTTGTACTGTGAAATACTTTATTTTTGCTGGAATTAATTTTTGCTGAAAAGGCTTTTTGGGTGTTTTGTATGGAATTTATTTTCACTGATTTTTGATCAGTATAATGTGAAATATAGGAAAAAAAGTATATTCGCTGGATTTTATTTTCACGGAATCATCCCTCCAGTGAAAATAGCGAAAATAAATTCCAAGCGAAAATAAAGTAGTCTACAGTAGTTTAATTCTGAGAAAGTGGGATCAAATTTTGAATATTCAAAGACACTAGAGAAAACAGGGTCAGGCAAGTGTGGTCTTTTTTTGTATGTAAAATTTAAATGTGATTTTGAACATTCAAAGATAATGTTTGAGTATTCAATGACAAGTTGCATCACACAGATACGAAATCCATGAAAATATTGTGTTCTTTGATGGACGAATTTCAAAACATGTCTATACAAGACATTAATGGTAGGACATAATCTAGTAAAATTTAAAATGATTTGATACACTGTTTTCAAAAAGGGGATACAAAACGTCTTTGAGGTGACAGTTGGTAGGACGATTACTTTGTAACTAGATGAAAGTAAATGGTCAAACAATAAATTTATTTATTTAAAATTTCAAACAAAAACAAATCAATGCCATGGTACATGAACACTGGTACCTAAACTAGTCTATTGTAAACATATTAGTGATTCACCAAATATCTTTGGAATAGTATATTATTTCTACATATAGGTACATATAAATAAAATAGTGAAAAGTCACATATCAGAATAACTCAAACAATTGCAGTTACTTGGCTTTTATTTGGATGTGTTTGAGTAACAACAACAATTTCTTTGTGCCTGTGAAATGTAGTTAAGATATGTTGTTCAAAAACAGTTTTGTTTTGTTTTTCCAGACAATTGTTTGATTGTGATTGTGTCAAATCTATTGATATATAGAAAATACACATAAATAATAACTTATGACTACTGGAAATTTAAATTTCCTTTGCCACTTTGTATATCTAAAATGGGGTGATGTTTCCAGTGCTTGTTCTCAGCATGGATGTATTAGTACATCCATGTTCTCAGTTTACAATGAACATGTTCACAATCCGTTAGCCCTAAAAAGTACACTAAAATGATAATGGTATAATAAACCATCACCAGGCTGATATTAATTCAAATATGTTGTGCTTCTGAGTAAAATTTTGTGGTATACCATGCCAGGTGATTGTTTTAAAAAAAAAATGCTTTGTAACATGTTGACACACTTAACCGTATATGTACAGGTGTCACTTGCCAACACTATTACAAATAATATTTGTATTTCGTATTACTGACACATGTTTCATTATACATGTATATTCTGTGAAATTCTTGATATATAATATAAGCCTACAGTGTTGTGATGTTTCCGTTATTTATTAAACTCAGTTTCTATGATGTTTTAATTTGTCTGCATTGTAATTTAATCTTTTTTTAAATATAAACACATTTTTTACTTAAGGATGTAGTAGAGGTTTTTTTCTTTGAAAATATCAAATTTACTCCCCCCCCCCACATTCTCTTATAAAAAATACCGGTATATAAAGCATGCATTCAACTAGAAAAACAGTTGATTTAAGACGGTAATACATTTTGATACAGTGTGTTTTATGTTTTTTTGTGATTTTTCTTGCATAAGAAAACATCAGTATTTGGGGTTAGTCGAGTGAGTTGATCTCGACTCCCAGCTGCTCCACGACGGTGATTTTTTGCATTGGTATTCTCTGATAGCTGCTAATGAAATCTGGCAAAGATAGTTTGTCTACCACTTAAACTTTAGAAAATACAACACAACTCTCCCTATTGTGAACTCTGACACCAGGTATCATATTACAAAAGGTTGACGATGTTTTGAAAAAGTGTTATGAGGTCAAAATCTAGGCCACACAACGGTAGAGGAACTGGGAAATTGAATTCAAATCTTTTATAGTATATCTAATTACAGCAAACATCATTTCTGTGGCCTTATTTTGGTTTCTTCGAAAATAACACTTATTTGCACAGTGATATACACGGTTCCATTTTTGTGTTTGAATATTTATTTCATATTATTTGAAAAATAAGCTTTCTATAAATATATAACTCAATGGGATCCAAAGAATATGTTACTTCAGAAATGTGCTATGCAATTGCAATAGTACTAACCTACTACATCTTATACTTTTTATACATATCTCTACACTTCATACTTTCATCTCAGATTTGTGTATTCCAAGATGAGGCTTTGCATTTAGTGTGTATGTATGTGTTTGTTGATGTCAATGTTGTAATGACTTTCATTTAACTTTACCCTGACCAAGTGACGACCCTCACTATAAGTCAAGTTCGCTTTGCTTAGCTTTAGTAATATTAATATACCGGTAATTGTACCATACTTACCCCCCTTACTAAACCTAAGCTTCACAAACATTTATATGTTAAGTCACAGGATATTCAACTTTTCTTTTATTAAACTCCTATTAAAACACTATTCTATTTTGAATTGCATTGTAATTGAGTTTAACTAACTTAAAATCGTGCAACCCTATGTAGAGTCCTTTTTAATCCAAACATAATGCAGCTGTATTAAAAGTTAATTCAACTATATTAAAAGTTAATCTAATGTGTGTCGTTACACTGATGGTAAAACATTGTGTCTGTCTGTCTGTTCCACTGTCTGTTCGATGTTGGTTTTTGATGAAATTTGATGCATAGATTATCTATGACATTGCAGATCGTAATTGTTTCATATTCAAATCTGTGCATATTAATCACCTGATTTGCATAGTATTTAGCCAGTTTTCAGCTTTTCCATCAGTATCTCAAGTACTTATCTTATTTCAATAAATATTGGTACATGAATACTCTAAGACAATCTAATTAGTTTTGGGTTTATATACATGCATAATAATTACCTGATTTGCATAAAAATAACTTTTCCGCTTTACACCAATTTTTTTTAGGATTATACATCACATTATTGTACAGACCTGGAGCAATACACAGAACTAAATCTATGAATAATTGCTTAATTTGTATAACAATTCATTTGGTTCATTGAGGTAATCCACAGACATGATTAGTTTAATGTTGATAAATATGCATATTGATTATCTATTTTTAGCCCATTTCTGATATCTAAAAAAAATCAGATTTTTCTGTATGTATTATGAATTTTAATATGTGAATCAAATTTTTTTTTTATGTTATGTATCTCAAATAGACAAAAATTAGTTTCCAAGCTTCTTGTTTGAAAAGCGAATTTTAAATTTTGAATTAATTTTAATGTGTCTCCAATACTCCCAGCACACATGAGTTCTTTCTAAGCTTTTTTTGATTATTATTAGCAGATGGTTACCTATTCATTCCATATTTGAAATTCACATTTCCTAACATGGTCGGATGAAAATACCCATAAAATACCATTATGACATGCTGTAACTTATGGCGTTACGGTGACAGATGTATAATAATGACAAAATAACAAAAACCAATTTCTCATTGTTGTATTAAATATATATTAATAATCAACAGCCCGAACCTATCAGGACTGCATCTACACAGCCCGAACCTATCAGGACTGCATCTACACAGCCCAAACCTATCAGGACTGCATCTACACAGCCCAAACCTATCAGGACTGCATCTACACAGCCTGAACCATATCACAACTGCATCAACACAGCCTGAACCATATCACAACTGCATCTACACAGCCTGAACCTATCAGGACTGCATCTACACAGCCCGAACGAATCAGGACTGCATCTACACAGCCTGAACCATATCACAACTGCATCAACACAGCCTGAACCATATCACAACTGCATCTACACAGCCTGAACCTATCAGGACTGCATCTACACAGCCCGAACCTATCAGGACTGCATCTACACAGCCCAAATTAATCACAACTGCATCTACACAGCCTGAACCATATCACAACTGCATCTACAAAACCCAAACCAATCAGGACTGCATCTGCACAGCCTGAACCTATCAGGACTGCATCTACACAGCCTGAACCTATCAGGACTGCATCTACACAGCCCGAACGAATCAGGACTGCATCTACACAGCCTGAACCATATCACAACTGCATCAACACAGCCTGAACCATATCACAACTGCATCTACACAGCCTGAACCTATCAGGACTGCATCTACACAGCCTGAACCTATCAGGACTGCATCTACACAGCCCAAATTAATCACAACTGCATCTACACAGCCTGAACCATATCACAACTGCATCTACAAAACCCAAACCAATCAGGACTGCATCTGCACAGTCTGAACCATATCACAACTGCATCTACAAAGCCCAAACCAATCAGGACTGCATCTGCACAGTCTGAACCATATCACAACTGCATCTACACAGCCCGAACCTATCAGGACTGCATCTGCACAGCCCAAATTAATCACAACTGCAACTACACAGCCTGAACCATATCACAACTGCATCAACACAGCCCAAACCAATCAGGACTGCATCTACACAGCCTGAACCATATCACAACTGCATCAACACAGCCCAAACCAATCACGACTGCATCTACAAAGCCCAAATGAATCAGGACTGCTTCTACACAGTTGAACCATATCACAACTGCATCAACACAGCCCAAACCAATCAGGACTGCATCTTCACAGCCTGAACCATATCACAACTGCATCTACAAAGCCCAAACCAATCAGGACTGCATCTGCAAAGCCCAAACCAATCAGGACTGCATCTACACAGCCTGAACCATATCACAACTGCATCTACACAGTCTGAACCATATCACAACTGCATCAACACAGCCCAAACCAATCAGGACTGCATCTACAAAGCCCAAATGAATCAGGACTGCTTCTACACAATTGAACCATATCACAACTGCATCAACACAGCCTGAACCATATCACAACTGCATCAACACAGCCCAAACCAATCAGGACTGCATCTACAAAGCCCAAATGAATCAGGACTGCTTCTACACAATTGAACCATATCACAACTGCATCAACACAGCCCGAACCATATCACAACTGCATCAACACAGCCCAAACCAATCAGGACTGCATCTACACAGCCTGAACCATATCACAACTGCATCAACACAGCCCAAACCAATCAGGACTACATCTACACAGCCTGAACCATATCACAACTGCATCTACAAAGCCCAAACCAATCAGGAGTGCATCTACAAAGCCCAAATGAATCAGGACTGCTTCTACACAGTTGAACCATACCACAACTGCATCAACACAGCCTGAACCATATCACAACTGCATCAACACAGCCCAAACCAATCAGGACTGCATCTACACAGCCTGAACCATGTCACAACTGCATCAACACAGCCCAAACCAATCACGACTGCATCTACAAAGCCCAAATGAATCACGACTGCTTCTACACAGTTGAACCATATCACAACTGCATCAACACAGCCCAAACCAATCAGAACTGCATCTACACAGCCTGAACAATATCACAACTGCATCAACACAGCCCAAACCAATCAGGACTGCATCTACACAGCCTGAACCATATCACAACTGCATCTACAAAGCTCAAACCAATCAGAACTGCATCTACAAAGCCCAGACCAATCAGGACTGCATCTACACAGCCTGAACCATATCATAACTGCATCAACACAGCCCAAACCAATCAGGACTGCATCTGCACAGTCTGAACCATATCACAACTGCATCTACAAAGCCCAAACCAAACAGGACTGCATCTACACAGCCTGAACCATATCACAACTGCATCTACACAGCCTAAACCATATCACAACTGCATCTACAAAGCCCAAACCAATCAGGTCTGCATCTACACAGCCTGAACCATATCACAACTGCATCTACAAAGCCCAAACCAATCAGGACTGCATCTACACAGCCTGAACCATATCACAACTGCATCTACAAAGCCAAAACCAATCAGGACTGCATCTACAAAGCCCAAACCAATCAGGACTGCATCTACACAGCATGAACCATATCACAACTGCATCTACAAAGCCCAAACCAATCAGGACTGCATCTACAAAGCCCAAACCAATCAGGACTGCATCTACACAGCCTCAACCATATCACAACTGCATCAACACAGCCCAAACCAATCAGGATTACATCTACACAGCCTGAACCATATCACAACTGCATCTACAAAGCCCAAACCAATCAGGACTGCATCTACAAAGCCCAAATGAATCAGGACTGCTTCTACACAGTTGAACCATACCACAACTGTATCAACACAGCCTGAACCATATCACAACTGCATCAACACAGCCCAAACCAATCAGGACTGCATCTACACAGCCTGAACCATGTCACAACTGCATCAACACAGCCCAAACCAATCACGACTGCATCTACAAAGCCCAAATGAATCACGACTGCTTCTACACAGTTGAACCATATCACAACTGCATCAACACAGCCCAAACCAATCAGGACTGCATCTACACAGCCTGAACCATATCACAACTGCATCAACACAGCCCAAACCAATCAGGACTGCATCTACACAGCCTGAACCATATCACAACTGCATCTACAAAGCTCAAACTAATCAGAACTGCATCTACAAAGCCCTGACCATTCAGGACTGCATCTACACAGCCTGAACCATATCATAACTGCATCTACACAGCCTGAACCATATCACAACTGCATCAACAAAGCCCACACCAATCAGGACTGCATCTACAAAGCCCAAACCAATCAGGACTGCATCTACAAAGCCCAAATGAATCAGGACTGCTTCTACACAATTGAACCATATCACAACTGCATCAACACAGCCTGAACCATATCACAACTGCATCAACACAGCCCAAACCAATCAGGACTGCATCTACAAAGCCCAAATGAATCAGGACTGCTTCTACACAATTGAACCATATCACAACTGCATCAACACAGCCCGAACCATATCACAACTGCATCAACACAGCCCAAACCAATCAGGACTGCATCTACACAGCCTGAACCATATCACAACTGCATCAACACAGCCCAAACCAATCACGACTGCATCTACAAAGCCCAAATGAATCAGGACTGCTTCTACACAGTTGAACCATATCACAACTGCATCAACACAGCCCAAACCAATCAGGACTGCATCTTCACAGCCTGAACCATATCACAACTGCATCTACAAAGCCCAAACCAATCAGGACTGCATCTGCAAAGCCCAAACCAATCAGGACTGCATCTACACAGCCTGAACCATATCACAACTGCATCTACACAGTCTGAACCATATCACAACTGCATCAACACAGCCCAAACCAATCAGGACTGCATCTACAAAGCCCAAATGAATCAGGACTGCTTCTACACAATTGAACCATATCACAACTGCATCAACACAGCCTGAACCATATCACAACTGCATCAACACAGCCCAAACCAATCAGGACTGCATCTACAAAGCCCAAATGAATCAGGACTGCTTCTACACAATTGAACCATATCACAACTGCATCAACACAGCCCGAACCATATCACAACTGCATCAACACAGCCCAAACCAATCAGGACTGCATCTACACAGCCTGAACCATATCACAACTGCATCAACACAGCCCAAACCAATCAGGACTACATCTACACAGCCTGAACCATATCACAACTGCATCTACAAAGCCCAAACCAATCAGGACTGCATCTACAAAGCCCAAATGAATCAGGACTGCTTCTACACAGTTGAACCATACCACAACTGCATCAACACAGCCTGAACCATATCACAACTGCATCAACACAGCCCAAACCAATCAGGACTGCATCTACACAGCCTGAACCATGTCACAACTGCATCAACACAGCCCAAACCAATCACGACTGCATCTACAAAGCCCAAATGAATCACGACTGCTTCTACACAGTTGAACCATATCACAACTGCATCAACATAGCCCAAACCAATCAGGACTGCATCTACACAGCCTGAACCATATCACAACTGCATCAACACAGCCCAAACCAATCAGGACTGCATCTACACAGCCTGAACCATATCACAACTGCATCTACAAAGCTCAAACCAATCAGAACTGCATCTACAAAGCCCAGACCAATCAGGACTGCATCTACACAGCCTGAACCATATCACAACTGCATCTACAAAGCCCAAACCAATCAGGACTGCATCTACACAGCCCAAACCAATCAGGACTGCATCTACACAGCCTGAACCATATCACAACTGCATCTACACAGCCTGAACCATATCACAACTGCATCTACACAGCCTGAACCATATCACAACTGCATCTACACAGCCTGAACCATATCACAACTGCATCTACACAGCCTGAACCATATCACAACTTCATCTACACAGTCTGAACCATATCACAACTGCATCTGCATAGCCTGAACCATATCACAACTGCATCTACACAGCCTGAACCATGTCACAACTGCATCAACACAGCCCAAACCAATCAGGACTGCATCTACACAGCCTGAACCATATCACAACTGCATCTACAAAGCTCAAACCAATCAGAACTGCATCTACAAAGCCCAGACCAATCAGGACTGCATCTACACAGCCTGAACCATATCATAACTGCATCAACACAGCCCAAACCAATCAGGACTGCATCTCCACAGTCTGAACCATATCACAACTGCATCTACAAAGCCCAAACCAATCAGGACTGCATCTACACAGCCTGAACCATATCACAACTGCATCTACACAGCCTAAACCATATCACAACTGCATCTACAAAGCCCAAACCAATCAGGTCTGCATCTACACAGCCTGAACCATATCACAACTGCATCTACAAAGCCCAAACCAATCAGGACTGCATCTACACAGCCTGAACCATATCACAACTGCATCTACAAAGCCAAAACCAATCAGGACTGCATCTACAAAGCCCAAACCAATCAGGACTGCATCTACACAGCATGAACCATATCACAACTGCATCTACAAAGCCCAAACCAATCAGGACTGCATCTACAAAGCCCAAACCAATCAGGACTGCATCTACACAGCCTGAACCATATCACAACTGCATCAACACTGCCCAAACCAATCAGGACTACATCTACACAGCCTGAACCATATCACAACTGCATCTACAAAGCCCAAACCAATCAGGACTGCATCTACAAAGCCCAAATGAATCAGGACTGCTTCTACACAGTTGAACCATACCACAACTGCATCAACACAGCCTGAACCATATCACAACTGCATCAACACAGCCCAAACCAATCAGGACTGCATCTACACAGCCTGAACCATGTCACAACTGCATCAACACAGCCCAAACCAATCACGACTGCATATACAAAGCCCAAATGAATCACGACTGCTTCTACACAGTTGAACCATATCACAACTGCATCAACACAGCCCAAACCAATCAGGACTGCATCTACACAGCCTGAACCATATCACAACTGCATCAACACAGCCCAAACCAATCAGGACTGCATCTACACAGCCTGAACCATATCACAACTGCATCTACAAAGCTCAAACCAATCAGAACTGCATCTACAAAGCCCAGACCAATCAGGACTGCATCTACACAGCCTGAACCATATCATAACTGCATCTACACAGCCTGAACCATATCACAACTGCATCAACAAAGCCCACACCAATCAGGACTGCATCTACAAAGCCCAAACCAATCAGGACTGCATCTACAAAGCCCAAATGAATCAGGACTGCTTCTACACAATTGAACCATATCACAACTTCATCAACACAGCCTGAACCATATCACAACTGCATCAACACAGCCCAAACCAATCAGGACTGCATCTACAAAGCCCAAATGAATCAGGACTGCTTCTACACAATTGAACCATATCACAACTGCATCAACACAGCCCGAACCATATCACAACTGCATCAACACAGCCCAAACCAATCAGGACTGCATCTACACAGCCTGAACCATATCACAACTGCATCAACACAGCCCAAACCAATCACGACTGCATCTACAAAGCCCAAATGAATCAGGACTGCTTCTACACAGTTGAACCATATCACAACTGCATCAACACAGCCCAAACCAATCAGGACTGCATCTTCACAGCCTGAACCATATCACAACTGCATCTACAAAGCCCAAACCAATCAGGACTGCATCTGCAAAGCCCAAACCAATCAGGACTGCATCTACACAGCCTGAACCATATCACAACTGCATCTACACAGTCTGAACCATATCACAACTGCATCAACACAGCCCAAACCAATCAGGACTGCATCTACACAGCCCAAACCAATCAGGACTGCATCTACACAGCCTGAACCATGTCACAACTGCATCTACACAGCCTGAACCATATCACAACTGCATCTACACAGCCTGAACCATATCACAACTGCATCTACACAGCCTGAACCATGTCAAAACTGCATCTACACAGCCTGAACCATATCACAACTGCATCAACACAGCCTGAACCATATCACAAACTGCATCTACACAGCCTGAACCTATCAGGACTGCATCTACACAGCCCGAACGAATCAGGACTGCATCTACACAGCCTGAACCATATCACAACTGCATCAACACAGCCTGAACCATATCACAACTGCATCTACACAGCCTGAACCTATCAGGACTGCATCTACACAGCCCGAACCTATCAGGACTGCATCTACACAGCAAAAATTAATCACAACTGCATCTACACAGCCTGAACCATATCACAACTGCATCTACAACACCCAAACCAATCAGGACTGCATCTGCACAGCCTGAACCTATCAGGACTGCATCTACACAGCCCGAACCTATCAGGACGGCATCTACACAGCCCGAACGAATCAGGACTGCATCTACACAGCCTGAACCAAATCACAACTGCAACAACACAGCCTGAACCATATCACAACTGCATCTACACAGCCTGAACCTATCAGGACTGCATCTACACAGCCCGAACCTATCAGGACTGCATCTACACAGCCCAAATTAATCACAACTGCATCTACACAGCCTGAACCATATCACAACTGCATCTACAAAACCCAAACCAATCAGGACTGCATCTGCACAGTCTGAACCATATCACAACTGCATCTACAAAGCCCAAACCAATCAGGACTGCATCTGCACAGTCTGAACCATATCACAACTGCATCTACACAGCCCGAACCTATCAGGACTGCATCTACACAGCCCAAATTAATCACGACTGCATCTGCACAGCCCAAATTAATCACAACTGCATCTACACAGCCTGAACTTTATCACAACTGCATCAACACAGCCCAAACCAATCAGGACTGCATCTGCACAGTCTGAACCATATCACAACTGCATCTACAAAGCCCAAACCAATCAGGACTGCATCTACACAGCCTGAACCATATCACAACTGCATCTACACAGCCTGAACCATATCACAACTGCATCTACAAAACCCAAACCAATCAGGACTGCATCTGCACAGCCTGAACCTATCAGGACTGCATCTACACAGCCCGAACCTATCAGGACTGCATCTACACAGCCCGAACGAATCAGTACTGCATCTACACAGCCTGAACCAAATCACAACTGCATCAACACAGCCTGAACCATATCACAACTGCATCTACACAGCCTGAACCTATCAGGACTGCATCTACACAGCCCGAACCTATCAGGACTGCATCTACACAGCCCAAATTAATCACAACTGCATCTACACAGCCTGAACCATATCACAACTGCATCTACAAAACCCAAACCAATCAGGACTGCATCTGCACAGTCTGAACCATATCACAACTGCATCTACAAAGCCCAAACCAATCAGGACTGCATCTACACAGCCTGAACCATATCACAACTGCATCTACACAGCCTAAACCATATCACAACTGCATCTACAAAGCCCAAACCAATCAGGTCTGCATCTACACAGCCTGAACCATATCACAACTGCATCTACAAAGCCCAAACCAATCAGGACTGCATCTACACAGCCTGAACCATATCACAACTGCATCTACAAAGCCAAAACCAATCAGGACTGCATCTACAAAGCCCAAACCAATCAGGACTGCATCTACACAGCATGAACCATATCACAACTGCATCTACAAAGCCCAAACCAATCAGGACTGCATCTACAAAGCCCAAACCAATCAGCACTGCATCTACACAGCCTGAACCATATCACAACTGCATTAACACAGCCCAAACCAATCAGGACTACATCTACACAGCCTGAACCATATCACAACTGCATCTACAAAGCCCAAACCAATCAGGACTGCATCTACAAAGCCCAAATGAATCAGGACTGCTTCTACACAGTTGAACCATACCACAACTGCATCAACACAGCCTGAACCATATCACAACTGCATCAACACAGCCCAAACCAATCAGGACTGCATCTACACAGCCTGAACCATGTCACAACTGCATCAACACAGCCCAAACCAATCACGACTGCATCTACAAAGCCCAAATGAATCACGACTGCTTCTACACAGTTGAACCATATCACAACTGCATCAACACAGCCCAAACCAATCAGGACTGCATCTACACAGCCTGAACCATATCACAACTGCATCAACACAGCCCAAACCAATCAGGACTGCATCTACACAGCCTGAACCATATCACAACTGCATCTACAAAGCTCAAACCAATCAGAACTGCATCTACAAAGCCCAGACCAATCAGGACTGCATCTACACAGCCTGAACCATATCATAACTGCATCAACACAGCCCAAACCAATCAGGACTGCATCTGCACAGTCTGAACCATATCACAACTGCATCTACAAAGCCCAAACCAATCAGGACTGCATCTACACAGCCTGAACCATATCACAACTGCATCTACACAGCCTAAACCATATCACAACTGCATCTACAAAGCCCAAACCAATCAGGTCTGCATCTACACAGCCTGAACCATATCACAACTGCATCTACAAAGCCCAAACCAATCAGGACTGCATCTACACAGCCTGAACCATATCACAACTGCATCTACAAAGCCAAAACCAATCAGGACTGCATCTACAAAGCCCAAACCAATCAGGACTGCATCTACACAGCATGAACCATATCACAACTGCATCTACAAAGCCCAAACCAATCAGGACTGCATCTACAAAGCCCAAACCAATCAGGACTGCATCTACACAGCCTGAACCATATCACAACTGCATCAACACAGCCCAAACCAATCAGGACTACATCTACACAGCCTGAACCATATCACAACTGCATCTACAAAGCCCAAACCAATCAGGACTGCATCTACAAAGCCCAAATGAATCAGGACTGCTTCTACACAGTTGAACCATACCACAACTGCATCAACACAGCCTGAACCATATCACAACTGCATCAACACAGCCCAAACCAATCAGGACTGCATCTACACAGCCTGAACCATGTCACAACTGCATCAACACAGCCCAAACCAATCACGACTGCATCTACAAAGCCCAAATGAATCACGACTGCTTCTACACAGTTGAACCATATCACAACTGCATCAACACAGCCCAAACCAATCAGGACTGCATCTACACAGCCTGAACCATATCACAACTGCATCAACACAGCCCAAACCAATCAGGACTGCATCTACACAGCCTGAACCATATCACAACTGCATCAACACAGCTCAAACCAATCAGAACTGCATCTACAAAGCCCAGACCAATCAGGACTGCATCTACACAGCCTGAACCATATCATAACTGCATCTACACAGCCTGAACCATATCACAACTGCATCAACAAAGCCCACACCAATCAGGACTGCATCTACAAAGCCCAAACCAATCAGGACTGCATCTACAAAGCCCAAATGAATCAGGACTGCTTCTACACAATTGAACCATATCACAACTGCATCAACACAGCCTGAACCATATCACAACTGCATCAACACAGCCCAAACCAATCAGGACTGCATCTACAAAGCCCAAATGAATCAGGACTGCTTCTACACAATTGAACCATATCACAACTGCATCACCACAGCCCGAACCATATCACAACTGCATCAACACAGCCCAAACCAATCAGGACTGCATCTACACAGCCTGAACCATATCACAACTGCATCAACACAGCCCAAACCAATCAGGACTACATCTACACAGCCTGAACCATATCACAACTGCATCTACACAGCCCAAACCAATCAGGACTGCATCTACAAAGCCCAAATGAATCAGGACTGCTTCTACACAGTTGAACCATACCACAACTGCATCAACACAGCCTGAACCATATCACAACTGCATCAACACAGCCCAAACCAATCAGGACTGCATCTACACAGCCTGAACCATGTCACAACTGCATCAACACAGCCCAAACCAATCACGACTGCATCTACAAAGCCCAAATGAATCACGACTGCTTCTACACAGTTGAACCATATCACAACTGCATCAACACAGCCCAAACCAATCAGGACTGCATCTACACAGCCTGAACCATATCACAACTGCATCAACACAGCCCAAACCAATCAGGACTGCATCTACACAGCCTGAACCATATCACAACTGCATCTACAAAGCTCAAACCAATCAGAACTGCATCTACAAAGCCCAGACCAATCAGGACTGCATCTACACAGCCTGAACCATATCATAACTGCATCAACACAGCCCAAACCAATCAGGACTGCATCTGCACAGTCTGAACCATATCACAACTGCATCTACAAAGCCCAAACCAATCAGGACTGCATCTACACAGCCTGAACCATATCACAACTGCATCTACACAGCCTAAACCATATCACAACTGCATCTACAAAGCCCAAACCAATCAGGTCTGCATCTACACAGCCTGAACCATATCACAACTGCATCTACAAAGCCCAAACCAATCAGGACTGCATCTACTCAGCCTGAACCATATCACAACTGCATCTACAAAGCCAAAACCAATCAGCACTGCATCTACAAAGCCCAAACCAATCAGGACTGCATCTACACAGCATGAACCATATCACAACTGCATCTACAAAGCCCAAACCAATCAGGACTGCATCTACAAAGCCCAAACCAATCAGGACTGCATCTACACAGCCTGAACCATATCACAACTGCATCAGCACAGCCCAAACCAATCAGGATTACATCTACACAGCCTGAACCATATCACAACTGCATCTACAAAGCCCAAACCAATCAGGACTGCATCTACAAAGCCCAAATGAATCAGGACTGCTTCTACACAGTTGAACCATACCACAACTGCATCAACACTGCCTGAACCATATCACAACTGCATCAACACAGCCCAAACCAATCAGGACTGCATCTACACAGCCTAAACCATGTCACAACTGCATCAACACAGCCCAAACCAATCACGACTGCATCTACAAAGCCCAAATGAATCACGACTGCTTCTACACAGTTGAACCATATCACAACTGCATCAACACAGCCCAAACCAATCAGGACTGCATCTACACAGCCTGAACCATATCACAACTGCATCAACACAGCCCAAACCAATCAGAACTGCATCTACACAGCCTGAACCATATCACAACTGCATCTACAAAGCTCAAACCAATCAGAACTGCATCTACAAAGCCCAGACCAATCAGGACTGCATCTACACAGCCTGAACCATATCATAACTGCATCTACACAGCCTGAACCATATCACAACTGCATCAACAAAGCCCACACCAATCAGGACTGCATCTACAAAGCCCAAACCAATCAGGACTGCATCTACAAAGCCCAAATGAATCAGGACTGCTTCTACACAATTGAACCATATCACAACTGCATCAACACAGCCTGAACCATATCACAACTGCATCAACACAGCCCAAACCAATCAGGACTGCATCTACAAAGCCCAAATGAATCAGGACTGCTTCTACACAATTGAACCATATCACAACTGCATCAACACAGCCCGAACCATATCACAACTGCATCAACACAGCCCAAACCAATCAGGACTGCATCTACACAGCCTGAACCATATCACAACTGCATCAACACAGCCCAAACCAATCACGACTGCATCTACAAAGCCCAAATGAATCAGGACTGCTTCTACACAGTTGAACCATATCACAACTGCATCAACACAGCCCAAACCAATCAGGACTGCATCTTCACAGCCTGAATCATATCACAACTGCATCTACAAAGCCCAAACCAATCAGGACTGCATCTGCAAAGCCCAAACCAATCAGGACTGCATCTACACAGCCTGAACCATATCACAACTGCATCTACACAGTCTGAACCATATCACAACTGCATCAACACAGCCCAAACCAATCAGGACTGCATCTACAAAGCCCAAATGAATCAGGACTGCTTCTACACAATTGAACCATATCACAACTGCATCAACACAGCCTGAACCATATCACAACTGCATCAACACAGCCCAAACCAATCAGGACTGCATCTACAAAGCCCAAATGAATCAGGACTGCTTCTACACAATTGAACCATATCACAACTGCATCAACACAGCCCGAACCATATCACAACTGCATCAACACAGCCCAAACCAATCAGGACTGCATCTACACAGCCTGAACCATATCACAACTGCATCAACACAGCCCAAACCAATCAGGACTACATCTACACAGCCTGAACCATATCACAACTGCATCTACAAAGCCCAAACCAATCAGGACTGCATCTACAAAGCCCAAATGAATCAGGACTGCTTCTACACAGTTGAACCATACCACAACTGCATCAACACAGCCTGAACCATATCACAACTGCATCAACACAGCCCAAACCAATCAGGACTGCATCTACACAGCCTGAACCATGTCACAACTGCATCAACACAGCCCAAACCAATCACGACTGCATCTACAAAGCCCAAATGAATCACGACTGCTTCTACACAGTTGAACCATATCACAACTGCATCAACACAGCCCAAACCAATCAGGACTGCATCTACACAGCCTGAACCATATCACAACTGCATCAACACAGCCCAAACCAATCAGGACTGCATCTACACAGCCTGAACCATATCACAACTGCATATACAAAGCTCACACCAATCAGAACTGCATCTACAAAGCCCAGACCAATCAGGACTGCATCTACACAGCCTGAACCATATCATAACTGCATCAACACAGCCCAAACCAATCAGGACTGCATCTACACAGCCTAAACCATATCACAACTGCATCTACAAAGCCCAAACCAATCAGGTCTGCATCTACACAGCCTGAACCATATCACAACTGCATCTACAAAGCCCAAACCAATCAGGACTGCATCTACACAGCCTGAACCATATCACAACTGCATCTACAAAGCCAAAACCAATCAGGACTGCATCTACAAAGCCCAAACCAATCAGGACTGCATCTACACAGCATGAACCGTATCACAACTGCATCTACAAAGCCCAAACCAATCAGGACTGCATCTACAAAGCCCAAACCAATCAGGACTGCATCTACACAGCCTGAACCATATCACAACTGCATCAACACTGCCCAAACCAATCAGGACTACATCTACACAGCCTGAACCATATCACAACTGCATCTACAAAGCCCAAACCAATCAGGACTGCATCTACAAAGCCCAAATGAATCAGGACTGCTTCTACACAGTTGAACCATACCACAACTGCATCAACACAGCCTGAACCATATCACAACTGCATCAACACAGCCCAAACCAATCAGGACTGCATCTACACAGCCTGAACCATGTCACAACTGCATCAACACAGCCCAAACCAATCACGACTGCATCTACAAAGCCCAAATGAATCACGACTGCTTCTACACAGTTGAACCATATCACAACTGCATCAACACAGCCCAAACCAATCAGGACTGCATCTACACAGCCTGAACCATATCACAACTGCATCAACACAGCCCAAACCAATCAGGACTGCATCTACACAGCCTGAACCATATCACAACTGCATCTACAAAGCCCAAACCAATCAGGACTGCATCTACACAGCCCAAACCAATCAGGACTGCATCTGCACAGCCTGAACCATATCACAACTGCATCTACACAGCCTGAACCATATCACAACTGCATCTACACAGCCTGAACCATATCACAACTGCATCTACACAGCCTGAATCATATCACAACTGCATCTACACAGCCTGAACCATATCACAACTTCATCTACACAGTCTGAACCATATCACAACTGCATCTGCATAGCCTGAACCATATCACAACTGCATCTACACAGCCTGAACCATGTCACAACTGCATCAACACAGCCCAAACCAATCAGGACTGCATCTACACAGCCTGAACCATATCACAACTGCATCTACAAAGCTCAAACCAATCAGAACTGCATCTACAAAGCCCAGACCAATCAGGACTGCATCTACACAGCCTGAACCATATCATAACTGCATCAACACAGCCCAAACCAATCAGGACTGCATCTGCACAGTCTGAACCATATCACAACTGCATCTACAAAGCCCAAACCAATCAGGACTGCATCTACACAGCCTGAACCATATCACAACTGCATCTACACAGCCTAAACCATATCACAACTGCATCTACAAAGCCCAAACCAATCAGGTCTGCATCTACACAGCCTGAACCATATCACAACTGCATCTACAAAGCCCAAACCAATCAGGACTGCATCTACACAGCCTGAACCATATCACAAATGCATCTACAAAGCCAAAACCAATCAGGACTGCATCTACAAAGCCCAAACCAATCAGGACTGCATCTACACAGCATGAACCATATCACAACTGCATCTACAAAGCCCAAACCAATCAGGACTGCATCTACAAAGCCCAAACCAATCAGGACTGCATCTACACAGCCTGAACCATATCACAACTGCATCAACACAGCCCAAACCAATCAGGACTACATCTACACAGCCTGAACCATATCACAACTGCATCTACAAAGCCCAAACCAATCAGGACTGCATCTACAAAGCCCAAATGAATCAGGACTGCTTCTACACAGTTGAACCATACCACAACTGCATCAACACAGCCTGAACCATATCACAACTGCATCAACACAGCCCAAACCAATCAGGACTGCATCTACACAGCCTGAACCATGTCACAACTGCATCAACACAGCCCAAACCAATCACGACTGCATCTACAAAGCCCAAATGAATCACGACTGCTTCTACACAGTTGAACCATATCACAACTGCATCAACACAGCCCAAACCAATCAGGACTGCATCTACACAGCCTGAACCATATCACAACTGCATCAACACAGCCCAAACCAATCAGGACTGCATCTACACAGCCTGAACCATATCACAACTGCATCTACAAAGCTCAAACCAATCAGAACTGCATCTACAAAGCCCAGACCAATCAGGACTGCATCTACACAGCCTGAACCATATCATAACTGCATCTACACAGCCTGAACCATATCACAACTGCATCAACAAAGCCCACACCAATCAGGACTGCATCTACAAAGCCCAAACCAATCAGGACTGCATCTACAAAGCCCAAATGAATCAGGACTGCTTCTACACAATTGAACCATATCACAACTGCATCAACACAGCCTGAACCATATCACAACTGCATCAACACAGCCCAAACCAATCAGGACTGCATCTACAAAGCCCAAATGAATCAGGACTGCTTCTACACAATTGAACCATATCACAACTGCATCAACACAGCCCGAACCATATCACAACTGCATCAACACAGCCCAAACCAATCAGGACTGCATCTACACAGCCTGAACCATATCACAACTGCATCAACACAGCCCAAACCAATCACGACTGCATCTACAAAGCCCAAATGAATCAGGACTGCTTCTACACAGTTGAACCATATCACAACTGCATCAACACAGCCCAAACCAATCAGGACTGCATCTTCACAGCCTGAACCATATCACAACTGCATCTACAAAGCCCAAACCAATCAGGACTGCATCTGCAAAGCCCAAACCAATCAGGACTGCATCTACACAGCCTGAACCATATCACAACTGCATCTACACAGTCTGAACCATATCACAACTGCATCAACACAGCCCAAACCAATCAGGACTGCATCTACACAGCCCAAACCAATCAGGACTGCATCTACACAGCCTGAACCATATCACAACTGCATCTACACAGCCTGAACCATATCACAACTGCATCTACACAGCCTGAACCATATCACAACTGCATCTACACAGCCTGAACCATATCACAACTTCATCTACACAGTCTGAACCATATCACAACTGCATCTGCATAGCCTGAACCATATCACAACTGCATCTACACAGCCTGAACCATGTCAAAACTGCATCTACACAGCCTGAACCATATCACAACTGCATCAACACAGCCTGAACCATATCACAACTGCATCTACACAGCCTGAACCTATCAGGTCTGCATCTACACAGCCCGAACGAATCAGGACTGCATCTACACAGCCTGAACCATATCACAACTGCATCAACACAGCCTGAACCATATCACAACTGCATCTACACAGCCTGAACCTATCAGGACTGCATCTACACAGCCCGAACCTATCAGGACTGCATCTACACAGCCCAAATTAATCACAACTGCATCTACACAGCCTGAACCATATCACAACTGCATCTACAAAACCCAAACCAATCAGGACTGCATCTGCACAGCCTGAACCTATCAGGACTGCATCTACACATCCCGAACCTATCAGGACTGCATCTACACAGCCCGAACGAATCAGGACTGCATCTACACAGCCTGAACCAAATCACAACTGCATCAACACAGCCTGAACCATATCACAACTGCATCTACACAGCCTGAACCTATCAGGACTGCATCTACACAGCCCGAACCTATCAGGACTGCATCTACACAGCCCAAATTAATCACAACTGCATCTACACAGCCTGAACCATATCACAACTGCATCTACAAAGCCCAAACCAATCAGGACTGCATCTACAAAGCCCAAATGAATCAGGACTGCTTCTACACAGTTGAACCATACCACAACTGCATCAACACAGCCTGAACCATATCACAACTGCATCAACACAGCCCAAACCAATCAGGACTGCATCTACACAGCCTGAACCATGTCACAACTGCATCAACACAGCCCAAACCAATCACGACTGCATCTACAAAGCCCAAATGAATCACGACTGCTTCTACACAGTTGAACCATATCACAACTGCATCAACACAGCCCAAACCAATCAGGACTGCATCTACACAGCCTGAACCATATCACAACTGCATCAACACAGCCCAAACCAATCAGGACTGCATCTACACAGCCTGAACCATATCACAACTGCATCTACAAAGCCCAAACCAATCAGGACTGCATCTACACAGCCCAAACCAATCAGGACTGCATCTACACAGCCTGAACCATATCACAACTGCATCTACACAGCCTGAACCATATCACAACTGCATCTACACAGCCTGAACCATATCACAACTGCATCTACACAGCCTGAACCATATCACAACTGCATCTACACAGCCTGAACCATATCACAACTTCATCTACACAGTCTGAACCATATCACAACTGCATCTGCATAGCCTGAACCATATCACAACTGCATCTACACAGCCTGAACCATGTCACAACTGCATCAACACAGCCCAAACCAATCAGGACTGCATCTACACAGCCTGAACCATATCACAACTGCATCTACAAAGCTCAAACCAATCAGAACTGCATCTACAAAGCCCAGACCAATCAGGACTGCATCTACACAGCCTGAACCATATCATAACTGCATCAACACAGCCCAAACCAATCAGGACTGCATCTGCACAGTCTGAACCATATCACAACTGCATCTACAAAGCCCAAACCAATCAGGACTGCATCTACACAGCCTGAACCATATCACAACTGCATCTACACAGCCTAAACCATATCACAACTGCATCTACAAAGCCCAAACCAATCAGGTCTGCATCTACACAGCCTGAACCATATCACAACTGCATCTACAAAGCCCAAACCAATCAGGACTGCATCTACACAGCCTGAACCATATCACAAATGCATCTACAAAGCCAAAACCAATCAGGACTGCATCTACAAAGCCCAAACCAATCAGGACTGCATCTACACAGCATGAACCATATCACAACTGCATCTACAAAGCCCAAACCAATCAGGACTGCATCTACAAAGCCCAAACCAATCAGGACTGCATCTACACAGCCTGAACCATATCACAACTGCATCAACACAGCCCAAACCAATCAGGACTACATCTACACAGCCTGAACCATATCACAACTGCATCTACAAAGCACAAACCAATCAGGACTGCATCTACAAAGCCCAAATGAATCAGGACTGCTTCTACACAGTTGAACCATACCACAACTGCATCAACACAGCCTGAACCATATCACAACTGCATCAACACAGCCCAAACCAATCAGGACTGCATCTACACAGCCTGAACCATGTCACAACTGCATCAACACAGCCCAAACCAATCACGACTGCATCTACAAAGCCCAAATGAATCACGACTGCTTCTACACAGTTGAACCATATCACAACTGCATCAACACAGCCCAAACCAATCAGGACTGCATCTACACAGCCTGAACCATATCACAACTGCATCAACACAGCCCAAACCAATCAGGACTGCATCTACACAGCCTGAACCATATCACAACTGCATCTACAAAGCTCAAACCAATCAGAACTGCATCTACAAAGCCCAGACCAATCAGGACTGCATCTACACAGCCTGAACCATATCATAACTGCATCTACACAGCCTGAACCATATCACAACTGCATCAACAAAGCCCACACCAATCAGGACTGCATCTACAAAGCCCAAACCAATCAGGACTGCATCTACAAAGCCCAAATGAATCAGGACTGCTTCTACACAATTGAACCATATCACAACTGCATCAACACAGCCTGAACCATATCACAACTGCATCAACACAGCCCAAACCAATCAGGACTGCATCTACAAAGCCCAAATGAATCAGGACTGCTTCTACACAATTGAACCATATCACAACTGCATCAACACAGCCCGAACCATATCACAACTGCATCAACACAGCCCAAACCAATCAGGACTGTATCTACACAGCCTGAACCATATCACAACTGCATCAACACAGCCCAAACCAATCACGACTGCATCTACAAAGCCCAAATGAATCAGGACTGCTTCTACACAGTTGAACCATATCACAACTGCATCAACACAGCCCAAACCAATCAGGACTGCATCTTCACAGCCTGAACCATATCACAACTGCATCTACAAAGCCCAAACCAATCAGGACTGCATCTGCAAAGCCCAAACCAATCAGGACTGCATCTACACAGCCTGAACCATATCACAACTGCATCTACACAGTCTGAACCATATCACAACTGCATCAACACAGCCCAAACCAATCAGGACTGCATCTACACAGCCCAAACCAATCAGGACTGCATCTACACAGCCTGAACCATATCACAACTGCATCTACACAGCCTGAACCATATCACAACTGCATCTACACAGCCTGAACCATATCACAACTGCATCTACACAGCCTGAACCATATCACAACTGCATCTACACAGCCTGAACCATATCACAACTTCATCTACACAGTCTGAACCATATCACAACTGCATCTGCATAGCCTGAACCATATCACAACTGCATCTACACAGCCTGAACCATGTCAAAACTGCATCTACACAGCCTGAACCATATCACAACTGCATCAACACAGCCTGAACCATATCACAACTGCATCTACACAGCCTGAACCTATCAGGTCTGCATCTACACAGCCCGAACGAATCAGGACTGCATCTACACAGCCTGAACCATATCACAACTGCATCAACACAGCCTGAACCATATCACAACTGCATCTACACAGCCTGAACCTATCAGGACTGCATCTACACAGCCCGAACCTATCAGGACTGCATCTACACAGCCCAAATTAATCACAACTGCATCTACACAGCCTGAACCATATCACAACTGCATCTACAAAACCCAAACCAATCAGGACTGCATCTGCACAGCCTGAACCTATCAGGACTGCATCTACACATCCCGAACCTATCAGGACTGCATCTACACAGCCCGAACGAATCAGGACTGCATCTACACAGCCTGAACCAAATCACAACTGCATCAACACAGCCTGAACCATATCACAACTGCATCTACACAGCCTGAACCTATCAGGACTGCATCTACACAGCCCGAACCTATCAGGACTGCATCTACACAGCCCAAATTAATCACAACTGCATCTACACAGCCTGAACCATATCACAACTGCATCTACAAAACCCAAACCAATCAGGACTGCATCTGCACAGTCTGAACCATATCACAACTGCATCTACAAAGCCCAAACCAATCAGGACTGCATCTGCACAGTCTGAACCATATCACAACTGCATCTACACAGCCCGAACCTATCAGGACTGCATCTACGCAGCCCAAATTAATCACGACTGCATCTGCACAGCCCAAATTAATCACAACTGCATCTACACAGCCTGAACCATATCACAACTGCATCAACACAGCCCAAACCAATCAGGACTGCATCTGCACAGTCTGAACCATATCACAACTGCATCTACAAAGCCCAAACCAATCAGGACTGCATCTACACAGCCTGAACCATATCACAACTGCATCTACACAGCCTAAACCATATCACAACTGCATCTACAAAGCCCAAACCAATCAGGTCTGCATCTACACAGCCTGAACCATATCACAACTGCATCTACAAAGCCCAAACCAATCAGGACTGCATCTACACAGCCTGAACCATATCACAACTGCATCTACAAAGCCAAAACCAATCAGGACTGCATCTACAAAGCCCAAACCAATCAGGACTGCATCTACACAGCATGAACCATATCACAACTGCATCTACAAAGCCCAAACCAATCAGGACTGCATCTACAAAGCCCAAACCAATCAGAACTGCATCTACACAGCCTGAACCATATCACAACTGCATCAACACAGCCCAAACCAATCAGGACTACATCTACACCGCCTGAACCATATCACAACTGCATCTACAAAGCCCAAACCAATCAGGACTGCATCTACAAAGCCCAAATGAATCAGGACTGCTTCTACACAGTTGAACCATACCACAACTGCATCAACACAGCCTGAACCATATCACAACTGCATCAACACAGCCCAAACCAATCAGGACTGCATCTACACAGCCTGAACCATATCACAACTGCATCTACACAGCCTGAACCATATCACAACTTCATCTACACAGTCTGAACCATATCACAACTGCATCTGCATAGCCTGAACCATATCACAACTGCATCTACACAGCCTGAACCATGTCAAAACTGCATCTACACAGCCTGAACCATATCACAACTGCATCAACACAGCCTGAACCATATCACAACTGCATCTACACAGCCTGAACCTATCAGGTCTGCATCTACACAGCCCGAACGAATCAGGACTGCATCTACACAGCCTGAACCATATCACAACTGCATCAACACAGCCTGAACCATATCACAACTGCATCTACACAGCCTGAACCTATCAGGACTGCATCTACACAGCCCGAACCTATCAGGACTGCATCTACACAGCCCAAATTAATCACAACTGCATCTACACAGCCTGAACCATATCACAACTGCATCTACAAAACCCAAACCAATCACGACTGCATCTGCACAGCCTGAACCTATCAGGACTGCATCTACACATCCCGAACCTATCAGGACTGCATCTACACAGCCCGAACGAATCAGGACTGCATCTACACAGCCTGAACCAAATCACAACTGCATCAACACAGCCTGAACCATATCACAACTGCATCTACACAGCCTGAACCTATCAGGACTGCATCTACACAGCCCGAACCTATCAGGACTGCATCTACACAGCCCAAATTAATCACAACTGCATCTACACAGCCTGAACCATATCACAACTGCATCTACAAAGCCCAAACCAATCAGGACTGCATCTACAAAGCCCAAATGAATCAGGACTGCTTCTACACAGTTGAACCATACCACAACTGCATCAACACAGCCTGAACCATATCACAACTGCATCAACACAGCCCAAACCAATCAGGACTGCATCTACACAGCCTGAACCATGTCACAACTGCATCAACACAGCCCAAACCAATCACGACTGCATCTACAAAGCCCAAATGAATCACGACTGCTTCTACACAGTTGAACCATATCACAACTGCATCAACACAGCCCAAACCAATCAGGACTGCATCTACACAGCCTGAACCATATCACAACTGCATCTACAAAGCTCAAACCAATCAGAACTGCATCTACAAAGCCCAGACCAATCAGGACTGCATCTACACAGCCTGAACCATATCATAACTGCATCAACACAGCCCAAACCAATCAGGACTGCATCTGCACAGTCTGAACCATATCACAACTGCATCTACAAAGCCCAAACCAATCAGGACTGCATCTACACAGCCTGAACCATATCACAACTGCATCTACACAGCCTAAACCATATCACAACTGCATCTACAAAGCCCAAACCAATCAGGTCTGCATCTACACAGCCTGAACCATATCACAACTGCATCTACAAAGCCCAAACCAATCAGGACTGCATCTACACAGCCTGAACCATATCACAACTGCATCTACAAAGCCAAAACCAATCAGGACTGCATCTACAAAGCCCAAACCAATCAGGACTGCATCTACACAGCATGAACCATATCACAACTGCATCTACAAAGCCCAAACCAATCAGGACTGCATCTACAAAGCCCAAACCAATCAGAACTGCATCTACACAGCCTGAACCATATCACAACTGCATCAACACAGCCCAAACCAATCAGGACTACATCTACACCGCCTGAACCATATCACAACTGCATCTACAAAGCCCAAACCAATCAGGACTGCATCTACAAAGCCCAAATGAATCAGGACTGCTTCTACACAGTTGAACCATACCACAACTGCATCAACACAGCCTGAACCATATCACAACTGCATCAACACAGCCCAAACCAATCAGGACTGCATCTACACAGCCTGAACCATATCACAACTGCATCTACACAGCCTGAACCATATCACAACTTCATCTACACAGTCTGAACCATATCACAACTGCATCTGCATAGCCTGAACCATATCACAACTGCATCTACACAGCCTGAACCATGTCAAAACTGCATCTACACAGCCTGAACCATATCACAACTGCATCAACACAGCCTGAACCATATCACAACTGCATCTACACAGCCTGAACCTATCAGGTCTGCATCTACACAGCCCGAACGAATCAGGACTGCATCTACACAGCCTGAACCATATCACAACTGCATCAACACAGCCTGAACCATATCACAACTGCATCTACACAGCCTGAACCTATCAGGACTGCATCTACACAGCCCGAACCTATCAGGACTGCATCTACACAGCCCAAATTAATCACAACTGCATCTACACAGCCTGAACCATATCACAACTGCATCTACAAAACCCAAACCAATCAGGACTGCATCTGCACAGCCTGAACCTATCAGGACTGCATCTACACATCCCGAACCTATCAGGACTGCATCTACACAGCCCGAACGAATCAGGACTGCATCTACACAGCCTGAACCAAATCACAACTGCATCAACACAGCCTGAACCATATCACAACTGCATCTACACAGCCTGAACCTATCAGGACTGCATCTACACAGCCCGAACCTATCAGGACTGCATCTACACAGCCCAAATTAATCACAACTGCATCTACACAGCCTGAACCATATCACAACTGCATCTACAAAGCCCAAACCAATCAGGACTGCATCTACAAAGCCCAAATGAATCAGGACTGCTTCTACACAGTTGAACCATACCACAACTGCATCAACACAGCCTGAACCATATCACAACTGCATCAACACAGCCCAAACCAATCAGGACTGCATCTACACAGCCTGAACCATGTCACAACTGCATCAACACAGCCCAAACCAATCACGACTGCATCTACAAAGCCCAAATGAATCACGACTGCTTCTACACAGTTGAACCATATCACAACTGCATCAACACAGCCCAAACCAATCAGGACTGCATCTACACAGCCTGAACCATATCACAACTGCATCAACACAGCCCAAACCAATCAGGACTGCATCTACACAGCCTGAACCATATCACAACTGCATCTACAAAGCCCAAACCAATCAGGACTGCATCTACACAGCCCAAACCAATCAGGACTGCATCTACACAGCCTGAACCATATCACAACTGCATCTACACAGCCTGAACCATATCACAACTGCATCTACACAGCCTGAACCATATCACAACTGCATCTACACAGCCTGAACCATATCACAACTGCATCTACACAGCCTGAACCATATCACAACTTCATCTACACAGTCTGAACCATATCACAACTGCATCTGCATAGCCTGAACCATATCACAACTGCATCTACACAGCCTGAACCATGTCACAACTGCATCAACACAGCCCAAACCAATCAGGACTGCATCTACACAGCCTGAACCATATCACAACTGCATCTACAAAGCTCAAACCAATCAGAACTGCATCTACAAAGCCCAGACCAATCAGGACTGCATCTACACAGCCTGAACCATATCATAACTGCATCAACACAGCCCAAACCAATCAGGACTGCATCTGCACAGTCTGAACCATATCACAACTGCATCTACAAAGCCCAAACCAATCAGGACTGCATCTACACAGCCTGAACCATATCACAACTGCATCTACACAGCCTAAACCATATCACAACTGCATCTACAAAGCCCAAACCAATCAGGTCTGCATCTACACAGCCTGAACCATATCACAACTGCATCTACAAAGCCCAAACCAATCAGGACTGCATCTACACAGCCTGAACCATATCACAAATGCATCTACAAAGCCAAAACCAATCAGGACTGCATCTACAAAGCCCAAACCAATCAGGACTGCATCTACACAGCATGAACCATATCACAACTGCATCTACAAAGCCCAAACCAATCAGGACTGCATCTACAAAGCCCAAACCAATCAGGACTGCATCTACACAGCCTGAACCATATCACAACTGCATCAACACAGCCCAAACCAATCAGGACTACATCTACACAGCCTGAACCATATCACAACTGCATCTACAAAGCACAAACCAATCAGGACTGCATCTACAAAGCCCAAATGAATCAGGACTGCTTCTACACAGTTGAACCATACCACAACTGCATCAACACAGCCTGAACCATATCACAACTGCATCAACACAGCCCAAACCAATCAGGACTGCATCTACACAGCCTGAACCATGTCACAACTGCATCAACACAGCCCAAACCAATCACGACTGCATCTACAAAGCCCAAATGAATCACGACTGCTTCTACACAGTTGAACCATATCACAACTGCATCAACACAGCCCAAACCAATCAGGACTGCATCTACACAGCCTGAACCATATCACAACTGCATCAACACAGCCCAAACCAATCAGGACTGCATCTACACAGCCTGAACCATATCACAACTGCATCTACAAAGCTCAAACCAATCAGAACTGCATCTACAAAGCCCAGACCAATCAGGACTGCATCTACACAGCCTGAACCATATCATAACTGCATCTACACAGCCTGAACCATATCACAACTGCATCAACAAAGCCCACACCAATCAGGACTGCATCTACAAAGCCCAAACCAATCAGGACTGCATCTACAAAGCCCAAATGAATCAGGACTGCTTCTACACAATTGAACCATATCACAACTGCATCAACACAGCCTGAACCATATCACAACTGCATCAACACAGCCCAAACCAATCAGGACTGCATCTACAAAGCCCAAATGAATCAGGACTGCTTCTACACAATTGAACCATATCACAACTGCATCAACACAGCCCGAACCATATCACAACTGCATCAACACAGCCCAAACCAATCAGGACTGTATCTACACAGCCTGAACCATATCACAACTGCATCAACACAGCCCAAACCAATCACGACTGCATCTACAAAGCCCAAATGAATCAGGACTGCTTCTACACAGTTGAACCATATCACAACTGCATCAACACAGCCCAAACCAATCAGGACTGCATCTTCACAGCCTGAACCATATCACAACTGCATCTACAAAGCCCAAACCAATCAGGACTGCATCTGCAAAGCCCAAACCAATCAGGACTGCATCTACACAGCCTGAACCATATCACAACTGCATCTACACAGTCTGAACCATATCACAACTGCATCAACACAGCCCAAACCAATCAGGACTGCATCTACACAGCCCAAACCAATCAGGACTGCATCTACACAGCCTGAACCATATCACAACTGCATCTACACAGCCTGAACCATATCACAACTGCATCTACACAGCCTGAACCATATCACAACTGCATCTACACAGCCTGAACCATATCACAACTGCATCTACACAGCCTGAACCATATCACAACTTCATCTACACAGTCTGAACCATATCACAACTGCATCTGCATAGCCTGAACCATATCACAACTGCATCTACACAGCCTGAACCATGTCAAAACTGCATCTACACAGCCTGAACCATATCACAACTGCATCAACACAGCCTGAACCATATCACAACTGCATCTACACAGCCTGAACCTATCAGGTCTGCATCTACACAGCCCGAACGAATCAGGACTGCATCTACACAGCCTGAACCATATCACAACTGCATCAACACAGCCTGAACCATATCACAACTGCATCTACACAGCCTGAACCTATCAGGACTGCATCTACACAGCCCGAACCTATCAGGACTGCATCTACACAGCCCAAATTAATCACAACTGCATCTACACAGCCTGAACCATATCACAACTGCATCTACAAAACCCAAACCAATCAGGACTGCATCTGCACAGCCTGAACCTATCAGGACTGCATCTACACATCCCGAACCTATCAGGACTGCATCTACACAGCCCGAACGAATCAGGACTGCATCTACACAGCCTGAACCAAATCACAACTGCATCAACACAGCCTGAACCATATCACAACTGCATCTACACAGCCTGAACCTATCAGGACTGCATCTACACAGCCCGAACCTATCAGGACTGCATCTACACAGCCCAAATTAATCACAACTGCATCTACACAGCCTGAACCATATCACAACTGCATCTACAAAACCCAAACCAATCAGGACTGCATCTGCACAGTCTGAACCATATCACAACTGCATCTACAAAGCCCAAACCAATCAGGACTGCATCTGCACAGTCTGAACCATATCACAACTGCATCTACACAGCCCGAACCTATCAGGACTGCATCTACGCAGCCCAAATTAATCACGACTGCATCTGCACAGCCCAAATTAATCACAACTGCATCTACACAGCCTGAACCATATCACAACTGCATCAACACAGCCCAAACCAATCAGGACTGCATCTGCACAGTCTGAACCATATCACAACTGCATCTACAAAGCCCAAACCAATCAGGACTGCATCTACACAGCCTGAACCATATCACAACTGCATCTACACAGCCTAAACCATATCACAACTGCATCTACAAAGCCCAAACCAATCAGGTCTGCATCTACACAGCCTGAACCATATCACAACTGCATCTACAAAGCCCAAACCAATCAGGACTGCATCTACACAGCCTGAACCATATCACAACTGCATCTACAAAGCCAAAACCAATCAGGACTGCATCTACAAAGCCCAAACCAATCAGGACTGCATCTACACAGCATGAACCATATCACAACTGCATCTACAAAGCCCAAACCAATCAGGACTGCATCTACAAAGCCCAAACCAATCAGAACTGCATCTACACAGCCTGAACCATATCACAACTGCATCAACACAGCCCAAACCAATCAGGACTACATCTACACCGCCTGAACCATATCACAACTGCATCTACAAAGCCCAAACCAATCAGGACTGCATCTACAAAGCCCAAATGAATCAGGACTGCTTCTACACAGTTGAACCATACCACAACTGCATCAACACAGCCTGAACCATATCACAACTGCATCAACACAGCCCAAACCAATCAGGACTGCATCTACACAGCCTGAACCATGTCACAACTGCATCAACACAGCCCAAACCAATCACGACTGCATCTACAAAGCCCAAATGAATCAGGACTGCTTCTACACAGCCTGAACCATATCATAACTGCATCTACACAGCCTGAACCATATCACAACTGCATCAACAAAGCCCACACCAATCAGGACTGCATCTACACAGCCTGAACCATATCACAACTGCATCAACACAGCCCAAACCAATCAGGACTGCATCTACACAGCCTGAACCATATCACAACTGCATCTACAAAGCTCAAACCAATCAGAACTGCATCTACAAAGCCCAGACCAATCAGGACTGCATCTACACAGCCTGAACCATATCATAACTGCATCTACACAGCCTGAACCATATCACAACTGCATCAACAAAGCCCACACCAATCAGGACTGCATCTACAAAGCCCAAACCAATCAGGACTGCATCTACAAAGCCCAAATGAATCAGGACTGCTTCTACACAATTGAACCATATCACAACTGCATCAACACAGCCTGAACCATATCACAACTGCATCAACACAGCCCAAACCAATCAGGACTGTATCTACAAAGCCCAAATGAATCAGGACTGCTTCTACACAATTGAACCATATCACAACTGCATCAACACAGCCCGAACCATATCACAACTGCATCAACACAGCCCAAACCAATCAGGACTGCATCTACACAGCCTGAACCATATCACAACTGCATCAACACAGCCCAAACCAATCACGACTGCATCTACAAAGCCCAAATGAATCAGGACTGCTTCTACACAGTTGAACCATATCACAACTGCATCAACACAGCCCAAACCAATGAGGACTGCATCTTCACAGCCTGAACCATATCACAACTGCATCTACAAAGCCCAAACCAATCAGGACTGCATCTGCAAAGCCCAAACCAATCAGGACTGCATCTACACAGCCTGAACCATATCACAACTGCATCTACACAGTCTGAACCATATCACAACTGCATCAACACAGCCCAAACCAATCAGGACTGCATCTACACAGCCCAAACCAATCAGGACTGCATCTACACAGCCTGAACCATGTCACAACTGCATCTACACAGCCTGAACCATATCACAACTGCATCTACACAGCCTGAACCATATCACAACTGCATCTACACAGCCTGAACCATGTCAAAACTGCATCTACACAGCCTGAACCATATCACAACTGCATCAACACAGCCTGAACCATATCACAAACTGCATCTACACAGCCTGAACCTATCAGGACTGCATCTACACAGCCCGAACGAATCAGGACTGCATCTGCACAGCCTGAACCTATCAGGACTGCATCTACACATCCCGAACCTATCAGGACTGCATCTACACAGCCCGAACGAATCAGGACTGCATCTACACAGCCTGAACCAAATCACAACTGCATCAACACAGCCTGAACCATATCACAACTGCATCTACACAGCCTGAACCTATCAGGACTGCATCTACACAGCCCGAACCTATCAGGACTGCATCTACACAGCCCAAATTAATCACAACTGCATCTACACAGCCTGAACCATATCACAACTGCATCTACAAAACCCAAACCAATCAGGACTGCATCTGCACAGTCTGAACCATATCACAACTGCATCTACAAAGCCCAAACCAATCAGGACTGCATCTGCACAGTCTGAACCATATCACAACTGCATCTACACAGCCCGAACCTATCAGGACTGCATCTACGCAGCCCAAATTAATCACGACTGCATCTGCACAGCCCAAATTAATCACAACTGCATCTACACAGCCTGAACCATATCACAACTGCATCAACACAGCCCAAACCAATCAGGACTGCATCTGCACAGTCTGAACCATATCACAACTGCATCTACAAAGCCCAAACCAATCAGGACTGCATCTACACAGCCTGAACCATATCACAACTGCATCTACACAGCCTAAACCATATCACAACTGCATCTACAAAGCCCAAACCAATCAGGTCTGCATCTACACAGCCTGAACCATATCACAACTGCATCTACAAAGCCCAAACCAATCAGGACTGCATCTACACAGCCTGAACCATATCACAACTGCATCTACAAAGCCAAAACCAATCAGGACTGCATCTACAAAGCCCAAACCAATCAGGACTGCATCTACACAGCATGAACCATATCACAACTGCATCTACAAAGCCCAAACCAATCAGGACTGCATCTACAAAGCCCAAACCAATCAGAACTGCATCTACACAGCCTGAACCATATCACAACTGCATCAACACAGCCCAAACCAATCAGGACTACATCTACACCGCCTGAACCATATCACAACTGCATCTACAAAGCCCAAACCAATCAGGACTGCATCTACAAAGCCCAAATGAATCAGGACTGCTTCTACACAGTTGAACCATACCACAACTGCATCAACACAGCCTGAACCATATCACAACTGCATCAACACAGCCCAAACCAATCAGGACTGCATCTACACAGCCTGAACCATGTCACAACTGCATCAACACAGCCCAAACCAATCACGACTGCATCTACAAAGCCCAAATGAATCAGGACTGCTTCTACACAGCCTGAACCATATCATAACTGCATCTACACAGCCTGAACCATATCACAACTGCATCAACAAAGCCCACACCAATCAGGACTGCATCTACACAGCCTGAACCATATCACAACTGCATCAACACAGCCCAAACCAATCAGGACTGCATCTACACAGCCTGAACCATATCACAACTGCATCTACAAAGCTCAAACCAATCAGAACTGCATCTACAAAGCCCAGACCAATCAGGACTGCATCTACACAGCCTGAACCATATCATAACTGCATCTACACAGCCTGAACCATATCACAACTGCATCAACAAAGCCCACACCAATCAGGACTGCATCTACAAAGCCCAAACCAATCAGGACTGCATCTACAAAGCCCAAATGAATCAGGACTGCTTCTACACAATTGAACCATATCACAACTGCATCAACACAGCCTGAACCATATCACAACTGCATCAACACAGCCCAAACCAATCAGGACTGTATCTACAAAGCCCAAATGAATCAGGACTGCTTCTACACAATTGAACCATATCACAACTGCATCAACACAGCCCGAACCATATCACAACTGCATCAACACAGCCCAAACCAATCAGGACTGCATCTACACAGCCTGAACCATATCACAACTGCATCAACACAGCCCAAACCAATCACGACTGCATCTACAAAGCCCAAATGAATCAGGACTGCTTCTACACAGTTGAACCATATCACAACTGCATCAACACAGCCCAAACCAATGAGGACTGCATCTTCACAGCCTGAACCATATCACAACTGCATCTACAAAGCCCAAACCAATCAGGACTGCATCTGCAAAGCCCAAACCAATCAGGACTGCATCTACACAGCCTGAACCATATCACAACTGCATCTACACAGTCTGAACCATATCACAACTGCATCAACACAGCCCAAACCAATCAGGACTGCATCTACACAGCCCAAACCAATCAGGACTGCATCTACACAGCCTGAACCATGTCACAACTGCATCTACACAGCCTGAACCAAATCACAACTGCATCTACACAGCCTGAACCATATCACAACTGCATCTACACAGCCTGAACCATGTCAAAACTGCATCTACACAGCCTGAACCATATCACAACTGCATCAACACAGCCTGAACCATATCACAAACTGCATCTACACAGCCTGAACCTATCAGGACTGCATCTACACAGCCCGAACGAATCAGGACTGCATCTACACAGCCTGAACCATATCACAACTGCATCAACACAGCCTGAACCATATCACAACTGCATCTACACAGCCTGAACCTATCAGGACTGCATCTACACAGCCCGAACCTATCAGGACTGCATCTACACAGCAAAAATTAATCACAACTGCATCTACACAGCCTGAACCATATCACAACTGCATCTACAAAACCCAAACCAATCAGGACTGCATCTGCACAGCCTGAACCTATCAGGACTGCATCTACACAGCCCGAACCTATCAGGACTGCATCTACACAGCCCGAACGAATCAGGACTGCATCTACACAGCCTGAACCAAATCACAACTGCAACAACACAGCCTGAACCATATCACAACTGCATCTACACAGCCTGAACCTATCAGGACTGCATCTACACAGCCCGAACCTATCAGGACTGCATCTACACAGCCCAAATTAATCACAACTGCATCTACACAGCCTGAACCATATCACAACTGCATCTACAAAACCCAAACCAATCAGGACTGCATCTGCACAGTCTGAACCATATCACAACTGCATCTACAAAGCCCAAACCAATCAGGACTGCATCTGCACAGTCTGAACCATATCACAACTGCATCTACACAGCCCGAACCTATCAGGACTGCATCTACACAGCCCAAATTATTCACGACTGCATCTGCACAGCCCAAATTAATCACAACTGCATCTACACAGCCTGAACTTTATCACAACTGCATCAACACAGCCCAAACCAATCAGGACTGCATCTGCACAGTCTGAACCATATCACAACTGCATCTACAAAGCCCAAACCAATCAGGACTGCATCTACACAGCCTGAACCATATCACAACTGCATCTACACAGCCTGAACCATATCACAACTGCATCTACAAAACCCAAACCAATCAGGGCTGCATCTGCACAGCCTGAACCTATCAGGACTGCATCTACACAGCCCGAACCTATCAGGACTGCATCTACACAGCCCGAACGAATCAGTACTGCATCTACACAGCCTGAACCAAATCACAACTGCATCAACACAGCCTGAACCATATCACAACTGCATCTACACAGCCTGAACCTATCAGGACTGCATCTACACAGCCCGAACCTATCAGGACTGCATCTACACAGCCCAAATTAATCACAACTGCATCTACACAGCCTGAACCATATCACAACTGCATCTACAAAACCCAAACCAATCAGGACTGCATCTACACAGCCTGAACCATATCACAACTGCATCTACACAGCCTGAACCATATCACAACTGCATCAACACAGCCCAAACCAATCAGGACTGCATCTGCACAGTCTGAACCATATCACAACTGCATCTACAAAGCCCAAACCAATCAGGACTGCATCTACACAGCCTGAACCATATCGCAACTGCATCTACACAGCCTAAACCATATCACAACTGCATCTACAAAGCCCAAACCAATCAGGTCTGCATCTACACAGCCTGAACCATATCACAACTGCATCTACAAAGCCCAAACCAATCAGGACTGCATCTACACAGCCTGAACCATATCACAACTGCATCTACAAAGCCAAAACCAATCAGGACTGCATCTACAAAGCCCAAACCAATCAGGACTGCATCTACACAGCATGAACCATATCACAACTGCATCTACAAAGCCCAAACCAATCAGGACTGCATCTACAAAGCCCAAACCAATCACCACTGCATCTACACAGCCTGAACCATATCACAACTGCATTAACACAGCCCAAACCAATCAGGACTACATCTACACAGCCTGAACCATATCACAACTGCATCTACAAAGCCCAAACCAATCAGGACTGCATCTACAAAGCCCAAATGAATCAGGACTGCTTCTACACAGTTGAACCATACCACAACTGCATCAACACAGCCTGAACCATATCACAACTGCATCAACACAGCCCAAACCAATCAGGACTGCATCTACACAGCCTGAACCATGTCACAACTGCATCAACACAGCCCAAACCAATCACGACTGCATCTACAAAGCCCAAATGAATCACGACTGCTTCTACACAGTTGAACCATATCACAACTGCATCAACACAGCCCAAACCAATCAGGACTGCATCTACACAGCCTGAACCATATCACAACTGCATCAACACAACCCAAACCAATCAGGACTGCATCTACACAGCCTGAACCATATCACAACTGCATCTACAAAGCTCAAACCAATCAGAACTGCATCTACAAAGCCCAGACCAATCAGGACTGCATCTACACAGCCTGAACCATATCATAACTGCATCTACACAGCCTGAACCATATCACAACTGCATCAACAAAGCCCACACCAATCAGTACTGCATCTACAAAGCCCAAACCAATCAGGACTGCATCTACAAAGCCCAAATGAATCAGGACTGCTTCTACACAATTGAACCATATCACAACTGCATCAACACAGCCTGAACCATATCACAACTGCATCTACAAAGCCCAAACCAATCAGGACTGCATCTGCAAAGCCCAAACCAATCAGGACTGCATCTACACAGCCTGAACCATATCACAACTGCATCTACACAGTCTGAACCATATCACAACTGCATCAACACAGCCCAAACCAATCAGGACTGCATCTACACAGCCCAAACCAATCAGGACTGCATCTACACAGCCTGAACCATGTCACAACTGCATCTACACAGCCTGAACCATATCACAACTGCATCTACACAGCCTGAACCATATCACAACTGCATCTACACAGCCTGAACCATGTCAAAACTGCATCTACACAGCCTGAACCATATCACAACTGCATCAACACAGCCTGAACCATATCACAACTGCATCTACACAGCCTGAACCTATCAGGTCTGCATCTACACAGCCCGAACGAATCAGGACTGCATCTACACAGCCTGAACCATATCACAACTGCATCAACACAGCCTGAACCATATCACAACTGCATCTACACAGCCTGAACCTATCAGGACTGCATCTACACAGCCCGAACCTATCAGGACTGCATCTACACAGCCCAAATTAATCACAACTGCATCTACACAGCCTGAACCATATCACAACTGCATCTACAAAACCCAAACCAATCAGGACTGCATCTGCACAGCCTGAACCTATCAGGACTGCATCTACACATCCCGAACCTATCAGGACTGCATCTACACAGCCCGAACGAATCAGGACTGCATCTACACAGCCTGAACCAAATCACAACTGCATCAACACAGCCTGAACCATATCACAACTGCATCTACACAGCCTGAACCTATCAGGACTGCATCTACACAGCCCGAACCTATCAGGACTGCATCTACACAGCCCAAATTAATCACAACTGCATCTACACAGCCTGAACCATATCACAACTGCATCTACAAAACCCAAACCAATCAGGACTGCATCTGCACAGTCTGAACCATATCACAACTGCATCTACAAAGCCCAAACCAATCAGGACTGCATCTGCACAGTCTGAACCATATCACAACTGCATCTACACAGCCCGAACCTATCAGGACTGCATCTACGCAGCCCAAATTAATCACGACTGCATCTGCACAGCCCAAATTAATCACAACTGCATCTACACAGCCTGAACCATATCACAACTGCATCAACACAGCCCAAACCAATCAGGACTGCATCTGCACAGTCTGAACCATATCACAACTGCATCTACAAAGCCCAAACCAATCAGGACTGCATCTACACAGCCTGAACCATATCACAACTGCATCTACACAGCCTAAACCATATCACAACTGCATCTACAAAGCCCAAACCAATCAGGTCTGCATCTACACAGCCTGAACCATATCACAACTGCATCTACAAAGCCCAAACCAATCAGGACTGCATCTACACAGCCTGAACCATATCACAACTGCATCTACAAAGCCAAAACCAATCAGGACTGCATCTACAAAGCCCAAACCAATCAGGACTGCATCTACACAGCATGAACCATATCACAACTGCATCTACAAAGCCCAAACCAATCAGGACTGCATCTACAAAGCCCAAACCAATCAGAACTGCATCTACACAGCCTGAACCATATCACAACTGCATCAACACAGCCCAAACCAATCAGGACTACATCTACACCGCCTGAACCATATCACAACTGCATCTACAAAGCCCAAACCAATCAGGACTGCATCTACAAAGCCCAAATGAATCAGGACTGCTTCTACACAGTTGAACCATACCACAACTGCATCAACACAGCCTGAACCATATCACAACTGCATCAACACAGCCCAAACCAATCAGGACTGCATCTACACAGCCTGAACCATGTCACAACTGCATCAACACAGCCCAAACCAATCACGACTGCATCTACAAAGCCCAAATGAATCAGGACTGCTTCTACACAGCCTGAACCATATCATAACTGCATCTACACAGCCTGAACCATATCACAACTGCATCAACAAAGCCCACACCAATCAGGACTGCATCTACACAGCCTGAACCATATCACAACTGCATCAACACAGCCCAAACCAATCAGGACTGCATCTACACAGCCTGAACCATATCACAACTGCATCTACAAAGCTCAAACCAATCAGAACTGCATCTACAAAGCCCAGACCAATCAGGACTGCATCTACACAGCCTGAACCATATCATAACTGCATCTACACAGCCTGAACCATATCACAACTGCATCAACAAAGCCCACACCAATCAGGACTGCATCTACAAAGCCCAAACCAATCAGGACTGCATCTACAAAGCCCAAATGAATCAGGACTGCTTCTACACAATTGAACCATATCACAACTGCATCAACACAGCCTGAACCATATCACAACTGCATCAACACAGCCCAAACCAATCAGGACTGTATCTACAAAGCCCAAATGAATCAGGACTGCTTCTACACAATTGAACCATATCACAACTGCATCAACACAGCCCGAACCATATCACAACTGCATCAACACAGCCCAAACCAATCAGGACTGCATCTACACAGCCTGAACCATATCACAACTGCATCAACACAGCCCAAACCAATCACGACTGCATCTACAAAGCCCAAATGAATCAGGACTGCTTCTACACAGTTGAACCATATCACAACTGCATCAACACAGCCCAAACCAATGAGGACTGCATCTTCACAGCCTGAACCATATCACAACTGCATCTACAAAGCCCAAACCAATCAGGACTGCATCTGCAAAGCCCAAACCAATCAGGACTGCATCTACACAGCCTGAACCATATCACAACTGCATCTACACAGTCTGAACCATATCACAACTGCATCAACACAGCCCAAACCAATCAGGACTGCATCTACACAGCCCAAACCAATCAGGACTGCATCTACACAGCCTGAACCATGTCACAACTGCATCTACACAGCCTGAACCATATCACAACTGCATCTACACAGCCTGAACCATATCACAACTGCATCTACACAGCCTGAACCATGTCAAAACTGCATCTACACAGCCTGAACCATATCACAACTGCATCAACACAGCCTGAACCATATCACAAACTGCATCTACACAGCCTGAACCTATCAGGACTGCATCTACACAGCCCGAACGAATCAGGACTGCATCTGCACAGCCTGAACCTATCAGGACTGCATCTACACATCCCGAACCTATCAGGACTGCATCTACACAGCCCGAACGAATCAGGACTGCATCTACACAGCCTGAACCAAATCACAACTGCATCAACACAGCCTGAACCATATCACAACTGCATCTACACAGCCTGAACCTATCAGGACTGCATCTACACAGCCCGAACCTATCAGGACTGCATCTACACAGCCCAAATTAATCACAACTGCATCTACACAGCCTGAACCATATCACAACTGCATCTACAAAACCCAAACCAATCAGGACTGCATCTGCACAGTCTGAACCATATCACAACTGCATCTACAAAGCCCAAACCAATCAGGACTGCATCTGCACAGTCTGAACCATATCACAACTGCATCTACACAGCCCGAACCTATCAGGACTGCATCTACGCAGCCCAAATTAATCACGACTGCATCTGCACAGCCCAAATTAATCACAACTGCATCTACACAGCCTGAACCATATCACAACTGCATCAACACAGCCCAAACCAATCAGGACTGCATCTGCACAGTCTGAACCATATCACAACTGCATCTACAAAGCCCAAACCAATCAGGACTGCATCTACACAGCCTGAACCATATCACAACTGCATCTACACAGCCTAAACCATATCACAACTGCATCTACAAAGCCCAAACCAATCAGGTCTGCATCTACACAGCCTGAACCATATCACAACTGCATCTACAAAGCCCAAACCAATCAGGACTGCATCTACACAGCCTGAACCATATCACAACTGCATCTACAAAGCCAAAACCAATCAGGACTGCATCTACAAAGCCCAAACCAATCAGGACTGCATCTACACAGCATGAACCATATCACAACTGCATCTACAAAGCCCAAACCAATCAGGACTGCATCTACAAAGCCCAAACCAATCAGAACTGCATCTACACAGCCTGAACCATATCACAACTGCATCAACACAGCCCAAACCAATCAGGACTACATCTACACCGCCTGAACCATATCACAACTGCATCTACAAAGCCCAAACCAATCAGGACTGCATCTACAAAGCCCAAATGAATCAGGACTGCTTCTACACAGTTGAACCATACCACAACTGCATCAACACAGCCTGAACCATATCACAACTGCATCAACACAGCCCAAACCAATCAGGACTGCATCTACACAGCCTGAACCATGTCACAACTGCATCAACACAGCCCAAACCAATCACGACTGCATCTACAAAGCCCAAATGAATCAGGACTGCTTCTACACAGCCTGAACCATATCATAACTGCATCTACACAGCCTGAACCATATCACAACTGCATCAACAAAGCCCACACCAATCAGGACTGCATCTACACAGCCTGAACCATATCACAACTGCATCAACACAGCCCAAACCAATCAGGACTGCATCTACACAGCCTGAACCATATCACAACTGCATCTACAAAGCTCAAACCAATCAGAACTGCATCTACAAAGCCCAGACCAATCAGGACTGCATCTACACAGCCTGAACCATATCATAACTGCATCTACACAGCCTGAACCATATCACAACTGCATCAACAAAGCCCACACCAATCAGGACTGCATCTACAAAGCCCAAACCAATCAGGACTGCATCTACAAAGCCCAAATGAATCAGGACTGCTTCTACACAATTGAACCATATCACAACTGCATCAACACAGCCTGAACCATATCACAACTGCATCAACACAGCCCAAACCAATCAGGACTGTATCTACAAAGCCCAAATGAATCAGGACTGCTTCTACACAATTGAACCATATCACAACTGCATCAACACAGCCCGAACCATATCACAACTGCATCAACACAGCCCAAACCAATCAGGACTGCATCTACACAGCCTGAACCATATCACAACTGCATCAACACAGCCCAAACCAATCACGACTGCATCTACAAAGCCCAAATGAATCAGGACTGCTTCTACACAGTTGAACCATATCACAACTGCATCAACACAGCCCAAACCAATGAGGACTGCATCTTCACAGCCTGAACCATATCACAACTGCATCTACAAAGCCCAAACCAATCAGGACTGCATCTGCAAAGCCCAAACCAATCAGGACTGCATCTACACAGCCTGAACCATATCACAACTGCATCTACACAGTCTGAACCATATCACAACTGCATCAACACAGCCCAAACCAATCAGGACTGCATCTACACAGCCCAAACCAATCAGGACTGCATCTACACAGCCTGAACCATGTCACAACTGCATCTACACAGCCTGAACCAAATCACAACTGCATCTACACAGCCTGAACCATATCACAACTGCATCTACACAGCCTGAACCATGTCAAAACTGCATCTACACAGCCTGAACCATATCACAACTGCATCAACACAGCCTGAACCATATCACAAACTGCATCTACACAGCCTGAACCTATCAGGACTGCATCTACACAGCCCGAACGAATCAGGACTGCATCTACACAACCTGAACCATATCACAACTGCATCAACACAGCCTGAACCATATCACAACTGCATCTACACAGCCTGAACCTATCAGGACTGCATCTACACAGCCCGAACCTATCAGGACTGCATCTACACAGCAAAAATTAATCACAACTGCATCTACACAGCCTGAACCATATCACAACTGCATCTACAAAACCCAAACCAATCAGGACTGCATCTGCACAGCCTGAACCTATCAGGACTGCATCTACACAGCCCGAACCTATCAGGACTGCATCTACACAGCCCGAACGAATCAGGACTGCATCTACACAGCCTGAACCAAATCACAACTGCAACAACACAGCCTGAACCATATCACAACTGCATCTACACAGCCTGAACCTATCAGGACTGCATCTACACAGCCCGAACCTATCAGGACTGCATCTACACAGCCCAAATTAATCACAACTGCATCTACACAGCCTGAACCATATCACAACTGCATCTACAAAACCCAAACCAATCAGGACTGCATCTGCACAGTCTGAACCATATCACAACTGCATCTACAAAGCCCAAACCAATCAGGACTGCATCTGCACAGTCTGAACCATATCACAACTGCATCTACACAGCCCGAACCTATCAGGACTGCATCTACACAGCCCAAATTATTCACGACTGCATCTGCACAGCCCAAATTAATCACAACTGCATCTACACAGCCTGAACTTTATCACAACTGCATCAACACAGCCCAAACCAATCAGGACTGCATCTGCACAGTCTGAACCATATCACAACTGCATCTACAAAGCCCAAACCAATCAGGACTGCATCTACACAGCCTGAACCATATCACAACTGCATCTACACAGCCTGAACCATATCACAACTGCATCTACAAAACCCAAACCAATCAGGGCTGCATCTGCACAGCCTGAACCTATCAGGACTGCATCTACACAGCCCGAACCTATCAGGACTGCATCTACACAGCCCGAACGAATCAGTACTGCATCTACACAGCCTGAACCAAATCACAACTGCATCAACACAGCCTGAACCATATCACAACTGCATCTACACAGCCTGAACCTATCAGGACTGCATCTACACAGCCCGAACCTATCAGGACTGCATCTACACAGCCCAAATTAATCACAACTGCATCTACACAGCCTGAACCATATCACAACTGCATCTACAAAACCCAAACCAATCAGGACTGCATCTACACAGCCTGAACCATATCACAACTGCATCTACACAGCCTGAACCATATCACAACTGCATCAACACAGCCCAAACCAATCAGGACTGCATCTGCACAGTCTGAACCATATCACAACTGCATCTACAAAGCCCAAACCAATCAGGACTGCATCTACACAGCCTGAACCATATCGCAACTGCATCTACACAGCCTAAACCATATCACAACTGCATCTACAAAGCCCAAACCAATCAGGTCTGCATCTACACAGCCTGAACCATATCACAACTGCATCTACAAAGCCCAAACCAATCAGGACTGCATCTACACAGCCTGAACCATATCACAACTGCATCTACAAAGCCAAAACCAATCAGGACTGCATCTACAAAGCCCAAACCAATCAGGACTGCATCTACACAGCATGAACCATATCACAACTGCATCTACAAAGCCCAAACCAATCAGGACTGCATCTACAAAGCCCAAACCAATCACCACTGCATCTACACAGCCTGAACCATATCACAACTGCATTAACACAGCCCAAACCAATCAGGACTACATCTACACAGCCTGAACCATATCACAACTGCATCTACAAAGCCCAAACCAATCAGGACTGCATCTACAAAGCCCAAATGAATCAGGACTGCTTCTACACAGTTGAACCATACCACAACTGCATCAACACAGCCTGAACCATATCACAACTGCATCAACACAGCCCAAACCAATCAGGACTGCATCTACACAGCCTGAACCATGTCACAACTGCATCAACACAGCCCAAACCAATCACGACTGCATCTACAAAGCCCAAATGAATCACGACTGCTTCTACACAGTTGAACCATATCACAACTGCATCAACACAGCCCAAACCAATCAGGACTGCATCTACACAGCCTGAACCATATCACAACTGCATCAACACAACCCAAACCAATCAGGACTGCATCTACACAGCCTGAACCATATCACAACTGCATCTACAAAGCTCAAACCAATCAGAACTGCATCTACAAAGCCCAGACCAATCAGGACTGCATCTACACAGCCTGAACCATATCATAACTGCATCTACACAGCCTGAACCATATCACAACTGCATCAACAAAGCCCACACCAATCAGTACTGCATCTACAAAGCCCAAACCAATCAGGACTGCATCTACAAAGCCCAAATGAATCAGGACTGCTTCTACACAATTGAACCATATCACAACTGCATCAACACAGCCTGAACCATATCACAACTGCATCTACAAAGCCCAAACCAATCAGGACTGCATCTGCAAAGCCCAAACCAATCAGGACTGCATCTACACAGCCTGAACCATATCACAACTGCATCTACACAGTCTGAACCATATCACAACTGCATCAACACAGCCCAAACCAATCAGGACTGCATCTACACAGCCCAAACCAATCAGGACTGCATCTACACAGCCTGAACCATGTCACAACTGCATCTACACAGCCTGAACCATATCACAACTGCATCTACACAGCCTGAACCATATCACAACTGCATCTACACAGCCTGAACCATGTCAAAACTGCATCTACACAGCCTGAACCATATCACAACTGCATCAACACAGCCTGAACCATATCACAAACTGCATCTACACAGCCTGAACCTATCAGGACTGCATCTACACAGCCCGAACGAATCAGGACTGCATCTACACAGCCTGAACCATATCACAACTGCATCAACACAGCCTGAACCATATCACAACTGCATCTACACAGCCTGAACCTATCAGGACTGCATCTACACAGCCCGAACCTATCAGGACTGCATCTACACAGCAAAAATTAATCACAACTGCATCTACACAGCCTGAACCATATCACAACTGCATCTACAAAGCCCAAACCAATCAGGACTGCATCTACACAGCCTGAACCATATCACAACTGCATCTACACAGCCTAAACCATATCACAACTGCATCAACACAGCCCAAACCAATCAGGACTGCATCTACACAGCCTGAACCATATCACAACTGCATATACAAAGCTCAAACCAATCAGAACTGCATCTACAAAGCCCAAACCAATCAGGACTGCATCTGCACAGCCTGAACCTATCAGGACTGCATCTACACAGCCCGAACCTATCAGGACTGCATCTACACAGCCCGAACGAATCAGGACTGCATCTACACAGCCTGAACCAAATCACAACTGCAACAACACAGCCTGAACCATATCACAACTGCATCTACACAGCCTGAACCTATCAGGACTGCATCTACACAGCCCGAACCTATCAGGACTGCATCTACACAGCCCAAATTAATCACAACTGCATCTACACAGCCTGAACCATATCACAACTGCATCTACAAAACCCAAACCAATCAGGACTGCATCTGCACAGTCTGAACCATATCACAACTGCATCTACAAAGCCCAAACCAATCAGGACTGCATCTGCACAGTCTGAACCATATCACAACTGCATCTACACAGCCCGAACCTATCAGGACTGCATCTACACAGCCCAAATTAATCACGACTGCATCTGCACAGCCCAAATTAATCACAACTGCATCTACACAGCCTGAACTTTATCACAACTGCATCAACACAGCCCAAACCAATCAGGACTGCATCTGCACAGTCTGAACCATATCACAACTGCATCTACAAAGCCCAAACCAATCAGGACTGCATCTACACAGCCTGAACCATATCACAACTGCATCTACACAGCCTGAACCATATCACAACTGCATCTACAAAACCCAAACCAATCAGGACTGCATCTGCACAGCCTGAACCTATCAGGACTGCATCTACACAGCCCGAACCTATCAGGTCTGCATCTACACAGCCCGAACGAATCAGTACTGCATCTACACAGCCTGAACCAAATCACAACTGCATCAACACAGCCTGAACCATATCACAACTGCATCTACACAGCCTGAACCTATCAGGACTGCATCTACACAGCCCGAACCTATCAGGACTGCATCTACACAGCCCAAATTAATCACAACTGCATCTACACAGCCTGAACCATATCACAACTGCATCTACAAAACCCAAACCAATCAGGACTGCATCTACACAGCCTGAACCATATCACAACTGCATCTACACAGCCTGAACCATATCACAACTGCATCAACACAGCCCAAACCAATCAGGACTGCATCTGCACAGTCTGAACCATATCACAACTGCATCTACAAAGCCCAAACCAATCAGGACTGCATCTACACAGCCTGAACCATATCACAACTGCATCTACACAGCCTAAACCATATCACAACTGCATCTACAAAGCCCAAACCAATCAGGTCTGCATCTACACAGCCTGAACCATATCACAACTGCATCTACAAAGCCCAAACCAATCAGGACTGCATCTACACAGCCTGAACCATATCACAACTGCATCTACAAAGCCAAAACCAATCAGGACTGCATCTACAAAGCCCAAACCAATCAGGACTGCATCTACACAGCATGAACCATATCACAACTGCATCTACAAAGCCCAAACCAATCAGGACTGCATCTACAAAGCCCAAACCAATCAGCACTGCATCTACACAGCCTGAACCATATCACAACTGCATTAACACAGCCCAAACCAATCAGGACTACATCTACACAGCCTGAACCATATCACAACTGCATCTACAAAGCCCAAACCAATCAGGACTGCTTCTACACAGTTGAACCATACCACAACTGCATCAACACAGCCTGAACCATATCACAACTGCATCAACACAGCCCAAACCAATCAGGACTGCATCTACACAGCCTGAACCATGTCACAACTGCATCAACACAGCCCAAACCAATCACGACTGCATCTACAAAGCCCAAATGAATCACGACTGCTTCTACACAGTTGAACCATATCACAACTGCATCAACACAGCCCAAACCAATCAGGACAGCATCTACACAGCCTGAACCATATCACAACTGCATCAACACAGCCCAAACCAATCAGGACTGCATCTACACAGCCTGAACCATATCACAACTGCATCTACAAAGCTCAAACCAATCAGAACTGCATCTACAAAGCCCAGACCAATCAGGACTGCATCTACACAGCCTGAACCATATCATAACTGCATCTACACAGCCTGAACCATATCACAACTGCATCAACAAAGCCCACACCAATCAGTACTGCATCTACAAAGCCCAAACCAATCAGGACTGCATCTACAAAGCCCAAATGAATCAGGACTGCTTCTACACAATTGAACCATATCACAACTGCATCAACACAGCCTGAACCATATCACAACTGCATCAACACAGCCCAAACCAATCAGGACTGCATCTACAAAGCCCAAATGAATCAGGACTGCTTCTACACAATTGAACCATATCACAACTGCATCAACACAGCCCGAACCATATCACAACTGCATCAACACAGCCCAAACCAATCAGGACTGCATCTACACAGCCTGAACCATATCACAACTGCATCAACACAGCCCAAACCAATCACGACTGCATCTACAAAGCCCAAATGAATCAGGACTTCTTCTACACAGCCTGAACCATATCATAACTGCATCTACACAGCCTGAACCATATCACAACTGCATCAACAAAGCCCACACCAATCAGGACTGCATCTACAAAGCCCAAACCAATCAGGACTGCATCTACAAAGCCCAAATGAATCAGGACTGCTTCTACACAATTGAACCATATCACAACTGCATCAACACAGCCTGAACCATATCACAACTGCATCAACACAGCCCAAACCAATCAGGACTGCATCTACAAAGCCCAAATGAATCAGGACTGCTTCTACACAATTGAACCATATCACAACTGCATCAACACAGCCCGAACCATATCACAACTGCATCAACACAGCCCAAACCAATCAGGACTGCATCTACACAGCCTGAACCATATCACAACTGCATCAACACAGCCCAAACCAATCACGACTGCATCTACAAAGCCCAAATGAATCAGGACTGCTTCTACACAGTTGAACCATATCACAACTGCATCAACACAGCCCAAACCAATCAGGACTGCATCTACACAGCCTGAACCATATCACAACTGCATCTACACAGCCCGAACCTATCAGGACTGCATCTACACAGCCCAAATTAATCACGACTGCATCTGCACAGCCCAAATTAATCACAACTGCATCTACACAGCCTGAACTTTATCACAACTGCATCAACACAGCCCAAACCAATCAGGACTGCATCTGCACAGTCTGAACCATATCACAACTGCATCTACAAAGCCCAAACCAATCAGGACTGCATCTACACAGCCTGAACCATATCACAACTGCATCTACACAGCCTGAACCATATCACAACTGCATCTACAAAACCCAAACCAATCAGGACTGCATCTGCACAGCCTGAACCTATCAGGACTGCATCTACACAGCCCGAACCTATCAGGACTGCATCTACACAGCCCGAACGAATCAGTACTGCATCTACACAGCCTGAACCAAATCACAACTGCATCAACACAGCCTGAACCATATCACAACTGCATCTACACAGCCTGAACCTATCAGGACTGCATCTACACAGCCCGAACCTATCAGGACTGCATCTACACAGCCCAAATTAATCACAACTGCATCTACACAGCCTGAACCATATCACAACTGCATCTACAAAACCCAAACCAATCAGGACTGCATCTACACAGCCTGAACCATATCACAACTGCATCTACACAGCCTGAACCATATCACAACTGCATCAACACAGCCCAAACCAATCAGGACTGCATCTGCACAGTCTGAACCATATCACAACTGCATCTACAAAGCCCAAACCAATCAGGACTGCATCTACACAGCCTGAACCATATCACAACTGCATCTACACAGCCTAAACCATATCACAACTGCATCTACAAAGCCCAAACCAATCAGGTCTGCATCTACACAGCCTGAACCATATCACAACTGCATCTACAAAGCCCAAACCAATCAGGACTGCATCTACACAGCCTGAACCATATCACAACTGCATCTACAAAGCCAAAACCAATCAGGACTGCATCTACAAAGCCCAAACCAATCAGGACTGCATCTACACAGCATGAACCATATCACAACTGCATCTACAAAGCCCAAACCAATCAGGACTGCATCTACAAAGCCCAAACCAATCAGCACTGCATCTACACAGCCTGAACCATATCACAACTGCATTAACACAGCCCAAACCAATCAGGACTACATCTACACAGCCTGAACCATATCACAACTGCATCTACAAAGCCCAAACCAATCAGGACTGCTTCTACACAGTTGAACCATACCGCAACTGCATCAACACAGCCTGAACCATATCACAACTGCATCAACACAGCCCAAACCAATCAGGACTGCATCTACACAGCCTGAACCATGTCACAACTGCATCAACACAGCCCAAACCAATCACGACTGCATCTACAAAGCCCAAATGAATCACGACTGCTTCTACACAGTTGAACCATATCACAACTGCATCAACACAGCCCAAACCAATCAGGACAGCATCTACACAGCCTGAACCATATCACAACTGCATCAACACAGCCCAAACCAATCAGGACTGCATCTACACAGCCTGAACCATATCACAACTGCATCTACAAAGCTCAAACCAATCAGAACTGCATCTACAAAGCCCAGACCAATCAGGACTGCATCTACACAGCCTGAACCATATCATAACTGCATCTACACAGCCTGAACCATATCACAACTGCATCAACAAAGCCCACACCAATCAGTACTGCATCTACAAAGCCCAAACCAATCAGGACTGCATCTACAAAGCCCAAATGAATCAGGACTGCTTCTACACAATTGAACCATATCACAACTGCATCAACACAGCCTGAACCATATCACAACTGCATCAACACAGCCCAAACCAATCAGGACTGCATCTACAAAGCCCAAATGAATCAGGACTGCTTCTACACAATTGAACCATATCACAACTGCATCAACACAGCCCGAACCATATCACAACTGCATCAACACAGCCCAAACCAATCAGGACTGCATCTACACAGCCTGAACCATATCACAACTGCATCAACACAGCCCAAACCAATCACGACTGCATCTACAAAGCCCAAATGAATCAGGACTTCTTCTACACAGCCTGAACCATATCATAACTGCATCTACACAGCCTGAACCATATCACAACTGCATCAACAAAGCCCACACCAATCAGGACTGCATCTACAAAGCCCAAACCAATCAGGACTGCATCTACAAAGCCCAAATGAATCAGGACTGCTTCTACACAATTGAACCATATCACAACTGCATCAACACAGCCTGAACCATATCACAACTGCATCAACACAGCCCAAACCAATGAGGACTGCATCTACAAAGCCCAAATGAATCAGGACTGCTTCTACACAATTGAACCATATCACAACTGCATCAACACAGCCCGAACCATATCACAACTGCATCAACACAGCCCAAACCAATCAGGACTGCATCTACACAGCCTGAACCATATCACAACTGCATCAACACAGCCCAAACCAATCACGACTGCATCTACAAAGCCCAAATGAATCAGGACTGCTTCTACACAGTTGAACCATATCACAACTGCATCAACACAGCCCAAACCAATCAGGACTGCATCTTCACAGCCTGAACCATATCACAACTGCATCTACAAAGCCCAAACCAATCAGGACTGCATCTACACAGCCCAAACCAATCAGGACTGCATCTACACAGCGTGAACCATATCACAACTGCATCTACACAGCCTGAACCATATCACAACTGCATCTACACAGCCTGAACCATATCACAACTGCATCTACACAGCCTGAACCATATCACAACTGCATCTACACAGCCTGAACCATATCACAACTTCATCTACACAGTCTGAACCATATCACAACTGCATCTGCATAGCCTGAACCATATCACAACTGCATCTACACAGCCTGAACCATGTCAAAACTGCATCTACACAGCCTGAACCACATCACAACTGCATCAACACAGCCCAAACCAATCACGACTGCATCTACAAAGCCCAAATGAATCACGACTGCTTCTACACAGTTGAACCATATCACAACTGCATCAACACAGCCCAAACCAAACAGGACTGCATCTACACAGCCTGAACCATATCACAACTGCATCTACAAAGCCCAAACCAATCAGGACTGCATCTACACAGCCTGAACCATATCACAACTGCATCTACACAGCCTAAACCATATCACAACTGCATCAACACAGCCCAAACCAATCAGGACTGCATCTACACAGCCTGAACCATATCACAACTGCATATACAAAGCTCAAACCAATCAGAACTGCATCTACAAAGCCCAGACCAATCAGGACTGCATCTACACAGCCTGAACCATATCATAACTGCATCTACACAGCCTGAACCATATCACAATTGCATCAACAAAGCCCACACCAATCAGGACTGCATCTACAAAGCCCAATCCAATCAGGACTGCATCTACAAAGCCCAAATGAATCAGGTCTGCTTCTACACAATTGAACCATATCACAACTGCATCAACACAGCCTGAACCATATCACAACTGCATCAACACAGCCCAAACCAATCAGGACTGCATCTACAAAGCCCAAATGAATCAGGACTGCTTCTACACAATTGAACCATATCACAACTGCATCAACACAGCCCGAACCATATCACAACTGCATCAACACAGCCCAAACCAATCAGGACTGCATCTACACAGCCTGAACCATATCACAACTGCATCAACACAGCCCAAACCAATCACGACTGCATCTCCAAAGCCCAAATGAATCAGGACTGCTTCTACACAGTTGAACCATATCACAACTGCATCAACACAGCCCAAACCAATCAGGACTGCATCTTCACAGCCTGAACCATATCACAACTGCATCTACAAAGCCCAAACCAATCAGAACTGCATCTGCAAAGCCCAAAGCAATCAGGACTGCATCTACACAGCCTGAACCATATCACAACTGAATCTACACAGTCTGAACCATATCACAACTGCATCAACACAGCCCAAACCAATCAGGACTGCATCTACACAGCCTGAACCATATCACAACTGCATCTACAAAGCCCAAACAAATCAAAACTGCATCTACACATCCTGAACCATCTACACCGTATGAGCCAGTCGTCCATGCAGAGTTCTAGTTTTACATTGTGCTAAAATCTTGAAGGTGAACAGGACTGCATCTACACAGCCTGAACCATATCACAACTGCATCTACACAGCCTGAACCATATCACAACTGCATCCACACAGCCTGAACCATATCACAACTGCATCCACACAGTCTGAACCATATCACAACTGCATCCACACAGTCTGAACCATATCACAACTGCATCTACACAGCCTGAACCTTATCACAACTGCATCTACACAGCCTGAACCATATCACAACTGCATCTACACAGCCTGAACTATATCACAACTGCATCTACACAGACAGAACCATATCACAACTGCATCTACACAGCCTGAACCATATCACAACTGCATCTACACAGCCCAAACCAATCAGGACTGCATCTACACAGCCTGAACCATATCACAACTGCATCTACACAGCCTGAACCATATCACAACTGCATCTACACAGCCTGAACCATATCACAACTGCATCTACACAGCCTGAACCATATCACAACTGCATCTACACAGCCTGAACCATATCACAACTTCGTCTACACAGTCTGAACCATATCACAACTGCATCTGCATAGCCTGAACCATATCACAACTGCATCAACACAGCCTGAACCATGTCACAACTGCATCTACATAGCCTGAACCATATCACAACTGCATCTACACAGCCTGAACCATATCACAACTGCATCTACACTGCCTGAACCATGTCATATCTGCATTTACACAGCCTGAACCATATCACAACTGCATCTACACATCCTGAACCATATCACAACTGCATCTACACAGTCTGAACCATATCACAACTGCATCTACACAGCCTGAACCATGTCACAACTGCATCTACACAGCCTGAACCACATCACAACTGCATCAACACAGCCTGAACCATATCACAACTGCATCTACACAGCCCAAACCAATCAGGACTGCATCTACACAGCCCAAACCAATCAGGACTGCATCTACACAGCCTGTACCATGTCACAACTGCATCTACACAGCCTGAACCATATCACAACTGCATCTACACAGCCTGAACCATATCACAACTGCATCTACACAGCCCAAACCAATCAGGACTGCATCTGCAGAGACCAAACCAATCAGGACTGCATCTACACAGCCTGAACCATATCACAACTGCATCTACACAGCCTGAACCATATCACAACTGCATCTACACAGCCTGAACCATATCACAACTGCATCTACACAGCCTGAACCATGTCACAACTGCATCTACACTGCCTGAACCATATCACAACTGCATCTACACAGCCTGAACCATATCACAACTGCATCTACACAGCCTGAACCATATCACAACTGCATCTAAACAGCCTGAACCATATCACAACTGCATCTACACAGCCCAAACCAATCAGGACTGCATCTACACAGCCTGAACCATATCACAACTGCATCTACACAGCCTGAACCATATCACAACTGCATCTACACAGCCTGAACCATATCACAACTGCATCTACACAGCCTGAACCATATCACAACTGCATCTACACAGCCTGAACCATAACACAACTTCATCTACACAGTCTGAACCATATCACAACTGCATCTGCATAGCCTGAACCATATCACAACTGCATCTACACAGCCTGAACCATGTCAAAACTGCATCTACACAGCCTGAACCACATCACAACTGCATCAACACAGCCTGAACCATATCACAACTGCATCTACACAGCCTGAACCATGTCACAACTGCATCTACATAGCCTGAACCATATCACAACTGCATCTACACAGCCTGAACCATATCACAACTGCATCTACACTGCCTGAACCATATCATATCTGCATTTACACAGCCTGAACCATATCACAACTGCATCTACACAGCCTGAACCATATCACAACTGCATCTACACAGTCTGAACAATATCACAACTGCATCTACACAGCCTGAACCATATCACAACTGCATCTACACAGCCTGAACCTATCAGGACTGCATCTACACAGCCCGAACCTATCAGGACTGCATCTACACAGCCCAAATTAATCACAACTGCATCTACACAGCCTGAACCATATCACAACTGCATCTACAAAACCCAAACCAATCAGGACTGCATCTGCACAGTCTGAACCATATCACAACTGCATCTACAAAGCCCAAACCAATCAGGACTGCATCTGCACAGTCTGAACCTATCAGGACTGCATCTACACAGCCCGAACCTATCAGGACTGCATCTACACAGCCCAAATTAATCACGACTGCATCTGCACAGCCCAAATTAATCACAATTGCATCTACACAGCCTGGACCATATCACAACTGCATCAACACAGCCCAAACCAATCAGGACTGCATCTGCACAGTCTGAACCATATCACAACTGCATCTACAAAGCCCAAACCAATCAGGACTGCATCTACACAGCCTGAACCATATCACAACTGCATCTACAAAGCCCAAACCAATCAGGTCTGCATCTACACAGCCTGAACCATATCACAACTGCATCTACAAAGCCCAAACCAATCAGGACTGCATCTACACAGCCTGAACCATATCACAACTGCATCTACAAAGCCAAAACCAATCAGGACTGCATCTACAAAGCCCAAACCAATCAGGACTGCATCTATACAGCATGAACCATATCACAACTGCATCTACAAAGCCCAAACCAATCAGGACTGCATCTACAAAGCCCAAACCAATCAGCACTGCATCTACACAGCCTGAACCATATCACAACTGCATTAACACAGCCCAAACCAATCAGGACTACATCTACACAGCCTGAACCATATCACAACTGCATCTACAAAGCCCAAACCAATCAGGACTGCATCTACAAAGCCCAAATGAATCAGGACTGCTTCTACACAGTTGAACCATACCACAACTGCATCAACACAGCCTGAACCATATCACAACTGCATCAACACAGCCCAAACCAATCAGGACTGCATCTACACAGCCTGAACCATGTCACAACTGCATCAACACAGCCCAAACCAATCACGACTGCATCTACAAAGCCCAAATGAATCACGACTGCTTCTACACAGTTGAACCATATCACAACTGCATCAACACAGCCCAAACCAATCAGGACAGCATCTACACAGCCTGAACCATATCACAACTGCATCAACACAGCCCAAACCAATCAGGACTGCATCTACACAGCCTGAACCATATCACAACTGCATCTACAAAGCTCAAACCAATCAGAACTGCATCTACAAAGCCCAGACCAATCAGGACTGCATCTACACAGCCTGAACCATATCATAACTGCATCTACACAGCCTGAACCATATCACAACTGCATCAACAAAGCCCACACCAATCAGTACTGCATCTACAAAGCCCAAACGAATCAGGACTGCATCTACAAAGCCCAAATGAATCAGGACTGCTTCTACACAATTGAACCATATCACAACTGCATCAACACAGCCTGAACCATATCACAACTGCATCAACACAGCCCAAACCAATCAGGACTGCATCTACAAAGCCCAAATGAATCAGGACTGCTTCTACACAATTGAACCATATCACAACTGCATCAACACAGCCCGAACCATATCACAACTGCATCAACACAGCCCAAACCAATCAGGACTGCATCTACACAGCCTGAACCATATCACAACTGCATCAACACAGCCCAAACCAATCACGACTGCATCTACAAAGCCCAAATGAATCAGGACTGCTTCTACACAGCCTGAACCATATCATAACTGCATCTACACAGCCTGAACCATATCACAACTGCATCAACAAAGCCCACACCAATCAGGACTGCATCTACAAAGCCCAAACCAATCAGGACTGCATCTACAAAGCCCAAATGAATCAGGACTGCTTCTACACAATTGAACCATATCACAACTGCATCAACACAGCCTGAACCATATCACAACTGCATCAACACAGCCCAAACCAATCAGGACTGCATCTACAAAGCCCAAATGAATCAGGACTGCTTCTACACAATTGAACCATATCACAACTGCATCAACACAGCCCGAACCATATCACAACTGCATCAACACAGCCCAAACCAATCAGGACTGCATCTACACAGCCTGAACCATATCACAACTGCATCAACACAGCCCAAACCAATCACGACTGCATCTACAAAGCCCAAATAAATCAGGACTGCTTCTACACAGTTGAACCATATCACAACTGCATCAACACAGCCCAAACCAATCAGGACTGCATCTTCACAGCCTGAACCATATCACAACTGCATCTACAAAGCCCAAACCAATCAGGACTGCATCTACACAGCCCAAACCAATCAGGACTGCATCTACACAGCCTGAACCATATCACAACTGCATCTACACAGCCTGAACCATATCACAACTGCATCTACACAGCCTGAACCATATCACAACTGCATCTACACAGCCTGAACCATATCACAACTGCATCTAAACAGCCTGAACCATATCACAACTGCATCTACACAGCCCAAACCAATCAGGACTGCATCTACACAGCCTGAACCATATCACAACTGCATCTACACAGCCTGAACCATATCACAACTGCATCTACACAGCCTGAACCATATCACAACTGCATCTACACAGCCTGAACCATATCACAACTGCATCTACACAGCCTGAACCATAACACAACTTCATCTACACAGTCTGAACCATATCACAACTGCATCTGCATAGCCTGAACCATATCACAACTGCATCTACACAGCCTGAACCATGTCAAAACTGCATCTACACAGCCTGAACCACATCACAACTGCATCAACACAGCCTGAACCATATCACAACTGCATCTACACAGCCTGAACCATGTCACAACTGCATCTACATAGCCTGAACCATATCACAACTGCATCTACACAGCCTGAACCATATCACAACTGCATCTACACTGCCTGAACCATATCATATCTGCATTTACACAGCCTGAACCATATCACAACTGCATCTACACAGCCTGAACCATATCACAACTGCATCTACACAGTCTGAACAATATCACAACTGCATCTACACAGCCTGAACCATATCACAACTGCATCTACACAGCCTGAACCTATCAGGACTGCATCTACACAGCCCGAACCTATCAGGACTGCATCTACACAGCCCAAATTAATCACAACTGCATCTACACAGCCTGAACCATATCACAACTGCATCTACAAAACCCAAACCAATCAGGACTGCATCTGCACAGTCTGAACCATATCACAACTGCATCTACAAAGCCCAAACCAATCAGGACTGCATCTGCACAGTCTGAACCTATCAGGACTGCATCTACACAGCCCGAACCTATCAGGACTGCATCTACACAGCCCAAATTAATCACGACTGCATCTGCACAGCCCAAATTAATCACAATTGCATCTACACAGCCTGGACCATATCACAACTGCATCAACACAGCCCAAACCAATCAGGACTGCATCTGCACAGTCTGAACCATATCACAACTGCATCTACAAAGCCCAAACCAATCAGGACTGCATCTACACAGCCTGAACCATATCACAACTGCATCTACAAAGCCCAAACCAATCAGGTCTGCATCTACACAGCCTGAACCATATCACAACTGCATCTACAAAGCCCAAACCAATCAGGACTGCATCTACACAGCCTGAACCATATCACAACTGCATCTACAAAGCCAAAACCAATCAGGACTGCATCTACAAAGCCCAAACCAATCAGGACTGCATCTACACAGCATGAACCATATCACAACTGCATCTACAAAGCCCAAACCAATCAGGACTGCATCTACAAAGCCCAAACCAATCAGCACTGCATCTACACAGCCTGAACCATATCACAACTGCATTAACACAGCCCAAACCAATCAGGACTACATCTACACAGCCTGAACCATATCACAACTGCATCTACAAAGCCCAAACCAATCAGGACTGCATCTACAAAGCCCAAATGAATCAGGACTGCTTCTACACAGTTGAACCATACCACAACTGCATCAACACAGCCTGAACCATATCACAACTGCATCAACACAGCCCAAACCAATCAGGACTGCATCTACACAGCCTGAACCATGTCACAACTGCATCAACACAGCCCAAACCAATCACGACTGCATCTACACAGCCTGAACCATATCACAACTGCATCAACACAGCCCAAACCAATCAGGACTGCATCTACACAGCCTGAACCATATCACAACTGCATCTACAAAGCTCAAACCAATCAGAACTGCATCTACAAAGCCCAGACCAATCAGGACTGCATCTACACAGCCTGAACCATATCATAACTGCATCTACACAGCCTGAACCATATCACAACTGCATCAAAAAAGCCCACACCAATCAGTACTGCATCTACAAAGCCCAAACGAATCAGGACTGCATCTACAAAGCCCAAATGAATCAGGACTGCTTCTACACAATTGAACCATATCACAACTGCATCAACACAGCCTGAACCATATCACAACTGCATCAACACAGCCCAAACCAATCAGGACTGCATCTACAAAGCCCAAATGAATCAGGACTGCTTCTACACAATTGAACCATATCACAACTGCATCAACACAGCCCGAACCATATCACAACTGCATCAACACAGCCCAAACCAATCAGGACTGCATCTACACAGCCTGAACCATATCACAACTGCATCAACACAGCCCAAACCAATCACGACTGCATCTACAAAGCCCAAATGAATCAGGACTGCTTCTACACAGCCTGAACCATATCATAACTGCATCTACACAGCCTGAACCATATCACAACTGCATCAACAAAGCCCACACCAATCAGGACTGCATCTACAAAGCCCAAACCAATCAGGACTGCATCTACAAAGCCCAAATGAATCAGGACTGCTTCTACACAATTGAACCATATCACAACTGCATCAACACAGCCTGAACCATATCACAACTGCATCAACACAGCCCAAACCAATCAGGACTGCATCTACAAAGCCCAAATGAATCAGGACTGCTTCTACACAATTGAACCATATCACAACTGCATCAACACAGCCCGAACCATATCACAACTGCATCAACACAGCCCAAACCAATCAGGACTGCATCTACACAGCCTGAACCATATCACAACTGCATCAACACAGCCCAAACCAATCACGACTGCATCTACAAAGCCCAAATAAATCAGGACTGCTTCTACACAGTTGAACCATATCACAACTGCATCAACACAGCCCAAACCAATCAGGACTGCATCTTCACAGCCTGAACCATATCACAACTGCATCTACAAAGCCCAAACCAATCAGGACTGCATCTACACAGCCCAAACCAATCAGGACTGCATCTACACAGCCTGAACCATATCACAACTGCATCTACACAGCCTGAACCATATCACAACTGCATCTACACAGCCTGAACCATATCACAACTGCATCTACACAGCCTGAACCATATCACAACTGCATCTACACAGCCTGAACCATATCACAACTTCATCTACACAGTCTGAACCATATCGCAACTGCATCTGCATAGCCTGAACCATATCACAACTGCATCTACACAGCCTGAACCATGTCAAAACTGCATCTACACAGCCTGAACCACATCACAACTGCATCAACACAGCCCAAACCAATCACGACTGCATCTACAAAGCCCAAATGAATCACGACTGCTTCTACACAGTTGAACCATATCACAACTGCATCAACACAGCCCAAACCAAACAGGACTGCATCTACACAGCCTGAACCATATCACAACTGCATCTACAAAGCCCAAACCAATCAGGACTGCATCTACACAGCCTGAACCATATCACAACTGCATCTACACAGCCTAAACCATATCACAACTGCATCAACACAGCCCAAACCAATCAGGACTGCATCTACACAGCCTGAACCATATCACAACTGCATATACAAAGCTCAAACCAATCAGAACTGCATCTACAAAGCCCAGACCAATCAGGACTGCATCTACACAGCCTGAACCATATCATAACTGCATCTACACAGCCTGAACCATATCACAATTGCATCAACAAAGCCCACACCAATCAGGACTGCATCTACAAAGCCCAAACCAATCAGGACTGCATCTACAAAGCCCAAATGAATCAGGTCTGCTTCTACACAATTGAACCATATCACAACTGCATCAACACAGCCTGAACCATATCACAACTGCATCAACACAGCCCAAACCAATCAGGACTGCATCTACAAAGCCCAAATGAATCAGGACTGCTTCTACACAATTGAACCATATCACAACTGCATCAACACAGCCCGAACCATATCACAACTGCATCAACACAGCCCAAACCAATCAGGACTGCATCTACACAGCCTGAACCATATCACAACTGCATCAACACAGCCCAAACCAATCACGACTGCATCTCCAAAGCCCAAATGAATCAGGACTGCTTCTACACAGTTGAACCATATCACAACTGCATCAACACAGCCCAAACCAATCAGGACTGCATCTTCACAGCCTGAACCATATCACAACTGCATCTACAAAGCCCAAACCAATCAGAACTGCATCTGCAAAGCCCAAAGCAATCAGGACTGCATCTACACAGCCTGAACCATATCACAACTGAATCTACACAGTCTGAACCATATCACAACTGCATCAACACAGCCCAAACCAATCAGGACTGCATCTACACAGCCTGAACCATATCACAACTGCATCTACAAAGCCCAAACAAATCAAAACTGCATCTACACATCCTGAACCATCTACACCGTATGAGCCAGTCGTCCATGCAGAGTTCTAGTTTTACATTGTGCTAAAATCTTGAAGGTGAACAGGACTGCATCTACACAGCCTGAACCATATCACAACTGCATCTACACAGCCTGAACCATATCACAACTGCATCCACACAGCCTGAACCATATCACAACTGCATCCACACAGTCTGAACCATATCACAACTGCATCCACACAGTCTGAACCATATCACAACTGCATCTACACAGCCTGAACCTTATCACAACTGCATCTACACAGCCTGAACCATATCACAACTGCATCTACACAGCCTGAACTATATCACAACTGCATCTACACAGACAGAACCATATCACAACTGCATCTACACAGCCTGAACCATATCACAACTGCATCTACACAGCCCAAACCAATCAGGACTGCATCTACACAGCCTGAACCATATCACAACTGCATCTACACAGCCTGAACCATATCACAACTGCATCTACACAGCCTGAACCATATCACAACTGCATCTACACAGCCTGAACCATATCACAACTGCATCTACACAGCCTGAACCATATCACAACTTCGTCTACACAGTCTGAACCATATCACAACTGCATCTGCATAGCCTGAACCATATCACAACTGCATCAACACAGCCTGAACCATGTCACAACTGCATCTACATAGCCTGAACCATATCACAACTGCATCTACACAGCCTGAACCATATCACAACTGCATCTACACTGCCTGAACCATGTCATATCTGCATTTACACAGCCTGAACCATATCACAACTGCATCTACACATCCTGAACCATATCACAACTGCATCTACACAGTCTGAACCATATCACAACTGCATCTACACAGCCTGAACCATGTCACAACTGCATCTACACAGCCTGAACCACATCACAACTGCATCAACACAGCCTGAACCATATCACAACTGCATCTACACAGCCCAAACCAATCAGGACTGCATCTACACAGCCCAAACCAATCAGGACTGCATCTACACAGCCTGTACCATGTCACAACTGCATCTACACAGCCTGAACCATATCACAACTGCATCTACACAGCCTGAACCATATCACAACTGCATCTACACAGCCCAAACCAATCAGGACTGCATCTGCAGAGCCCAAACCAATCAGGACTGCATCTACACAGCCTGAACCATATCACAACTGCATCTACACAGCCTGAACCATATCACAACTGCATCTACACAGCCTGAACCATATCACAACTGCATCTACACAGCCTGAACCATGTCACAACTGCATCTACACTGCCTGAACCATATCACAACTGCATCTACACAGCCTGAACCATATCACAATTGCATCTACACAGCCTGAACCATATCACAACTGCATCTAAACAGCCTGAACCATATCACAACTGCATCTACACAGCCCAAACCAATCAGGACTGCATCTACACAGCCTGAACCATATCACAACTGCATCTACACAGCCTGAACCATATCACAACTGCATCTACACAGCCTGAACCATATCACAACTGCATCTACACAGCCTGAACCATATCACAACTGCATCTACACAGCCTGAACCATAACACAACTTCATCTACACAGTCTGAACCATATCACAACTGCATCTGCATAGCCTGAACCATATCACAACTGCATCTACACAGCCTGAACCATGTCAAAACTGCATCTACACAGCCTGAACCACATCACAACTGCATCAACACAGCCTGAACCATATCACAACTGCATCTACACAGCCTGAACCATGTCACAACTGCATCTACATAGCCTGAACCATATCACAACTGCATCTACACAGCCTGAACCATATCACAACTGCATCTACACTGCCTGAACCATATCATATCTGCATTTACACAGCCTGAACCATATCACAACTGCATCTACACAGTCTGAACCATATCACAACTGCATCTACACAGTCTGAACAATATCACAACTGCATCTACACAGCCTGAACCATATCACAACTGCATCTACACAGCCTGAACCTATCAGGACTGCATCTACACAGCCCGAACCTATCAGGACTGCATCTACACAGCCCAAATTAATCACAACTGCATCTACACAGCCTGAACCATATCACAACTGCATCTACAAAACCCAAACCAATCAGGACTGCATCTGCACAGTCTGAACCATATCACAACTGCATCTACAAAGCCCAAACCAATCAGGACTGCATCTGCACAGTCTGAACCTATCAGGACTGCATCTACACAGCCCGAACCTATCAGGACTGCATCTACACAGCCCAAATTAATCACGACTGCATCTGCACAGCCCAAATTAATCACAACTGCATCTACACAGCCTGGACCATATCACAACTGCATCAACACAGCCCAAACCAATCAGGACTTCATCTGCACAGTCTGAACCATATCACAACTGCATCTACAAAGCCCAAACCAATCAGGACTGCATCTACACAGCCTGAACCATATCACAACTGCATCTACAAAGCCCAAACCAATCAGGTCCGCATCTACACAGCCTGAACCATATCACAACTGCATCTACAAAGCCCAAACCAATCAGGACTGCATCTACAAAGCCCAAGTGAAACAGGACTGCTTCTACACAGTTGAACCATACCACAACTGCATAAATACAGCCTGAACCATATCACAACTGCATCAACACAGCCCAAACCAATCAGGACTGCATCTACACAGCCTGAACCATGTCACAACTGCATCAACACAGCCCAAACCAATCACGACTGCATCTACAAAGCCCAAATGAATCACGACTGCTTCTACACAGTTGAACCATATCACAACTGCATCAACACAGCCCAAACCAATCAGGACTGCATCTACGCAGCCTGAACCATATCACAACTGCATCTACAAAGCCCAAACCAATCAGGACTGCATCTACACAGCCTGAACCATATCACAACTGCATCTACAAAGCCCAAACCAATCAGGACTGCATCTACAAAGCCCAAACCAATCAGGACTGCATCTACACAGCCTGAACCATATCACAACTGCATCTACAAAGCCCAAACCAATCAGGACTGCATCTACAAAGCCCAAACCAATCAGGACTGCATCTACACAGCCTGAACCATATCACAACTGCATCAACACAGCCCAAACCAATCAGGACTACATCTACACAACCTGAACCATATCACAACTGCATCTACAAAGCCCAAACCAATCAGGACTGCATCTACAAAGCCCATACCAATCAGGACTGCATCTACACAACCTGAACCATATCACAACTGCATCTACACAGCCTAAACCATATCACAACTGCATCAACACAGCCCAAACCAATCAGGACTGCATCTACACAGCCTGAACCATATCACAACTGCATCAACAAAGCCCACACCAATCAGGACTGCATCTACAAAGCCCAAACCAATCAGGACTGCATCTACAAAGCCCAAATGAATCAGGACTGCTTCTACACAATTGAACCATATCACAACTGCATCAACACAGCCTGAACCATATCACAACTGCATCAACACAGCCCAAACCAATCAGGACTGCATCTACAAAGCCCAAATGAATCAGGACTGCATCTACACAATTGAACCATATCACAACTGCATCAACACAGCCCGAACCATATCACAACTGCATCAACACAGCCCAAACCAATCAGGACTGCATCTACACAGCCTGAACCATATCACAACTGCATCAACACAGCCCAAACCAATCACGACTGCATCTACAAAGCCCAAATGAATCAGGACTGCTTCTACACAGTTGAACCATATCGCAACTGCATCAACACAGCCCAAACCAATCAGGACTGCATCTTCACAGCCTGAACCATATCACAACTGCATCTACAAAGCCCAAACCAATCCGGACTGCATCTGCAAAGCCCAAACCAATCAGGACTGCATCTACACAGCCTGAACCATATCACAACTGCATCTACACAGTCTTAACCATATCACAACTGCATCAACACAGCCCAAACCAATCAGGACTGCATCTACACAGCCTGAACCATATCACAACTGCATCTACAAAGCCCAAACAAATCAAGACTGCATCTACACATCCTGAACCATCTACACCGTATGAGCCAGTCGTCCATGCAGAGTTCTAGTTTTACATTGTGCTAAAATCTTGAAGGTGAACAGGACTGCATCTACACAGCCTGAACCATATCACAACTGCATCTACATAGCCTGAACCATATCACAACTGCATCTACACAGCCTGAACCATATCACAACTGCATCTACACTGCCTGAACCATATCATATCTGCATTTACACAGCCTGAACCATATCACAACTGCATCTACACAGCCTGAACCATATCACAACTGCATCTACACAGTCTGAACCATATCACAACTGCATCTACACAGCCTGAACCATGTCACAACTGCATCTACACAGCCTGAACCACATCACAACTGCATCAACACAGCCTGAACCATATCACAACTGCATCTACGCAGCCCAAACCAATCAGGACTGCATCTACACAGCCCAAACCAATCAGGACTGCATCTACACAGCCTGTACCATGTCACAACTGCATCTACACAGCCTGAACCATATCACAACTGCATCTACACAGCCTGAAACATATCACAACTGCATCTACACAGCCCAAACCAATCAGGACTGCATCTACAGAGCCCAAACCAATCAGGACTGCATCTACACAGCCTGAACCATATCACAACTGCATCTACACAGCCTGAACCATATCACAACTGCATCTACACAGCCTGAACCATATCACAACTGCATCTACACTGCCTGAACCATATCACAACTGCATCTACACAGCCTGAACCATATCACAACTGCATCTACACAGCCTGAACCATATCACAACTGCATCTAAACAGCCTGAACCATATCACAACTGCATCTACACAGCCCAAACCAATCAGGACTGCATCTACACAGCCTGAACCATATCACAACTGCATCTACACAGCCTAAACCATATCACAACTGCATCTACACAGCCTGAACCATATCACAACTGCATCTACACAGGCTGAACCACATCACAACTGCATCTACACAGCCTGAACCATATCACAACTTCATCTACACAGTCTGAACCATATCACAACTGCATCTGTATAGCCTGAACCATATCACAACTGCATCTACACAGCCTGAACCATGTCAAAACTGCATCTACACAGCCTGAACCACATCACAACTGCATCAACACAGCCTGAACCATGTCACAACTGCATCTACATAGCCTGAACCATATCACAACTGCATCTACACAGCCTGAACCATATCACAACTGCATCTACACTGCCTGAACCATATCATATCTGCATTTACACAGCCTGAACCATATCACAACTGCATCTACACAGCCTGAACCATATCACAACTGCATCTACACAGTCTGAACCATATCACAACTGCATCTACACAGCCTGAACCATATCACAACTGCATCTACACAGCCTGAACCTATCAGGACTGCATCTACACAGCCCGAACCTATCAGGACTGCATCTACACAGCCCAAATTAATCACAACTGCATCTACACAGCCTAAACCATATCACAACTGCATCAACACAGCCCAAACCAATCAGGACTACATCTACACAGCCTGAACCATATCACAACTGCATCTACAAAGCCCAAACCAATCAGGACTGCATCTACAAAGCCCAAATGAATCAGGACTGCTTCTACACAGTTGAACCATACCACAACTGCATCAACACAGCCTGAACCATATCACAACTGCATCAACACAGCCCAAACCAATCAGGACTGCATCTACACAGCCTGAACCATGTCACAACTGCATCAACACAGCCCAAACCAATCACGACTGCATCTACAAAGCCCAAATGAATCACGACTGCTTCTACACAGTTGAACCATATCACAACTGCATCAACACAGCCCAAACCAATCAGGACTGCATCTACATAGCCTGAACCATATCACAACTGCATCAACACAGCCCAAACCAATCAGGACTGCATCTACACAGCCTAAACCATATCACAACTGCATCTACAAAGCTCAAACCAATCAGAACTGCATCTACAAAGCCCAGACCAATCAGGACTGCATCTACACAGCCTGAACCATATCATAACTGCATCTACACAGCCTGAACCATATCACAACTGCATCAACAAAGCCCACACCAATCAGGACTGCATCTACAAAGCCCAAACCAATCAGGACTGCATCTACAAAGCCCAAATGAATCAGGACTGCTTCTACACAATTGAACCATATCACAACTGCATCAACACAGCCTGAACCATATCACAACTGCATCAACACAGCCCAAACCAATCAGGACTGCATCTACAAAGCCCAAATGAATCAGGACTGCTTCTACACAATTGAACCATATCACAACTGCATCAACACAGCCCGAACCATATCACAACTGCATCAACACAGCCCAAACCAATCAGGACTGCATCTACACAGCGTGAACCATATCACAACTGCATCAACACAGCCCAAACCAATCAGGACTACATCTACACAGCCTGAACCATATCACAACTGCATCTACAAAGCCCAAACCAATCAGGACTGCATCTACAAAGCCCAAATGAATCAGGACTGCTTCTACACAGTTGAACCATACCACAACTGCATCAACACAGCCTGAACCATATCACAACTGCATCAACACAGCCCAAACCAATCAGGACTGCATCTACACTGCCTGAACCATGTCACAACTGCATCAACACAGCCCAAACCAATCACGACTGCATCTACAAACCCCAAATGAATCACGACTGCTTCTACACAGTTGAACCATATCACAACTGCATCAACACAGCCCAAACCAATCAGGACTGCATCTACACAGCCTGAACCATATCACAACTGCATCAACACAGACCAAACCAATCAGGACTGCATCTACACAGCCTGAACCATATCACAACTGCATCTACAAAGCTCAAACCAATCAGAACTGCATCTACAAAGCCCAGACCAATCAGGACAGCATCTACACAGCCTGAACCATATCATAACTGCATCAACACAGCCCAAACCAATCAGGACTGCATCTGCACAGTCTGAACCATATCACAACTGCATCTACAAAGCCCAAACCAATCAGGACTGCATCTACACAGCCTGAACCATATCACAACTGCATCTACACAGCCTAAACCATATCACAACTGCATCTACAAAGCCCAAACCAATCAGGTCTGCATCTACACAGCCTGAACCATATCACAACTGCATCTACAAAGCCCAAACCAATCAGGACTGCATCTACACAGCCTGAACCATATCACAACTGCATCTACAAAGCCAAAACCAATCAGGACTGCATCTACAAAGCCCAAACCAATCAGGACTGCATCTACACAGCATGAACCATATCACAACTGCATCTACAAAGCCCAAACCAATCAGGACTGCATCTACAAAGCCCAAACCAATCAGGACTGCATCTACACAGCCTGAACCATATCACAACTGCATCAACACAGCCCAAACCAATCAGGATTACATCTACACAGCCTGAACCATATCACAACTGCATCTACAAAGCCCAAACCAATCAGGACTGCATCTACAAAGCCCAAATGAATCAGGACTGCTTCTACACAATTGAACCATATCACAACTGCATCAACACAGCCTGAACCATATCACAACTGCATCAACACAGCCCAAACCAATCAGGACTGCATCTACAAAGCCCAAATGAATCAGGACTGCTTCTACACAATTGAACCATATCACAACTGCATCAACACAGCCCGAACCATATCACAACTGCATCAACACAGCCCAAACCAATCAGGACTGCATCTACACAGCCTGAACCATATCACAACTGCATCAACACAGCCCAAACCAATCAGGACTACATCTACACAGCCTGAACCATATCACAACTGCATCTACAAAGCCCAAACCAATCAGGACTGCATCTACAAAGCCCAAATGAATCAGGACTGCTTCTACACAGTTGAACCATACCACAACTGCATCAACACAGCCTGAACCATATCACAACTGCATCAACACAGCCCAAACCAATCAGGACTGCATCTACACTGCCTGAACCATGTCACAACTGCATCAACACAGCCCAAACCAATCACGACTGCATCTACAAACCCCAAATGAATCACGACTGCTTCTACACAGTTGAACCATATCACAACTGCATCAACACAGCCCAAACCAATCAGGACTGCATCTACACAGCCTGAACCATATCACAACTGCATCAACACAGACCAAACCAATCAGGACTGCATCTACACAGCCTGAACCATATCACAACTGCATCTACAAAGCTCAAACCAATCAGAACTGCATCTACAAAGCCCAGACCAATCAGGACAGCATCTACACAGCCTGAACCATATCATAACTGCATCAACACAGCCCAAACCAATCAGGACTGCATCTGCACAGTCTGAACCATATCACAACTGCATCTACAAAGCCCAAACCAATCAGGACTGCATCTACACAGCCTGAACCATATCACAACTGCATCTACACAGCCTAAACCATATCACAACTGCATCTACAAAGCCCAAACCAATCAGGTCTGCATCTACACAGCCTGAACCATATCACAACTGCATCTACAAAGCCCAAACCAATCAGGACTGCATCTACACAGCCTGAACCATATCACAACTGCATCTACAAAGCCAAAACCAATCAGGACTGCATCTACAAAGCCCAAACCAATCAGGACTGCATCTACACAGCATGAACCATATCACAACTGCATCTACAAAGCCCAAACCAATCAGGACTGCATCTACAAAGCCCAAACCAATCAGGACTGCATCTACACAGCCTGAACCATATCACAACTGCATCAACACAGCCCAAACCAATCAGGATTACATCTACACAGCCTGAACCATATCACAACTGCATCTACAAAGCCCAAACCAATCAGGACTGCATCTACAAAGCCCAAATGAATCAGGACTGCTTCTACACAGTTGAACCATACCACAACTGCATCAACACAGCCTGAACCATATCACAACTGCATCAACACAGCCCAAACCAATCAGGACTGCATCTACACAGCCTGAACCATGTTACAAATGCATTAACACAGCCCAAACCAATCACGACTGCATCTACAAAGCCCAAATGAATCACGACTGCTTCTACACAGTTGAACCATATCACAACTGCATCAACACAGCCCAAACCAATCAGGACTGCATCTACACAGCCTGAACCATATCACAACCTTATCAACACAGCCCAAACCAATCAGGACTGCATCTACACAGCCTGAACCATATCACAACTGCATCTACAAAGCTCAAACCAATCAGAACTGCATCTACAAAGCCCAGACCAATCAGGACTGCATCTACACAGCCTGAACCATATCATAACTGCATCTACACAGCCTGAACCATATCACAATTGCATCAACAAAGCCCACACCAATCAGGACTGCATCTACAAAGCCCAAACCAATCAGGACTGCATCTACAAAGCCCAAATGAATCAGGTCTGCTTCTACACAATTGAACCATATCACAACTGCATCAACACAGCCTGAACCATATCACAACTGCATCAACACAGCCCAAACCAATCAGGACTGCATCTACAAAGCCCAAATGAATCAGGACTGCTTCTACACAATTGAACCATATCACAACTGCATCAACACAGCCCGAACCATATCACAACTGCATCAACACAGCCCAAACCAATCAGGACTGCATCTACACAGCCTGAACCATATCACAACTGCATCAACACAGCCCAAACCAATCACGACTGCATCTCCAAAGCCCAAATGAATCAGGACTGCTTCTACACAGTTGAACCATATCACAACTGCATCAACACAGCCCAAACCAATCAGGACTGCATCTTCACAGCCTGAACCATATCACAACTGCATCTACAAAGCCCAAACCAATCAGGACTGCATCTGCAAAGCCCAAACCAATCAGGACTGCATCTACACAGCCTGAACCATATCACAACTGCATCTACACAGTCTGAACCATATCACAACTGCATCAACACAGCCCAAACCAATCAGGACTGCATCTACAAAGCCCAAATGAATCAGGACTGCTTCTACACAATTGAACCATATCACAACTGCATCAACACAGCCTGAACCATATCACAACTGCATCAACACAGCCCAAACCAATCAGGACTGCATCTGCACAGTCTGAACCATATCACAACTGCATCTACAAAGCCCAAACCAATCAGGACTGCATCTACACAGCCTGAACCATATCACAACTGCATCTACACAGCCTAAACCATATCACAACTGCATCTACAAAGCCCAAACCAATCAGGTCTGCATCTACACAGCCTGAACCATATCACAACTGCATCTACAAAGCCCAAACCAATCAGGACTGCATCTACACAGCCTGAACCATATCACAACTGCATCTACAAAGCCAAAACCAATCAGGACTGCATCTACAAAGCCCAAACCAATCAGGACTGCATCTACACAGCATGAACCATATCACAACTGCATCTACAAAGCCCAAACCAATCAGGACTGCATCTACAAAGCCCAAACCAATCAGGACTGCATCTACACAGCCTGAACCATATCACAACTGCATCAACACAGCCCAAACCAATCAGGATTACATCTACACAGCCTGAACCATATCACAACTGCATCTACAAAGCCCAAACCAATCAGGACTGCATCTACAAAGCCCAAATGAATCAGGACTGCTTCTACACAGTTGAACCATACCACAACTGCATCAACACAGCCTGAACCATATCACAACTGCATCAACACAGCCCAAACCAATCAGGACTGCATCTACACAGCCTGAACCATGTTACAAATGCATTAACACAGCCCAAACCAATCACGACTGCATCTACAAAGCCCAAATGAATCACGACTGCTTCTACACAGTTGAACCATATCACAACTGCATCAACACAGCCCAAACCAATCAGGACTGCATCTACACAGCCTGAACCATATCACAACCTTATCAACACAGCCCAAACCAATCAGGACTGCATCTACACAGCCTGAACCATATCACAACTGCATCTACAAAGCTCAAACCAATCAGAACTGCATCTACAAAGCCCAGACCAATCAGGACTGCATCTACACAGCCTGAACCATATCATAACTGCATCTACACAGCCTGAACCATATCACAATTGCATCAACAAAGCCCACACCAATCAGGACTGCATCTACAAAGCCCAAACCAATCAGGACTGCATCTACAAAGCCCAAATGAATCAGGTCTGCTTCTACACAATTGAACCATATCACAACTGCATCAACACAGCCTGAACCATATCACAACTGCATCAACACAGCCCAAACCAATCAGGACTGCATCTACAAAGCCCAAATGAATCAGGACTGCTTCTACACAATTGAACCATATCACAACTGCATCAACACAGCCCGAACCATATCACAACTGCATCAACACAGCCCAAACCAATCAGGACTGCATCTACACAGCCTGAACCATATCACAACTGCATCAACACAGCCCAAACCAATCACGACTGCATCTCCAAAGCCCAAATGAATCAGGACTGCTTCTACACAGTTGAACCATATCACAACTGCATCAACACAGCCCAAACCAATCAGGACTGCATCTTCACAGCCTGAACCATATCACAACTGCATCTACAAAGCCCAAACCAATCAGGACTGCATCTGCAAAGCCCAAACCAATCAGGACTGCATCTACACAGCCTGAACCATATCACAACTGCATCTACACAGTCTGAACCATATCACAACTGCATCAACACAGCCCAAACCAATCAGGACTGCATCTACAAAGCCCAAATGAATCAGGACTGCTTCTACACAATTGAACCATATCACAACTGCATCAACACAGCCTGAACCATATCACAACTGCATCAACACAGCCCAAACCAATCAGGACTGCATCTACAAAGCCCAAATGAATCAGGACTGCTTCTACACAATTGAACCATATCACAACTGCATCAACACAGCCCGAACCATATCACAACTGCATCAACACAGCCCAAACCAATCAGGACTGCATCTACACAGCCTGAACCATATCACAACTGCATCAACACAGCCCAAACCAATCAGGACTACATCTACACAGCCTGAACCATATCACAACTGCATCTACAAAGCCCAAACCAATCAGGACTGCATCTACAAAGCCCAAATGAATCAGGACTGCTTCTACACAGTTGAACCATACCACAACTGCATCAACACAGCCTGAACCATATCACAACTGCATCAACACAGCCCAAACCAATCAGGACTGCATCTACACAGCCTGAACCATGTCACAACTGCATCAACACAGCCCAAACCAATCACGACTGCATCTACAAAGCCCAAATGAATCACGACTGCTTCTACACAGTTGAACCATATCACAACTGCATCAACACAGCCCAAACCAATCAGGACTGCATCTACACAGCCTGAACCATATCACAACTGCATCAACACAGCCCAAACCAATCAGGACTGCATCTACACAGCCTGAACCATATCACAACTGCATCTACAAAGCTCAAACCAATCAGAACTGCATCTACAAAGCCCAGACCAATCAGGACTGCATCTACACAGCCTGAACCATATCATAACTGCATCAACACAGCCCAAACCAATCAGGACTGCATCTGCACAGTCTGAACCATATCACAACTGCATCTACAAAGCCCAAACCAATCAGGACTGCATCTACACAGCCTGAACCATATCACAACTGCATCTACACAGCCTAAACCATATCACAACTGCATCTACAAAGCCCAAACCAATCAGGTCTGCATCTACACAGCCTGAACCATATCACAACTGCATCTACAAAGCCCAAACCAATCAGGACTGCATCTACACAGCCTGAACCATATCACAACTGCATCTACAAAGCCAAAACCAATCAGGACTGCATCTACAAAGCCCAAACCAATCAGGACTGCATCTACACAGCATGAACCATATCACAACTGCATCTACAAAGCCCAAACCAATCAGGACTGCATCTACAAAGCCCAAACCAATCAGGACTGCATCTACACAGCCTGAACCATATCACAACTGCATCAACACTGCCCAAACCAATCAGGACTACATCTACACAGCCTGAACCATATCACAACTGCATCTACAAAGCCCAAACCAATCAGAACTGCATCTACAAAGCCCAGACCAATCAGGACTGCATCTACACAGCCTGAACCATATCATAACTGCATCTACACAGCCTGAACCATATCACAACTGCATCAACAAAGCCCACACCAATCAGGACTGCATCTACAAAGCCCAAACCAATCAGGACTGCATCTACAAAGCCCAAATGAATCAGGACTGCTTCTACACAATTGAACCATATCACAACTGCATCAACACAGCCTGAACCATATCACAACTGCATCAACACAGCCCAAACCAATCAGGACTGCATCTACAAAGCCCAAATGAATCAGGACTGCTTCTACACAATTGAACCATATCACAACTGCATCAACACAGCCCGAACCATATCACAACTGCATCAACACAGCCCAAACCAATCAGGACTGCATCTACACAGCCTGAACCATATCACAACTGCATCAACACAGCCCAAACCAATCACGACTGCATCTACAAAGCCCAAATGAATCAGGACTGCTTCAACACAGTTGAACCATATCACAACTGCATCAACACAGCCCAAACCAATCAGGACTGCATCTTCACAGCCTGAACCATATCACAACTGCATCTACAAAGCCCAAACCAATCAGGACTGCATCTGCAAAGCCCAAACCAATCAGGACTGCATCTACACAGCCTGAACCATATCACAACTGCATCTACACAGTCTGAACCATATCACAACTGCATCAACACAGCCCAAACCAATCAGGACTGCATCTACACAGCCCAAACCAATCAGGACTGCATCTACACAGCCTGAACCATATCACAACTGCATCTACACAGCCTGAACCATATCACAACTGCATCTACACAGCCTGAACCATATCACAACTGCATCTACACAGCCTGAACCATATCACAACTGCATCTACAAAGCCCAAATGAATCAGGACTGCTTCTACACAGTTGAACCATATCACAACTGCATCAACACAGCCCAAACCAATCAGGACTGCATCTTCACAGCCTGAACCATATCACAACTGCATCTACAAAGCCCAAACCAATCCGGACTGCATCTGCAAAGCCCAAACCAATCAGGACTGCATCTACACAGCCTGAACCATATCACAACTGCATCTACACAGTCTGAACCATATCACAACTGCATCAACACAGCCCAAACCAATCAGGACTGCATCTACACAGCCTGAACCATATCACAACTGCATCTACAAAGCCCAAACAAATCAAGACTGCATCTACACATCCTGAACCATCTACACCGTATGAGCCAGTCGTCCATGCAGAGTTCTAGTTTTACATTGTGCTAAAATCTTGAAGGTGAACAGGACTGCATCTACACAGCCTGAACCATATCACAACTGCATCTACATAGCCTGAACCATATCACAACTGCATCTACACAGCCTGAACCATATCACAACTGCATCTACACTGCCTGAACCATATCATATCTGCATTTACACAGCCTGAACCATATCACAACTGCATCTACACAGCCTGAACCATATCACAACTGCATCTACACAGTCTGAACCATATCACAACTGCATCTACACAGCCTGAACCATGTCACAACTGCATCTACACAGCCTGAACCACATCACAACTGCATCAACACAGCCTGAACCATATCACAACTGCATCTACGCAGCCCAAACCAATCAGGACTGCATCTACACAGCCCAAACCAATCAGGACTGCATCTACACAGCCTGTACCATGTCACAACTGCATCTACACAGCCTGAACCATATCACAACTGCATCTACACAGCCTGAACCATATCACAACTGCATCTACACAGCCCAAACCAATCAGGACTGCATCTACAGAGCCCAAACCAATCAGGACTGCATCTACACAGCCTGAACCATATCACAACTGCATCTACACAGCCTGAACCATATCACAACTGCATCTACACAGCCTGAACCATATCACAACTGCATCTACACTGCCTGAACCATATCACAACTGCATCTACACAGCCTGAACCATATCACAACTGCATCTACACAGCCTGAACCATATCACAACTGCATCTAAACAGCCTGAACCATATCACAACTGCATCTACACAGCCCAAACCAATCAGGACTGCATCTACACAGCCTGAACCATATCACAACTGCATCTACACAGCCTAAACCATATCACAACTGCATCTACACAGCCTGAACCATATCACAACTGCATCTACACAGGCTGAACCACATCACAACTGCATCTACACAGCCTGAACCATATCACAACTTCATCTACACAGTCTGAACCATATCACAACTGCATCTGTATAGCCTGAACCATATCACAACTGCATCTACACAGCCTGAACCATGTCAAAACTGCATCTACACAGCCTGAACCACATCACAACTGCATCAACACAGCCTGAACCATGTCACAACTGCATCTACATAGCCTGAACCATATCACAACTGCATCTACACAGCCTGAACCATATCACAACTGCATCTACACTGCCTGAACCATATCATATCTGCATTTACACAGCCTGAACCATATCACAACTGCATCTACACAGCCTGAACCATATCACAACTGCATCTACACAGTCTGAACCATATCACAACTGCATCTACACAGCCTGAACCATATCACAACTGCATCTACACAGCCTGAACCTATCAGGACTGCATCTACACAGCCCGAACCTATCAGGACTGCATCTACACAGCCCAAATTAATCACAACTGCATCTACACAGCCTAAACCATATCACAACTGCATCAACACAGCCCAAACCAATCAGGACTACATCTACACAGCCTGAACCATATCACAACTGCATCTACAAAGCCCAAACCAATCAGGACTGCATCTACAAAGCCCAAATGAATCAGGACTGCTTCTACACAGTTGAACCATACCACAACTGCATCAACACAGCCTGAACCATATCACAACTGCATCAACACAGCCCAAACCAATCAGGACTGCATCTACACAGCCTGAACCATGTCACAACTGCATCAACACAGCCCAAACCAATCACGACTGCATCTACAAAGCCCAAATGAATCACGACTGCTTCTACACAGTTGAACCATATCACAACTGCATCAACACAGCCCAAACCAATCAGGACTGCATCTACACAGCCTGAACCATATCACAACTGCATCAACACAGCCCAAACCAATCAGGACTGCATCTACACAGCCTAAACCATATCACAACTGCATCTACAAAGCTCAAACCATTCAGAACTGCATCTACAAAGCCCAGACCAATCAGGACTGCATCTACACAGCCTGAACCATATCATAACTGCATCTACACAGCCTGAACCATATCACAACTGCATCAACAAAGCCCACACCAATCAGGACTGCATCTACAAAGCCCAAACCAATCAGGACTGCATCTACAAAGCCCAAATGAATCAGGACTGCTTCTACACAATTGAACCATATCACAACTGCATCAACACAGCCTGAACCATATCACAACTGCATCAACACAGCCCAAACCAATCAGGACTGCATCTACAAAGCCCAAATGAATCAGGACTGCTTCTACACAATTGAACCATATCACAACTGCATCAACACAGCCCGAACCATATCACAACTGCATCAACACAGCCCAAACCAATCAGGACTGCATCTACACAGCCTGAACCATATCACAACTGCATCAACACAGCCCAAACCAATCAGGACTACATCTACACAGCCTGAACCATATCACAACTGCATCTACAAAGCCCAAACCAATCAGGACTGCATCTACAAAGCCCAAATGAATCAGGACTGCTTCTACACAGTTGAACCATACCACAACTGCATCAACACAGCCTGAACCATATCACAACTGCATCAACACAGCCCAAACAAATCAGGACTGCATCTACACTGCCTGAACCATGTCACAACTGCATCAACACAGCCCAAACCAATCACGACTGCATCTACAAACCCCAAATGAATCACGACTGCTTCTACACAGTTGAACCATATCACAACTGCATCAACACAGCCCAAACCAATCAGGACTGCATCTACACAGCCTGAACCATATCACAACTGCATCAACACAGCCCAAACCAATCAGGACTGCATCTACACAGCCTGAACCATATCACAACTGCATCTACAAAGCTCAAACCAATCAGAACTGCATCTACAAAGCCCAGACCAATCAGGACTGCATCTACACAGCCTGAACCATATCATAACTGCATCAACACAGCCCAAACCAATCAGGACTGCATCTGCACAGTCTGAACCATATCACAACTGCATCTACAAAGCCCAAACCAATCAGGACTGCATCTACACAGCCTGAACCATATCACAACTGCATCTACACAGCCTAAACCATATCACAACTGCATCTACAAAGCCCAAACCAATCAGGTCTGCATCTACACAGCCTGAACCATATCACAACTGCATCTACAAAGCCCAAACCAATCAGGACTGCATCTACACAGCCTGAACCATATCACAACTGCATCTACAAAGCCAAAACCAATCAGGACTGCATCTACAAAGCCCAAACCAATCAGGACTGCATCTACACAGCATGAACCATATCACAACTGCATCTACAAAGCCCAAACCAATCAGGACTGCATCTACAAAGCCCAAACCAATCAGGACTGCATCTACACAGCCTGAACCATATCACAACTGCATCAACACAGCCCAAACCAATCAGGATTACATCTACACAGCCTGAACCATATCACAACTGCATCTACAAAGCCCAAACCAATCAGGACTGCATCTACAAAGCCCAAATGAATCAGGACTGCTTCTACACAGTTGAACCATACCACAACTGCATCAACACAGCCTGAACCATATCACAACTGCATCAACACAGCCCAAACCAATCAGGACTGCATCTACACAGCCTGAACCATGTCACAACTGCATCAACACAGCCCAAACCAATCACGACTGCATCTACAAAGCCCAAATGTATCACGACTGCTTCTACACAGTTGAACCATATCACAACTGCATCAACACAGCCCAAACCAATCAGGACTGCATCTACACAGCCTGAACCATATCACAACCTTATCAACACAGCCCAAACCAATCAGGACTGCATCTACACAGCCTGAACCATATCACAACTGCATCTACAAAGCTCAAACCAATCAGAACTGCATCTACAAAGCCCAGACCAATCAGGACTGCATCTACACAGCCTGAACCATATCATAACTGCATCTACACAGCCTGAACCATATCACAATTGCATCAACAAAGCCCACACCAATCAGGACTGCATCTACAAAGCCCAAACCAATCAGGACTGCATCTACAAAGCCCAAATGAATCAGGTCTGCTTCTACACAATTGAACCATATCACAACTGCATCAACACAGCCTGAACCATATCACAACTGCATCAACACAGCCCAAACCAATCAGGACTGCATCTACAAAGCCCAAATGAATCAGGACTGCTTCTACACAATTGAACCATATCACAACTGCATCAACACAGCCCGAACCATATCACAACTGCATCAACACAGCCCAAACCAATCAGGACTGCATCTACACAGCCTGAACCATATCACAACTGCATCAACACAGCCCAAACCAATCACGACTGCATCTCCAAAGCCCAAATGAATCAGGACTGCTTCTACACAGTTGAACCATATCACAACTGCATCAACACAGCCCAAACCAATCAGGACTGCATCTTCACAGCCTGAACCATATCACAACTGCATCTACAAAGCCCAAACCAATCAGGACTGCATCTGCAAAGCCCAAACCAATCAGGACTGCATCTACACAGCCTGAACCATATCACAACTGCATCTACACAGTCTGAACCATATCACAACTGCATCAACACAGCCCAAACCAATCAGGACTGCATCTACAAAGCCCAAATGAATCAGGACTGCTTCTACACAATTGAACCATATCACAACTGCATCAACACAGCCTGAACCATATCACAACTGCATCAACACAGCCCAAACCAATCAGGACTGCATCTACAAAGCCCAAATGAATCAGGACTGCTTCTACACAATTGAACCATATCACAACTGCATCAACACAGCCCGAACCATATCACAACTGCATCAACACAGCCCAAACCAATCAGGACTGCATCTACACAGCCTGAACCATATCACAACTGCATCAACACAGCCCAAACCAATCAGGACTACATCTACACAGCCTGAACCATATCACAACTGCATCTACAAAGCCCAAACCAATCAGGACTGCATCTACAAAGCCCAAATGAATCAGGACTGCTTCTACACAGTTGAACCATACCACAACTGCATCAACACAGCCTGAACCATATCACAACTGCATCAACACAGCTCAAACCAATCAGGACTGCATCTACACAGCCTGAACCATGTCACAACTGCGTCAACACAGCCCAAACCAATCACGACTGCATCTACAAAGCCCAAATGAATCACGACTGCTTCTACACAGTTGAACCATATCACAACTGCATCAACACAGCCCAAACCAATCAGGACTGCATCTACACAGCCTGAACCATATCACAACTGCATCAACACAGCCCAAACCAATCAGGACTGCATCTACACAGCCTGAACCATATTACAACTGCATCTACAAAGCTCAAACCAATCAGAACTGCATCTACAAAGCCCAGACCAATCAGGACTGCATCTACACAGCCTGAACCATATCATAACTACATCAACACAGCCCAAACCAATCAGGACTGCATCTGCACAGTCTGAACCATATCACAACTGCATCTACAAAGCCCAAACCAATCAGGACTGCATCTACACAGCCTGAACCATATCACAACTGCATCTACACAGCCTAAACCATATCACAACTGCATCTACAAAGCCCAAACCAATCAGGTCTGCATCTACACAGCCTGAACCATATCACAACTGCATCTACAAAGCCCAAACCAATCAGGACTGCATCTACACAGCCTGAACCATATCACAACTGCATCTACAAAGCCAAAACCAATCAGGACTGCATCTACAAAGCCCAAACCAATCAGGACTGCATCTACACAGCATGAACCATATCACAACTGCATCTACAAAGCCCAAACCAATCAGGACTGCATCTACAAAGCCCAAACCAATCAGGACTGCATCTACACAGCCTGAACCATATCACAACTGCATCAACACTGCCCAAACCAATCAGGACTACATCTACACAGCCTGAACCATATCACAACTGCATCTACAAAGCCCAAACCAATCAGGACTGCATCTACAAAGCCCAAATGAATCAGGACTGCTTCTACACAGTTGAACCATACCACAACTGCATCAACACAGCCTGAACCATATCACAACTGCATCAACACAGCCCAAACCAATCAGGACTGCATCTACACAGCCTGAACCATGTCACAACTGCATCAACACAGTCCAAACCAATCACGACTGCATCTACAAAGCCCAAATAAATCACGACTGCTTCTACACAGTTGAACCATATCACAACTGCATCAACACAGCCCAAACCAATCAGGACTGCATCTACACAGCCTGAACCATATCACAACTGCATCAACACAGCCCAAACCAATCAGGACTGCATCTACACAGCCTGAACCATATCACAACTGCATCTACAAAGCTCAAATCAATCAGAACTGCATCTACAAAGCCCAGACCAATCAGGACTGCACCAACACAGCCCAAACCAATCAGGACTGCATCTTCACAGCCTGAACCATATCACAACTGCATCAACAAAGCCCACACCAATCAGGACTGCATCTACAAAGCCCAAACCAATCAGGACTGCATCTACAAAGTCCAAATGAATCAGGACTGCTTCTACACAATTGAACCATATCACAACTGCATCAACACAGCCTGAACCATATCACAACTGCATCAACACAGCCCAAACCAATCAGGACTGCATCTACAAAGCCCAAATGAATCAGGACTGCTTCTACACAATTGAACCATATCACAACTGCATCAACACAGCCCGAACCATATCACAACTGCATCTACAAAGCCCAAACCAATCAGGACTGCATCTACACAGCCTGAACCATATCACAACTGCATCTACAAAGCCAAAACCAATCAGGACTGCATCTACAAAGCCCAAACCAATCAGGACTGCATCTACACAGCATGAACCATATCACAACTGCATCTACAAAGCCCAAACCAATCAGGACTGCATCTACAAAGCCCAAACCAATCAGGACTGCATCTACACAGCCTGAACCATATCACAACTGCATCAACACTGCCCAAACCAATCAGGACTACATCTACACAGCCTGAACCATATCACAACTGCATCTACAAAGCCCAAACCAATCAGAACTGCATCTACAAAGCCCAGACCAATCAGGACTGCATCTACACAGCCTGAACCATATCATAACTGCATCTACACAGCCTGAACCATATCACAACTGCATCAACAAAGCCCACACCAATCAGGACTGCATCTACAAAGCCCAAACCAATCAGGACTGCATCTACAAAGCCCAAATGAATCAGGACTGCTTCTACACAATTGAACCATATCACAACTGCATCAACACAGCCTGAACCATATCACAACTGCATCAACACAGCCCAAACCAATCAGGACTGCATCTACAAAGCCCAAATGAATCAGGACTGCTTCTACACAATTGAACCATATCACAACTGCATCAACACAGCCCGAACCATATCACAACTGCATCAACACAGCCCAAACCAATCAGGACTGCATCTACACAGCCTGAACCATATCACAACTGCATCAACACAGCCCAAACCAATCACGACTGCATCTACAAAGCCCAAATGAATCAGGACTGCTTCAACACAGTTGAACCATATCACAACTGCATCAACACAGCCCAAACCAATCAGGACTGCATCTTCACAGCCTGAACCATATCACAACTGCATCTACAAAGCCCAAACCAATCAGGACTGCATCTGCAAAGCCCAAACCAATCAGGACTGCATCTACACAGCCTGAACCATATCACAACTGCATCTACACAGTCTGAACCATATCACAACTGCATCAACACAGCCCAAACCAATCAGGACTGCATCTACACAGCCCAAACCAATCAGGACTGCATCTACACAGCCTGAACCATATCACAACTGCATCTACACAGCCTGAACCATATCACAACTGCATCTACACAGCCTGAACCATATCACAACTGCATCTACACAGCCTGAACCATATCACAACTGCATCTACAAAGCCCAAATGAATCAGGACTGCTTCTACACAGTTGAACCATATCACAACTGCATCAACACAGCCCAAACCAATCAGGACTGCATCTTCACAGCCTGAACCATATCACAACTGCATCTACAAAGCCCAAACCAATCCGGACTGCATCTGCAAAGCCCAAACCAATCAGGACTGCATCTACACAGCCTGAACCATATCACAACTGCATCTACACAGTCTGAACCATATCACAACTGCATCAACACAGCCCAAACCAATCAGGACTGCATCTACACAGCCTGAACCATATCACAACTGCATCTACAAAGCCCAAACAAATCAAGACTGCATCTACACATCCTGAACCATCTACACCGTATGAGCCAGTCGTCCATGCAGAGTTCTAGTTTTACATTGTGCTAAAATCTTGAAGGTGAACAGGACTGCATCTACACAGCCTGAACCATATCACAACTGCATCTACATAGCCTGAACCATATCACAACTGCATCTACACAGCCTGAACCATATCACAACTGCATCTACACTGCCTGAACCATATCATATCTGCATTTACACAGCCTGAACCATATCACAATTGCATCTACACAGCCTGAACCATATCACAACTGCATCTACACAGTCTGAACCATATCACAACTGCATCTACACAGCCTGAACCATGTCACAACTGCATCTACACAGCCTGAACCACATCACAACTGCATCAACACAGCCTGAACCATATCACAACTGCATCTACGCAGCCCAAACCAATCAGGACTGCATCTACACAGCCCAAACCAATCAGGACTGCATCTACACAGCCTGTACCATGTCACAACTGCATCTACACAGCCTGAACCATATCACAACTGCATCTACACAGCCTGAACCATATCACAACTGCATCTACACAGCCCAAACCAATCAGGACTGCATCTACAGAGCCCAAACCAATCAGGACTGCATCTACACAGCCTGAACCATATCACAACTGCATCTACACAGCCTGAACCATATCACAACTGCATCTACACAGCCTGAACCATATCACAACTGCATCTACACTGCCTGAACCATATCACAACTGCATCTACACAGCCTGAACCATATCACAACTGCATCTACACAGCCTGAACCATATCACAACTGCATCTAAACAGCCTGAACCATATCACAACTGCATCTACACAGCCCAAACCAATCAGGACTGCATCTACACAGCCTGAACCATATCACAACTGCATCTACACAGCCTAAACCATATCACAACTGCATCTACACAGCCTGAACCATATCACAACTGCATCTACACAGGCTGAACCACATCACAACTGCATCTACACAGCCTGAACCATATCACAACTTCATCTACACAGTCTGAACCATATCACAACTGCATCTGTATAGCCTGAACCATATCACAACTGCATCTACACAGCCTGAACCATGTCATAACTGCATCTACACAGCCTGAACCACATCACAACTGCATCAACACAGCCTGAACCATGTCACAACTGCATCTACATAGCCTGAACCATATCACAACTGCATCTACACAGCCTGAACCATATCACAACTGCATCTACACTGCCTGAACCATATCATATCTGCATTTACACAGCCTGAACCATATCACAACTGCATCTACACAGCCTGAACCATATCACAACTGCATCTACACAGTCTGAACCATATCACAACTGCATCTACACAGCCTGAACCATATCACAACTGCATCTACACAGCCTGAACCTATCAGGACTGCATCTACACAGCCCGAACCTATCAGGACTGCATCTACACAGCCCAAATTAATCACAACTGCATCTACACAGCCTAAACCATATCACAACTGCATCAACACAGCCCAAACCAATCAGGACTACATCTACACAGCCTGAACCATATCACAACTGCATCTACAAAGCCCAAACCAATCAGGACTGCATCTACAAAGCCCAAATGAATCAGGACTGCTTCTACACAGTTGAACCATACCACAACTGCATCAACACAGCCTGAACCATATCACAACTGCATCAACACAGCCCAAACCAATCAGGACTGCATCTACACAGCCTGAACCATGTCACAACTGCATCAACACAGCCCAAACCAATCACGACTGCATCTACAAAGCCCAAATGAATCACGACTGCTTCTACACAGTTGAACCATATCACAACTGCATCAACACAGCCCAAACCAATCAGGACTGCATCTACACAGCCTGAACCATATCACAACTGCATCAACACAGCCCAAACCAATCAGGACTGCATCTACACAGCCTAAACCATATCACAACTGCATCTACAAAGCTCAAACCAATCAGAACTGCATCTACAAAGCCCAGACCAATCAGGACTGCATCTACACAGCCTGAACCATATCATAACTGCATCTACACAGCCTGAACCATATCACAACTGCATCAACAAAGCCCACACCAATCAGGACTGCATCTACAAAGCCCAAACCAATCAGGACTGCATCTACAAAGCCCAAATGAATCAGGACTGCTTCTACACAATTGAACCATATCACAACTGCATCAACACAGCCTGAACCATATCACAACTGCATCAACACAGCCCAAACCAATCAGGACTGCATCTACAAAGCCCAAATGAATCAGGACTGCTTCTACACAATTGAACCATATCACAACTGCATCAACACAGCCCGAACCATATCACAACTGCATCAACACAGCCCAAACCAATCAGGACTGCATCTACACAGCCTGAACCATATCACAACTGCATCAACACAGCCCAAACCAATCAGGACTACATCTACACAGCCTGAACCATATCACAACTGCATCTACAAAGCCCAAACCAATCAGGACTGCATCTACAAAGCCCAAATGAATCAGGACTGCTTCTACACAGTTGAACCATACCACAACTGCATCAACACAGCCTGAACCATATCACAACTGCATCAACACAGCCCAAACCAATCAGGACTGCATCTACACTGCCTGAACCATGTCACAACTGCATCAACACAGCCCAAACCAATCACGACTGCATCTACAAACCCCAAATGAATCACGACTGCTTCTACACAGTTGAACCATATCACAACTGCATCAACACAGCCCAAACCAATCAGGACTGCATCTACACAGCCTGAACCATATCACAACTGCATCAACACAGCCCAAACCAATCAGGACTGCATCTACACAGCCTGAACCATATCACAACTGCATCTACAAAGCTCAAACCAATCAGAACTGGCATCTACAAAGCCCAGACCAATCAGGACTGCATCTACACAGCCTGAACCATATCATAACTGCATCAACACAGCCCAAACCAATCAGGACTGCATCTGCACAGTCTGAACCATATCACAACTGCATCTACAAAGCCCAAACCAATCAGGACTGCATCTACACAGCCTGAACCATATCACAACTGCATCTACACAGCCTAAACCATATCACAACTGCATCTACAAAGCCCAAACCAATCAGGTCTGCATCTACACAGCCTGAACCATATCACAACTGCATCTACAAAGCCCAAACCAATCAGGACTGCATCTACACAGCCTGAACCATATCACAACTGCATCTACAAAGCCAAAACCAATCAGGACTGCATCTACAAAGCCCAAACCAATCAGGACTGCATCTACACAGCATGAACCATATCACAACTGCATCTACAAAGCCCAAACCAATCAGGACTGCATCTACAAAGCCCAAACCAATCAGGATTACATCTACACAGCCTGAACCATATCACAACTGCATCTACAAAGCCCAAACCAATCAGGACTGCATCTACAAAGCCCAAATGAATCAGGACTGCTTCTACACAGTTGAACCATACCACAACTGCATCAACACAGCCTGAACCATATCACAACTGCATCAACACAGCCCAAACCAATCAGGACTGCATCTACACAGCCTGAACCATGTCACAACTGCATCAACACAGCCCAAACCAATCACGACTGCATCTACAAAGCCCAAATGAATCACGACTGCTTCTACACAGTTGAACCATATCACAACTGCATCAACACAGCCCAAACCAATCAGGACTGCATCTACACAGCCTGAACCATATCACAACCTTATCAACACAGCCCAAACCAATCAGGACTGCATCTACACAGCCTGAACCATATCACAACTGCATCTACAAAGCTCAAACCAATCAGAACTGCATCTACAAAGCCCAGACCAATCAGGACTGCATCTACACAGCCTGAACCATATCATAACTGCATCTACACAGCCTGAACCATATCACAATTGCATCAACAAAGCCCACACCAATCAGGACTGCATCTACAAAGCCCAAACCAATCAGGACTGCATCTACAAAGCCCAAATGAATCAGGTCTGCTTCTACACAATTGAACCATATCACAACTGCATCAACACAGCCTGAACCATATCACAACTGCATCAACACAGCCCAAACCAATCAGGACTGCATCTACAAAGCCCAAATGAATCAGGACTGCTTCTACACAATTGAACCATATCACAACTGCATCAACACAGCCCGAACCATATCACAACTGCATCAACACAGCCCAAACCAATCAGGACTGCATCTACACAGCCTGAACCATATCACAACTGCATCAACACAGCCCAAACCAATCACGACTGCATCTCCAAAGCCCAAATGAATCAGGACTGCTTCTACACAGTTGAACCATATCACAACTGCATCAACACAGCCCAAACCAATCAGGACTGCATCTTCACAGCCTGAACCATATCACAACTGCATCTACAAAGCCCAAACCAATCAGGACTGCATCTGCAAAGCCCAAACCAATCAGGACTGCATCTACACAGCCTGAACCATATCACAACTGCATCTACACAGTCTGAACCATATCACAACTGCATCAACACAGCCCAAACCAATCAGGACTGCATCTACAAAGCCCAAATGAATCAGGACTGCTTCTACACAATTGAACCATATCACAACTGCATCAACACAGCCTGAACCATATCACAACTGCATCAACACAGCCCAAACCAATCAGGACTGCATCTACAAAGCCCAAATGAATCAGGACTGCTTCTACACAATTGAACCATATCACAACTGCATCAACACAGCCCGAACCATATCACAACTGCATCAACACAGCCCAAACCAATCAGGACTGCATCTACACAGCCTGAACCATATCACAACTGCATCAACACAGCCCAAACCAATCAGGACTACATCTACACAGCCTGAACCATATCACAACTGCATCTACAAAGCCCAAACCAATCAGGACTGCATCTACAAAGCCCAAATGAATCAGGACTGCTTCTACACAGTTGAACCATACCACAACTGCATCAACACAGCCTGAACCATATCACAACTGCATCAACACAGCTCAAACCAATCAGGACTGCATCTACACAGCCTGAACCATGTCACAACTGCATCAACACAGCCCAAACCAATCACGACTGCATCTACAAAGCCCAAATGAATCACGACTGCTTCTACACAGTTGAACCATATCACAACTGCATCAACACAGCCCAAACCAATCAGGACTGCATCTACACAGCCTGAACCATATCACAACTGCATCAACACAGCCCAAACCAATCAGGACTGCATCTACACAGCCTGAACCATATTACAACTGCATCTACAAAGCTCAAACCAATCAGAACTGCATCTACAAAGCCCAGACCAATCAGGACTGCATCTACACAGCCTGAACCATATCATAACTACATCAACACAGCCCAAACCAATCAGGACTGCATCTGCACAGTCTGAACCATATCACAACTGCATCTACAAAGCCCAAACCAATCAGGACTGCATCTACACAGCCTGAACCATATCACAACTGCATCTACACAGCCTAAACCATATCACAACTGCATCTACAAAGCCCAAACCAATCAGGTCTGCATCTACACAGCCTGAACCATATCACAACTGCATCTACAAAGCCCAAACCAATCAGGATTACATCTACACAGCCTGAACCATATCACAACTGCATCTACAAAGCCCAAACCAATCAGGACTGCATCTACAAAGCCCAAATGAATCAGGACTGCTTCTACACAGTTGAACCATACCACAACTGCATCAACACAGCCTGAACCATATCACAACTGCATCAACACAGCCCAAACCAATCAGGACTGCATCTACACAGCCTGAACCATGTCACAACTGCATCAACACAGCCCAAACCAATCACGACTGCATCTACAAAGCCCAAATGAATCACGACTGCTTCTACACAGTTGAACCATATCACAACTGCATCAACACAGCCCAAACCAATCAGGACTGCATCTACACAGCCTGAACCATATCACAACCTTATCAACACAGCCCAAACCAATCAGGACTGCATCTACACAGCCTGAACCATATCACAACTGCATCTACAAAGCTCAAACCAATCAGAACTGCATCTACAAAGCCCAGACCAATCAGGACTGCATCTACACAGCCTGAACCATATCATAACTGCATCTACACAGCCTGAACCATATCACAATTGCATCAACAAAGCCCACACCAATCAGGACTGCATCTACAAAGCCCAAACCAATCAGGACTGCATCTACAAAGCCCAAATGAATCAGGTCTGCTTCTACACAATTGAACCATATCACAACTGCATCAACACAGCCTGAACCATATCACAACTGCATCAACACAGCCCAAACCAATCAGGACTGCATCTACAAAGCCCAAATGAATCAGGACTGCTTCTACACAATTGAACCATATCACAACTGCATCAACACAGCCCGAACCATATCACAACTGCATCAACACAGCCCAAACCAATCAGGACTGCATCTACACAGCCTGAACCATATCACAACTGCATCAACACAGCCCAAACCAATCACGACTGCATCTCCAAAGCCCAAATGAATCAGGACTGCTTCTACACAGTTGAACCATATCACAACTGCATCAACACAGCCCAAACCAATCAGGACTGCATCTTCACAGCCTGAACCATATCACAACTGCATCTACAAAGCCCAAACCAATCAGGACTGCATCTGCAAAGCCCAAACCAATCAGGACTGCATCTACACAGCCTGAACCATATCACAACTGCATCTACACAGTCTGAACCATATCACAACTGCATCAACACAGCCCAAACCAATCAGGACTGCATCTACAAAGCCCAAATGAATCAGGACTGCTTCTACACAATTGAACCATATCACAACTGCATCAACACAGCCTGAACCATATCACAACTGCATCAACACAGCCCAAACCAATCAGGACTGCATCAACAAAGCCCAAATGAATCAGGACTGCTTCTACACAATTGAACCATATCACAACTGCATCAACACAGCCCGAACCATATCACAACTGCATCAACACAGCCCAAACCAATCAGGACTGCATCTACACAGCCTGAACCATATCACAACTGCATCAACACAGCCCAAACCAATCAGGACTACATCTACACAGCCTGAACCATATCACAACTGCATCTACAAAGCCCAAACCAATCAGGACTGCATCTACAAAGCCCAAATGAATCAGGACTGCTTCTACACAGTTGAACCATACCACAACTGCATCAACACAGCCTGAACCATATCACAACTGCATCAACACAGCTCAAACCAATCAGGACTGCATCTACACAGCCTGAACCATGTCACAACTGCATCAACACAGCCCAAACCAATCACGACTGCATCTACAAAGCCCAAATGAATCACGACTGCTTCTACACAGTTGAACCATATCACAACTGCATCAACACAGCCCAAACCAATCAGGACTGCATCTACACAGCCTGAACCATATCACAACTGCATCAACACAGCCCAAACCAATCAGGACTGCATCTACACAGCCTGAACCATATTACAACTGCATCTACAAAGCTCAAACCAATCAGAACTGCATCTACAAAGCCCAGACCAATCAGGACTGCATCTACACAGCCTGAACCATATCATAACTACATCAACACAGCCCAAACCAATCAGGACTGCATCTGCACAGTCTGAACCATATCACAACTGCATCTACAAAGCCCAAACCAATCAGGACTGCATCTACACAGCCTGAACCATATCACAACTGCATCTACACAGCCTAAACCATATCACAACTGCATCTACAAAGCCCAAACCAATCAGGTCTGCATCTACACAGCCTGAACCATATCACAACTGCATCTACAAAGCCCAAACCAATCAGGACTGCATCTACACAGCCTGAACCATATCACAACTGCATCTACAAAGCCAAAACCAATCAGGACTGCATCTACAAAGCCCAAACCAATCAGGACTGCATCTACACAGCATGAACCATATCACAACTGCATCTACAAAGCCCAAACCAATCAGGACTGCATCTACAAAGCCCAAACCAATCAGGACTGCATCTACGCAGCCTGAACCATATCACAACTGCATCAACACTGCCCAAACCAATCAGGACTACATCTACACAGCCTGAACCATATCACAACTGCATCTACAAAGCCCAAACCAATCAGGACTGCATCTACAAAGCCCAAATGAATCAGGACTGCTTCTACACAGTTGAACCATACCACAACTGCATCAACACAGCCTGAACCATATCACAACTGCATCAACACAGCCCAAACCAATCAGGACTGCATCTACACAGCCTGAACCATGTCACAACTGCATCAACACAGTCCAAACCAATCACGACTGCATCTACAAAGCCCAAATAAATCACGACTGCTTCTACACAGTTGAACCATATCACAACTGCATCAACACAGCCCAAACCAATCAGGACTGCATCTACACAGCCTGAACCATATCACAACTGCATCAACACAGCCCAAACCAATCAGGACTGCATCTACACAGCCTGAACCATATCACAACTGCATCTACAAAGCTCAAATCAATCAGAACTGCATCTACAAAGCCCAGACCAATCAGGACTGCACCAACACAGCCCAAACCAATCAGGACTGCATCTTCACAGCCTGAACCATATCACAACTGCATCAACAAAGCCCACACCAATCAGGACTGCATCTACAAAGCCCAAACCAATCAGGACTGCATCTACAAAGCCCAAATGAATCAGGACTGCTTCTACACAATTGAACCATATCACAACTGCATCAACACAGCCTGAACAATATCACAACTGCATCAACACAGCCCAAACCAATCAGGACTGCATCTACAAAGCCCAAATGAATCAGGACTGCTTCTACACAATTGAACCATATCACAACTGCATCAACACAGCCCGAACCATATCACAACTGCATCAACACAGCCCAAACCAATCAGGACTGCATCTACACAGCCTGAACCATATCACAACTGCATCAACACAGCCCAAACCAATCACGACTGCATCTACAAAGCCCAAATGAATCAGGACTGCTTCAACACAGTTGAACCATATCACAACTGCATCAACACAGCCCAAACCAATCAGGACTGCATCTTCACAGCCTGAACCATATCACAACTGCATCTACAAAGCCCAAACCAATCAGGACTGCATCTGCAAAGCCCAAACCAATCAGGACTGCATCTACACAGCCTGAACCATATCACAACTGCATCTACACAGTCTGAACCATATCACAACTGCATCAACACAGCCCAAACCAATCAGGACTGCATCTACACAGCCCAAACCAATCAGGACTGCATCTACACAGCCTGAACCATATCACAACTGCATCTACACAGCCTGAACCATATCACAACTGCATCTACACAGCCTGAACCATATCACAACTGCATCTACACAGCCTGAACCATATCACAACTGCATCTACACAGCCTGAACCATATCACAACTGCATCTACACAGCCTAAACCATATCACAACTGCATCAACACAGCCCAAACCAATCAGGACTGCATCTACACAGCCTGAACCATATCACAACTGCATCAACAAAGCCCACACCAATCAGGACTGCATCTACAAAGCCCAAACCAATCAGGACTGCATCTACAAAGCCCAAATGAATCAGGACTGCTTCTACACAATTGAACCATATCACAACTGCATCAACACAGCCTGAACCATATCACAACTGCATCAACACAGCCCAAACCAATCAGGACTGCATCTACAAAGCCCAAATGAATCAGGACTGCATCTACACAATTGAACCATATCACAACTGCATCAACACAGCCCGAACCATATCACAACTGCATCAACACAGCCCAAACCAATCAGGACTGCATCTACACAGCCTGAACCATATCACAACTGCATCAACACAGCCCAAACCAATCACGACTGCATCTACAAAGCCCAAATGAATCAGGACTGCTTCTACACAGTTGAACCATATCACAACTGCATCAACACAGCCCAAACCAATCAGGACTGCATCTTCACAGCCTGAACCATATCACAACTGCATCTACAAAGCCCAAACCAATCCGGACTGCATCTGCAAAGCCCAAACCAATCAGGACTGCATCTACACAGCCTGAACCATATCACAACTGCATCTACACAGTCTGAACCATATCACAACTGCATCAACACAGCCCAAACCAATCAGGACTGCATCTACACAGCCTGAACCATATCACAACTGCATCTACAAAGCCCAAACAAATCAAGACTGCATCTACACATCCTGAACCATCTACACCGTATGAGCCAGTCGTCCATGCAGAGTTCTAGTTTTACATTGTGCTAAAATCTTGAAGGTGAACAGGACTGCATCTACACAGCCTGAACCATATCACAACTGCATCTACATAGCCTGAACCATATCACAACTGCATCTACACAGCCTGAACCATATCATATCTGCATTTACACAGCCTGAACCATATCACAACTGCATCTACACAGCCTGAACCATATCACAACTGCATCTACACAGTCTGAACCATATCACAACTGCATCTACACAGCCTGAACCATGTCACAACTGCATCTACACAGCCTGAACCACATCACAACTGCATCAACACAGCCTGAACCATATCACAACTGCATCTACGCAGCCCAAACCAATCAGGACTGCATCTACACAGCCCAAACCAATCAGGACTGCATCTACACAGCCTGTACCATGTCACAACTGCATCTACACAGCCTGAACCATATCACAACTGCATCTACACAGCCTGAACCATATCACAACTGCATCTACACAGCCCAAACCAATCAGGACTGCATCTACAGAGCCCAAACCAATCAGGACTGCATCTACACAGCCTGAACCATATCACAACTGCATCTACACAGCCTGAACCATATCACAACTGCATCTACACAGCCTGAACCATATCACAACTGCATCTACACTGCCTGAACCATATCACAACTGCATCTACACAGCCTGAACCATATCACAACTGCATCTACACAGCCTGAACCATATCACAACTGCATCTAAACAGCCTGAACCATATCACAACTGCATCTACACAGCCCAAACCAATCAGGACTGCATCTACACAGCCTGAACCATATCACAACTGCATCTACACAGCCTAAACCATATCACAACTGCATCTACACAGCCTGAACCATATCACAACTGCATCTACACAGGCTGAACCACATCACAACTGCATCTACACAGCCTGAACCATATCACAACTTCATCTACACAGTCTGAACCATATCACAACTGCATCTGTATAGCCTGAACCATATCACAACTGCATCTACACAGCCTGAACCATGTCAAAACTGCATCTACACAGCCTGAACCACATCACAACTGCATCAACACAGCCTGAACCATGTCACAACTGCATCTACATAGCCTGAACCATATCACAACTGCATCTACACAGCCTGAACCATATCACAACTGCATCTACACTGCCTGAACCATATCATATCTGCATTTACACAGCCTGAACCATATCACAACTGCATCTACACAGCCTGAACCATATCACAACTGCATCTACACAGTCTGAACCATATCACAACTGCATCTACACAGCCTAAACCATATCACAACTGCATCTACACAGCCTGAACCTATCAGGACTGCATCTACACAGCCCGAACCTATCAGGACTGCATCTACACAGCCCAAATTAATCACAACTGCATCTACACAGCCTAAACCATATCACAACTGCATCAACACAGCCCAAACCAATCAGGACTACATCTACACAGCCTGAACCATATCACAACTGCATCTACAAAGCCCAAACCAATCAGGACTGCATCTACAAAGCCCAAATGAATCAGGACTGCTTCTACACAGTTGAACCATACCACAACTGCATCAACACAGCCTGAACCATATCACAACTGCATCAACACAGCCCAAACCAATCAGGACTGCATCTACACAGCCTGAACCATGTCACAACTGCATCAACACAGCCCAAACCAATCACGACTGCATCTACAAAGCCCAAATGAATCACGACTGCTTCTACACAGTTGAACCATATCACAACTGCATCAACACAGCCCAAACCAATCAGGACTGCATCTACACAGCCTGAACCATATCACAACTGCATCAACACAGCCCAAACCAATCAGGACTGCATCTACACAGCCTAAACCATATCACAACTGCATCTACAAAGCTCAAACCAACCAGAACTGCATCTACAAAGCCCAGACCAATCAGGACTGCATCTACACAGCCTGAACCATATCATAACTGCATCTACACAGCCTGAACCATATCACAACTGCATCAACAAAGCCCACACCAATCAGGACTGCATCTACAAAGCCCAAACCAATCAGGACTGCATCTACAAAGCCCAAATGAATCAGGACTGCTTCTACACAATTGAACCATATCACAACTGCATCAACACAGCCTGAACCATATCACAACTGCATCAACACAGCCCAAACCAATCAGGACTGCATCTACAAAGCCCAAATGAATCAGGACTGCTTCTACACAATTGAACCATATCACAACTGCATCAACACAGCCCGAACCATATCACAACTGCATCAACACAGCCCAAACCAATCAGGACTGCATCTACACAGCCTGAACCATATCACAACTGCATCAACACAGCCCAAACCAATCAGGACTACATCTACACAGCCTGAACCATATCACAACTGCATCTACAAAGCCCAAACCAATCAGGACTGCATCTACAAAGCCCAAATGAATCAGGACTGCTTCTACACAGTTGAACCATACCACAACTGCATCAACACAGCCTGAACCATATCACAACTGCATCAACACAGCCCAAACCAATCAGGACTGCATCTACACTGCCTGAACCATGTCACAACTGCATCAACACAGCCCAAACCAATCACGACTGCATCTACAAACCCCAAATGAATCACGACTGCTTCTACACAGTTGAACCATATCACAACTGCATCAACACAGCCCAAACCAATCAGGACTGCATCTACACAGCCTGAACCATATCACAACTGCATCAACACAGCCCAAACCAATCAGGACTGCATCTACACAGCCTGAACCATATCACAACTGCATCTACAAAGCTCAAACCAATCAGAACTGCATCTACAAAGCCCAGACCAATCAGGACTGCATCTACACAGCCTGAACCATATCATAACTGCATCAACACAGCCCAAACCAATCAGGACTGCATCTGCACAGTCTGAACCATATCACAACTGCATCTACAAAGCCCAAACCAATCAGGACTGCATCTACACAGCCTGAACCATATCACAACTGCATCTACACAGCCTAAACCATATCACAACTGCATCTACAAAGCCCAAACCAATCAGGTCTGCATCTACACAGCCTGAACCATATCACAACTGCATCTACAAAGCCCAAACCAATCAGGACTGCATCTACACAGCCTGAACCATATCACAACTGCATCTACAAAGCCAAAACCAATCAGGACTGCATCTACAAAGCCCAAACCAATCAGGACTGCATCTACACAGCATGAACCATATCACAACTGCATCTACAAAGCCCAAACCAATCAGGACTGCATCTACAAAGCCCAAACCAATCAGGACTGCATCTACACAGCCTGAACCATATCACAACTGCATCAACACAGCCCAAACCAATCAGGATTACATCTACACAGCCTGAACCATATCACAACTGCATCTACAAAGCCCAAACCAATCAGGACTGCATCTACAAAGCCCAAATGAATCAGGACTGCTTCTACACAGTTGAACCATACCACAACTGCATCAACACAGCCTGAACCATATCACAACTGCATCAACACAGCCCAAACCAATCAGGACTGCATCTACACAGCCTGAACCATGTCACAACTGCATCAACACAGCCCAAACCAATCACGACTGCATCTACAAAGCCCAAATGAATCACGACTGCTTCTACACAGTTGAACCATATCACAACTGCATCAACACAGCCCAAACCAATCAGGACTGCATCTACACAGCCTGAACCATATCACAACCTTATCAACACAGCCCAAACCAATCAGGACTGCATCTACACAGCCTGAACCATATCACAACTGCATCTACAAAGCTCAAACCAATCAGAACTGCATCTACAAAGCCCAGACCAATCAGGACTGCATCTACACAGCCTGAACCATATCATAACTGCATCTACACAGCCTGAACCATATCACAATTGCATCAACAAAGCCCACACCAATCAGGACTGCATCTACAAAGCCCAAACCAATCAGGACTGCATCTACAAAGCCCAAATGAATCAGGTCTGCTTCTACACAATTGAACCATATCACAACTGCATCAACACAGCCTGAACCATATCACAACTGCATCAACACAGCCCAAACCAATCAGGACTGCATCTACAAAGCCCAAATGAATCAGGACTGCTTCTACACAATTGAACCATATCACAACTGCATCAACACAGCCCGAACCATATCACAACTGCATCAACACAGCCCAAACCAATCAGGACTGCATCTACACAGCCTGAACCATATCACAACTGCATCAACACAGCCCAAACCAATCACGACTGCATCTCCAAAGCCCAAATGAATCAGGACTGCTTCTACACAGTTGAACCATATCACAACTGCATCAACACAGCCCAAACCAATCAGGACTGCATCTTCACAGCCTGAACCATATCACAACTGCATCTACAAAGCCCAAACCAATCAGGACTGCATCTGCAAAGCCCAAACCAATCAGGACTGCATCTACACAGCCTGAACCATATCACAACTGCATCTACACAGTCTGAACCATATCACAACTGCATCAACACAGCCCAAACCAATCAGGACTGCATCTACAAAGCCCAAATGAATCAGGACTGCTTCTACACAATTGAACCATATCACAACTGCATCAACACAGCCTGAACCATATTACAACTGCATCAACACAGCCCAAACCAATCAGGACTGCATCTACAAAGCCCAAATGAATCAGGACTGCTTCTACACAATTGAACCATATCACAACTGCATCAACACAGCCCGAACCATATCACAACTGCATCAACACAGCCCAAACCAATCAGGACTGCATCTACACAGCCTGAACCATATCACAACTGCATCAACACAGCCCAAACCAATCAGGACTACATCTACACAGCCTGAACCATATCACAACTGCATCTACAAAGCCCAAACCAATCAGGACTGCATCTACAAAGCCCAAATGAATCAGGACTGCTTCTACACAGTTGAACCATACCACAACTGCATCAACACAGCCTGAACCATATCACAACTGCATCAACACAGCTCAAACCAATCAGGACTGCATCTACACAGCCTGAACCATGTCACAACTGCATCAACACAGCCCAAACCAATCACGACTGCATCTACAAAGCCCAAATGAATCACGACTGCTTCTACACAGTTGAACCATATCACAACTGCATCAACACAGCCCAAACCAATCAGGACTGCATCTACACAGCCTGAACCATATCACAACTGCATCAACACAGCCCAAACCAATCAGGACTGCATCTACACAGCCTGAACCATATTACAACTGCATCTACAAAGCTCAAACCAATCAGAACTGCATCTACAAAGCCCAGACCAATCAGGACTGCATCTACACAGCCTGAACCATATCATAACTGCATCAACACAGCCCAAACCAATCAGGACTGCATCTGCACAGTCTGAACCATATCACAACTGCATCTACAAAGCCCAAACCAATCAGGACTGCATCTACACAGCCTGAACCATATCACAACTGCATCTACACAGCCTAAACCATATCACAACTGCATCTACAAAGCCCAAACCAATCAGGTCTGCATCTACACAGCCTGAACCATATCACAACTGCATCTACAAAGCCCAAACCAATCAGGACTGCATCTACACAGCCTGAACCATATCACAACTGCATCTACAAAGCCAAAACCAATCAGGACTGCATCTACAAAGCCCAAACCAATCAGGACTGCATCTACACAGCATGAACCATATCACAACTGCATCTACAAAGCCCAAACCAATCAGGACTGCATCTACAAAGCCCAAACCAATCAGGACTGCATCTACACAGCCTGAACCATATAACAACTGCATCAACACTGCCCAAACCAATCAGGACTACATCTACACAGCCTGAACCATATCACAACTGCATCTACAAAGCCCAAACCAATCAGGACTGCATCTACAAAGCCCAAATGAATCAGGACTGCTTCTACACAGTTGAACCATACCACAACTGCATCAACACAGCCTGAACCATATCACAACTGCATCAACACAGCCCAAACCAATCAGGACTGCATCTACACAGCCTGAACCATGTCACAACTGCATCAACACAGCCCAAACCAATCACGACTGCATCTACAAAGCCCAAATAAATCACGACTGCTTCTACACAGTTGAACCATATCACAACTGCATCAACACAGCCCAAACCAATCAGGACTGCATCTACACAGCCTGAACCATATCACAACTGCATCAACACAGCCCAAACCAATCAGGACTGCATCTACACAGCCTGAACCATATCACAACTGCATCTACAAAGCTCAAATCAATCAGAACTGCATCTACAAAGCCCAGACCAATCAGGACTGCATCTACACAGCCTGAACCATATCATAACTGCATCTACACAGCCTGAACCATATCACAACTGCATCAACAAAGCCCACACCAATCAGGACTGCATCTACAAAGCCCAAACCAATCAGGACTGCATCTACAAAGCCCAAATGAATCAGGACTGCTTCTACACAATTGAACCATATCACAACTGCATCAACACAGCCTGAACCATATCACAACTGCATCAACACAGCCCAAACCAATCAGGACTGCATCTACAAAGCCCAAATGAATCAGGACTGCTTCTACACAATTGAACCATATCACAACTGCATCAACACAGCCCGAACCATATCACAACTGCATCAACACAGCCCAAACCAATCAGGACTGCATCTACACAGCCTGAACCATATCACAACTGCATCAACACAGCCCAAACCAATCACGACTGCATCTACAAAGCCCAAATGAATCAGGACTGCTTCAACACAGTTGAACCATATCACAACTGCACCAACACAGCCCAAACCAATCAGGACTGCATCTTCACAGCCTGAACCATATCACAACTGCATCTACAAAGCCCAAACCAATCAGGACTGCATCTGCAAAGCCCAAACCAATCAGGACTGCATCTACACAGCCTGAACCATATCACAACTGCATCTACACAGTCTGAACCATATCACAACTGCATCAACACAGCCCAAACCAATCAGGACTGCATCTACACAGCCCAAACCAATCAGGACTGCATCTACACAGCCTGAACCATATCACAACTGCATCTACACAGCCTGAACCATATCACAACTGCATCTACACAGCCTGAACCATATCACAACTGCATCTACACAGCCTGAACCATATCACAACTGCATCTACACAGCCTGAACCATATCACAACTTCATCTACACAGTCTGAACCATATCACAACTGCATCTGCATAGCCTGAACCATATCACAACTGCATCTACACAGCCTGAACCATGTCAAAACTGCATCTACACAGCCTGAACCATATCACAACTGCATCAACACAGCCTGAACCATATCACAACTGCATCTACACAGCCTGAACCTATCAGGACTGCATCTACACAGCCCGAACGAATCAGGACTGCATCTACACAGCCTGAACCATATCACAACTGCATCAACACAGCCTGAACCATATCACAACTGCATCTACACAGCCTGAACCTATCAGGACTGCATCTACACAGCCCGAACCTATCAGGACTGCATCTACACAGCCCAAATTAATCACAACTGCATCTACACAGCCTGAACCATATCACAACTGCATCTACAAAACCCAAACCAATCAGGACTGCATCTGCACAGCCTGAACCTATCAGGACTGCATCTACACAGCCCGAACCTATCAGGACTGCATCTACACAGCCCGAACGAATCAGGACTGCATCTACACAGCCTGAACCAAATCACAACTGCATCAACACAGCCTGAACCATATCACAACTGCATCTACACAGCCTGAACCTATCAGGACTGCATCTACACAGCCCGAACCTATCAGGACTGCATCTACACAGCCCAAATTAATCACAACTGCATCTACACAGCCTGAACCATATCACAACTGCATCTACAAAACCCAAACCAATCAGGACTGCATCTGCACAGTCTGAACCATATCACAACTGCATCTACAAAGCCCAAACCAATCAGGACTGCATCTGCACAGTCTGAACCATATCACAACTGCATCTACAGAGCCCGAACCTATCAGGACTGCATCTACGCAGCCCAAATTAATCACGGCTGCATCTGCACAGCCCAAATTAATCACAACTGCATCTACACAGCCTGAACCATATCACAACTGCATCAACACAGCCCAAACCAATCAGGACTGCATCTGCACAGTCTGAACCATATCACAACTGCATCTACAAAGCCCAAACCAATCAGGACTGCATCTACACAGCCTGAACCATATCACAACTGCATCTACACAGCCTAAACCATATCACAACTGCATCTACAAAGCCCAAACCAATCAGGTCTGCATCTACACAGCCTGAACCATATCACAACTGCATCTACAAAGCCCAAACCAATCAGGACTGCATCTACACAGCCTGAACCATATCACAACTGCATCTACAAAGCCAAAACCAATCAGGACTGCATCTACAAAGCCCAAACCAATCAGGACTGCATCTACACAGCATGAACCATATCACAACTGCATCTACAAAGCCCAAACCAATCAGGACTGCATCTACAAAGCCCAAACCAATCAGAACTGCATCTACACCGCCTGAACCATATCACAACTGCATCTACAAAGCCCAAACCAATCAGGACTGCATCTACAAAGCCCAAATGAATCAGGACTGCTTCTACACAGTTGAACCATACCACAAATGCATCAACACAGCCTGAACCATATCACAACTGCATCAACACAGCCCAAACCAATCAGGACTGCATCTACACAGCCTGAACCATGTCACAACTGCATCAACACAGCCCAAACCAATCACGACTGCATCTACAAAGCCCAAATGAATCACGACTGCTTCTACACAGTTGAACCATATCACAACTGCATCAACACAGCCCAAACCAATCAGGACTGCATCTACACAGTCTGAACCATATCACAACTGCATCTACACAGCCTGAACCATGTCACAACTGCATCTACACAGCCTGAACCACATCACAACTGCATCAACACAGCCTGAACCATATCACAACTGCATCAACACAGCCCAAACCAATCAGGACTGCATCTACACAGCCTGAACCAAATCACAACTGCATCAACACAGCCTGAACCATATCACAACTGCATCTACACAGCCTGAACCTATCAGGACTGCATCTACACAGCCCGAACCTATCAGGACTGCATCTACACAGCCCAAATTAATCACAACTGCATCTACACAGCCTGAACCATATCACAACTGCATCTACAAAACCCAAACCAATCAGGACTGCATCTGCACAGTCTGAACCATATCACAACTGCATCTACAAAGCCCAAACCAATCAGGACTGCATCTGCACAGTCTGAACCATATCACAACTGCATCTACAGAGCCCGAACCTATCAGGACTGCATCTACGCAGCCCAAATTAATCACGGCTGCATCTGCACAGCCCAAATTAATCACAACTGCATCTACACAGCCTGAACCATATCACAACTGCATCAACACAGCCCAAACCAATCAGGACTGCATCTGCACAGTCTGAACCATATCACAACTGCATCTACAAAGCCCAAACCAATCAGGACTGCATCTACACAGCCTGAACCATATCACAACTGCATCTACACAGCCTAAACCATATCACAACTGCATCTACAAAGCCCAAACCAATCAGGTCTGCATCTACACAGCCTGAACCATATCACAACTGCATCTACAAAGCCCAAACCAATCAGGACTGCATCTACACAGCCTGAACCATATCACAACTGCATCTACAAAGCCAAAACCAATCAGGACTGCATCTACAAAGCCCAAACCAATCAGGACTGCATCTACACAGCATGAACCATATCACAACTGCATCTACAAAGCCCAAACCAATCAGGACTGCATCTACAAAGCCCAAACCAATCAGAACTGCATCTACACCGCCTGAACCATATCACAACTGCATCTACAAAGCCCAAACCAATCAGGACTGCATCTACAAAGCCCAAATGAATCAGGACTGCTTCTACACAGTTGAACCATACCACAAATGCATCAACACAGCCTGAACCATATCACAACTGCATCAACACAGCCCAAACCAATCAGGACTGCATCTACACAGCCTGAACCATGTCACAACTGCATCAACACAGCCCAAACCAATCACGACTGCATCTACAAAGCCCAAATGAATCACGACTGCTTCTACACAGTTGAACCATATCACAACTGCATCAACACAGCCCAAACCAATCAGGACTGCATCTACACAGCCTGAACCATATCACAACTGCATCAACACAGCCCAAACCAATCAGGACTGCATCTACACAGCCTGAACCATATCACAACTGCATCTACACAGCCTGAACCATATCACAACTGCATCAACACAGCCCAAACCAATCAGGACTGCATCTACAAAGCCCAAATGAATCAGGACTGCTTCTACACAATTGAACCATATCACAACTGCATCAACACAGCCCGAACCATATCACAACTGCATCAACACAGCCCAAACCAATCAGGACTGCATCTACACAGCCTGAACCATATTACAACTGCATCTACAAAGCCCAAACCAATCAGGACTGCATCTGCAAAGCCCAAACCAATCAGGACTGCATCTACACAGCCTGAACCATATCACAACTGCATCTACACAGTCTGAACCATATCACAACTGCATCAACACAGCCCAAACCAATCAGGACTGCATCTACACAGCCCAAACCAATCAGGACTGCATCTACACAGCCTGAACCATGTCACAACTGCATCTACACAGCCTGAACCATATCACAACTGCATCTACTCAGCCTGAACCATATCACAACTGCATCTACACAGCCTGAACCATATCACAACTGCATCTACACAGCCTGAACCATATCACAACTTCATCTACACAGTCTGAACCATATCACAACTGCATCTGCATAGCCTGAACCATATCACAACTGCATCTACACAGCCTGAACCATGTCAAAACTGCATCTACACAGCCTGAACCATATCACAACTGCATCAACACAGCCTGAACCATATCACAAACTGCATCTACACAGCCTGAACCTATCAGGACTGCATCTACACAGCCCGAACGAATCAGGACTGCATCTACACAGCCTGAACCATATCACAACTGCATCAACACAGCCTGAACCATATCACAACTGCATCAACACAGCCTGAACCATATCACAAACTGCATCTACACAGCCTGAACCTATCAGGACTGCATCTACACAGCCCGAACGAATCAGGACTGCATCTACACAGCCCGAACCTATCAGGACTGCATCTACACAGCAAAAATTAATCACAACTGCATCTACACAGCCTGAACCATATCACAACTGCATCTACATAACCCAAACCAATCAGGACTGCATCTGCACAGCCTTAACCTATCAGGACTGCGTCTACACAGCCCGAACATATCTGGACTGCATCTACACAGCCCGAACGAATCAGGACTGCATCTGCACAGTCTGAACCATATCACAACTGCATCTACACAGCCCGAACCTATCAGGACTGCATCTACACAGCCCAAATTAATCACGACTGCATCTGCACAGCCCAAATTAATCACAACTGCATCTACACAGCCTGAACTTTATCACAACTGCATCAACACAGCCCAAACCAATCAGGACTGCATCTGCACAGTCTGAACCATATCACAACTGCATCTACAAAGCCCAAACCAATCAGGACTGCATCTACACAGCCTGGACCATATCACAACTGCATCTACACAGCCTGAACCATATCACAACTGCATCTACAAAACCCAAACCAATCAGGACTGCATCTGCACAGCCTGAACCTATCAGGACTGCATCTACACAGCCCGAACCTATCGGGACTGCATCTACACAGCTCGAACGAATCAGTACTGCATCTACACAGCCTGAACCAAATCACAACTGCATAAACACAGCCTGAACCATATCACAACTGCATCTACACAGCCTGAACCTATCAGGACTGCATCTACACAGCCCGAACCTATCAGGACTGCATCTACACAGCCCAAATTAATCACAACTGCATCAACACAGCCTGAACCATATCACAACTGCATCTACAAAACCCAAACCAATCAGGACTGCATCTACACAGCATGAACCATATCACAACTGCATCTACAAAGCCCAAACCAATCAGGACTGCATCTACAAAGCCCAAACCAATCAGCACTGCATCTACACAGCCTGAACCATATCACAACTGCATTAACACAGCCCAAACCAATCAGGAATACATCTACACAGCCTGAACAATATCACAACTGCATCTACAAAGCCCAAACCAATCAGGACTGCATCTACAAAGCCCAAACGAATCAGTACTGCATCTACACAGCCTGAACCAAATCACAACTGCATCAACACAGCCTGAACCATATCACAACTGCATCTACACAGCCTGAACCTATCAGGACTGCATCTACACAGCCCGAACCTATCAGGACTGCATCTACACAGCCCAAATTAATCACAACTGCATCAACACAGCCTGAACCATATCACAACTGCATCTACAAAACCCAAACCAATCAGGACTGCATCTACACAGCCTGAACCATATCACAACTGCATCTACACAGCCTGAACCATATCACAACTGCATCAACACAGCCCAAACCAATCAGGACTGCATCTGCACAGTCTGAACCATATCACAACTGCATCTACAAAGCCCAAACCAATCAGGACTGCATCTACACAGCCTGAACCATATCACAACTGCATCTACACAGCCTAAACCATATCACAACTGCATCTACAAAGCCCAAACCAATCAGGTCTGCATCTACACAGCCTGAACCATATCACAACTGCATCTACAAAGCCCAAACCAATCAGGACTGCATCTACACAGCCTGAACCATATCACAACTGCATCTACAAAGCCAAAACCAATCAGGACTGCATCTACAAAGCCCAAACCAATCAGGACTGCATCTACACAGCATGAACCATATCACAACTGCATCTACAAAGCCCAAACCAATCAGGACTGCATCTACAAAGCCCAAACCAATCAGCACTGCATCTACACAGCCTGAACCATATCACAACTGCATTAACACAGCCCAAACCAATCAGGAATACATCTACACAGCCTGAACAATATCACAACTGCATCTACAAAGCCCAAACCAATCAGGACTGCATCTACAAAGCCCAAATGAATCAGGACTGCTTCTACACAGTTGAACCATACCACAACTGCATCAACACAGCCTGAACCATATCACAACTGCATCAACACAGCCCAAACCAATCAGGACTGCATCTACACAGCCTGAACCATGTCACAACTGCATCAACACAGCCCAAACCAATCACGACTGCATCTACAAAGCCCAAATGAATCACGACTGCTTCTACACAGTTGAACCATATCACAACTGCATCAACACAGCCCAAACCAATCAGGACTGCATCTACACAGCCTGAACCATATCACAACTGCATCAACACAGCCCAAACCAATCAGGACTGCATCTACACAGCCTGAACCATATCACAACTGCATCTACAAAGCTCAAACCAATCAGAACTGCATCTACAAAGCCCAGACCAATCAGGACTGCATCTACACAGCCTGAACCATATCATAACTGCATCTACACAGCCTGAACCATATCACAACTGCATCAACAAAGCCCACACCAATCAGTACTGCATCTACAAAGCCCAAACCAATCAGGACTGCATCTACAAAGCCCAAATGAATCAGGACTGCTTCAACACAATTGAACCATATCACAACTGCATCAACACAGCCTGAACCATATCACAACTGCATCAACACAGCCCAAACCAATCAGGACTGCATCTACAAAGCCCAAATGAATCAGGACTGCTTCTACACAATTGAACCATATCACAACTGCATCAATACAGCCCGAACCATATCACAACTGCATCAACACAGCCCAAACCAATCAGGACTGCATCTACACAGCCTGAACCATATCACAACTGCATCAACACAGCCCAAACCAATCACGACTGCATCTACAAAGCCCAAATGAATCAGGACTGCTTCTACACAGCCTGAACCATATCATAACTGCATCTACACAGCCTGAACCATATCACAACTGCATCAACAAAGCCCACACCAATCAGGACTGCATCTACAAAGCCCAAACCAATCAGGACTGCATCTACAAAGCCCAAATGAATCAGGACTGCTTCTACACAATTGAACCATATCACAACTGCATCAACACAGCCTGAACCATATCACAACTGCATCAACACAGCCCAAACCAATCAGGACTGCATCTACAAAGCCCAAATGAATCAGGACTGCTTCTACACAATTGAACCATATCACAACTGCATCAACACAGCCCGAACCATATCACAACTGCATCAACACAGCCCAAACCAATCAGAACTGCATCTACACAGCCTGAACCATATCACAACTGCATCAACACAGCCCAAACCAATCACGACTGCATCTACAAAGCCCAAATGAATCAGGACTGCTTCTACACAGTTGAACCATATCACAACTGCATCAACACAGCCCAAACCAATCAGGACTGCATCTTCACAGCCTGAACCATATCACAACTGCATCTACAAAGCCCAAACCAATCAGGACTGCATCTACACAGCCCAAACCAATCAGGACTGCATCTACACAGCCTGAACCATATCACAACTGCATCTACACAGCCTGAACCATATCACAACTGCATCTACACAGCCTGAACCATATCACAACTGCATCTACACAGCCTGAACCATATTACAACTGCATCTACACAGCCTGAACCATATCACAACTTCATCTACACAGTCTGAACCATATCAAAACTGCATCTGCATAGCCTGAACCATATCACAACTGCATCTACACAGCCTGAACCATGTCAAAACTGCATCTACACAGCCTGAACCACATCACAACTGCATCAACACAGCCCAAACCAATCACGACTGCATCTACAAAGCCCAAATGAATCACGACTGCTTCTACACAGTTGAACCATATCACAACTGCATCAACACAGCCCAAACCAATCACGACTGCATCTACAAAGCCCAAATGAATCAGGACTGCTTCTACACAGTTGAACCATATCACAACTGCATCAACACAGCCCAAACCAATCAGGACTGCATCTTCACAGCCTGAACCATATCACAACTGCATCTACAAAGCCCAAACCAATCAGGACTGCATCTACACAGCCCAAACCAATCAGGACTTCATCTACACAGCCTGAACCATATCACAACTGCATCGACACAGCCTGAACCATATCACAACTGCATCTACACAGCCTGAACCAATCAGGACTGCATCTACACAGCCTGAACCATGTCACAACTGCATCTACACAGCCTGAACCATATCACAACTGCATCTACACAGCCTGAACCATATCACAACTGCATCTACACAGCCTGAACCATATCACAACTGCATCTACACAGCCTGAACCATATCACAACTTCATCTTCACAGTCTGAACCATATCACAACTGCATCTGCATAGCCTGAACCATATCACAACTGCATCTACACAGCCTGAACCATGTCAAAACTGCATCTACACAGCCTGAACCATATCACAACTGCATCAACACAGCCTGAACCATATCACAAACTGCATCTACACAGCCTGAACCTATCAGGACTGCATCTACACAGCCCGAACGAATCAGGACTGCATCTACACAGCCTGAACCATATCACAACTGCATCAACACAGCCTGAACCATATCACAACTGCATCTACACAGCCTGAACCTATCAGGACTGCATCTACACAGCCCGAACCTATCAGGACTGCATCTACACAGCAAAAATTAATCACAACTGCATCTACACAGCCTGAACCATATCACAACTGCATCTACAAAACCCAAACCAATCAGGACTGCATCTGCACAGCCTGAACCTATCAGGACTGCATCTACACAGCCCGAACCTATCAGGACTGCATCTACACAGCCTGAACGAATCAGGACTGCATCTACACAGCCTGAACCAAATCACAACTGCAACAACACAGCCTGAACCATATCACAACTGCATCTACACAGCCTGAACCTATCAGGACTGCATCTACACAGCCCGAACCTATCAGGACTGCATCTACACAGCCCAAATTAATCACAACTGCATCTACACAGCCTGAACCATATCACAACTGCATCTACAAAACCCAAACCAATCAGGACTGCATCTGCACAGTCTGAACCATATCACAACTGCATCTACAAAGCCCAAACCAATCAGGACTGCATCTGCACAGTCTGAACCATATCACAAATGCATCTACACAGCCCGAACCTATCAGGACTGCATCTTCACAGCCCAAATTAATCACGACTGCATCTGCACAGCCCAAATTAATCACAACTGCATCTACACAGCCTGAACTTTATCACAACTGCATCAACACAGCCCAAACCAATCAGGACTGCATCTGCACAGTCTGAACCATATCACAACTGCATCTACAAAGCCCAAACCAATCAGGACTGCATCTACACAGCCTGAACCATATCACAACTGCATCTACACAGCCTGAACCATATCACAACTGCATCTACAAAACCCAAACCAATCAGGACTGCATCTGCACAGCCTGAACCTATCAGGACTGCATCTACACAGCCAGCCCGAACCTATCGGGACTGCATCTACACAGCCCGAACGAATCAGTACTGCATCTACACAGCCTGAACCAAATCACAACTGCATTAACACAGCCTGAACCATATCACAACTGCATCTACACAGCCTGAACCTATCAGGACTGCATCTACACAGCCCGAACCTATCAGGACTGCATCTACACAGCCCAAATTAATCACAACTGCATCTACACAGCCTGAACCATATCACAACTGCATCTACACAGCCTGAACCATATCACAACTGCATCAACACAGCCCAAACCAATCAGGACTGCATCTGCACAGTCTGAACCATATCACAACTGCATCTACAAAGCCCAAACCAATCAGGACTGCATCTACACAGCCTGAACCATATCACAACTGCATCTACACAGCCTAAACCATATCACAACTGCATCTACATAGCCCAAACCAATCAGGTCTGCATCTACACAGCCTGAACCATATCACAACTGCATCTACAAAGCCCAAACCAATCAGGACTGCATCTACACAGCCTGAACCATATCACAACTGCATCTACAAAGCCAAAACCAATCAGGACTGCATCTACAAAGCCCAAACCAATCAGGACTGCATCTACACAGCATGAACCATATCACAACTGCATCTACAAAGCCCAAACCAATCAGGACTGCATCTACAAAGCCCAAACCAATCAGCACTGCATCTACACAGCCTGAACCATATCACAACTGCATTAACACAGCCCAAACCAATCAGGACTACATCTACACAGCCTGAACCATATCACAACTGCATCTACAAAGCCCAAACCAATCAGGACTGCATCTACAAAGCCCAAATGAATCAGGACTGCTTCTACACAGTTGAACCATACCACAACTGCATCAACACAGCCTGAACCATATCACAACTGCATCAACACAGCCCAAACCAATCAGGACTGCATCTACACAGCCTGAACCATGTCACAACTGCATCAACACAGCCCAAACCAATCACGACTGCATCTACAAAGCCCAAATGAATCACGACTGCTTCTACACAGTTGAACCATATCACAACTGCATCAACACAGCCCAAACCAATCAGGACTGCATCTACACAGCCTGAACCATATCACAACTGCATCAACACAGCCCAAACCAATCAGGACTGCATCTACACAGCCTGAACCATATCACAACTGCATCTACAAAGCTCAAACCAATCAGAACTGCATCTACAAAGCCCAGACCAATCAGGACTGCATCTACACAGCCTGAACCATATCATAACTGCATCTACACAGCCTGAACCATATCACAACTGCATCAACAAAGCCCACACCAATCAGTACTGCATCTACAAAGCCCAAACCAATCAGGACTGCATCTACAAAGCCCAAATGAATCAGGACTGCTTCTACACAATTGAACCATATCACAACTGCATCAACACAGCCTGAACCATATCACAACTGCATCAACACAGCCCAAACCAATCAGGACTGCATCTACAAAGCCCAAATGAATCAGGACTGCTTCTACACAATTGAACCATATCACAACTGCATCAACACAGCCCGAACCATATCACAACTGCATCAACACAGCCAAAACCAATCAGGACTGCATCTACACAGCCTGAACCATATCACAACTGCATCAACACAGCCCTAACCAATCACGACTGCATCTACAAAGCCCAAATGAATCAGGACTGCGTCTACACAATTGAACTATATCACAACTGCATCAACACAGCCCGAACCATATCACAACTGCATCAACACAGCCCAAACCAATCAGGACTGCATCTACACAGCCTGAACCATATCACAACTGCATCAACACAGCCCAAACCAATCACGACTGCATCTACAAAGCCCAAATGAATCAGGACTGCTTCTACACAGTTGAACCATATCACAACTGCATCAACACAGCCCAAACCAATCAGGACTGCATCTTCACAGCCTGAACCATATCACAACTGCATCTACAAAGCCCAAACCAATCAGGACTGCATCTACACAGCCCAAACCAATCAGGACTGCATCTACACAGCCTGAACCATATCACAACTGCATCTACACAGCCTGAACCATATCACAACTGCATCTACACAGCCTGAACCATATCACAACTGCATCTACACAGCCTGAACCATGTCACAACTGCATCTACACAGCCTGAACCATATCACAACTTCATCTACACAGTCTGAACCATATCACAACTGCATCTGCATAGCCTGAACCATATCACAACTGCATCTACACAGCCTGAACCATGTCAAAACTGCATCAACACAGCCCAAACCAATCACGACTGCATCTACAAAGCCCAAATGAATCACGACTGCTTCTACACAGTTGAACCATATCACAACTGCATCAACACAGCCCAAACCAAACAGGACTGCATCTACACAGCCTGAACCATATCACAACTGCATCTACAAAGCCCAAACCAATCAGGACTGCATCTACACAGCCTGAACCATATCACAACTGCATCTACACAGCCTAAACCATATCACAACTGCATCAACACAGCCCAAACCAATCAGGACTGCATCTACACAGCCTGAACCATATCACAACTGCATATACAAAGCTCAAACCAATCAGAACTGCATCTACAAAGCCCACACCAATCAGGACTGCATCTACAAATCCCAAACCAATCAGGACTGCATTTACAAAGCCCAAATGAATCAGGTCTGCTTCTACACAATTGAACCATATCACAACTGCATCAACACAGCCTGAACCATATCACAACTGCATCAACACAGCCCAAACCAATCAGGACTGCATCTACACAGCCTGAACCATATCACAACTGCATCTACAAAGCTCAAACCAATCAGAACTGCATCTACAAAGCCCAGACCAATCAGGACTGCATCTACACAGCCTGAACCATATCATAACTGCATCTACACAGCCTGAACCATATCACAACTGCATCAACAAAGCCCACACCAATCAGTACTGCATCTACAAAGCCCAAACCAATCAGGACTGCATCTACAAAGCCCAAATGAATCAGGACTGCTTCTACACAATTGAACCATATCACAACTGCATCAACACAGCCTGAACCATATCACAACTGCATCAACACAGCCCAAACCAATCAGGACTGCATCTACAAAGCCCAAATGAATCAGGACTGCTTCTACACAATTGAACCATATCACAACTGCATCAACACAGCCCGAACCATATCACAACTGCATCAACACAGCCCAAACCAATCAGGACTGCATCTACACAGCCTGAACCATATCACAACTGCATCAACACAGCCCAAACCAATCACGACTGCATCTACAAAGCCCAAATGAATCAGGACTGCGTCTACACAATTGAACTATATCACAACTGCATCAACACAGCCCGAACCATATCACAACTGCATCAACACAGCCCAAACCAATCAGGACTGCATCTACACAGCCTGAACCATATCACAACTGCATCAACACAGCCCAAACCAATCACGACTGCATCTACAAAGCCCAAATGAATCAGGACTGCTTCTACACAGTTGAACCATATCACAACTGCATCAACACAGCCCAAACCAATCAGGACTGCATCTTCACAGCCTGAACCATATCACAACTGCATCTACAAAGCCCAAACCAATCAGGACTGCATCTACACAGCCCAAACCAATCAGGACTGCATCTACACAGCCTGAACCATATCACAACTGCATCTACACAGCCTGAACCATATCACAACTGCATCTACACAGCCTGAACCATATCACAACTGCATCTACACAGCCTGAACCATGTCACAACTGCATCTACACAGCCTGAACCATATCACAACTTCATCTACACAGTCTGAACCATATCACAACTGCATCTGCATAGCCTGAACCATATCACAACTGCATCTACACAGCCTGAACCATGTCAAAACTGCATCTACACAGCCTGAACCACATCACAACTGCATCAACACAGCCCAAACCAATCACGACTGCATCTACAAAGCCCAAATGAATCACGACTGCTTCTACACAGTTGAACCATATCACAACTGCATCAACACAGCCCAAACCAAACAGGACTGCATCTACACAGCCTGAACCATATCACAACTGCATCTACAAAGCCCAAACCAATCAGGACTGCATCTACACAGCCTGAACCATATCACAACTGCATCTACACAGCCTAAACCATATCACAACTGCATCAACACAGCCCAAACCAATCAGGACTGCATCTACACAGCCTGAACCATATCACAACTGCATATACAAAGCTCAAACCAATCAGAACTGCATCTACAAAGCCCACACCAATCAGGACTGCATCTACAAAGCCCAAACCAATCAGGACTGCATTTACAAAGCCCAAATGAATCAGGTCTGCTTCTACACAATTGAACCATATCACAACTGCATCAACACAGCCTGAACCATATCACAACTGCATCAACACAGCCCAAACCAATCAGGACTGCATCTACAAAGCCCAAATGAATCAGGACTGCTTCTACACAATTGAACCATATCACAACTGCATCAACACAGCCCGAACCATATCACAACTGCATCAACACAGCCCAAACCAATCAGGACTGCATCTACACAGCCTGAACCATATCACAACTGCATCAACACAGCCCAAACCAATCACGACTGCATCTCCAAAGCCCAAATGAATCAGGACTGCTTCTACACAGTTGAACTATATCACAACTGCATCAACACAGCCCAAACCAATCAGGACTGCATCTTCACAGCCTGAACCATATCACAACTGCATCTACAAAGCCCAAACCAATCAGAACTGCATCTGCAAAGCCCAAAGCAATCAGGACTGCATCTACACAGCCTGAACCATATCACAACTGAATCTACACAGTCTGAACCATATCACAACTGCATCAACACAGCCCAAACCAATCAGGACTGCATCTACACAGCCTGAACCATATCACAACTGCATCTACAAAGCCCAAACAAATCAAAACTGCATCTACACATCCTGAACCATCTACACCGTATGAGCCAGTCGTCCATGCAGAGTTCTAGTTTTACATTGTGCTAAAATCTTGAAGGTGAACAGGACTGCATCTACACAGCCTGAACCATATCACAACTGCATCTACACAGCCTGAACCATATCACAACTGCATCCACACAGCCTGAACCATATCACAACTGCATCCACACAGTCTGAACCATATCACAACTGCATCCACACAGTCTGAACCATATCACAACTGCATCTACACAGCCTGAACCTTATCACAACTGCATCTACACAGCCTGAACCATATCACAACTGCATCTACACAGCCCAAACCAATCAGGACTGCATCTACACAGCCTGAACCATATCACAACTGCATCTACACAGCCTGAACCATATCACAACTGCATCTACACAGCCTGAACCATATCACAACTGCATCTACACAGCCTGAACCATATCACAACTTCGTCTACACAGTCTGAACCATATCACAACTGCATCTGCATAGCCTGAACCATATCACAACTGCATCTACACAGCCTGAACCATGTCACAACTGCATCTACACAGCCTGAACCACATCACAACTGCAACAACACAGCCTGAACCATATCACAACTGCATCAACACAGCCCAAACCAATCACGACTGCATCTACAAAGCCCAAATGAATCAGGACTGCTTCTACACAGTTGAACCATATCACAACTGCATCAACACAGCCCAAACCAATCAGGACTGCATCTTCACAGCCTGAACCATATCACAACTGCATCTACAAAGCCCAAACCAATCAGGACTGCATCTACACAGCCCAAACCAATCAGGACTGCATCTACACAGCCTGAACCATATCACAACTGCATCTACACAGCCTGAACCATATCACAACTACATCTACACAGCCTGAACCATATCACAACTGCATCTACACAGCCTGAACCATATCACAACTGCATCTACACAACCTGAACCATATCACAACTTCATCTACACAGTCTAAACCATATCACAACTGCATCTGCATAGCCTGAACCATATCACAACTGCATCAACACAGCCCAAACCAAAGAGGACTGCATCTACACAGCCTGAACCATATCACAACTGCATCTACAAAGCCCAAACCAATCAGGACTGCATCTACACAGCCTGAACCATATCACAACTGCATCTACACAGCCTAAACCATATCACAACTGCATCAACACAGCCCAAACCAATCAGGACTGCATCTACACAGCCTGAACCATATCACAACTGCATATACAAAGCTCAAACCAATCAGAACTGCATCTACAAAGCCCAGACCAATCAGGACTGCATCTACACAGCCTGAACCATATCATAACTGCATCTACACAGCCTGAACCATATCACAATTGCATCAACAAAGCCCACACCAATCAGGACTGCATCTACAAAGCCCAAACCAATCAGGACTGCATTTACAAAGCCCAAATGAATCAGGTCTGCTTCTACACAATTGAACCATATCACAACTGCATCAACACAGCCTGAACCATATCACAACTGCATCAACACAGCCCAAACCAATCAGGACTGCATCTACAAAGCCCAAATGAATCAGGACTGCTTCTACACAATTGAACCATATCACAACTGCATCAACACAGACCGAACCATATCACAACTGCATCAACACAGCCCAAACCAATCAGGACTGCATCTACACAGCCTGAACCATATCACAACTGCATCAACACAGCCCAAACCAATCACGACTGCATCTCCAAAGCCCAAATGAATCAGGACTGCTTCTACACAGTTGAACCATATCACAACTGCATCAACACAGCCCAAACCAATCAGGACTGCATCTTCACAGCCTGAACCATATCACAACTGCATCTACAAAGCCCAAACCAATCAGAACTGCATCTGCAAAGCCCAAAGCAATCAGGACTGCATCTACACAGCCTGAACCATATCACAACTGAATCTACACAGTCTGAACCATATCACAACTGCATCAACACAGCCCAAACCAATCAGGACTACATCTACACAGCCTGAACCATATCACAACTGCATCAACACAGCCCAAACCAATCAGGACTACATCTACACAGCCTGAACCATATCACAACTGCATCTACAAAGCCCAAACCAATCAGGACTGCATCTACAAATCCCAAGTGAAACAGGACTGCTTCTACACAGTTGAACCATACCACAACTGCATCAACACAGCCTGAACCATATCACAACTGCATCAACACAGCCCAAACCAATCAGGACTGCATCTACACAGCCTGAACCATGTCACAACTGCATCAATACAGCCCAAACCAATCACGACTGCATCTACAAAGCCCAAATGAATCACGACTGCTTCTACACAGTTGAACCATATCACAACTGCATCAACACAGCCCAAACCAATCAGGATTGCATCTACGCAGCCTGAACCATATCACAACTGCATCTACAAAGCCCAAACCAATCAGGACTGCATCTACACAGCCTGAACCATATCACAACTGCATCTACAAAGCCCAAACCAATCAGGACTGCATCTACTAAGCCCAAACCAATCAGGACTGCATCTACACAGCCTGAACCATATCACAACTGCATCTACAAAGCCCAAACCAATCAGGACTGCATCTACAAAGCCCAAACCAATCAGGACTGCATCTACACAGCCTGAACCATATCACAACTGCATCAACACAGCCCAAACCAATCAGGACTACATCTACACAGCCTGAACCATATCACAACTGCATCTACAAAGCCCAAACCAATCAGGACTGCATCTACAAAGCCCAAACCAATCAGGACTGCATCTACACAGCCTGAACCATATCACAACTGCATCTACACAGCCTAAACCATATCACAACTGCATCAACACAGCCCAAACCAATCAGGACTGCATCTACACAGCCTGAACCATATCACAACTGCATCTACACACTCTGAACAATATCACAACTGCAGCTACACAGCCTGAACCATATCACAACTGCATCTACACAGCCTGAACCTATCAGGACTGCATCTACACAGCCCAAATTAATCACAACTGCATCTACACAGCCTGAACCATATCACAACTGCATCTACAAAACCCAAACCAATCAGGACTGCATCTGCACAGTCTGAACCATATCACAACTGCATCTACAAAGCCCAAACCAATCAGGACTGCATCTGCACAGTCTGAACCATATCACAACTGCATCTACACAGCCCGAACCTATCAGGACTGCATCTACACAGCCCAAATTAATCACGACTGCATCTGCACAGCCCAAATTAATCACAACTGCATCTACACAGCCTGGACCATATCACAACTGCATCTACAAAGCCCAAACCAATCAGGACTGCATCTACACAGCCTGAACCATATCACAACTGCATCTACAAAGCCAAAACCAATCAGGACTGCATCTACAAAGCCCAAACCAATCAGGACTGCATCTACACAGCCTGAACCATATCACAACTGCATCTACAAAGCCCAAACCAATCAGGACTGCATCTACAAAGCCCAAACCAATCAGGACTGCATCTACACAGCCTGAACCATATCACAACTGCATCAACACAGCCCAAACCAATCAGGACTACATCTACACAGCCTGAACCATATCACAACTGCATCTACAAAGCCCAAACCAATCAGGACTGCATCTACAAATCCCAAGTGAAACAGGACTGCTTCTACACTGTTGAACCATACCACAACTGCATCAACACAGCCTGAACCATATCACAACTGCATCAACACAGCCCAAACCAATCAGGACTGCATCTACACAGCCTGAACCATGTCACAACTGCATCAATACAGCCCAAACCAATCACGACTGCATCTACAAAGCCCAAATGAATCACGACTGCTTCTACACAGTTGAACCATATCACAACTGCATCAACACAGCCCAAACCAATCAGGATTGCATCTACGCAGCCTGAACCATATCACAACTGCATCTACAAAGCCCAAACCAATCAGGACTGCATCTACACAGCCTGAACCATATCACAACTGCATCTACAAAGCCCAAACCAATCAGGACTGCATCTACAAAGCCCAAACCAATCAGGACTGCATCTACACAGCCTGAACCATATCACAACTGCATCTACAAAGCCCAAACCAATCAGGACTGCATCTACAAAGCCCAAACCAATCAGGACTGCATCTACACAGCCTGAACCATATCACAACTGCATCAACACAGCCCAAACCAATCAGGACTACATCTACACAGCCTGAACCATATCACAACTGCATCTACAAAGCCCAAACCAATCAGGACTGCATCTACAAAGCCCAAACCAATCAGGACTGCATCTACACAGCCTGAACCATATCACAACTGCATCTACACAGCCTAAACCATATCACAACTGCATCAACACAGCCCAAACCAATCAGGACTGCATCTACACAGCCTGAACCATATCACAACTGCATCAACAAAGCCCACACCAATCAGGACTGCATCTACAAAGCCCAAACCAATCAGGACTGCATCTACAAAGCCCAAATGAATCAGGACTGCTTCTACACAATTGAACCATATCACAACTGCATCAACACAGCCTGAACCATATCACAACTGCATCAACACAGCCCAAACCAATCAGGACTGCATCTACAAAGCCCAAATGAATCAGGACTGCATCTACACAATTGAACCATATCACAACTGCATCAACACAGCCCGAACCATATCACAACTGCATCAACACAGCCCAAACCAATCAGGACTGCATCTACACAGCCTGAACCATATCACAACTGCATCAACTCAGCCCAAACCAATCACGACTGCATCTACAAAGCCCAAATGAATCAGGACTGCTTCTACACAGTTGAACCATATCACAACTGCATCAACACAGCCCAAACCAATCAGGACTGCATCTTCACAGCCTGAACCATATCACAACTGCATCTACAAAGCCCAAACCAATCCGGACTGCATCTGCAAAGCCCAAACCAATCAGGACTGCATCTACACAGCCTGAACCATATCACAACTGCATCTACACAGTCTGAACCATATCACAACTGCATCAACACAGCCCAAACCAATCAGGACTGCATCTACACAGCCTGAACCATATCACAACTGCATCTACAAAGCCCAAACAAATCAAGACTGCATCTACACATCCTGAACCATCTACACCGTATGAGCCAGTCGTCCATGCAGAGTTCTAGTTTTACATTGTGCTAAAATCTTGAAGGTAAACAGGACTGCATCTACACAGCCTGAACCATATCACAACTGCATCTACATAGCCTGAACCATATCACAACTGCATCTACACAGCCTGAACCATATCACAACTGCATCTACACTGCCTGAACCATATCATATCTGCATTTACACAGCCTGAACCATATCACAACTGCATCTACACAGCCTGAACCATATCACAACTGCATCTACACAGTCTGAACCATATCACAACTGCATCTACACAGCCTGAACCATGTCACAACTGCATCTACACAGCCTGAACCACATCACAACTGCATCAACACAGCCTGAACCATATCACAACTGCATCTACGCAGCCCAAACCAATCAGGACTGCATCTACACAGCCCAAACCAATCAGGACTGCATCTACACAGCCTGTACCATGTCACAACTGCATCTACACAGCCTGAACCATATCACAACTGCATCTACACAGCCTGAACCATATCACAACTGCATCTACACAGCCCAAACCAATCAGGACTGCATCTACAGAGCCCAAACCATTCAGGACTGCATCTACACAGCCTGAACCATATCACAACTGCATCTACACAGCCTGAACCATATCACAACTGCATCTACACAGCCTGAACCATATCACAACTGCATCTACACTGCCTGAACCATATCACAACTGCATCTACACAGCCTGAACCATATCACAACTGCATCTACACAGCCTGAACCATATCACAACTGCATCTAAACAGCCTGAACCATATCACAACTGCATCTACACAGCCCAAACCAATCAGGACTGCATCTACACAGCCTGAACCATATCACAACTGCATCTACACAGCCTAAACCATATCACAACTGCATCTACACAGCCTGAACCATATCACAACTGCATCTACACAGGCTGAACCACATCACAACTGCATCTACACAGCCTGAACCATATCACAACTTCATCTACACAGTCTGAACCATATCACAACTGCATCTGTATAGCCTGAACCATATCACAACTGCATCTACACAGCCTGAACCATGTCAAAACTGCATCTACACAGCCTGAACCACATCACAACTGCATCAACACAGCCTGAACCATGTCACAACTGCATCTACATAGCCTGAACCATATCACAACTGCATCTACACAGCCTGAACCATATCACAACTGCATCTACACTGCCTGAACCATATCATATCTGCATTTACACAGCCTGAACCATATCACAACTGCATCTACACAGCCTGAACCATATCACAACTGCATCTACACAGTCTGAACCATATCACAACTGCATCTACACAGCCTGAACCATATCACAACTGCATCTACACAGCCTGAACCTATCAGGACTGCATCTACACAGCCCGAACCTATCAGGACTGCATCTACACAGCCCAAATTAATCACAACTGCATCTACACAGCCTGAACCATATCACAACTGCATCTACAAAACCCAAACCAATCAGGACTGCATCTGCACAGTCTGAACCATATCACAACTGCATCTACAAAGCCCAAACCAATCAGGACTGCATCTGCACAGTCTGAACCATATCACAACAGCATCTACACAGCCCGAACCTATCAGGACTGCATCTACACAGCCCAAATTAATCACGACTGCATCTGCACAGCCCAAATTAATCACAACTGCATCTACACAGCCTGAACCATATCACAACTGCATCAACACAGCCCAAACCAATCAGGACTGCATCTGCACTGTCTGAACCATATCACAACTGCATCTACAAAGCCCAAACCAATCAGGACTGCATCTACACAGCCTGAACCATATCACAACTGCATCTACACAACCTAAACCATATCACAACTGCATCTACAAAGCCCAAACCAATCAGGTCTGCATCTACACAGCCTGAACCATATCACAACTGCATCTACAAAGCCCAAACCAATCAGGACTGCATCTACACAGCCTGAATCATATCACAACTGCATCTACAAAGCCAAAACCAATCAGGACTGCATCTACAAAGCCCAAACCAATCAGGACTGCATCTACACAGCCTGAACCATATCACAACTGCATCTACAAAGCCCAAACCAATCAGGACTGCATCTACAAAGCCCAAACCAATCAGGACTGCATCTACACAGCCTGAACCATATCACAACTGCATCAACACAGCCCAAACCAATCAGGACTACATCTACACAGCCTGAACCATATCACAACTGCATCTACAAAGCCCAAACCAATCAGGACTGCATCTACAAAGCCCAAGTGAATCAGGACTGCTTCTACACAGTTGAACCATACCACAACTGCATCAACACAGCCTGAACCATATCACAACTGCATCAACACAGCCCAAACCAATCAGGACTGCATCTACACAGCCTGAACCATGTCACAACTGCATCAACAGAGCCCAAACCAATCACGACTGCATCTACAAAGTCCAAATGAATCACGACTGCTTCTACACAGTTGAACCATATCACAACTGCATCAACACAGCCCAAACCAATCAGGACTGCATCTACGCAGCCTGAACCATATCACAACTGCATCTACAAAGCCCAAACCAATCAGGACTGCATCTACACAGCCTGAACCATATCACAACTGCATCTACACAGCCTAAACCATATCACAACTGCATCAACACAGCCCAAACCAATCAGGACTGCATCTACACAGCCTGAACCATATCACAACTGCATCTACAAAGCTCAAACCAATCAGAACTGCATCTACAAAGCCCAGACCAATCAGGACTGCATCTACACAGCCTGAACCATATCATAACTGCATCTACACAGCCTGAACCATATCACAACTGCATCAACAAAGCCCACACCAATCAGGACTGCATCTACAAAGCCCAAACCAATCAGGACTGCATCTACAAAGCCCAAATGAATCAGGACTGCTTCTACACAATTGAACCATATCACAACTGCATCAACACAGCCTGAACCATATCACAACTGCATCAACACAGCCCAAACCAATCAGGACTGCATCTACAAAGCCCAAATGAATCAGGACTGCTTCTACACAATTGAACCATATCACAACTGCATCAACACAGCCCAAACCAATCAGGACAGCATCTACACAGCGTGAACCATATCACAACTGCATCAACACAGCCCAAACCAATCACGACTGCATCTACAAAGCCCAAATGAATCAGAACTGCTTCTACACAGTTGAACCATATCACAACTGCATCAACACAGCCCAAACCAATCAGGACTGCATCTTCACATCCTGAACCATATCACAACTGCATCTACAAAGCCCAAACCAATCCGGACTGCATCTGCAAAGCCCAAACCAATCAGGACTGCATCTACACAGCCTGAACCATATCACAACTGCATCTACACAGTCTGAACCATATCACAACTGCATCAACACAGCCCAAACCAATCAGGTCTGCATCTACACAGCCTGAACCATATCACAACTGCATCTACAAAGCCCAAACAAATCAAGACTGCATCTACGCATCCTGAACCATCTACACCGTATGAGCCAGTCGTCCATGCAGAGTTCTAGTTTTACATTGTGCTAAAATCTTGAAGGTGAACAGGACTGCATCTACACAGCCTGAACCATATCACAACTGCATCTACACAGCGTGAACCATATCACAACTGCATCCACACAGCCTGAACCATATCACAACTGCATCTACATAGCCTGAACCAAATCACAATTGCATCTACACAGCCTGAACCATATCACAACTGCATCTACACAGCCCAAACCAATCAGGACTGCATCTACACAGCCCAAACCAATCAGGACTGCATCTACACAGCCTGAACCATATCACAACTGCATCTACACAGCCTGAACCATATCACAACTGCATCTACACAGCCTGAACCATATCACAACTGCATCTACACAGCCTGAACTATATCACAACTGCATCTACACAGACAGAACCATATCACAACTGCATCTACACAGCCTGAACCATATCACAACTGCATCTACACAGCCCAAACCAATCAGGACTGCATCTACACAGCCTGAACAATATCACAACTGCATCTACACAGCCTGAACCATATCACAACTGCATCTACACAGCCTGAACCATATCACAACTGCATCTACACAGCCTGAACCATATCACAACTGCATCTACACAGCCTGAACCATATCACAACTTCATCTAAACAGTCTGAACCATATCACAACTGCATCTGCATAGCCTGAACCATATCACAACTGCATCTACACAGCCTGAACCATGTCACAACTGCATCTACACAGCCTGAACCACATCACATCTGCATCAACACAGCCTGAACCATATCACAACTGCATCAACACAGCCTGAACCATGTCACAACTGCATCTATATAGCCTGAACCATATCACAACTGCATCTACACAGCCTGAACCATATCACAACTGCATCTACACTGCCTGAACCATATCATATCTGCATTTACACAGCCTGAACCATATCACAACTGCATCTACACAGCCTGAACCATATTACAACTTCATCTACACAGTCTGAACCATATCACAACTGCGTCTACACAGCCTGAACCATGTCACAACTGCATCTACACAGCCTGAACCACATCACACCTGCATCAACACAGCCTGAACCATATCACAACTGCATCTACACAGCCCAAACCAATCAGGACTGCATCTACACAGCCCAAACCAATCAGGACTGCATCTACACAGCCTGTACCATGTCACAACTGCATCTACACAGCCTGAACCATATCACAACTGCATCTACACAGCCTGAACCATATTACAACTGCATCTACACAGCCCAAACCAATCAGGACTGCATCTACACAGCCTGAACCATATCACAACTGCATCTACCCAGCCTGAACCATATCACAACTGCCTCTACACAGCCTGAACCATATCACAACTGCATCAACAAAGCCCACACCAATCAGGACTGCATCTACAAAGCCCAAACCAATCAGGACTGCATCTACAAAGCCCAAATGAATCAGGACTGCTTCTACACAATTGAACCATATCACAACTGCATCAACACAGCCTGAACCATATCACAACTGCATCAACACAGCCCAAACCAATCAGGACTGCATCTACAAAGCCCAAATGAATCAGGACTGCTTCTACACAATTGAACCATATCACAACTGCATCAACACAGCCCAAACCAATCAGGACAGCATCTACACAGCGTGAACCATATCACAACTGCATCAACACAGCCCAAACCAATCACGACTGCATCTACAAAGCCCAAATGAATCAGAACTGCTTCTACACAGTTGAACCATATCACAACTGCATCAACACAGCCCAAACCAATCAGGACTGCATCTTCACATCCTGAACCATATCACAACTGCATCTACAAAGCCCAAACCAATCCGGACTGCATCTGCAAAGCCCAAACCAATCAGGACTGCATCTACACAGCCTGAACCATATCACAACTGCATCTACACAGTCTGAACCATATCACAACTGCATCAACACAGCCCAAACCAATCAGGTCTGCATCTACACAGCCTGAACCATATCACAACTGCATCTACAAAGCCCAAACAAATCAAGACTGCATCTACGCATCCTGAACCATCTACACCGTATGAGCCAGTCGTCCATGCAGAGTTCTAGTTTTACATTGTGCTAAAATCTTGAAGGTGAACAGGACTGCATCTACACAGCCTGAACCATATCACAACTGCATCTACACAGCGTGAACCATATCACAACTGCATCCACACAGCCTGAACCATATCACAACTGCATCCACACAGTCTGAACCATATCACACCTGCATCCACACAGTCTGAACCATATCACAATTGCATCTACACAGCCTGAACCTTATCACAACTGCATCTACACAGCCTGAACCATATCACAACTGCATCTACACAGCCTGAACTATATCACAACTGCATCTACACAGACAGAACCATATCACAACTGCATCTACACAGCCTGAACCATATCACAACTGCATCTACACAGCCCAAACCAATCAGGACTGCATCTACACAGCCTGAACCATATCACAACTGCATCTACACAGCCTGAACCATATCACAACTGCATCTACACAGCCTGAACCATATCACAACTGCATCTACACAGCCTGAACCATATCACAACTGCATCTACACAGCCTGAACCATATCACAACTTCATCTAAACAGTCTGAACCATATCACAACTGCATCTGCATAGCCTGAACCATATCACAACTGCATCTACACAGCCTGAACCATGTCACAACTGCATCTACACAGCCTGAACCACATCACATCTGCATCAACACAGCCTGAACCATATCACAACTGCATCAAGACAGCCTGAACCATGTCACAACTGCATCTATATAGCCTGAACCATATCACAACTGCATCTACACAGCCTGAACCATATCACAACTGCATCTACACTGCCTGAACCATATCATATCTGCATTTACACAGCCTGAACCATATCACAACTGCATCTACACAGCCTGAACCATATTACAACTTCATCTACACAGTCTGAACCATATCACAACTGCGTCTACACAGCCTGAACCATGTCACAACTGCATCTACACAGCCTGAACCACATCACACCTGCATCAACACAGCCTGAACCATATCACAACTGCATCTACACAGCCCAAACCAATCAGGACTGCATCTACACAGCCCAAACCAATCAGGACTGCATCTACACAGCCTGTACCATGTCACAACTGCATCTACACAGCCTGAACCATATCACAACTGCATCTACACAGCCTGAACCATATTACAACTGCATCTACACAGCCCAAACCAATCAGGACTGCATCTACACAGCCTGAACCATATCACAACTGCATCTACCCAGCCTGAACCATATCACAACTGCATCTACACAGCCTGAACCATATCACAACTGCATCTACACAGCCTGAACCATGTCACAACTGCATCTACACAGCCTGAACCATATCACAACTGCATCTACAAAGCTCAAACAAATCAGAACTGCATCTACAAAGCCCAGACCAATCAGGACTGCATCTACACAGCCTGAACAATATCATAACTGCATCTACACAGCCTGAACCATATCACAACTGCATCAACAAAGCCCACACCAATCAGGACTGCATCTACAAAGCCCAAACCAATCAGGACTGCATCTACAAAGCCCAAATGAATCAGGACTGCTTCTACACAATTGAACCATATCACAACTGCATCAACACAGCCTGAACCATATCACAACTGCATCAACACAGCCCAAACCAATCAGGACTGCATCTACAAAGCCCAAATGAATCAGGACTGCTTCTACACAATTGAACCATATCACAACTGCATCAACACAGCCTGAACCATATCACAACTGCATCAACACAGCCCAAACCAATCACGACTGCATCTACAAAGCCCAAATGAATCAGGACTGCTTCTACACAGTTGAACCATATCACAACTGCATCAACACAGCCCAAACCAATCAGGACTGCATCTACACAGCCTGAACCATATCACAACTGCATCTACAAAGCCCAAACCAATCAGGACTGCATCTGCAAAGCCCAAACCAATCAGGACTGCATCTACACAGCCTGAACCATATCACAACTGCATCTACAAAGCTCAAACCAATCAGAACTGCATCTACAAAGCCCAGACCAATCAGGACTGCATCTACACAGCCTGAACCATATCATAACTGCATCTACACAGCCTGAACCATATCACAACTGCATCAACAAAGCCCACACCAATCAGGACTGCATCTACAAAGCCCAAACCAATCAGGACTGCATCTACAAAGCCCAAATGAATCAGGACTGCTTCTACACAATTGAACCATATCACAACTGCATCAACACAGCCTGAACCATATCACAACTGCATCAACACAGCCCAAACCAATCAGGACTGCATCTACAAAGCCCAAATGAATCAGGACTGCTTCTACACAATTGAACCATATCACAACTGCATCAACACAGCCCGAACCATATCACAACTGCATCAACACAGCCCAAACCAATCAGGACTGCATCTACACAGCCTGAACCATATCACAACTGCATCAACACAGCCCAAACCAATCACGACTGCATCTACAAAGCCCAAATGAATCAGAACTGCTTCTACACAGTTGAACCATATCACAACTGCATCAACACAGCCCAAACCAATCAGGACTGCATCTTCACAGCCTGAACCATATCACAACTGCATCTACAAAGCCCAAACCAATCCGGACTGCATCTGCAAAGCCCAAACCAATCAGGACTGCATCTACACAGCCTGAGCCATATCTCAACTGCATCTACACAGTCTGAACCATATCACAACTGCATCAACACAGCCCAAACCAATCAGGTCTGCATCTACACAGCCTGAACCATATCACAACTGCATCTACAAAGCCCAAACAAACCAAGACTGCATCTACACATCCTGAACCATCTACACCGTATGAGCCAGTCGTCCATGCAGAGTTCTAGTTTTACATTGTGCTAAAATCTTGAAGGTGAACAGGACTGCATCTACACAGCCTGAACCATATCACTACTGCATCTACACAGCGTGAACCATATCACAACTGCATCCACACAGCCTGAACCATATCACAACTGCATCCACACAGTCTGAACCATATCACACCTGCATCCACACAGTCTGAACCATATCACAATTGCATCTACACAGCCTGAACCTTATCACAACTGCATCTACACAGCCTGAACCATATCACAACTGCATCTACACAGCTTGAACTATATCACAACTGCATCTACACAGACAGAACCATATCACAACTGCATCTACACAGCCTGAACCATATCACAACTGCATCTACACAGCCCAAACCAATCAGGACTGCATCTACACAGCCTGAACCATATCACAACTGCATCTACACAGCCTGAACCATATCACAACTGCATCTACACAGCCTGAACCATATCACAACTGCATCTACACAGCCTGAACCATATCACAACTGCATCTACACAGCCTGAACCATATCACAACTTCATCTACACAGTCTGAACCATATCACAACTGCATCTGCATAGCCTGAACCATATCACAACTGCATCTACACAGCCTGAACCATGTCACAACTGCATCTACACAGCCTGAACCACATCACATCTGCATCAACACAGCCTGAACCATATCACAACTGCATCAACACAGCCTGAACCATGTCACAACTGCATCTATATAGCCTGAACCATATCACAACTGCATCTACACAGCCTGAACCATATCACAACTGCATCTACACTGCCTGAACCATATCATATCTGCATTTACACAGCCTGAACCATATCACAACTGCATCTACACAGCCTGAACCATATCACAACTGCATCTACACAGTCTGAACCATATCACAACTGCGTCTACACAGCCTGAACCATGTCACAACTGCATCTACACAGCCTGAACCACATCACACCTGCATCGACACAGCCTGAACCATATCACAACTGCATCTACACAGCCCAAACCAATCAGGACTGCATCTACACAGCCCAAACCAATCAGGACTGCATCTACACAGCCTGTACCATGTCACAACTGCATCTACACAGCCTGAACCATATCACAACTGCATCTACACAGCCTGAACCATATTACAACTGCATCTACACAGCCCAAACCAATCAGGACTGCATCTACACAGCCTGAACCATATCACAACTGCATCTACACAGCCTGAACCATATCACAACTGCATCAACACAGCCTGAACCATATCACAACTGCATCAACACAGCCCAAACCAATCAGGACTGCATCTACAAAGCCCAAATGAATCAGGACTGCTTCTACACAATTGAACCATATCACAACTGCATCAACACAGCCCGAACCATATCACAACTGCATCAACACAGCCCAAACCAATCAGGACTGCATCTACACAGCCTGAACCATATCACAACTGCATCAACACAGCCCAAACCAATCACGACTGCATCTACAAAGCCCAAATGAATCAGAACTGCTTCTACACAGTTGAACCATATCACAACTGCATCAACACAGCCCAAACCAATCAGGACTGCATCTTCACAGCCTGAACCATATCACAACTGCATGTACAAAGCCCAAACCAATCCGGACTGCATCTGCAAAGCCCAAACCAATCAGGACTGCATCTACACAGCCTGAGCCATATCTCAACTGCATCTACACAGTCTGAACCATATCACAACTGCATCAACACAGCCCAAACCAATCAGGTCTGCATCTACACAGCCTGAACCATATCACAACTGCATCTACAAAGCCCAAACAAACCAAGACTGCATCTACACATCCTGAACCATCTACACAGTATGAGCCAGTCGTCCATGCAGAGTTCTAGTTTTACATTGTGCTAAAATCTTGAAGGTGAACAGGACTGCATCTACACAGCCTGAACCATATCACAACTGCATCTACACAGCGTGAACCATATCACAACTGCATCCACACAGCCTGAACCATATCACAACTGCATCCACACAGTCTGAACCATATCACACCTGCATCCACACAGTCTGAACCATATCACAATTGCATCTACACAGCCTGAACCTTATCACAACTGCATCTACACAGCCTGAACCATATCACAACTGCATCTACACAGCCTGAACTATATCACAACTGCATCTACACAGACAGAACCATATCACAACTGCATCTACACAGACAGAACCATATCACAACTGCATCTACACAGCCCAAACCAATCAGGACTGCATCTACACAGCCTGAACCATATCACAACTGCATCTACACAGCCTGAACCATATCACAACTGCATCTACACAGCCTGAACCATATCACAACTGCATCTACACAGCCTGAACCATATCACAACTGCATCTACACAGTCTGAACCATATCACAACTGCATCTGCATAGCCTGAACCATATCACAACTGCATCTACACAGCCTGAACCATGTCACAACTGCATCTACACAGCCTGAACCACATCACATCTGCATCAACACAGCCTGAACCATATCACAACTGCATCAACACAGCCTGAACCATGTCACAACTGCATCTATATAGCCTGAACCATATCACAACTGCATCTACACAGCCTGAACCATATCACAACTGCATCTACACTGCCTGAACCATATCATATCTGCATTTACACAGCCTGAACCATATCACAACTGCATCTACACAGCCTGAACCATATCACAACTGCATCTACACAGTCTGAACCATATCACAACTGCGTCTACACAGCCTGAACCATGTCACAACTGCATCTACACAGCCTGAACCACATCACACCTGCATCGACACAGCCTGAACCATATCACAACTGCATCTACACAGCCCAAACCAATCAGGACTGCATCTACACAGCCCAAACCAATCAGGACTGCATCTACACAGCCTGTACCATGTCACAACTGCATCTACACAGCCTGAACCATATCACAACTGCATCTACACAGCCTGAACCATATTACAACTGCATCTACACAGCCCAAACCAATCAGGACTGCATCTACACAGCCTGAACCATATCACAACTGCATCTACACAGCCTGAACCATATCACAACTGCATCTACACAGCCTGAACCATATCACAACTGCATCTACACAGCCTGAACCATGTCACAACTGCATCTACACAGCCTGAACCATATCACAACTGCATCTACAAAGCTCAAACCAATCAGAACTGCATCTACAAAGCCCAGACCAATCAGGACTGCATCTACACAGCCTGAACCATATCACAACTGCATCAACAAAGCCCCACCCAATCAGGACTGCATCTACAAAGCCCAAACCAATCAGGACTGCATCTACAAAGCCCAAATGAATCAGGACTGCTTCTACACAATTGAACCATATCACAACTGCATCAACACAGCCTGAACCATATCACAACTGCATCAACACAGCCCAAACCAATCAGGACTGCATCTACAAAGCCCAAATGAATCAGGACTGCTTCTACACAATTGAACCATATCACAACTGCATCAACACAGCCCGAACCATATCACAACTGCATCAACACAGCCCAAACCAATCACGACTGCATCTACAAAGCCCAAATGAATCAGGACTGCTTCTACACAGTTGAACCATATCACAACTGCATCAACACAGCCCAAACCAATCAGGACTGCATCTACACAGCCTGAACCATATCACAACTGCATCAACACAGCCTGAACCATGTCACAACTGCATCTATATAGCCTGAACCATATCACAACTGCATCTACACAGCCTGAACCATATCACAACTGCATCTACACTGCCTGAACCATATCATATCTGCATTTACACAGCCTGAACCATATCACAACTGCATCTACACAGCCTGAACCATATTACAACTTCATCTACACAGTCTGAACCATATCACAACTGCGTCTACACAGCCTGAACCATGTCACAACTGCATCTACACAGCCTGAACCACATCACACCTGCATCAACACAGCCTGAACCATATCACAACTGCATCTACACAGCCCAAACCAATCAGGACTGCATCTACACAGCCCAAACCAATCAGGACTGCATCTACACAGCCTGTACCATGTCACAACTGCATCTACACAGCCTGAACCATATCACAACTGCATCTACACAGCCTGAACCATATTACAACTGCATCTACACAGCCCAAACCAATCAGGACTGCATCTACACAGCCTGAACCATATCACAACTGCATCTACCCAGCCTGAACCATATCACAACTGCCTCTACACAGCCTGAACCATATCACAACTGCATCAACAAAGCCCACACCAATCAGGACTGCATCTACAAAGCCCAAACCAATCAGGACTGCATCTACAAAGCCCAAATGAATCAGGACTGCTTCTACACAATTGAACCATATCACAACTGCATCAACACAGCCTGAACCATATCACAACTGCATCAACACAGCCCAAACCAATCAGGACTGCATCTACAAAGCCCAAATGAATCAGGACTGCTTCTACACAATTGAACCATATCACAACTGCATCAACACAGCCCAAACCAATCAGGACAGCATCTACACAGCGTGAACCATATCACAACTGCATCAACACAGCCCAAACCAATCACGACTGCATCTACAAAGCCCAAATGAATCAGAACTGCTTCTACACAGTTGAACCATATCACAACTGCATCAACACAGCCCAAACCAATCAGGACTGCATCTTCACATCCTGAACCATATCACAACTGCATCTACAAAGCCCAAACCAATCCGGACTGCATCTGCAAAGCCCAAACCAATCAGGACTGCATCTACACAGCCTGAACCATATCACAACTGCATCTACACAGTCTGAACCATATCACAACTGCATCAACACAGCCCAAACCAATCAGGTCTGCATCTACACAGCCTGAACCATATCACAACTGCATCTACAAAGCCCAAACAAATCAAGACTGCATCTACGCATCCTGAACCATCTACACCGTATGAGCCAGTCGTCCATGCAGAGTTCTAGTTTTACATTGTGCTAAAATCTTGAAGGTGAACAGGACTGCATCTACACAGCCTGAACCATATCACAACTGCATCTACACAGCGTGAACCATATCACAACTGCATCCACACAGCCTGAACCATATCACAACTGCATCCACACAGTCTGAACCATATCACACCTGCATCCACACAGTCTGAACCATATCACAATTGCATCTACACAGCCTGAACCTTATCACAACTGCATCTACACAGCCTGAACCATATCACAACTGCATCTACACAGCCTGAACTATATCACAACTGCATCTACACAGACAGAACCATATCACAACTGCATCTACACAGCCTGAACCATATCACAACTGCATCTACACAGCCCAAACCAATCAGGACTGCATCTACACAGCCTGAACCATATCACAACTGCATCTACACAGCCTGAACCATATCACAACTGCATCTACACAGCCTGAACCATATCACAACTGCATCTACACAGCCTGAACCATATCACAACTGCATCTACACAGCCTGAACCATATCACAACTTCATCTAAACAGTCTGAACCATATCACAACTGCATCTGCATAGCCTGAACCATATCACAACTGCATCTACACAGCCTGAACCATGTCACAACTGCATCTACACAGCCTGAACCACATCACATCTGCATCAACACAGCCTGAACCATATCACAACTGCATCAAGACAGCCTGAACCATGTCACAACTGCATCTATATAGCCTGAACCATATCACAACTGCATCTACACAGCCTGAACCATATCACAACTGCATCTACACTGCCTGAACCATATCATATCTGCATTTACACAGCCTGAACCATATCACAACTGCATCTACACAGCCTGAACCATATTACAACTTCATCTACACAGTCTGAACCATATCACAACTGCGTCTACACAGCCTGAACCATGTCACAACTGCATCTACACAGCCTGAACCACATCACACCTGCATCAACACAGCCTGAACCATATCACAACTGCATCTACACAGCCCAAACCAATCAGGACTGCATCTACACAGCCCAAACCAATCAGGACTGCATCTACACAGCCTGTACCATGTCACAACTGCATCTACACAGCCTGAACCATATCACAACTGCATCTACACAGCCTGAACCATATTACAACTGCATCTACACAGCCCAAACCAATCAGGACTGCATCTACACAGCCTGAACCATATCACAACTGCATCTACCCAGCCTGAACCATATCACAACTGCATCTACACAGCCTGAACCATATCACAACTGCATCTACACAGCCTGAACCATGTCACAACTGCATCTACACAGCCTGAACCATATCACAACTGCATCTACAAAGCTCAAACAAATCAGAACTGCATCTACAAAGCCCAGACCAATCAGGACTGCATCTACACAGCCTGAACCATATCATAACTGCATCTACACAGCCTGAACCATATCACAACTGCATCAACAAAGCCCACACCAATCAGGACTGCATCTACAAAGCCCAAACCAATCAGGACTGCATCTACAAAGCCCAAATGAATCAGGACTGCTTCTACACAATTGAACCATATCACAACTGCATCAACACAGCCTGAACCATATCACAACTGCATCAACACAGCCCAAACCAATCAGGACTGCATCTACAAAGCCCAAATGAATCAGGACTGCTTCTACACAATTGAACCATATCACAACTGCATCAACACAGCCTGAACCATATCACAACTGCATCAACACAGCCCAAACCAATCACGACTGCATCTACAAAGCCCAAATGAATCAGGACTGCTTCTACACAGTTGAACCATATCACAACTGCATCAACACAGCCCAAACCAATCAGGACTGCATCTACACAGCCTGAACCATATCACAACTGCATCTACAAAGCCCAAACCAATCAGGACTGCATCTGCAAAGCCCAAACCAATCAGGACTGCATCTACACAGCCTGAACCATATCACAACTGCATCTACAAAGCTCAAACCAATCAGAACTGCATCTACAAAGCCCAGACCAATCAGGACTGCATCTACACAGCCTGAACCATATCATAACTGCATCTACACAGCCTGAACCATATCACAACTGCATCAACAAAGCCCACACCAATCAGGACTGCATCTACAAAGCCCAAACCAATCAGGACTGCATCTACAAAGCCCAAATGAATCAGGACTGCTTCTACACAATTGAACCATATCACAACTGCATCAACACAGCCTGAACCATATCACAACTGCATCAACACAGCCCAAACCAATCAGGACTGCATCTACAAAGCCCAAATGAATCAGGACTGCTTCTACACAATTGAACCATATCACAACTGCATCAACACAGCCCGAACCATATCACAACTGCATCAACACAGCCCAAACCAATCAGGACTGCATCTACACAGCCTGAACCATATCACAACTGCATCAACACAGCCCAAACCAATCACGACTGCATCTACAAAGCCCAAATGAATCAGAACTGCTTCTACACAGTTGAACCATATCACAACTGCATCAACACAGCCCAAACCAATCAGGACTGCATCTTCACAGCCTGAACCATATCACAACTGCATCTACAAAGCCCAAACCAATCCGGACTGCATCTGCAAAGCCCAAACCAATCAGGACTGCATCTACACAGCCTGAGCCATATCTCAACTGCATCTACACAGTCTGAACCATATCACAACTGCATCAACACAGCCCAAACCAATCAGGTCTGCATCTACACAGCCTGAACCATATCACAACTGCATCTACAAAGCCCAAACAAACCAAGACTGCATCTACACATCCTGAACCATCTACACCGTATGAGCCAGTCGTCCATGCAGAGTTCTAGTTTTACATTGTGCTAAAATCTTGAAGGTGAACAGGACTGCATCTACACAGCCTGAACCATATCACAACTGCATCTACACAGCGTGAACCATATCACAACTGCATCCACACAGCCTGAACCATATCACAACTGCATCCACACAGTCTGAACCATATCACACCTGCATCCACACAGTCTGAACCATATCACAATTGCATCTACACAGCCTGAACCTTATCACAACTGCATCTACACAGCCTGAACCATATCACAACTGCATCTACACAGCTTGAACTATATCACAACTGCATCTACACAGACAGAACCATATCACAACTGCATCTACACAGCCTGAACCATATCACAACTGCATCTACACAGCCCAAACCAATCAGGACTGCATCTACACAGCCTGAACCATATCACAACTGCATCTACACAGCCTGAACCATATCACAACTGCATCTACACAGCCTGAACCATATCACAACTGCATCTACACAGCCTGAACCATATCACAACTGCATCTACACAGCCTGAACCATATCACAACTTCATCTACACAGTCTGAACCATATCACAACTGCATCTGCATAGCCTGAACCATATCACAACTGCATCTACACAGCCTGAACCATGTCACAACTGCATCTACACAGCCTGAACCACATCACATCTGCATCAACACAGCCTGAACCATATCACAACTGCATCAACACAGCCTGAACCATGTCACAACTGCATCTATATAGCCTGAACCATATCACAACTGCATCTACACAGCCTGAACCATATCACAACTGCATCTACACTGCCTGAACCATATCATATCTGCATTTACACAGCCTGAACCATATCACAACTGCATCTACACAGCCTGAACCATATCACAACTGCATCTACACAGTCTGAACCATATCACAACTGCGTCTACACAGCCTGAACCATGTCACAACTGCATCTACACAGCCTGAACCACATCACACCTGCATCGACACAGCCTGAACCATATCACAACTGCATCTACACAGCCCAAACCAATCAGGACTGCATCTACACAGCCCAAACCAATCAGGACTGCATCTACACAGCCTGTACCATGTCACAACTGCATCTACACAGCCTGAACCATATCACAACTGCATCTACACAGCCTGAACCATATTACAACTGCATCTACACAGCCCAAACCAATCAGGACTGCATCTACACAGCCTGAACCATATCACAACTGCATCTACACAGCCTGAACCATATCACAACTGCATCAACACAGCCTGAACCATATCACAACTGCATCAACACAGCCCAAACCAATCAGGACTGCATCTACAAAGCCCAAATGAATCAGGACTGCTTCTACACAATTGAACCATATCACAACTGCATCAACACAGCCCGAACCATATCACAACTGCATCAACACAGCCCAAACCAATCAGGACTGCATCTACACAGCCTGAACCATATCACAACTGCATCAACACAGCCCAAACCAATCACGACTGCATCTACAAAGCCCAAATGAATCAGAACTGCTTCTACACAGTTGAACCATATCACAACTGCATCAACACAGCCCAAACCAATCAGGACTGCATCTTCACAGCCTGAACCATATCACAACTGCATGTACAAAGCCCAAACCAATCCGGACTGCATCTGCAAAGCCCAAACCAATCAGGACTGCATCTACACAGCCTGAGCCATATCTCAACTGCATCTACACAGTCTGAACCATATCACAACTGCATCAACACAGCCCAAACCAATCAGGTCTGCATCTACACAGCCTGAACCATATCACAACTGCATCTACAAAGCCCAAACAAACCAAGACTGCATCTACACATCCTGAACCATCTACACAGTATGAGCCAGTCGTCCATGCAGAGTTCTAGTTTTACATTGTGCTAAAATCTTGAAGGTGAACAGGACTGCATCTACACAGCCTGAACCATATCACAACTGCATCTACACAGCGTGAACCATATCACAACTGCATCCACACAGCCTGAACCATATCACAACTGCATCCACACAGTCTGAACCATATCACACCTGCATCCACACAGTCTGAACCATATCACAATTGCATCTACACAGCCTGAACCTTATCACAACTGCATCTACACAGCCTGAACCATATCACAACTGCATCTACACAGCCTGAACTATATCACAACTGCATCTACACAGACAGAACCATATCACAACTGCATCTACACAGACAGAACCATATCACAACTGCATCTACACAGCCCAAACCAATCAGGACTGCATCTACACAGCCTGAACCATATCACAACTGCATCTACACAGCCTGAACCATATCACAACTGCATCTACACAGCCTGAACCATATCACAACTGCATCTACACAGCCTGAACCATATCACAACTGCATCTACACAGCCTGAACCATATCACAACTTCATCTACACAGTCTGAACCATATCACAACTGCATCTGCATAGCCTGAACCATATCACAACTGCATCTACACAGCCTGAACCATGTCACAACTGCATCTACACAGCCTGAACCACATCACATCTGCATCAACACAGCCTGAACCATATCACAACTGCATCAACACAGCCTGAACCATGTCACAACTGCATCTATATAGCCTGAACCATATCACAACTGCATCTACACAGCCTGAACCATATCACAACTGCATCTACACTGCCTGAACCATATCATATCTGCATTTACACAGCCTGAACCATATCACAACTGCATCTACACAGCCTGAACCATATCACAACTGCATCTACACAGTCTGAACCATATCACAACTGCGTCTACACAGCCTGAACCATGTCACAACTGCATCTACACAGCCTGAACCACATCACACCTGCATCGACACAGCCTGAACCATATCACAACTGCATCTACACAGCCCAAACCAATCAGGACTGCATCTACACAGCCCAAACCAATCAGGACTGCATCTACACAGCCTGTACCATGTCACAACTGCATCTACACAGCCTGAACCATATCACAACTGCATCTACACAGCCTGAACCATATTACAACTGCATCTACACAGCCCAAACCAATCAGGACTGCATCTACACAGCCTGAACCATATCACAACTGCATCTACACAGCCTGAACCATATCACAACTGCATCTACACAGCCTGAACCATATCACAACTGCATCTACACAGCCTGAACCATGTCACAACTGCATCTACACAGCCTGAACCATATCACAACTGCATCTACAAAGCTCAAACCAATCAGAACTGCATCTACAAAGCCCAGACCAATCAGGACTGCATCTACACAGCCTGAACCATATCACAACTGCATCAACAAAGCCCCACCCAATCAGGACTGCATCTACAAAGCCCAAACCAATCAGGACTGCATCTACAAAGCCCAAATGAATCAGGACTGCTTCTACACAATTGAACCATATCACAACTGCATCAACACAGCCTGAACCATATCACAACTGCATCAACACAGCCCAAACCAATCAGGACTGCATCTACAAAGCCCAAATGAATCAGGACTGCTTCTACACAATTGAACCATATCACAACTGCATCAACACAGCCCGAACCATATCACAACTGCATCAACACAGCCCAAACCAATCACGACTGCATCTACAAAGCCCAAATGAATCAGGACTGCTTCTACACAGTTGAACCATATCACAACTGCATCAACACAGCCCAAACCAATCAGGACTGCATCTACACAGCCTGAACCATATCACAACTGCATCTACAAAGCCCAAACCAATCAGGACTGCATGTGCAAAGCCCAAACCAATCAGGACTGCATCTACACAGCCTGAACCATATCACAACTGCATCTACACAGTCTGAACCATATCACAACTGCATCAACACAGCCCAAACCAATCAGGACTGCATCTACACAGCCTGAACCATATCACAACTGCATCTACAAAGCCCAAACCAATCAGGTCTGCATCTACACAGCCTGAACCATATCACAACTGCATCTACAAAGCCCAAACCAATCAGGACTGCATCTACACAGCCTGAACCATATCACAACTGCATCTACAAAGCCAAAACCAATCAGGACTGCATCTACAAAGCCCAAACGAATCAGGACTGCGTCTACACAGCCTGAACCATATCACAACTGCATCTACAAAGCCCAAACCAATCAGGACTGCATCTACAAAGCCCAAACCAATCAGGACTGCATCTACACAGCCTGAACCATATCACAACTGCATCAACACAGCCCAAACCAATCAGGACTACATCTACACAGCCTGAACCATATCACAACTGCATCTACAAAGCCCAAACCAATCAGGACTGCATCTACAAAGCCCAAGTGAATCAGGACTGCTTCTACACAGTTGAACCATACCACAACTGCATCAACACAGCCTGAACCATATCACAACTGCATCAACACAGCCCAAACCTATCAGGACTGCATCTACACAGCCTGAACCTCGTCACAACTGCATCAACACAGCCCAAACCAATCACGACTGCATCTACAAAGCCCAAATGAATCACGACTGCTTCTACACAGTTGAACCACATCACAACTGCATCAACACAGCCCAAACCAATCAGGACTGCATCTACACAGCCTGAACCATATCACAACTGCATCTACAAAGCCCAAACCAATCAGGACTGCATCTACACAGCCTGAGCCATATCACAACTGCATCTACACAGCCTAATCCATATCATAACTGCATCAACACAGCCCAAACCAATCAGGACTGCATCTACACAGCCTGAACCATATCACAACTGCATCTACACTGCCTGAACCATATCATATCTGCATTTACACAGCCTGAACCATATCACAACTGCATCTACACAGCCTGAACCATATCACAACTGCATCTACACAGTCTGAACCATATCACAACTGCGTCTACACAGCCTGAACCATGTCACAACTGCATCTACACAGCCTGAACCACATCACACCTGCATCAACACAGCCTGAACCATATCACAACTGCATCTACACAGCCCAAACCAATCAGGACTGCATCTACACAGCCCAAACCAATCAGGACTGCATCTACACAGCCTGTACCATGTCACAACTGCATCTACACAGCCTGAACCATATCACAACTGCATCTACACAGCCTGAACCATATTACAACTGCATCTACACAGCCCAAACCAATCAGGACTGCATCTACACTGCCTGAACCATATCACAACTGCATCTACACAGCCTGAACCATATCACAACTGCATCTACACAGCCTGAACCATATCACAACTGCATCTACACAGCCTGAACCATGTCACAACTGCATCTACACAGCCTGAACCATATCACAACTGCATCTACAAAGCTCAAACCAATCAGAACTGCATCTACAAAGCCCAGACCAATCAGGACTGCATCTACACAGCCTGAACCATATCATAACTGCATCTACACAGCCTGAACCATATCACAACTGCATCAACAAAGCCCACACCAATCAGGACTGCATCTACAAAGCCCAAACCAATCAGGACTGCATCTACAAAGCCCAAATGAATCAGGACTGCTTCTACACAATTGAACCATATCACAACTGCATCAACACAGCCTGAACCATATCACAACTGCATCAGCACAGCCCAAACCAATCAGGACTGCATCTACAAAGCCCAAATGAATCAGGACTGCTTCTACACAATTGAACCATATCACAACTGCATCAACACAGCCCGAACCATATCACAACTGCATCAACACAGACCAAACCAATCACGACTGCATCTACAAAGCCCAAATGAATCAGAACTGCTTCTACACAGTTGAACCATATCACAACTGCATCAACACAGCCCAAACCAATCAGGACTGCATCTACACAGCCTGAACCATATCACAACTGCATCTACAAAGCCCAAACCAATCAGGACTGCATCTGCAAAGCCCAAACCAATCAGGACTGCATCTACACAGCCTGAACCATATCACAACTGCATCTACAAAGCTCAAACCAATCAGAACTGCATCTACAAAGCCCAGACCAATCAGGACTGCATCTACACAGCCTGAACCATATCACAACTGCATCAACACAGCCCAAACCAATCAGGACTACATCTACACAGCCTGAACCATATCACAACTGCATCTACAAAGCCCAAACCAATCAGGACTGCATCTACAAAGCCCAAGTGAATCAGGACTGCTTCTACACAGTTGAACCATACCACAACTGCATCAACACAGCCTGAACCATATCACAACTGCATCAACACAGCCCAAACCTATCAGGACTGCATCTACACAGCCTGAACCTCGTCACAACTGCATCAACACAGCCCAAACCAATCACGACTGCATCTACAAAGCCCAAATGAATCACGACTGCTTCTACACAGTTGAACCATATCACAACTGCATCAACACAGCCCAAACCAATCAGGACTGCATCTACACAGCCTGAACCATATCACAACTGCATCTACAAAGCCCAAACCAATCAGGACTGCATCTACACAGCCTGAGCCATATCACAACTGCATCTACACAGCCTAATCCATATCATAACTGCATCAACACAGCCCAAACCAATCAGGACTGCATCTACACAGCCTGAACCATATCACAACTGCATCTACACTGCCTGAACCATATCATATCTGCATTTACACAGCCTGAACCATATCACAACTGCATCTACACAGCCTGAACCATATCACAACTGCATCTACACAGTCTGAACCATATCACAACTGCGTCTACACAGCCTGAACCATGTCACAACTGCATCTACACAGCCTGAACCACATCACACCTGCATCAACACAGCCTGAACCATATCACAACTGCATCTACACAGCCCAAACCAATCAGGACTGCATCTACACAGCCCAAACCAATCAGGACTGCATCTACACAGCCTGTACCATGTCACAACTGCATCTACACAGCCTGAACCATATCACAACTGCATCTACACAGCCTGAACCATATTGCAACTGCATCTACACAGCCCAAACCAATCAGGACTGCATCTACACAGCCTGAACCATATCACAACTGCATCTACACAGCCTGAACCATATCACAACTGCATCTACACAGCCTGAACCATATCACAACTGCATCTACACAGCCTGAACCATGTCACAACTGCATCTACACAGCCTGAACCATATCACAACTGCATCTACAAAGCTCAAACCAATCAAAACTGCATCTACAAAGCCCAGACCAATCAGGACTGCATCTACACAGCCTGAACCATATCATAACTGCATCTACACAGCCTGAACCATATCACAACTGCATCAACAAAGCCCACACCAATCAGGACTGCATCTACAAAGCCCAAACCAATCAGGACTGCATCTACAAAGCCCAAATGAATCAGGACTGCTTCTACACAATTGAACCATATCACAACTGCATCAACACAGCCTGAACCATATCACAACTGCATCAGCACAGCCCAAACCAATCAGGACTGCATCTACAAAGCCCAAATGAATCAGGACTGCTTCTACACAATTGAACCATATCACAACTGCATCAACACAGCCCGAACCATATCACAACTGCATCAACACAGACCAAACCAATCACGACTGCATCTACAAAGCCCAAATGAATCAGAACTGCTTCTACACAGTTGAACCATATCACAACTGCATCAACACAGCCCAAACCAATCAGGACTGCATCTACACAGCCTGAACCATATCACAACTGCATCTACAAAGCCCAAACCAATCAGGACTGCATCTGCAAAGCCCAAACCAATCAGGACTGCATCTACACAGCCTGAACCATATCACAACTGCATCTACAAAGCTCAAACCAATCAGAACTGCATCTACAAAGCCCAGACCAATCAGGACTGCATCTACACAGCCTGAACCATATCATAACTGCATCTACACAGCCTGAACCATATCACAACTGCATCAACAAAGCCCACACCAATCAGGACTGCATCTACACAGCCTGAACCTCGTCACAACTGCATCAACACAGCCCAAACCAATCACGACTGCATCTACAAAGCCCAAATGAATCACGACTGCTTCTACACAGTTGAACCATATCACAACTGCATCAACACAGCCCAAACCAATCAGGACTGCATCTACGCAGCCTGAACCATATCACAACTGCATCTACAAAGCCCAAACCAATCAGGACTGCATCTACACAGCCTGAGCCATATCACAACTGCATCTACACAGCCTAATCCATATCATAACTGCATCAACACAGCCCAAACCAATCAGGACTGCATCTACACAGCCTGAACCATATCACAACTGCATCTACACTGCCTGAACCATATCATATCTGCATTTACACAGCCTGAACCATATCACAACTGCATCTACACAGCCTGAACCATATCACAACTGCATCTACACAGTCTGAATCATATCACAACTGCGTCTACACAGCCTGAACCATGTCACAACTGCATCTACACAGCCTGAACCACATCACACCTGCATCAACACAGCCTGAACCATATCACAACTGCATCTACACAGCCCAAACCAATCAGGACTGCATCTACACAGCCCAAACCAATCAGGACTGCATCTACACAGCCTGTACCATGTCACAACTGCATCTACACAGCCTGAACCATATCACAACTGCATCTACACAGCCTGAACCATATTACAACTGCATCTACACAGCCCAAACCAATCAGGACTGCATCTACACAGCCTGAACCATATCACAACTGCATCTACACAGCCTGAACCATATCACAACTGCATCTACACAGCCTGAACCATATCACAACTGCATCTACACAGCCTGAACCATGTCACAACTGCATCTACACAGCCTGAACCATATCACAACTGCATCTACAAAGCTCAAACCAATCAGAACTGCATCTACAAAGCCCAGACCAATCAGGACTGCATCTACACAGCCTGAACCATATCATAACTGCATCTACACAGCCTGAACCATATCACAACTGCATCAACAAAGCCCACACCAATCAGGACTGCATCTACAAAGCCCAAACCAATCAGGACTGCATCTACAAAGCCCAAATGCATCAGGACTGCTTCTACACAATTGAACCATATCACAACTGCATCAACACAGCCTGAACCATATCACAACTGCATCAGCACAGCCCAAACCAATCAGGACTGCATCTACAAAGCCCAAATGAATCAGGACTGCTTCTACACAATTGAACCATATCACAACTGCATCAACACAGCCCGAACCATATCACAACTGCATCAACACAGCCCAAACCAATCACGACTGCATCTACAAAGCCCAAATGAATCAGAACTGCTTCTACACAGTTGAACCATATCACAACTGCATCAACACAGCCCAAACCAATCAGGACTGCATCTACACAGCCTGAACCATATCACAACTGCATCTACAAAGCCCAAACCAATCAGGACTGCATCTGCAAAGCCCAAACCAATCAGGACTGCATCTACACAGCCTGAACCATATCACAACTGCATCTACAAAGCTCAAACCAATCAGAACTGCATCTACAAAGCCCAGACCAATCAGGACTGCATCTACACAGCCTGAACCATATCATAACTGCATCTACACAGCCTGAACCATATCACAACTGCATCAACAAAGCCCACACCAATCAGGACTGCATCTACAAAGCCCAAACCAATCAGGACTGCATCTACAAAGCCCAAATGAATCAGGACTGCTTCTACACAATTGAACCATATCACAACTGCATCAACACAGCCTGAACCATATCACAACTGCATCAACACAGCCCAAACCAATCAGGACTGCATCTACAAAGCCCAAATGAATCAGGACTGCTTCTACACAATTGAACCATATCACAACTGCATCAACACAGCCCGAACCATATCACAACTGCATCAACACAGCCCAAACCAATCAGGACTGCATCTACACAGCCTGAACCATATCACAACTGCATCAACACAGCCCAAACCAATCACGACTGCATCTACAAAGCCCAAATGAATCAGAACTGCTTCTACACAGTTGAACCATATCACAACTGCATCAACACAGCCCAAACCAATCAGGACTGCATCTTCACAGCCTGAACCATATCACAACTGCATCTACAAAGCCCAAACCAATCCTGACTGCATCTGCAAAGCCCAAACCAATCAGGACTGCATCTACACAGCCTGAACCATATCACAACTGCATCTGCATAGCCTGAACCATATCACAACTGCATCTACACAGCCTGAACCATGTCACAACTGCATCTACACAGCCTGAACCACATCACATCTGCATCAACACAGCCTGAACCATATCACAACTGCATCAACACAGCCTGAACCATGTCACAACTGCATCTATATAGCCTGAACCATATCACAACTGCATCTACACAGCCTGAACCATATCACAACTGCATCTACACTGCCTGAACCATATCATATCTGCATTTACACAGCCTGAACCATATCACAACTGCATCTACACAGCCTGAACCATATCACAACTGCATCTACACAGTCTGAACCATATCACAACTGCGTCTACACAGCCTGAACCATGTCACAACTGCATCTACACAGCCTGAACCACATCACACCTGCATCGACACAGCCTGAACCATATCACAACTGCATCTACACAGCCCAAACCAATCAGGACTGCATCTACACAGCCCAAACCAATCAGGACTGCATCTACACAGCCTGTACCATGTCACAACTGCATCTACACAGCCTGAACCATATCACAACTGCATCTACACAGCCTGAACCATATTACAACTGCATCTACACAGCCCAAACCAATCAGGACTGCATCTACACAGCCTGAACCATATCACAACTGCATCTACACAGCCTGAACCATATCACAACTGCATCTACACAGCCTGAACCATATCACAACTGCATCTACACAGCCTGAACCATGTCACAACTGCATCTACACAGCCTGAACCATATCACAACTGCATCTACAAAGCTCAAACCAATCAGAACTGCATCTACAAAGCCCAGACCAATCAGGACTGCATCTACACAGCCTGAACCATATCACAACTGCATCAACAAAGCCCCACCCAATCAGGACTGCATCTACAAAGCCCAAACCAATCAGGACTGCATCTACAAAGCCCAAATGAATCAGGACTGCTTCTACACAATTGAACCATATCACAACTGCATCAACACAGCCTGAACCATATCACAACTGCATCAACACAGCCCAAACCAATCAGGACTGCATCTACAAAGCCCAAATGAATCAGGACTGCTTCTACACAATTGAACCATATCACAACTGCATCAACACAGCCCGAACCATATCACAACTGCATCAACACAGCCCAAACCAATCACGACTGCATCTACAAAGCCCAAATGAATCAGGACTGCTTCTACACAGTTGAACCATATCACAACTGCATCAACACAGCCCAAACCAATCAGGACTGCATCTACACAGCCTGAACCATATCACAACTGCATCTACAAAGCCCAAACCAATCAGGACTGCATGTGCAAAGCCCAAACCAATCAGGACTGCATCTACACAGCCTGAACCATATCACAACTGCATCTACACAGTCTGAACCATATCACAACTGCATCAACACAGCCCAAACCAATCAGGACTGCATCTACACAGCCTGAACCATATCACAACTGCATCTACAAAGCCCAAACCAATCAGGTCTGCATCTACACAGCCTGAACCATATCACAACTGCATCTACAAAGCCCAAACCAATCAGGACTGCATCTACACAGCCTGAACCATATCACAACTGCATCTACAAAGCCAAAACCAATCAGGACTGCATCTACAAAGCCCAAACGAATCAGGACTGCGTCTACACAGCCTGAACCATATCACAACTGCATCTACAAAGCCCAAACCAATCAGGACTGCATCTACAAAGCCCAAACCAATCAGGACTGCATCTACACAGCCTGAACCATATCACAACTGCATCAACACAGCCCAAACCAATCAGGACTACATCTACACAGCCTGAACCATATCACAACTGCATCTACAAAGCCCAAACCAATCAGGACTGCATCTACAAAGCCCAAGTGAATCAGGACTGCTTCTACACAGTTGAACCATACCACAACTGCATCAACACAGCCTGAGCCATATCACAACTGCATCAACACAGCCCAAACCTATCAGGACTGCATCTACACAGCCTGAACCTCGTCACAACTGCATCAACACAGCCCAAACCAATCACGACTGCATCTACAAAGCCCAAATGAATCACGACTGCTTCTACACAGTTGAACCACATCACAACTGCATCAACACAGCCCAAACCAATCAGGACTGCATCTACACAGCCTGAACCATATCACAACTGCATCTACAAAGCCCAAACCAATCAGGACTGCATCTACACAGCCTGAGCCATATCACAACTGCATCTACACAGCCTAATCCATATCATAACTGCATCAACACAGCCCAAACCAATCAGGACTGCATCTACACAGCCTGAACCATATCACAACTGCATCTACACTGCCTGAACCATATCATATCTGCATTTACACAGCCTGAACCATATCACAACTGCATCTACACAGCCTGAACCATATCACAACTGCATCTACACAGTCTGAACCATATCACAACTGCGTCTACACAGCCTGAACCATGTCACAACTGCATCTACACAGCCTGAACCACATCACACCTGCATCAACACAGCCTGAACCATATCACAACTGCATCTACACAGCCCAAACCAATCAGGACTGCATCTACACAGCCCAAACCAATCAGGACTGCATCTACACAGCCTGTACCATGTCACAACTGCATCTACACAGCCTGAACCATATCACAACTGCATCTACACAGCCTGAACCATATTACAACTGCATCTACACAGCCCAAACCAATCAGGACTGCATCTACACAGCCTGAACCATATCACAACTGCATCTACACAGCCTGAACCATATCACAACTGCATCTACACAGCCTGAACCATATCACAACTGCATCTACACAGCCTGAACCATGTCACAACTGCATCTACACAGCCTGAACCATATCACAACTGCATCTACACAGCCCAAACCAATCAGGACTGCATCTACACAGCCCAAACCAATCAGGACTGCATCTACACAGCCTGTACCATGTCACAACTGCATCTACACAGCCTGAACCATATCACAACTGCATCTACACAGCCTGAACCATATTACAACTGCATCTACACAGCCCAAACCAATCAGGACTGCATCTACACAGCCTGAACCACATCACACCTGCATCAACACAGCCTGAACCATATCACAACTGCATCTACACAGCCCAAACCAATCAGGACTGCATCTACACAGCCCAAACCAATCAGGACTGCATCTACACAGCCTGTACCATGTCACAACTGCATCTACACAGCCTGAACCATATCACAACTGCATCTACACAGCCTGAACCATATTACAACTGCATCTACACAGCCCAAACCAATCAGGACTGCATCTACACAGCCTGAACCATATCACAACTGCATCTACACAGCCTGAACCATATCACAACTGCATCTACACAGCCTGAACCATATCACAACTGCATCTACACAGCCTGAACCATGTCACAACTGCATCTACACAGCCTGAACCATATCACAACTGCATCTACAAAGCTCAAACCAATCAGAACTGCATCTACAAAGCCCAGACCAATCAGGACTGCATCTACACAGCCTGAACCATATCATAACTGCATCTACACAGCCTGAACCATATCACAACTGCATCAACAAAGCCCACACCAATCAGGACTGCATCTACAAAGCCCAAACCAATCAGGACTGCATCTACAAAGCCCAAATGAATCAGGACTGCTTCTACACAATTGAACCATATCACAACTGCATCAACACAGCCTGAACCATATCACAACTGCATCAGCACAGCCCAAACCAATCAGGACTGCATCTACAAAGCCCAAATGAATCAGGACTGCTTCTACACAATTGAACCATATCACAACTGCATCAACACAGCCCGAACCATATCACAACTGCATCAACACAGACCAAACCAATCACGACTGCATCTACAAAGCCCAAATGAATCAGAACTGCTTCTACACAGTTGAACCATATCACAACTGCATCAACACAGCCCAAACCAATCAGGACTGCATCTACACAGCCTGAACCATATCACAACTGCATCTACAAAGCCCAAACCAATCAGGACTGCATCTGCAAAGCCCAAACCAATCAGGACTGCATCTACACAGCCTGAACCATATCACAACTGCATCTACAAAGCTCAAACCAATCAGAACTGCATCTACAAAGCCCAGACCAATCAGGACTGCATCTACACAGCCTGAACCATATCACAACTGCATCAACACAGCCCAAACCAATCAGGACTACATCTACACAGCCTGAACCATATCACAACTGCATCTACAAAGCCCAAACCAATCAGGACTGCATCTACAAAGCCCAAGTGAATCAGGACTGCTTCTACACAGTTGAACCATACCACAACTGCATCAACACAGCCTGAACCATATCACAACTGCATCAACACAGCCCAAACCTATCAGGACTGCATCTACACAGCCTGAACCTCGTCACAACTGCATCAACACAGCCCAAACCAATCACGACTGCATCTACAAAGCCCAAATGAATCACGACTGCTTCTACACAGTTGAACCATATCACAACTGCATCAACACAGCCCAAACCAATCAGGACTGCATCTACACAGCCTGAACCATATCACAACTGCATCTACAAAGCCCAAACCAATCAGGACTGCATCTACACAGCCTGAGCCATATCACAACTGCATCTACACAGCCTAATCCATATCATAACTGCATCAACACAGCCCAAACCAATCAGGACTGCATCTACACAGCCTGAACCATATCACAACTGCATCTACACTGCCTGAACCATATCATATCTGCATTTACACAGCCTGAACCATATCACAACTGCATCTACACAGCCTGAACCATATCACAACTGCATCTACACAGTCTGAACCATATCACAACTGCGTCTACACAGCCTGAACCATGTCACAACTGCATCTACACAGCCTGAACCACATCACACCTGCATCAACACAGCCTGAACCATATCACAACTGCATCTACACAGCCCAAACCAATCAGGACTGCATCTACACAGCCCAAACCAATCAGGACTGCATCTACACAGCCTGTACCATGTCACAACTGCATCTACACAGCCTGAACCATATCACAACTGCATCTACACAGCCTGAACCATATTGCAACTGCATCTACACAGCCCAAACCAATCAGGACTGCATCTACACAGCCTGAACCATATCACAACTGCATCTACACAGCCTGAACCATATCACAACTGCATCTACACAGCCTGAACCATATCACAACTGCATCTACACAGCCTGAACCATGTCACAACTGCATCTACACAGCCTGAACCATATCACAACTGCATCTACAAAGCTCAAACCAATCAAAACTGCATCTACAAAGCCCAGACCAATCAGGACTGCATCTACACAGCCTGAACCATATCATAACTGCATCTACACAGCCTGAACCATATCACAACTGCATCAACAAAGCCCACACCAATCAGGACTGCATCTACAAAGCCCAAACCAATCAGGACTGCATCTACAAAGCCCAAATGAATCAGGACTGCTTCTACACAATTGAACCATATCACAACTGCATCAACACAGCCTGAACCATATCACAACTGCATCAGCACAGCCCAAACCAATCAGGACTGCATCTACAAAGCCCAAATGAATCAGGACTGCTTCTACACAATTGAACCATATCACAACTGCATCAACACAGCCCGAACCATATCACAACTGCATCAACACAGACCAAACCAATCACGACTGCATCTACAAAGCCCAAATGAATCAGAACTGCTTCTACACAGTTGAACCATATCACAACTGCATCAACACAGCCCAAACCAATCAGGACTGCATCTACACAGCCTGAACCATATCACAACTGCATCTACAAAGCCCAAACCAATCAGGACTGCATCTGCAAAGCCCAAACCAATCAGGACTGCATCTACACAGCCTGAACCATATCACAACTGCATCTACAAAGCTCAAACCAATCAGAACTGCATCTACAAAGCCCAGACCAATCAGGACTGCATCTACACAGCCTGAACCATATCATAACTGCATCTACACAGCCTGAACCATATCACAACTGCATCAACAAAGCCCACACCAATCAGGACTGCATCTACACAGCCTGAACCTCGTCACAACTGCATCAACACAGCCCAAACCAATCACGACTGCATCTACAAAGCCCAAATGAATCACGACTGCTTCTACACAGTTGAACCATATCACAACTGCATCAACACATCCCAAACCAATCAGGACTGCATCTACGCAGCCTGAACCATATCACAACTGCATCTACAAAGCCCAAACCAATCAGGACTGCATCTACACAGCCTGAGCCATATCACAACTGCATCTACACAGCCTAATCCATATCATAACTGCATCAACACAGCCCAAACCAATCAGGACTGCATCTACACAGCCTGAACCATATCACAACTGCATCTACACTGCCTGAACCATATCATATCTGCATTTACACAGCCTGAACCATATCACAACTGCATCTACACAGCCTGAACCATATCACAACTGCATCTACACAGTCTGAATCATATCACAACTGCGTCTACACAGCCTGAACCATGTCACAACTGCATCTACACAGCCTGAACCACATCACACCTGCATCAACACAGCCTGAACCATATCACAACTGCATCTACACAGCCCAAACCAATCAGGACTGCATCTACACAGCCCAAACCAATCAGGACTGCATCTACACAGCCTGTACCATGTCACAACTGCATCTACACAGCCTGAACCATATCACAACTGCATCTACACAGCCTGAACCATATTACAACTGCATCTACACAGCCCAAACCAATCAGGACTGCATCTACACAGCCTGAACCATATCACAACTGCATCTACACAGCCTGAACCATATCACAACTGCATCTACACAGCCTGAACCATATCACAACTGCATCTACACAGCCTGAACCATGTCACAACTGCATCTACACAGCCTGAACCATATCACAACTGCATCTACAAAGCTCAAACCAATCAGAACTGCATCTACAAAGCCCAGACCAATCAGGACTGCATCTACACAGCCTGAACCATATCATAACTGCATCTACACAGCCTGAACCATATCACAACTGCATCAACAAAGCCCACACCAATCAGGACTGCATCTACAAAGCCCAAACCAATCAGGACTGCATCTACAAAGCCCAAATGCATCAGGACTGCTTCTACACAATTGAACCATATCACAACTGCATCAACACAGCCTGAACCATATCACAACTGCATCAGCACAGCCCAAACCAATCAGGACTGCATCTACAAAGCCCAAATGAATCAGGACTGCTGCTACACAATTGAACCATATCACAACTGCATCAACACAGCCCGAACCATATCACAACTGCATCAACACAGCCCAAACCAATCACGACTGCATCTACAAAGCCCAAATGAATCAGAACTGCTTCTACACAGTTGAACCATATCACAACTGCATCAACACAGCCCAAACCAATCAGGACTGCATCTACACAGCCTGAACCATATCACAACTGCATCTACAAAGCCCAAACCAATCAGGACTGCATCTGCAAAGCCCAAACCAATCAGGACTGCATCTACACAGCCTGAACCATATCACAACTGCATCTACAAAGCTCAAACCAATCAGAACTGCATCTACAAAGCCCAGACCAATCAGGACTGCATCTACACAGCCTGAACCATATCATAACTGCATCTACACAGCCTGAACCATATCACAACTGCATCAACAAAGCCCACACCAATCAGGACTGCATCTACAAAGCCCAAACCAATCAGGACTGCATCTACAAAGCCCAAATGAATCAGGACTGCTTCTACACAATTGAACCATATCACAACTGCATCAACACAGCCTGAACCATATCACAACTGCATCAACACAGCCCAAACCAATCAGGACTGCATCTACAAAGCCCAAATGAATCAGGACTGCTTCTACACAATTGAACCATATCACAACTGCATCAACACAGCCCGAACCATATCACAACTGCATCAACACAGCCCAAACCAATCAGGACTGCATCTACACAGCCTGAACCATATCACAACTGCATCAACACAGCCCAAACCAATCACGACTGCATCTACAAAGCCCAAATGAATCAGAACTGCTTCTACACAGTTGAACCATATCACAACTGCATCAACACAGCCCAAACCAATCAGGACTGCATCTTCACAGCCTGAACCATATCACAACTGCATCTACAAAGCCCAAACCAATCCTGACTGCATCTGCAAAGCCCAAACCAATCAGGACTGCATCTACACAGCCTGAACCATATCACAACTGCATCTACACAGTCTGAACCATATCACAACTGCATCAACACAGCCCAAACCAATCAGGTCTGCATCTACACAGCCTGAACCATATCACAACTGCATCTACAAAGCCCAAACAAATCAAGACTGCATCTACACATCCTGAAACATCTACACCGTATGAGCCAGTCGTCCATGCAGAGTTCTAGTTTTACATTGTGCTAAAATCTTGAAGGTGAACAGGACTGCATCTACACAGCCTGAACCATATCACAACTGCATCTACACAGCGTGAACCATATCACAACTGCATCCACACAGCCTGAACCATATCACAACTGCATCCACACAGTCTGAACCATATCATACCTGCATCCACACAGTCTGAACCATATCACACTTGCATCTACACAGCCTGAACCTTATCACAACTGCATCTACACAGCCTGAACCATATCACAACTGCATCTACACAGCCTGAACTATATCACAACTGCATCTACACAGACAGAACCATATCACAACTGCATCTACACAGCCTGAACCTTATCACAACTGCATCTACACAGCCCAAACCAATCAGGACTGCATCTACACAGCCTGAACCATATCACAACTGCATCAACACAGCCCAAACCAATCAGGACTGCATCTACACAGCCTGAACCATATCACAACTGCATCTACAAAGCCCAAACCAATCAGGACTGCATCTGCAAAGCCCAAACCAATCAGGACTGCATCTACACAGCCTGAACCATATCACAACTGCATCTACAAAGCTCAAACCAATCAGAACTGCATCTACAAAGCCCAGACCAATCAGGACTGCATCTACACAGCCTGAACCATATCATAACTGCATCTACACAGCCTGAACCATATCACAACTGCATCAACAAAGCCCACACCAATCAGGACTGCATCTACACAGCCTGAACCTCGTCACAACTGCATCAACACAGCCCAAACCAATCACGACTGCATCTACAAAGCCCAAATGAATCACGACTGCTTCTACACAGTTGAACCATATCACAACTGCATCAACACAGCCCAAACCAATCAGGACTGCATCTACGCAGCCTGAACCATATCACAACTGCATCTACAAAGCCCAAACCAATCAGGACTGCATCTACACAGCCTGAGCCATATCACAACTGCATCTACACAGCCTAATCCATATCATAACTGCATCAACACAGCCCAAACCAATCAGGACTGCATCTACACAGCCTGAACCATATCACAACTGCATCTACACTGCCTGAACCATATCATATCTGCATTTACACAGCCTGAACCATATCACAACTGCATCTACACAGCCTGAACCATATCACAACTGCATCTACACAGTCTGAATCATATCACAACTGCGTCTACACAGCCTGAACCATGTCACAACTGCATCTACACAGCCTGAACCACATCACACCTGCATCAACACAGCCTGAACCATATCACAACTGCATCTACACAGCCCAAACCAATCAGGACTGCATCTACACAGCCCAAACCAATCAGGACTGCATCTACACAGCCTGTACCATGTCACAACTGCATCTACACAGCCTGAACCATATCACAACTGCATCTACACAGCCTGAACCATATTACAACTGCATCTACACAGCCCAAACCAATCAGGACTGCATCTACACAGCCTGAACCATATCACAACTGCATCTACACAGCCTGAACCATATCACAACTGCATCTACACAGCCTGAACCATATCACAACTGCATCTACACAGCCTGAACCATGTCACAACTGCATCTACACAGCCTGAACCATATCACAACTGCATCTACAAAGCTCAAACCAATCAGAACTGCATCTACAAAGCCCAGACCAATCAGGACTGCATCTACACAGCCTGAACCATATCATAACTGCATCTACACAGCCTGAACCATAACACAACTGCATCAACAAAGCCCACACCAATCAGGACTGCATCTACAAAGCCCAAACCAATCAGGACTGCATCTACAAAGCCCAAATGCATCAGGACTGCTTCTACACAATTGAACCATATCACAACTGCATCAACACAGCCTGAACCATATCACAACTGCATCAGCACAGCCCAAACCAATCAGGACTGCATCTACAAAGCCCAAATGAATCAGGACTGCTTCTACACAATTGAACCATATCACAACTGCATCAACACAGCCCGAACCATATCACAACTGCATCAACACAGCCCAAACCAATCACGACTGCATCTACAAAGCCCAAATGAATCAGAACTGCTTCTACACAGTTGAACCATATCACAACTGCATCAACACAGCCCAAACCAATCAGGACTGCATCTACACAGCCTGAACCATATCACAACTGCATCTACAAAGCCCAAACCAATCAGGACTGCATCTGCAAAGCCCAAACCAATCAGGACTGCATCTACACAGCCTGAACCATATCACAACTGCATCTACAAAGCTCAAACCAATCAGAACTGCATCTACAAAGCCCAGACCAATCAGGACTGCATCTACACAGCCTGAACCATATCATAACTGCATCTACACAGCCTGAACCATATCACAACTGCATCAACAAAGCCCACACCAATCAGGACTGCATCTACAAAGCCCAAACCAATCAGGACTGCATCTACAAAGCCCAAATGAATCAGGACTGCTTCTACACAATTGAACCATATCACAACTGCATCAACACAGCCTGAACCATATCACAACTGCATCAACACAGCCCAAACCAATCAGGACTGCATCTACAAAGCCCAAATGAATCAGGACTGCTTCTACACAATTGAACCATATCACAACTGCATCAACACAGCCCGAACCATATCACAACTGCATCAACACAGCCCAAACCAATCAGGACTGCATCTACACAGCCTGAACCATATCACAACTGCATCAACACAGCCCAAACCAATCACGACTGCATCTACAAAGCCCAAATGAATCAGAACTGCTTCTACACAGTTGAACCATATCACAACTGCATCAACACAGCCCAAACCAATCAGGACTGCATCTTCACAGCCTGAACCATATCACAACTGCATCTACAAAGCCCAAACCAATCCTGACTGCATCTGCAAAGCCCAAACCAATCAGGACTGCATCTACACAGCCTGAACCATATCACAACTGCATCTACACAGTCTGAACCATATCACAACTGCATCAACATAGCCCAAACCAATCAGGTCTGCATCTACACAGCCTGAACCATATCACAACTGCATCTACAAAGCCCAAACAAATCAAGACTGCATCTACACATCCTGAAACATCTACACCGTATGAGCCAGTCGTCCATGCAGAGTTCTAGTTTTACATTGTGCTAAAATCTTGAAGGTGAACAGGACTGCATCTACACAGCCTGAACCATATCACAACTGCATCTACACAGCGTGAACCATATCACAACTGCATCCACACAGCCTGAACCATATCACAACTGCATCCACACAGTCTGAACCATATCATACCTGCATCCACACAGTCTGAACCATATCACAATTGCATCTACACAGCCTGAACCTTATCACAACTGCATCTACACAGCCTGAACCATATCACAACTGCATCTACACAGCCTGAACTATATCACAACTGCATCTACACAGACAGAACCATATCACAACTGCATCTACACAGCCTGAACCTTATCACAACTGCATCTACACAGCCCAAACCAATCAGGACTGCATCTACACAGCCTGAACCATATCACAACTGCATCTACACAGCCTGAACCATATCACAACTGCATCTACACAGCCTGAACCATATCACAACTGCATCTACACAGCCTGAACCATATCACAACTGCATCTACACAGCCTGAACCATATCACAACTTCATCTACACAGTCTGAACCATATCACAACTGCATCTGCATAGCCTGAACCATATCACAACTGCATCTACACAGCCTGAACCATGTCACAACTGCATCTACACAGCCTGAACCACATCACATCTGCATCAACACAGCCTGAACCATATCGCAACTGCATCAACACAGCCTGAACCATGTCACAACTGCATCTATATAGCCTGAACCATATCACAACTGCATCTACACAGCCTGAACCATATCACAACTGCATCTACACTGCCTGAACCATATCATATCTGCATTTACACAGCCTGAACCATATCACAACTGCATCTACACAGCCTGAACCATATCACAACTGCATCTACACATTTTGAACCATATCACAACTGCGTCTACACAGCCTGAACCATGTCACAACTGCATCTACACAGCCTGAACCACATCACACCTGCATCAACACAGCCTGAACCATATCACAACTGCATCTACACAGCCCAAACCAATCAGGACTGCATCTACACAGCCCAAACCAATCAGGACTGCATCTACACAGCCTGTACCATATAACAACTGCATCTACACAGCCTGAACCATATAACAACTGCATCTACACAGCCTGAACCATATTACAACTGCATCTACACAGCCCAAACCAATCAGGACTGCATCTACACAGCCTGAACCATATCACAACTGCATCTACACAGCCTGAACCATATCACAACTGCATCTACACAGCCTGAACCATATCACAACTGCATCTACACAGCCTGAACCATGTCACAACTGCATCTACACAGCCTGAACCATATCACAACTGCATCTACAAAGCTCAAACCAATCAGAACTGCATCTACAAAGCCCAGACCAATCAGGACTGCATCTACACAGCCTGAACCATATCATAACTGCATCTACACAGCCTGAACCATATCACAACTGCATCAACAAATCCCACACCAATCAGGACTGCATCTACAAAGCCCAAACCAATCGGGACTGCATCTACAAAGCCCAAATGAATCAGGACTGCTTCTACACAATTGAACCATATCACAACTGCATCAACACAGCGTGAACCATATCACAACTGCATCAACACAGCCCAAACCAATCAGGACTGCATCTACAAAGCCCAAATTAATCAGGACTGCTTCTACACAATTGAACCATATCACAACTGCATCAACACAGCCCGAACCATATCACAACTGCATCAACACAGCCCAAACCAATCACGACTGCATCTACAAAGCCCAAATGAATCAGGACTGCTTCTACACAGTTGAACCATATCACAACTGCATCAACACAGCCCAAACCAATCAGGACTGCATCTACACAGCCTGAACCATATCACAACTGCATCTACAAAGCCCAAACCAATCAGGACTGCATCTGCAAAGCCCAAACCAATCAGGACTGCATCTACACAGCCTGAACCATATCACAACTGCATCTACACAGTCTGAACCATATCACAACTGCATCAACACAGCCCAAACCAATCAGGACTGCATCTACACAGCCTGAACCATATCACAACTGCATCTACAAAGCCCAAACCAATCAGTTCTGCATCTACACAGCCTGAACCATATCACAACTGCATCTACAAAGCCCAAACCAATCAGGACTGCATCTACACAGCCTGAACCATATCACAACTGCATCTACAAAGCCAAAACCAATCAGGACTGCATCTACAAAGCCCAAACGAATCAGGACTGCATCTACACAGCCTGAACCATATCACAACTGCATCTACAAAGCCCAAACCAATCAGGACTGCATCTACAAAGCCCAAACCAATCAGGACTGCATCTACACAGCCTGAACCATATCACAACTGCATCAACACAGCCCAAACCAATCAGGACTACATCTACACAGCCTGAACCATATCACAACTGCATCTACAAAGCCCAAACCAATCAGGACTGCATCTACAAAGCCCAAGTGAATCAGGACTGCTTCTACACAGTTGAACCATACCACAACTGCATCAACACAGCCTGAACCATATCACAACTGCATCAACACAGCCCAAACCAATCAGGACTGCATCTACACAGCCTGAACCATGTCACAACTGCATCAACACAGCCCAAACCAATCACGACTGCATCTACAAAGCCCAAATGAATCACGACTGCTTCTACACAGTTGAACCATATCACAACTGCATCAACACAGCCCAAACCAATCAGGACTGCATCTACGCAGCCTGAACCATATCACAACTGCATCTACAAAGCCCAAACCAATCAGGACTGCATCTACACAGCCTGAACCATATCACAACTGCATCTACACAGCCTAATCCATATCATAACTGCATCAACACAGCCCAAACCAATCATGACTGCATCTACACAGCCTGAACCATATCACAACTGCATCTACAAAGCTCAAACCAATCAGAACTGCATCTACAAAGCCCAGACCAATCAGGACTGCATCTACACAGCCTGAACCATATCATAACTACATATACACAGCCTGAACCATATCACAACTGCATCAACAAAGCCCACACCAATCAGGACTGCATCTACAAAGCCCAAACCAATCAGGACTGCATCTACAAAGCCCAAATGAATCAGGACTGCTTCTACACAATTGAACCATATCACAACTGCATCAACACAGCCTGAACCATATCACAACTGCATCAACACAGCCCAAACCAATCAGGACTGCATCTACAAAGCCCAAATGAATCAGGACTGCTTCTACACAATTGAACCATATCACAACTGCATCAACACAGCCCGAACCATATCACAACTGCATCAACACAGCCCAAACCAATCAGGACTGCATCTACACAGCCTGAACCATATCACAACTGCATCAACACAGCCCAAACAAATCACGACTGCATCTACAAAGCCCAAATGAATCAGGACTGCTTCTACACAGTTGAACCATATCACAACTGCATCAACACAGCCCAAACCAATCAGGACTGCATCTTCTCAGCCTGAACCATATCACAACTGCATCTACAAAGCCCAAACCAATCCGGACTGCATCTGCAAAGCCCAAACCAATCAGGACTGCATCTACACAGCCTGAACCATATCACAACTGCATCTACACAGACTGAACCATATCACAACTGCATCAACACAGCCCAAACCAATCATCACTGCATCTACACAGCCTGAACCATATCACAACTGCATCTACAAAGCCCAAACAAATCAAGACTCCATCTACACATCCTGAACCATCTACACCGTATGAGCCAGTCGTCCATGCAGAGTTCTAGTTTTACATTGTGCTAAAATCTTGAAGGTGAACAGGACTGCATCTACACAGCCTGAACCATATCACAACTGCATCTACACAGCGTGAACCATATCACAACTGCATCCACACAGCCTGAACCATATCACAACTGCATCCACACAGTCTGAACCATATCACACCTGCATCCACACAGTCTGAACCATATCACAATTGCATCTACACAGCCTGAACCTTATCACAACTGCATCTACACAGCCTGAACCATATCACAACTGCATCTACACAGCCCGAACTATATCACAACTGCATCTACACAGACAGAACCATATCACAACTGCATCTACACAGCCTGAACCATATCACAACTGCATCTACACAGCCCAAACCAATCAGGACTGCATCTACACAGCCTGAACCATATCACAACTGCATCTACACAGCCTGAACCATATCACAACTGCATCTACACAGCCTGAACCGTATCACAACTGCATCTACACAGCCTGAACCATATCACAACTGCATCTACACAGCCTGAACCATATCACAACTGCATCTACACAGCCTGAACCATATCACAACTGCATTTACACAGCCTGAACCATATCACAACTGCATCTACACAGCCTGAACCCTATCACAACTGCATCTACACAGCCTGAACCATATCACAACTGCATCTACACAACCTGAACCATATCACAACTGCATCTACACAGCCTGAACCATATCACAACTGCATCAACAAAGCCCACACCAATCAGGACTGCATCTACAAAGCCCAAACCAATCAGGACTGCATCTACAAAGCCCAAATGAATCAGGACTGCTTCTACACAATTGAACCATATCACAACTGCATCAACACAGCCTGAACCATATCACAACTGCATCAACACAGCCCAAACCAATCAGGACTGCATCTACAAAGCCCAAATGAATCAGGACTGCTTCTACACAATTGAACCATATCACAACTGCATCAACACAGCCCGAACCATATCACAACTGCATCAACACAGCCCAAACCAATCACGACTGCATCTACAAAGCCCAAATGAATCAGGACTGCTTCTACACAGTTGAACCATATCACAACTGCATCAACACAGCCCAAACCAATCAGGACTGCATCTACACAGCCTGAACCATATCACAACTGCATCTACAAAGCCCAAACCAATCAGGACTGCATCTGCAAAGCCCAAACCAATCAGGACTGCATCTACACAGCCTGAACCATATCACAACTGCATCTACACAGCCTGAACCATGTCACAACTGCATCTACATAGCCTGAACCATATCACAACTGCATCTACACAGCCTGAACCATATCACAACTGCATCTACACAGCCTGAACCATATCACAACTGCATCTACACAGCCTGAACCATATCACAACTGCATCTACACAGCCTGAACAATATCACAACTGCATCTACACAGCCCAAACCAATCAGGACTGCATCTACACAGCCTGAACCATATCACAACTGCATCTACACAGCCTGAACCATATCACAACTGCATCTACACAGCCTGAACCATATCACAACTGCATCTACACAGCCTGAACCATATCACAACTGCATCTACACAGCCTGAACCATATCACAACTTCATCTACACAGTCTGAACCATATCACAACTGCATCTGCATAACCTGAACCATATCACAACTGCATCTACACAGCCTGAACCATGTCACAACTGCATCTACACAGCCTGAACCACATCACATCTGCATCAACACAGCCTGAACCATGTCACAACTGCATCTATATAGCCTGAACCATATCACAACTGCATCTACACAGCCTGAACCATATCACAACTGCATCTACACTGCCTGAACCATATCATATCTGCATTTACACAGCCTGAACCATATCACAACTGCATCTACACAGCCTGAACCATATCACAACTGCATCTACACAGTCTGAACCATATCACAACTGCGTCTACACAGCCTGAACCATGTCACAACTGCATCTACACAGCCTGAACCACATCACAACTGCATCAACACAGCCTGAACCATATCACAACTGCATCTACACAGCCCAAACCAATCAGGACTGCATCTACACAGCCCAAACCAATCAGGACTGCATCTACACAGCCTGTACCATGTCACAACTGCATCTACACAGCCTGAACCATATCACAACTGCATCTACACAGCCTGAACCATATCACAACTGCATCTACACAGCCCAAACCAATCAGGACTGCATCTACACAGCCTGAACCATATCACAACTGCATCTACACAGCCTGAACCATATCACAACTGCATCTACACAGCCTGAACCATATCACAACTGCATCTACACAGCCTGAACCATGTCACAACTGCATCTACACAGCCTGAACCATATCACAACTGCATCTACAAAGCTCAAACCAATCAGAACTGCATCTACAAAGCCCAGACCAATCAGGACTGCATCTACACAGCCTGAACCATATCATAACTGCATCTACACAGCCTGAACCATATCACAACTGCATCAACAAAGCCCACACCAATCAGGACTGTATCTACAATGCCCAAACCAATCAGGACTGCATCTACAAAGCCCAAATGAATCAGGACTGCTTGTACACAATTGAACCATATCACAACTGCATCAACACAGCCTGAACCATATCACAACTGCATCAACACAGCCCAAACCAATCACGACTGCATCTACAAAGCCCAAATGAATCAGGACTGCTTCTACACAGTTGAACCATATCACAACTGCATCAACACAGCCCAAACCAATCAGGACTGCATCTACACAGCCTGAACCATATCACAACTGCATCTACAAAGCCCAAACCAATCAGGACTGCATCTGCAAAGCCCAAACCAATCAGGACTGCATCTACACAGCCTGAACCATATCACAACTGCATCTACACAGTCTGAACCATATCACAACTGCATCAACACAGCCCAAACCAATCAGGACTGCATCTACACAGCCTGAACCATATCACAACTGCATCTACAAAGCCCAAACCAATCAGGTCTGCATCTACACAGCCTGAACCATATCACAACTGCATCTACAAAGCCCAAACCAATCAGGACTGCATCTACACAGCCTGAAACATATCACAACTGCATCTACAATGCCAAAACCAATCAGGACTGCATCTACAAAGCCCAAACCAATCAGGACTGCATCTACACAGCCTGAACCATATCACAACTGCATCTACAAAGCCCAAACCAATCAGGACTGCATCTACAAAGCCCAAACCAATCAGGACTGCATTTACACAGCCTGAACCATATCACAACTGCATCTACACAGCCTGAACCATATCACAACTGCATCTACACAGTCTGAACCATATCACAACTGCATCAACACAGCCTGAACCATATCACAACTGCATCAACACAGACCAAACCAATCAGGACTGCATCTACACAGCCTGAACCATGTCACAACTGCATCAACACAGCCCAAACCAATCACGACTGCATCTACAAAGCCCAAATGAATCACGACTGCTTCTACACAGTTGAACCATATCACAACTGCATCAACACAGCCCAAACCAATCAGGACTGCATCTACGAAGCCTGAACCATATCACAACTGCATCTACAAATCCCAAACAAATCAGGACTGCATCTACACAGCCTGAACCATATCACAACTGCATCTACACAGCCTAAACCAAATCACAACTGCATCAACACAGCCCAAACCAATCAGGACTGCATCTACACAGCCTGAACCATATCACAACTGCATCTACAAAGCTCAAACCAATCAGAACTGCATCTACAAAGCCCAGACCAATCAGGACTGCATCTACACAGCCTGAACCATATCATAACTGCATCTACACAGCCTGAACCATATCACAACTGCATCAACAAAGCCCACACCAATCAGGACTGCATCTACAAAGCCCAAACCAATCAGGACTGCATCTACACAGCCTGAACCATATCACAACTGCATCTACACAGCCTAAACCATATCACAACTGCATCAACACAGCCCAAACCAATCAGGACTGCATCTACACAGCCTGAACCATATCACAACTGCATCTACAAAGCTCAAACCAATTAGAACTGCATCTACAAAGCCCAGACCAATCAGGACTGCATCTACACAGCCTGAACCATATCATAACTGCATCTACACAGCCTGAACCATATCACAACTGCATCAACAAAGCCCACACCAATCAGGACTGCATCTACAAAGCCCAAACCAATCAGGACTGCATCTACAAAGCCCAAATGAATCAGGACTGCTTCTACACAATTGAACCATATCACAACTGCATCAACACAGCCTGAACCATATCACAACTGCATCAACACAGCCCAAACCAATCAGGACTACATCTACAAAGCCCAAATCAATCAGGACTGCTTCTACACAATTGAACCATATCACAACTGCATCAACACAGCCCGAACCATATCACAACTGCATCAACACAGCCCAAACCAATCAGGACTGCATCTACACAGCCTGAACCATATCACAACTGCATCAACACAGCCCAAACCAATCACGACTGCATCTACAAAGCCCAAATGAATCAGGACTGCTTCTACACAGTTGAACCATATCACAACTGCATCAACACAGCCCAAACCAATCAGGACTGCATCTTCACAGCCTGAACCATATCACAACTGCATCTACAAAGCCCAAACCAATCCGGACTGCATCTGCAAAGCCCAAACCAATCAGGACTGCATCTACACAGCCTGAACCATAACACAACTGCATCTACACAGTCTGAACCATATCACAACTGCATCAACACAGCCCAAACCAATCAGGACTGCATCTACACAGCCTGAACCATATCACAACTGCATCTACAAAGCCCAAACAAATCAAGACTGCATCTACACATCCTGAACCATCTACACCGTATGAGCCAGTTGTCCATGCAGAGTTCTAGTTTTACATTGTGCTAAAATCTTGAAGGTGAACAGGACTGCATCTACACAGCCTGAACCATATCACAACTGCACCTACACAGCGTGAACCATATCACAACTGCATCCACACAGCCTGAACCATATCACAACTGCATCCACACAGTCTGAACCATATCACACCTGCATCCACACAGTCTGAACCATATCACAATTGCATCTACACAGCCTGAACCTTATCACAACTGCATCTACACAGCCTGAAACATATCACAACTGCATCTACACAGCCTGAACTATATCACAACTGCATCTACACAGACAGAACCATATCACAACTGCATCTACACAGCCTGAACCATATCACAACTGCATCTACACAGCCCAAACCAATCAGGACTGCATCTACACAGCCTGAACCATATCACAACTGCATCTACACAGCCTGAACCATATCACAACTGCATCTACACAGCCTGAACCATATCACAACTGCATCTACACAGCCTGAACCATATCACAACTTCATCTACACAGTCTGAACCATATCACAACTGCATCTGCATAGCCTGAACCATATCACAACTGCATCTACACAGCCTGAACCATGTCACAACTGCATCTACACAGCCTGAACCACATCACATCTGCATCAACACAGCCTGAACCATATCACAACTGCATCAACACAGCCTGAACCATGTCACAACTGCATATATATAGCCTGAACCATATCACAACTGCATCTACACAGCCTGAACCATATCACAACTGCATCTACACTGCCTGAACCATATCATATCTGCATTTACACAGCCTGAACCATATCACAACTGCATCTACACAGCCTGAACCATATCACAACTGCATCTACACAGTCTGAACCATATCACAACTGCGTCTACACAGACTGAACCATGTCACAACTGCATCTACACAGCCTGAACCACATCACAACTGCATCTACACAGCCTGAACCATATCACAACTGCATCTACACAGCCCAAACCAATCAGGACTGCATCAACACATCCCAAACCAATCAGGACTGCATCTACACAGCCTGTACCATGTCACAACTGCATCTACACAGCCTGAACCATATCACAACTGCATCTACACAGCCTGAACCATATCACAACTGCATCTACACAGCCCAAACCAATCAGGACTGCATCTACACAGCCCAAACCAATCAGGACTGCATCTACACAGCCTGAACCATATCACAACTGCATCTACACAGCCTGAACCATATCACAACTGCATCTACACAGCCTGAACCATATCACAACTGCATCTACACAGCCTGAACCATGTCACAACTGCATCTACACAGCCTGAACCATATATCAACTGCATCTACAAAGCTCAAACCCATCAGAACTGCATCTACAAAGCCCAGACCAATCAGGACTGCATCTACACAGCCTGAACCATATCATAACTGCATCTACACAGCCTGAACCATATCACAACTGCATCAACAAAGCCCACACCAATCAGGACTGCATCTACAAAGCCCAAACCAATCAGGACTGCATCTACAAAGCCCAAATGAATCAGGACTGCTTCTACACAATTGAACCATATCACAACTGCATCAACACAGCCTGAACCATATCACAACTGCATCAACACAGCCCAAACCAATCAGGACTGCATCTACAAAGCCCAAATGAATCAGGACTGCTTCTACACAATTGAACCATATCACAACTGCATCAACACAGCCCGAACCATATCACAACTGCATCAACACAGCCCAAACCAATCACAACTGCATCTACAAAGCCCAAATGAATCAGGACTGCTTCTACACAGTTGAACAAAATCACAACTGCATCAACACAGCCCAAACCAATCAGGACTGCATCTACACAGCCTGAACCATATCACAACTGCATCTACAAAGCCTAAACCAATCAAAACTACATCTACAAATCCCAAACCAATCAGGACTGCATTTACACAGCCTGAACCATATCACAACTGCATCTACACAGTCTGAACCATATCACAACTGCATCAACACAGCCCAAACCAATCAGGACTGCATCTACACAGCCTGAACCATATCACAACTGCATCTACAAAGCCCAAACAAATCAAGACTGCATCTACACATCCTGAACCATCTACACCGTATGAGCCAGTCTTCCATGCAGAGTTCTAGTTTTACATTGTGCTAAAATCATGAAGGTGAACAGGACTGCATCTACACAGCCTGAACCATGTCACAACTGCATCTACACAGCCTGAACCATATCACAACTGCATCCACACAGCCTGAACCATATCACAACTGCATCCACACAGTCTGAACCATATCACAACTGCATCCACACAGTCTGAACCATATCACAATTGCATCTACACAGCCTGAACCTTATCACAACTGCATCTACACAGCCTGAACCATATCACAACTGCATCTGCACAGCCTGAACTATATCACAACTACATCTACACAGACAGAACCATATCACAACTGCATCTACACAGCCTGAACCATATCACAACTGCATCTACACAGCCCAAACCATATCACAACTGCATCTGCATAGCCTGAACCATATCACAACTGCATCTACATAGCCTGAACCATGTCACAACTGCATCTACACAGCCTGAACCACATCACAACTGCATCAACACAGCCTGAACCATATCACAAATGCATCAACACAGCCTGAACCATGTCACAACTGCATCTACATAGCCTGAACCATATTACAACTGCATCTACACAGCCTGAACCATATCACAACTGCATCTACACTGCCTGAACTATATCATATCTGCATTTACACAGCCTGAACCATTTCACAACTGCATCTACACAGTCTGAACCATATCACAACTGCGTCTACACAGCCTGAACCATGTCACAACTGCATCTACACAGCCTGAACCACATCACAACTGCATCAACACAGCCTGAACCATATCACAACTGCATCAACACAGCCCAAACCAATCAGAACTGCATCTACAAAGCCCAGACCAATCAGGACTGCATCTCCACAGCCTGAACCATATCATAACTGCATCTACACAGCCGGAACCATATCACAACTGCATCAACAAAGCCCACACCAATCAGGACTGCATCTACAAAGCCCAAACCAATCAGGACTGCATCTACAAAGCCCAAATGAATCAGGAATGCTTCTACACAATTGAACCATATCACAACTGCATCAACACAGCCTGAACCATATCACAACTGCATCAACACAGCCCAAACCAATCAGGACTGCATCTACAAAGCCCAAATGAATCAGGACTGCTTCTACACAATTGAACCATAGCACAACTGCATCAACACAGCCCGAACCATATCACAACTGCATCAACACAGCCCAAACCAATCACGACTGCATCTACAAAGCCCAAATGAATCAGGACTGCTTCTACACAGTTGAACCATATCACAACTGCATCAACACAGCCCAAACCAATCAGGACTGCATCTTCACAGCCTAAACCATATCACAACTGCATCTACAAAGCCCAAACCAATCAGGACGGCATCTGCAAAGCCCAAACCAATCAGGACTGCATCTACACAGCCTGAACCATATCACAACTGCATCTACAAAGCCGAAACAAATCAAGACTGCATCTACACATCCTGAACCATCTACACCGTATGAGCCAGTCGTCCATGCAGAGTTCTAGTTTTACGTTGTGCTAAAATCTTGAAGGTGAACAGGACTGCATCTACACAGCCTGAACCATATCACAACTGCATCTACACAGCCTGAACCATATCACAACTGCATCTACACAGCCTGAACCATATCACAACTGCATCTACACAGCCTGAACCATATCACAACTTCATCTACACAGTCTGAACCATATCTAAACTGCATCTGCATAGCCTGAACCATATCACAACTGCATATACACAGCCTGAACCATGTCACAACTGCATCGACACAGCCTGAACCACATCACATCTGCATCAACACAGCCTGAACCATATCACAACTGCATCAACACAGCCTGAACCATGTCACAACTGCATCTATATAGCCTGAACCATATCACAACTGCATCTACACAGCCTGAACCATATCACAACTGCATCTACACTGCCTGAACCATATCATATCTGCATTTACACAGCCTAAACCGTATCACAACTGCATCTACACAGCCTGAACCATATCACAACTGCATCTACACAGTCTGAACCATATCACAACTGCGTCTACACAGCCTGAACCATGTCACAACTGCATCTACACAGCCTGAACCACATCACAACTGCATCAACACAGCCTGAACCATATCACAACTGCATCTACACAGCCCAAACCAATCAGGACTGCATCTACACAGCCCAAACCAATCAGGACTGCATCTACACAGCCTGTACCATGTCACAACTGCATCTACACATCCTGAACCATATCACAACTGCATCTACACAGCCTGAACCATATCACAACTGCATCTACACAGCCCAAACCAATCAGGACTGCATCTACACAGCCCAAACCAATCAGGACTGCATCTACACAGTCTGAACCATATCACAACTGCATCTACACAGCCTGAACCATATCACAACTGCATCTACACAGCCTGAACCATATCACAACTGCATCTACACAGCCTGAACCATGTCACAACTGCATCTACACAGCCTGAACCATATCACAACTGCATCTACAAAGCTCAAACCCATCAGAACTGCATCTACAAAGCCCAGACCAATCAGGACTGCATCTACACAGCCTGAACCATATCATAACTGCATCTACACAGCCTGAACCATATCACAACTGCATCAACACAGCCCGAACCATATCACAACTGCATCAACACAGCCCAAACCAATCACGACTGCATCTACAAAGCCCAGATGAATCAGGACTGCATCTGCAAAGCCCAAAACAATCAGGACTGCATCTACACAGCCTGAACCATATCACAACTGCATCTACACAGTCTGAACCATATCACAACTGCATCAACACAGCCCAAACCAATCAGGACTGCATCTACACAGCCTGAACCATATCACAACTGCATCTACAAAGCCCAAACAAATCAAGACTGCATCTACACATCCTGAACCATCTACACCGCATGAGCCAGTCATTCATGCAGAGTTCTAGTTTTACATTGTGCTAAAATCATGAAGGTGAACAGGACTGCATCTACACAGCCTGAACCATATCACAACTGCATCTACACAGCCTGAACCATATCACAACTGCATCCACACAGCCTGAACCATATCACAACTGCATCTACAAAGCCCAAACCAATCAGGACGGCATCTGCAAAGCCCAAACCAATCAGGACTGCATCTACACAGCCTGAACCATATCACAACTGCATCTACAAAGCCGAAACAAATCAAGACTGCATCTACACATCCTGAACCATCTACACCGTATGAGCCAGTCGTCCATGCAGAGTTCTAGTTTTACGTTGTGCTAAAATCTTGAAGGTGAACAGGACTGCATCTACACAGCCTGAACCATATCACAACTGCATCTACACAGCCTGAACCATATCACAACTGCATCTACACAGCCTGAACCATATCACAACTGCATCTACACAGCCTGAACCATATCACAACTTCATCTACACAGTCTGAACCATATCTAAACTGCATCTGCATAGCCTGAACCATATCACAACTGCATATACACAGCCTGAACCATGTCACAACTGCATCGACACAGCCTGAACCACATCACATCTGCATCAACACAGCCTGAACCATATCACAACTGCATCAACACAGCCTGAACCATGTCACAACTGCATCTATATAGCCTGAACCATATCACAACTGCATCTACACAGCCTGAACCATATCACAACTGCATCTACACTGCCTGAACCATATCATATCTGCATTTACACAGCCTAAACCGTATCACAACTGCATCTACACAGCCTGAACCATATCACAACTGCATCTACACAGTCTGAACCATATCACAACTGCGTCTACACAGCCTGAACCATGTCACAACTGCATCTACACAGCCTGAACCACATCACAACTGCATCAACACAGCCTGAACCATATCACAACTGCATCTACACAGCCCAAACCAATCAGGACTGCATCTACACAGCCCAAACCAATCAGGACTGCATCTACACAGCCTGTACCATGTCACAACTGCATCTACACAGCCTGAACCATATCACAACTGCATCTACACAGCCTGAACCATATCACAACTGCATCTACACAGCCCAAACCAATCAGGACTGCATCTACACAGCCCAAACCAATCAGGACTGCATCTACACAGTCTGAACCATATCACAACTGCATCTACACAGCCTGAACCATATCACAACTGCATCTACACAGCCTGAACCATATCACAACTGCATCTACACAGCCTGAACCATGTCACAACTGCATCTACACAGCCTGAACCATATCACAACTGCATCTACAAAGCTCAAACCCATCAGAACTGCATCTACAAAGCCCAGACCAATCAGGACTGCATCTACACAGCCTGAACCATATCATAACTGCATCTACACAGCCTGAACCATATCACAACTGCATCAACACAGCCCGAACCATATCACAACTGCATCAACACAGCCCAAACCAATCACGACTGCATCTACAAAGCCCAGATGAATCAGGACTGCATCTGCAAAGCCCAAAACAATCAGGACTGCATCTACACAGCCTGAACCATATCACAACTGCATCTACACAGTCTGAACCATATCACAACTGCATCAACACAGCCCAAACCAATCAGGACTGCATCTACACAGCCTGAACCATATCACAACTGCATCTACAAAGCCCAAACAAATCAAGACTGCATCTACACATCCTGAACCATCTACACCGCATGAGCCAGTCATTCATGCAGAGTTCTAGTTTTACATTGTGCTAAAATCATGAAGGTGAACAGGACTGCATCTACACAGCCTGAACCATGTCACAACTGCATCTACACAGCCTGAACCATATCACAACTGCATCCACACAGCCTGAACCATATCACAACTGCATCCACACAGTCTGAACCATATCACAACTGCATCCACACACTCTGAACCATATCACAATTGCATCTACACAGCCTGAACCTTATCACAACTGCATCTACACAGCCTGAACCATATCACAACTGCATCTACACAGCCTGAACTATATCACAACTGCATCTACACAGCCTGAACCATATCACAACTGCATCTACACAGCCCAAACCATATCACAACTGCATCTACATAGCCTGAACCATATCACAACTGCATCTACACAGCCTGAACCATGTCACAACTGCATCTACACAGCCTGAACCACATCACAACTGCATCAACACAGCCTGAACCATATCACAACTGCATCAACACAGCCTGAACCATGTCACAACTGCATCTACATAGCCTGAACCATATAACAACTGCATCTACACAGCCTGAACCATATCACAACTGCATCTACACTGCCTGAACTATATCATATCTGCATTTACACAGCCTGAACCATATCACAACTGCATCTACACAGCCTGAACCATATCACAACTGCATCTACACAGTCTGAACCATATCACAACTGCGTCTACACAGCCTGAACCATGTCACAACTGCATCTACACAGCCTGAACCACATCACAACTGCATCAACACAGCCTGAACCATATCACAACTGCATCTACACAGTCCAAACCAATCAGAACTGCATCTACAAAGCCCAGACCAATCAGGACTGCATCTACACAGCCTGAACCATATCATAACTGCATCTACACAGCCTGAACCATATCACAACTGCATCAACAAAGCCCACACCAATCAGGACTGCATCTACAAAGCCCAAACCAATCAGGACTGCATCTACAAAGCCCAAATGAATCAGGACTGCTTCTACACAATTGAACCATATCACAACTGCATCAACACAGCCTGAACCATATCACAACTGCATCAACACAGCCCAAACCAATCACGACTGCATCTACAAAGCCCAAATGAATCAGGACTGCTTCTACACAGTTGAACCATATCACAACTGCATCAACACAGCCCAAACCAATCAGGACTGCATCTTCACAGCCTGAACCATATCACAACTGCATCTACAAAGCCCAAACCAATCAGGACTGCATCTGCAAAGCCCAGACCAATCAGGACTGCATCTACACAGCCTGAACCATATCACAACTGCATCTACACAGTCTGAACCATATCACAACTGCATCAACACAGCCCAAACCAATCAGGACTGCATCTACACAGCCTGAACCATATCACAACTGCATCTACAAAGCCCAAACAAATCAAGACTGCATCTACACATCCTGTACCATCTACACCGTATGAGCCAGTCGTCCATGCAGAGTTCTAATTTTACATTGTGCTATAATCTTGAAGGTGAACAGGACTGCATCTACACTGCCTGAACCATATCACAACTGCATCTACACAGCCTGAACCATATCACAACTGCATCCACACAGCCTGAACCATATCACAACTGCATTCACACAGTCTGAACCATATCACAACTGCATCCACACAGTCTGAACCATATCACAATTGCATCTACACAGCCTGAACCTTATCACAACTGCATCTACACAGCCTGAACCATATCACAACTGCATCTACACAGCCTGAACTATATCACAACTGCATCTACACAGACAGAATCATATCACAACTGCATCTACACAGCCTGAACCATATCACAACTGCATCTACACAGCCCAAACCATATCACAACTGCATCTGCATAGCCTGAACCATATCACAACTGCATCCACACAGTCTGAACCATATCACAATTGCATCTACACAGCCTGAACCTTATCACAACTGCATCTACACAGCCTGAACCATATCACAACTGCATCTACACAGCCTGAACTATATCACAACTGCATCTACACAGCCTGAACCATATCACAACTGCATCTACACAGCCCAAACCATATCACAACTGCATCTGCATAGCCTGAACCATATCACAACTGCATCTACACAGCCTGAACCATGTCACAACTGCATCTACACAGCCTGAACCACATCACAACTGCATCAACACAGCCTGAACCATATCACAACTGCATCAACACAGCCTGAACCATGTCACAACTGCATCTACATAGCCTGAACCATATCACAACTGCATCTACACAGCCTGAACCATATCACAACTGCATCTACACTGCCTGAACTATATCATATCTGCATTTACACAGCCTGAACCATATCACAACTGCATCTACACAGCCTGAACAATATCACAACTGCATCTACACAGTCTGAACCATATCACAACTGCGTCTACACAGCCTGAACCATGTCACAACTGCATCTACACAGCCTGAACCACATCACAACTGCATCAACACAGCCTGAACCATATCACAACTGCATCTACACAGTCCAAACCAATCAGAACTGCATCTACAAAGCCCAGACCAATCAGGACTGCATCTACACAGCCTGAACCATATCATAACTGCATCTACACAGCCTGAACCATATCACAACTGCATCAACAAAGCCCACACCAATCAGGACTGCATCTACAAAGCCCAAACCAATCAGGACTGCATCTACAAAGCCCAAATGAATCAGGACTGCTTCTACACAATTGAACCATATCACAACTGCATCAACACAGCCTGAACCATATCACAACTGCATCAACACAGCCCAAACCAATCACGACTGCATCTACAAAGCCCAAATGAATCAGGACTGCTTCTACACAGTTGAACCATATCACAACTGCATCAACACAGCCCAAACCAATCAGGACTGCATCTTCACAGCCTGAACCATATCACAACTGCATCTACAAAGCCCAAACCAATCAGGACTGCATCTGCAAAGCCCAAATCAATCAGGACTGCATCTACACAGCCTGAACCATATCACAACTGCATCTACACAGTCTGAACCATATCACAACTGCATCAACACAGCCCAAACCAATCAGGACTGCATCTACACAGCCTGAACCATATCACAACTGCATCTACAAAGCCCAAACAAATCAAGACTGCATCTACACATCCTGAACCATCTACACCGTATGAGCCAGTCGTCCATGCAGAGTTCTAGTTTTACATTGTGCTAAAATCTTGAAGGTGAACAGGACTGCATCTACACTGCCTGAACCATATCACAACTGCATCTACACAGCCTGAACCATATCACAACTGCATCCACACAGCCTGAACCATATCACAACTGCATTCAAACAGTCTGAACCATATCACAACTGCATCCACACAGTCTGAACCATATCACAATTGCATCTACACAACCTGAACCTTATCACAACTGCATCTACACAGCCTGAACCATATCACAACTGCATCTACACAGCCTGAACTATATCACAACTGCATCTACACAGACAGAATCATATCACAACTGCATCTACACAGCCTGAACCATATCACAACTGCATCTACACAGCCCAAACCATATCACAACTGCATCTGCATAGCCTGAACCATATCACAACTGCATCTACACAGCCTGAACCATGTCACAACTGCATCTACACAGCCTGAACCACATCACAACTGCATCAACACAGCCTGAACCACATCACAACTGCATCAACACAGCCTGAACCATGTCACAACTGCTTCTACATAGCCTGAACCATATCACAACTGCATCTACACAGCCTGAACCATATCACAACTGCATCTACACTGCCTGAACCATATCACAACTGCGTCTACACAGCCTGAACCATGTCACAACTGCATCTACACAGCCTGAACCACATCACAACTGCATCAACACAGCCTGAACCATATCACAACTGCATCTACACAGCCCAAACCAATCAGGACTGCATCTACACAGCCCAAACCAATCAGGACTGCATCTACACAGCCTGTACCATGTCACAGCTGCATCTACACAGCCTGAACCATATCACAACTGCATCTACACAGCCTGAACCATATCACAACTGCATCTACACAGCCTGAACCATATCACAACTGCATCTACACAGCCTGAACCATATCACAACTGCATCTACACAGCCCAAACCAATCAGGACTGCATCTACACAGCCTGAACCATATCACAACTGCATCTACACAGCCTGAACCATATCACAACTGCATCTACACAGCCTGAACCATGTCACAACTGCATCTACACTGCCTGAACCATAACACAACTGCATCTACACAGCCTGAACCATATCACAACTGCATCTACACAGCCTGAACCATATCACAACTGCATCTAAACAGCCTGAACCATATCACAACTGCATCTACACAGCCCAAAACCAATCAGGACTGCATCTACACAGCCTGAACCATATCACAACTGCATCTACACAGCCTGAACCATATCACAACTGCATCTACACATCCTGAACCATATCACAACTGCATCTACACAGCCTGAACCATATCACAACTGCATCTACACAGCCTGAACCATATCACAACTTCATCTACACAGTCTGAACCATATCACAACTGCATCTGCATAGCCTGAACCATATCACAACTGCGTCTACACAGCCTGAACCATGTCAAAACTGCATCTACACAGCCTGAACCACATCACAACTGCATCAACACAGCCTGAACCATATCACAACTGCATCTACACAGCCTGAACCATGTCACAACTGCATCTACATAGCCTGAACCATATCACAACTGCATCTACACAGCCTGAACCATATCACAACTGCATCTACACTGCCTGAACCATATCATATCTGCATTTACACAGCCTGAACCATATCACAACTGCATCTACACAGCCTGAACCATATCACAACTGCATCTACACAGTCTGAACCATATCACAACTGCATCTACACAGCCTGAACCATGTCACAACTGCATCTACACAGCCTGAACCACATCACAACTGTATCAACACAGCCTGAACCATATCACAACTGCATCTACACAGCCCAAACCAATCAGGACTGCATCTACACAGCCCAAACCAATCAGGACTGCATCTACACAGCCTGAACCATATCACAACTGCATCTACACAGCCTGAACCATATTACAACTGCATCTACACAGCCTGAACCATATCACAACTGCATCTACACAGCCTGAACCATATCACAACTGCATCTCCTGAACCATATCACAACTGCATCTACACAGCCTGAACCATATCACAACTGCATCTACATAGCCTGAACCATATCACAATTGCATCTACACAGCCTGAACCATATCACAACTGCATCTACACAGCCCAAACCAATCAGGACTGCATCTACACAGCCCAAACCAATCAGGACTGCATCTACACAGCCTGAACCATATCACAACTGCATCTACACAGCCTGAACCATATCACAACTGCATCTACACAGCCTGAACCATATCACAACTGCATCTACATAACCTGAACTATATCACAACTGCATCTACACAGCCTGAAGCATATCACAACTGCATCTACACAGCCTGAACCTTATCACAACTGCATCTACACAGCCTGAACCCTATCACAACTGCATCTACACAGCCTGAATCATATCACAACTGCATCTACACAACCTGAACCATATCACAACTGCATCTACACAGCCTGAACCATATCACAACTGCATCTACACAGCCTGAACCATATCACAACTGCATCTACACAGCCTGAACCATATCACAACTGCATCTACACAGCCTGAACCATATCACAACTGGATCTACACAGCCTGAACCATATCACAACTGCATCTACACAGCCTGAACCATATCACAACTGCATCTACACAGCGTGAACCATATCACAACTGCATCTACACAGCCTGAACCATATCACAACTGCATCTACACAGCCTGAACCATATCACAACTGCATCTACACAGCCTGAACCATATCACAACTGCATCTACAGAGCCTGAACCATATCACAACTGCATCTACACAGCCTGAACCATATCACAACTGCATCTACACAGCCTGAACCATATCACAACTGCATTTACACAGCCTGAACCATATCACAACTGCATCTACACAGCCTGAACCCTATCACAACTGCATCTACACAGCCTGAACCATGTCACAACTGCATCTACACAACCTGAACCATATCACAACTGCATCTACACAGACTGAACCATATCACAACTGCATCTACACAGACTGAACCATATCACAACTGCATCTACACAGCCTGAACCATATCACAACTGCATCTACACAGCCTGAACCATATCACAACTGCATCAAAACAGCCCAAATCAAGCAGGACTGCATCTACACAACCTGAACCATATCACAACTGCATCTACAAACCCCAAATGAATCAGGACTGCATCTACACAGCCTGGACCATATCACAACTGCATCAACACAGCCCAATCCAATCCAAGCAGGACTGCATCTACATAGCCTGAACCACATCACAACTGCATCAACACAGCCTGAACCATATCACAACTGCATCTACAGTCTGAACCATATCACAACTGCATCTACAGAGCCTGAACCATATCACAACTGCATCTACACAGCCTGAACCATATCACAACTGCATCTACACAGCCTGAACCATATCACAACTGCATCTACACAGCCTGAACCATATCACAACTGCATTTACACAGCCTGAACCATATCACAACTGCATCTACACAGCCTGAACCCTATCACAACTGCATCTACACAGCCTGAACCATATCACAACTGCATCTACACAACCTGAACCATATCACAACTGCATCTACACAGACTGAACCATATCACAACTGCATCTACACAGCCTGAACCATATCACAACTGCATCTACACAGCCTGAACCATATCACAACTGCATCTACACAGCCTGAACCATATCACAACTGCATCAAAACAGCCCAAATCAAGTAGGACTGCATCTACACAGCCTGAACCATATCACAACTGCATCTACAAAGCCCAAATGAATCAGGACTGCATCTACACAGCCTGGACCATATCACAACTGCATCAACACAGCCCAATCCAATCCAAGCAGGACTGCATCTACATAGCCTGAACCACATCACAACTGCATCAACACAGCCTGAACCATATCACAACTGCATCTACAGTCTGAACCATATCACAACTGCATCTACACAGCCTGAACCATGTCACAACTGCATCTACATAGCCTGAACTATATCACAACTGCATCTACACAGCCTGAACCATATCACAACTGCATCTACACTGCCTGAACCATATCATATCTGCATCTACACAGTCTGAACCATATCACAACTGCATCTACACAGCCTGAACCATGTCACAACTACATCTACAAAGCCTGAACCATGTCACAACTGCATCTACACAGCCTGAACCACATCACAACTGCATCAACACAGCCTGAACCATATCACAACTGCATCTACACAGCCTGAACCATGTCACAACTGCATCTACATAGCCTGAACCATATCACAACTGCATCTACACAGCCTGAACCATATCACAACTGCATCTACACAGCCTGAACCATATCACAACTGCATCTACACAGCCTGAACCAATCAGGACTGCATCTACAAAGCCCAAATGAATCAGGACTGCTTCTACACAATTGAACCATATCACAACTGCATCAACACAGCCCGAACCATATCACAACTGCATCAACACAGCCCAAACCAATCACGACTGCATCTACAAAGCCCAAATGAATCAGGACTGCTTCTACACAGTTGAACCATATCACAACTGCATCAACACAGCCCAAACCAATCAGGACTGCATCTTCACAGCCTGAACCATATCACAACTGCATCTACAAGGCCCAAACCAATCAGGACTGCATCTGCAAAGCCCAAACCAATCAGGACTGCATCTACACAGCCTGAACCATATCACAACTGCATCTACACAGTCTGATCCATATCACAACTGCATCAACACAGCCCAAACCAATCAGGACTGCATCTACACAGCCTGAACCATATCACAACTGCATCTACAAAGCCCAAACAAATCAAGACTGCATCTACACATCCTGAACCATCTACACCGTATGAGCCAGTCGTCCATGCAGAGTTCTAGTTTTACATTGTGCTAAAATCTTGAAGGTGAACAGGACTGCATCTACACTGCCTGAACCATATCACAACTGCATCTACACAGCCTGAACCATATCACAACTGCATCCACACAGCCTGAACCATATCACAACTGCATTCACACAGTCTGAACCATATCACAACTGCATCCACACAGTCTGAACCATATCACAATTGCATCTACACAGCCTGAACCTTATCACAACTGCATCTACACAGCCTGAACCATATCACAACTGCATCTACACAGCCTGAACTATATCACAACTGCATCTACACAGACAGAACCATATCACAACTGCATCTACACAGCCTGAACCATATCACAACTGCATCTACACAGCCCAAACCATATCACAACTGCATCTGCATAGCCTGAACCATATCACAACTGCATCTACACAGCCTGAACCATGTCACAACTGCATCTACACAGCCTGAACCACATCACAACTGCATCAACACAGCCTGAACCACATCACAACTGCATCAACACAGCCTGAACCATGTCACAACTGCATCTACATAGCCTGAACCATATCACAACTGCATCTACACAGCCTGAACCATATCACAACTGCATCTACACTGCCTGAACCATATCACAACTGCGTCTACACAGCCTGAACCATGTCACAACTGCATCTACACAGCCTGAACCACATCACAACTGCATCAACACAGCCTGAACCATATCACAACTGCATCTACACAGCCCAAACCAATCAGGACTGCATCTACACAGCCCAAACCAATCAGGACTGCATCTACACAGCCTGTACCATGTCACAGCTGCATCTACACAGCCTGAACCATATCACAACTGCATCTACACAGCCTGAACCATATCACAACTGCATCTACACAGCCTGAACCATATCACAACTGCATCTACACAGCCTGAACCATATCACAACTGCATCTACACAGCCTGAACCATATCACAACTGCATCTACACATCCTGAACAATATCACAACTGCATCTACACAGCCTGAACCATATCACAACTGCATCTACACAGCCTGAACCATATCACAACTTCATCTACACAGTCTGAACCATATCACAACTGCATCTGCATAGCCTGAACCATATCACAACTGCATCTACACGGCCTGAACCATGTCAAAACTGCATCTACACAGCCTGAACCACATCACAACTGCATCAACACAGCCTGAACCATATCACAACTGCATCTACACAGCCTGAACCATGTCACAACTGCATCTACACAGCCTGAACCATATCACAACTACATCTACACAGTCTGAACCATATCACAACTGCATCTACACAGCCTGAACCATGTCACAACTGCATCTACACAGCCTGAACCACATCACAACTGTATCAACACAGCCTGAACCATATCACAACTGCATCTACACAGCCCAAACCAATCAGGACTGCATCTACACAGCCCAAACCAATCAGGACTGCATCTACACAGCCTGTACCATGTCACAACTGCATCTACACAGCCTGAACCATATCACAACTGCATCTACATAGCCTGAACCATATCACAACTGCATCTACACAGCCTGAACCATATCACAACTGCATCTACACAGCCCAAACCAATCAGGACTGCATCTACACAGCCCAAACCAATCAGGACTGCATCTACACAGCCCAAACCAATCAGGACTGCATCTACACAGCCCAAACCAATCAGAACTGCATCTACACAGCCTGTACCATGTCACAACTGCATCTACACAGCCTGAACCATATCACAACTGCATCTACACAGCCTGAACCATATCACAACTGCATCTACACAGCCTGAACCATATCACAACTGCATCTACACAGCCCAAACCAATCAGGACTGCATCTACACAGCCTAAACCAATCAGGACTGCATCTACACAGCCTGAACCATATCACAACTGCATCTACACAGCCTGAACCATATCACAACTGCATCTACACAGCCTGAACCATATCACAACTGCATCTACACAGCCTGAACCATGTCACAACTGCATCTACACTGCCTGAACCATAACACAACTGCATCTACACAGCCTGAACCATATCACAACTGCATCTAAACAGCCTGAACCATATCACAACTGCATCTAAACAGCCTGAACCATATCACAACTGCATCTACACAGCCCAAACCAATCAGGACTGCATCTACACAGCCTGAACCATATCACAACTGCATCTACACAGCCTGAACCATATCACAACTGCATCTACACAGCCTGAACCACATCACAACTGCATCTACACAGCCTGAACCATATCACAACTGCATCTACACAGCATGAACCATATCACAACTGCATCTACACAGCCTGAACCATGTCACAACTGCATCTACATAGCCTGAACCATATCACAACTGCATCTACACAGCCTGAACCATATCACAACTGCATCTACACAGCCCAAACCAATCAGGACTGCATCTACACAGCCCAAACCAATCAGGACTGCATCTACACAGCCTGTACCAGGTCACAACTGCATCTACACAGCCTGAACCATATCACAACTGCATCTACATAGCCTGAACCATATCACAACTGCATCTACACAGCCTGAACCATATCACAACTGCATCTACACAGCCCAAACCAATCAGGACTGCATCTACACAGCCCAAACCAATCAGGACTGCATCTACACAGCCTGAACCATATCACAACTGCATCTACACAGCCTGAACCATATCACAACTGCATCTACACAGCCTGAACCATATCACAACTGCATCTACACAGCCTGAACCATATCACAACTGCATCTACACAGCCTGAACCATATCACAACTGCATCTACACAGCCTGAACCATATCACAACTGCATCTACATAGCCTGAACCATATCACAATTGCATCTACACAGCCTGAACCATATCACAACTGCATCTACACAGCCCAAACCAATCAGGACTGCATCTACACAGCCCAAACCAATCAGGACTGCATCTACACAGCCTGAACCATATCACAACTGCATCTACACAGCCTGAACCATATCACAACTGCATCTACACAGCCTGAACCATATCACAACTGCATCTACATAACCTGAACCATATCACAACTGCATCTACACAGCCTGAAGCATATCACAACTGCATCTACACAGCCTGAACCTTATCACAACTGCATCTACACAGCCTGAACCCTATCACAACTGCATCTACACAGCCTGAATCATATCACAACTGCATCTACACAACCTGAACCATATCACAACTGCATCTACACAGCCTGAACCATATCACAACTGCATCTACACAGCCTGAACCATATCACAACTGCATCTACACAGCCTGAACCATATCACAACTGCATCTACACAGCCTGAACCATATCACAACTGCATCGACACAGCCTGAACCATATCACAACTGCATCTACACGGCCTGAACCATATCACAACTGCATCTACACAGCGTGAACCATATCACAACTGCATCTACACAGCCTGAACCATATCACAACTGCATCTACACAGCCTGAACCCTATCACAACTGCATCTACACAGCCTGAACCATATCACAACTGCATCTACACAGCCTGAACCCTATCACAACTGCATCTACACAGCCTGAACCATATCACAACTGCATCTACACAACCTGAACCATATCACAACTGCATCTACACAGACTGAACCATATCACAACTGCATCTACACAGCCTGAACCATATCACAACTGCATCTACACAGCCTGAACCATATCACAACTGCATCTACACAGCCTGAACCATATCACAACTGCATCAAAACAGCCCAAATCAAGCAGGACTGCATCTACACAGCCTGAACCATATCACAACTGCATCTACAAAGCCCAAATGAATCAGGACTGCATCTACACAGCCTGGACCATATCACAACTGCATCAACACAGCCCAATCCAATCCAAGCAGGACTGCATCTACATAGCCTGAACCACATCACAACTGCATCAACACAGCCTGAACCATATCACAACTGCATCTACAGTCTGAACCATATCACAACTGCATCTACACAGCCTGAACCATGTCACAACTGCATCTACATAGCCTGAACTATATCACAACTGCATCTACACAGCCTGAACCATATCACAACTGCATCTACACTGCCTGAACCATATCATATCTGCATCTACACAGTCTGAACCATATCACAACTGCATCTACACAGCCTGAACCATGTCACAACTGCATCTACACAGCCTGAACCATGTCACAACTGCATCTACACAGCCTGAACCACATCACAACTGCATCAACACAGCCTGAACCATATCACAACTGCATCTACATAGCCTGAACCATGTCACAACTGCATCTACATAGCCTGAACCATATCACAACTGCATCTACACAGCCTGAACCATATCACAACTGCATCTACACAGCCTGAACCATATCACAACTGCATCTACACAGCCTGAACCATATCACAACTGCATCTACACAGCCTGAACCATATCACAACTGCATTTACACAGCCTGAACCATATCACAACTGCATCTACACAGCCTGAACCCTATCACAACTGCATCTACACAGCCTGAACCATATCACAACTGCATCTACACAACCTGAACCATATCACAACTGCATCTACACAGCCTGAACCATATCACAACTGCATCTACACAGCCTGAACCATATCACAACTGCATCTACACAGCCTGAACCATATCACAACTGCATCTACACAGCCTGAACCATATCACAACTGCATCAACACAGCCCAAATCAAGCAGGACTGCATCTACACAGCCTGAACTATATCACAACTGCATCTACAAAGCCCAAATGAATCAGGACTGCATCTACACAGCCTGGACCATATCACAACTGCATCAACACAGCCCAATCCAATCCAAGCAGGACTGCATCTACACAGCCTGAACCACATCACAACTGCATCAACACAGCCTGAACCATATCACAACTGCATCTACACAGCCTGAACCATATCACAACTGCATTTACACAGCCTGAACCATATCACAACTGCATCTACACAGCCTGAACCCTATCACAACTGCATCTACACAGCCTGAACCATATCACAACTGCATCTACACAACCTGAACCATATCACAACTGCATCTACACAGACTGAACCATATCACAACTGCATCTACACAGCCTGAACCATATCACAACTGCATCTACACAGCCTGAACCATATCACAACTGCATCTACACAGCCTGAACCATATCACAACTGCATCAACACAGCCCAAATCAAGCAGGACTACATCTACACAGCCTGAACCATATCACAACTGCATCTACAAAGCCCAAATGAATCAGGACTGCATCTACACAGCCTGGACCATATCATAACTGCATCAACACAGCCCAATCCAATCCAAGCAGGACTGCATCTACATAGCCTGAACCACATCACAACTGCATCAACACAGCCTGAACCATATCACAACTGCATCTACAGTCTGAACCATATCACAACTGCATCTACACAGCCTGAACCATGTCACAACTGCATCTACATAGCCTGAACTATATCACAACTGCATCTACACAGCCTGAACCATATCACAACTGCATCTACACTGCCTGAACCATATCATATCTGCATCTACACAGTCTGAACCATATCACAACTGCATCTACACAGCCTGAACCATGTCACAACTGCATCTACACAGCCTGAACCATGTCACAACTGCATCTACACAGCCTGAACCACATCACAACTGCATCAACACAGCCTGAACCATATCACAACTGCATCTACACAGCCTGAACCATGTCACAACTGCATCTACATAGCCTGAACCATATCACAACTGCATCTACACAGCCTGAACCATATCACAACTGCATCTACACAGCCTGAACCATATCACAACTGCATCTACACAGCCTGAACCATATCACAACTGCATCTACACAGCCTGAACCATATCACAACTGCATTTACACAGCCTGAACCATATCACAACTGCATCTACACAGCCTGAACCCTATCACAACTGCATCTACACAGCCTGAACCATATCCCAACTGCATCTACACAACCTGAACCATATCACAACTGCATCTACACAGCCTGAACCATATCACAACTGCATCTACACAGCCTGAACCATATCACATCTGCATCTACACAGCCTGAACCATATCACAACTGCGTCTACACAGCCTGAACCATATCACAACTGCATCAACACAGCCCAAATCAAGCAGGACTGCATCTACACAGCCTGAACCATATCACAACTGCATCTACAAAGCCCAAATGAATCAGGACTGCATCTAAACAGCCTGGACCATATCACAACTGCATCAACACAGCCCAATCCAATCCAAGCAGGACTGCATCTACACAGCCTGAACCACATCACAACTGCATCAACACAGCCTGAACCATATCACAACTGCATCTACAGTCTGAACCATATCACAACTGCATCTACACAGCCTGAACCATGTCACAACTGCATCTACATAGCCTGAACTATATCACAACTGCATCTACACAGCCTGAACCATATCACAACTGCATCTACACTGCCTGAACCATATCATATCTGCATCTACACAGTCTGAACCATATCACAACTGCATCTACACAGCCTGAACCGTGTCACAACTGCAGCTACACAGCCTGAACCATGTCACAACTGCATCTACACAGCCTGAACCACATCACAACTGCATCAACACAGCCTGAACCATATCACAACTGCATCTACACAGCCTGAACCATGTCACAACTGCATCTACATAGCCTGAACCATATCACAACTGCATCTACACAGCCTGAACCATATCACAACTGCATTTACACAGCCTGAACCATATCACAACTGCATCTACACAGCCTGAACCCTATCACAACTGCATCTACACAGCCTGAACCATATCACAACTGCATCTACACAACCTGAACCATATCACAACTGCATCTACACAGCCTGAACCATATCACAACTGCATCTACACAGCCTGAACCATATCACAACTGCATCTACACAACCTGAACCATATCACAACTGCATCTACACAGCCTGAACCATATCACAACTGCATCAACACAGCCCAAATCAAGCAGGACTGCATCTACACAGCCTGAACCATATCACAACTGCATCTACAAAGCCCAAATGAATCAGGACTGCATCTACACAGCCTGGACCATATCACAACTGCATCAACACAGCCCAATCCAATCCAAGCAGGACTGCATCTACACAGCCTGAACCACATCACAACTGCATCAACACAGCCTGAACCATATAACAACTGCATCTACAGTCTGAACCATATCACAACTGCATCTACACAGCCTGAACCATGTCACAACTGCATCTACATATCCTGAACTATATCACAACTGCATCTACACAGCCTGAACCATATCACAACTGCATCTACACTGCCTGAACCATATCATATCTGCATTTACACAGCCTGAACCATATCACAACTACATCTACACAGCCTGAACCATGTCACAACTGCATCTACATAACCTGAACCATATCACAACTGCATCTACACAGCCTGAACCATATCACAACTGCATCTACACAGCCTGAACCATATCACAACTGCATCTACACAGCCTGAACCATATCACAACTGCATCTACACAGCCTGAACCATATCACAACTGCATCAACACAGCCCAAATCAAGCAGGACTGCATCTACACAGCCTGAACCATATCACAACTGCATCTACAAAGCCCAAATGAATCAGGACTGCATCTACACAGCCTGGACCATATCACAACTGCATCAACACAGCCCAATCCAATCCAAGCAGGACTGCATCTACACAGCCTGAACCACATCACAACTGCATCAACACAGCCTGAACCATATCACAACTGCATCTACACAGCCTGAACCATATCACAACTGCATTTACACAGCCTGAACCATATCACAACTGCATCTACACAGACTGAACCATATCACAACTGCATCTACACAGCCTGAACCATATCACAACTGCATCTACACAGCCTGAACCATATCACAACTGCATCTACACAGCCTGAACCATATCACAACTGCATCAACACAGCCCAAATCAAGCAGGACTGCATCTACACAGCCTGAACCATATCACAACTGCATCTACAAAGCCCAAATGAATCAGGACTGCATCTACACAGCCTGAACCATATCACAACTGCATCTACACAGCCTGAACCATATCACAACTGCATCTACACAGCCTGAACCATATCACAACTGCATCTACACAGCCTGAACCATATCACAACTGCATCAACACAGCCCAAATCAAGCAGGACTGCATCTACACAGCCTGAACCATATCACAACTGCATCTACAAAGCCCAAATGAATCAGGACTGCATCTACACAGCCTGAACCATATCACAACTGCATCTACAAAGCCCAAATGAATCAGGACTGCATCTACACAGCCTGAACCATATCACAACTGCATCTACAGTCTGAACCATATCACAACTGCATCTACACAGCCTGAACCATGTCACAACTGCATCTGCATAGCCTGAACTATATCACAACTGCATCTACACAGCCTGAACCATATCACAACTGCATCTACACTGCCTGAACCATATCATATCTGCATCTACACAGTCTGAACCATATCACAACTGCATCTACACAGCCTGAACCATGTCACAACTGCATCTACACAGCCTGAACCATGTCACAACTGCATCTACACAGCCTGAACCACATCACAACTGCATCAACACAGCCTGAACCATATCACAACTGCATCTACACAGCCTGAACCATGTCACAACTGCATCTACATAGCCTGAACCATATCACAACTGCATCTACACAGCCTGAAACATATCACAACTGCATCTACACAGCCTGAACCATATCACAACTGCATCTACACAGCCTGAACCATATCACAACTGCATCTACACAGCCTGAACCATATCACAACTGCATCTACATAGCCTGAACCATATCACAACTGCATCTACACAGCCTGAACCATATCACAACTGCATCTACACAGCCTGAACCATATCACAACTGGGTCTACACAGCCTGAACCATATCACAACTGCATCAACACAGCCCAAATCAAGCAGGACTGCATCTACACAGCCTGAACCATATCACAACTGCATCTACACAGCCCAAACCAATCAGGACTGCATCTACACAGCCCAAACCAATCAGGACTGCATCTACACAGCCTGAACCATATCACAACTGCATCTACACAGCCTGAACCATGTCACAACTGCATCTACACAGCCTGAACCATATCACAACTGCATCTACACAGCCTGAACCATGTCACAACTGCATCTACACTGCCTGAACCATAACACAACTGCATCTACACAGCCTGAACCATATCACAACTGCATCTAAACAGCCTGAACCATATCACAACTGCATCTAAACAGCCTGAACCATATCACAACTGCATCTACACAGCCCAAACCAATCAGGACTGCATCTACACAGCCTGAACCATATCACAACTGCATCTACACAGCCTGAACCATATCACAACTGCATCTACACAGCCTGAACCACATCACAACTGCATCTACACAGCCTGAACCATATCACAACTGCATCTACACAGCATGAACCATATCACAACTGCATCTACACAGCCTGAACCATGTCACAACTGCATCTACATAGCCTGAACCATATCACAACTGCATCTACACAGCCTGAACCATATCACAACTGCATCTACACTGCCTGAACCATATCATATCTGCATTTACACAGCCTGAACCATATCACAACTGCATCTACACAGCCTGAACCATATCACAACTGCATCTACACAGTCTGAACCATATCACAACTGCATCTACACAGCCTGAACCATGTCACAACTGCATCTACACAGCCTGAACCACATCACAACTGCATAAACACAGCCTGAACCATATCACAACTGCATCTACACAGCCCAAACCAATCAGGACTGCATCTACACAGCCCAAACCAATCAGGACTGCATCTACACAGCCTGTACCAGGTCACAACTGCATCTACACAGCCTGAACCATATCACAACTGCATCTACATAGCCTGAACCATATCACAACTGCATCTACACAGCCTGAACCAATCAGGACTGCATCTACACAGCCCAAACCAATCAGGACTGCATCTACACAGCCTGAACCATATCACAACTGCATCTACACTGCCTGAACCATATCATATCTGCATTTACACAGCCTGAACCATATCACAACTGCATCTACACAGCCTGAACCATATCACAACTGCATCTACACAGTCTGAACCATATCACAACTGCATCTACACAGCCTGAACCATATCACAACTGCATCTACATAGCCTGAACCATATCACAACTGCATCTACACAGCCCAAACCAATCAGGACTGCATCTACACAGCCCAAACCAATCAGGACTGCATCTACACAGCCTGTACCAGGTCACAACTGCATCTACACAGCCTGAACCATATCACAACTGCATCTACATAGCCTGAACCATATCACAACTGCATCTACACAGCCTGAACCATATCACAACTGCATCTACACAGCCCAAACCAATCAGGACTGCATCTACACAGCCCAAACCAATCAGGACTGCATCTACACAGCCTGAACCATATCACAACTGCATCTACACTGCCTGAACCATATCATATCTGCATTTACACAGCCTGAACCATATCACAACTGCATCTACACAGCCTGAACCATATCACAACTGCATCTACACAGTCTGAACCATATCACAACTGCATCTACACAGCCTGAACCATGTCACAACTGCATCTACACAGCCTGAACCACATCACAACTGCATAAACACAGCCTGAACCATATCACAACTGCATCTACACAGCCCAAACCAATCAGGACTGCATCTACACAGCCCAAACCAATCAGGACGGCATCTACACAGCCTGTACCAGGTCACAACTGCATCTACACAGCCTGAACCATATCACAACTGCATCTACATAGCCTGAACCATATCACAACTGCATCTACACAGCCTGAACCATATCACAACTGCATCTACACAGCCTGAACCATATCACAACTGCATCTACACAGCCTGAACCATATCACAACTGCATCTACACAGCCTGAACCATATCACAAATGCATCTACACAGCCTGAACCATATCACAACTGCATCTACATAGCCTGAACCATATCACAATTGCATCTACACAGCCTGAACCATATCACAACTGCATCTACAAAGCCCAAACCAATCAGGACTGCATCTACACAGCCCAAACCAATCAGGACTGCATCTACACAGCCTGAACCATATCACAACTGCATCTACACAGCCTGAACCATATCACAACTGCATCTACACAGCCTGAACCATATCACAACTGCATCTACATAACCTGAACCATATCACAACTGCATCTACACAGCCTGAAGCATATCACAACTGCATCTACACAGCCTGAACCTTATCACAACTGCATCTACACAGCCTGAACCCTATCACAACTGCATCTACACAGCCTGAATCATATCACAACTGCATCTACTCAACCTGAACCATATCACAACTGCATCTACACAGCCTGAACCATATCACAACTGCATCTACACAGCCTGAACCATATCACAACTGCATCTACACAGCCTGAACCATATCACAACTGCATCTACACAGCCTGAACCATATCACAACTGCATCTACACAGCCTGAACCATATCACAACTGCATCTACACAGCCTGAACCATATCACAACTGCATCTACACAGCGTGAACCATATCACAACTGCATCTACACAGCCTGAACCATATCACAACTGCATCTACACAGCCTGAACCATATCACAACTGCATCTACACAGCCTGAACCATATCACAACTGCATCTACACAGCCTGAACCATATCACAACTGCATCTACAAAGCCCAAATGAATCAGGACTGCATCTACACAGCCTGGACCATATCACAACTGCATCAACACAGCCCAATCCAATCCAAGCAGGACTGCATCTACATAGCCTGAACCACATCACAACTGCATCAACACAGCCTGAACCATATCACAACTGCATCTACAGTCTGAACCATATCACAACTGCATCTACACAGCCTGAACCATGTCACAACTGCATCTACATAGCCTGAACTATATCACAACTGCATCTACACAGCCTGAACCATATCACAACTGCATCTACACTGCCTGAACCATATCATATCTGCATCTACACAGTCTGAACCATATCACAACTGCATCTACACAGCCTGAACCATGTCACAACTGCATCTACACAGCCTGAACCATGTCACAACTGCATCTACACAGCCTGAACCACATCACAACTACATCAACACAGCCTGAACCATATCACAACTGCATCTACACAGCCTGAACCATGTCACAACTGCATCTACATAGCCTGAACCATATCACAACTGCATCTACACAGCCTGAACCATATCACAACTGCATCTACACAGCCTGAACCATATCACAACTGCATCTACACAGCCTGAACCATATCACAACTGCATCTACACAGCCTGAACCATATCACAACTGCATTTACACAGCCTGAACCATATCACAACTGCATCTACACAGCCTGAACCCTATCACAACTGCATCTACACAGCCTGAACCATATCACAACTGCATCTACACAACCTGAACCATATCACAACTGCATCTACACAGCCTGAACCATATCACAACTGCATCTACACAGCCTGAACCATATCACAACTGCATCTACACAGCCTGAACCATATCACAACTGCATCTACACAGCCTGAACCATATCACAACTGCATCAACACAGCCCAAATCAAGCAGGACTGCATCTACACAGCCTGAACCATATCACAACTGCATCTACAAAGCCCAAATGAATCAGGACTGCATCTACACAGCCTGGACCATATCACAACTGCATCAACACAGCCCAATCCAATCCAAGCAGGACTGCATCTACACAGCCTGAACCACATCACAACTGCATCAACACAGCCTGAACCATATCACAACTGCATCTACACAGCCTGAACCATATCACAACTGCATTTACACAGCCTGAAGCATATCACAACTGCATCTACACAGCCTGAACCCTATCACAACTGCATCTACACAGCCTGAACCATATCACAACTGCATCTACACAACCTGAACCATATCACAACTGCATCTACACAGACTGAACCATATCACAACTGCATCTACACAGCCTGAACCATATCACAACTGCATCTACACAGCCTGAACCATATCACAACTGCATCTACACAGCCTGAACCATATCACAACTGCATCAACACAGCCCAAATCAAGCAGGACTACATCTACACAGCCTGAACCATATCACAACTGCATCTACAAAGCCCAAATGAATCAGGACTGCATCTACACAGCCTGGACCATATCATAACTGCATCAACACAGCCCAATCCAATCCAAGCAGGACTGCATCTACATAGCCTGAACCACATCACAACTGTATCAACACAGCCTGAACCATATCACAACTGCATCTACAGTCTGAACCATATCACAACTGCATCTACACAGCCTGAACCATGTCACAACTGCATCTACATAGCCTGAACTATATCACAACTGCATCTACACAGCCTGAACCATATCACAACTGCATCTACACTGCCTGAACCATATCATATCTGCATCTACACAGTCTGAACCATATCACAACTGCATCTACACAGCCTGAACCATGTCACAACTGCATCTACACAGCCTGAACCATGACACAACTGCATCTACACAGCCTGAACCACATCACAACTGCATCAACACAGCCTGAACCATATCACAACTGCAACTACACAGCCTGAACCATGTCACAACTGCATCTACATAGCCTGAACCATATCACAACTGCATCTACACAGCCTGAACCATATCACAACTGCATCTACACAGCCTGAACCATATCACAACTGCATCTACACAGCCTGAACCATATCACAACTGCATCTACACAGCCTGAACCATATCACAACTGCATTTACACAGCCTGAACCATATCACAACTGCATCTACACAGCCTGAACCCTATCACAACTGCATCTACACAGCCTGAACCATATCACAACTGCATCTACACAACCTGAACCATATCACAACTGCATCTACACAGCCTGAACCATATCACAACTGCATCTACACAGCGTGAACCATATCACAACTGCATCTACACAGCCTGAACCATATCACAACTGCGTCTACACAGCCTGACCCATATCACAACTGCATCAACACAGCCCAAATCAAGCAGGACTGCATCTACACAGCCTGAACCATATCACAACTGCATCTACAAAGCCCAAATGAATCAGGACTGCATCTAAACAGCCTGGACCATATCACAACTGCATCAACACAGCCCAATCCAATCCAAGCAGGAATGCATCTACACAGCCTGAACCACATCACAACTGCATCAACACAGCCTGAACCATATCACAACTGCATCTACAGTCTGAACCATATCACAACTGCATCTACACAGCCTGAAACATGTCACAACTGCATCTACATAGCCTGAACTATATCACAACTGCATCTACACAGCCTGAACCATATCACAACTGCATCTACACTGCCTGAACCATATCATATCTGCATCTACACAGTCTGAACCATATCACAACTGCATCTACACAGCCTGAACCGTGTCACAACTGCAGCTACACAGCCTGAACCATGTCACAACTGCATCTACACAGCCTGAACCACATCACAACTGCATCAACACAGCCTGAACCATATCACAACTGCATCTACACAGCCTGAACCATGTCACAACTGCATCTACATAGCCTGAACCATATCACAACTGCATCTACACAGCCTGAACCATATCACAACTGCATTTACACAGCCTGAACCATATCACAACTGCATCTACACAGCCTGAACCCTATCACAACTGCATCTACACAGCCTGAACCATATCACAACTGCATCTACACAACCTGAACCATATCACAACTGCATCTACACAGCCTGAACCATATCACAACTGCATCTACACAGCCTGAACCATATCACAACTGCATCTACACAACCTGAACCATATCACAACTGCATCTACACAGCCTGAACCATATCACTACTGCATCAACACAGCCCAAATCAAGCAGGACTGCATCTACACAGCCTGAACCATATCACAACTGCATCTACAAAGCCCAAATGAATCAGGACTGCATCTACACAGCCTGGACCATATCACAACTGCATCAACACAGCCCAATCCAATCCAAGCAGGACTGCATCTACACAGCCTGAACCACATCACAACTGCATCAACACAGCCTGAACCATATAACAACTGCATCTACAGTCTGAACCATATCACAACTGCATCTACACAGCCTGAACCATGTCACAACTGCATCTACATATCCTGAACTATATCACAACTGCATCTACACAGCCTGAACCATATCACAACTGCATCTACACTGCCTGAACCATATCATATCTGCATTTACACAGCCTGAACCATATCACAACTACATCTACACAGCCTGAACCATGTCACAACTGCATCTACATAACCTGAACCATATCACAACTGCATCTACACAGCCTGAACCATATCACAACTGCATCTACACAGCCTGAACCATATCACAACTGCATCTACACAGCCTGAACCATATCACAACTGCATCTACACAGCCTGAACCATATCACAACTGCATCAACACAGCCCAAATCAAGCAGGACTGCATCTACACAGCCTGAACCATATCACAACTGCATCTACAAAGCCCAAATGAATCAGGACTGCATCTACACAGCCTGGACCATATCACAACTGCATCAACACAGCCCAATCCAATCCAAGCAGGACTGCATCTACACAGCCTGAACCACATCACAACTGCATCAACACAGCCTGAACCATATCACAACTGCATCTACACAGCCTGAACCATATCACAACTGCATTTACACAGCCTGAACCATATCACAACTGCATCTACACAGCCTGAACCCTATCACAACTGCATCTACACAGCCTGAACCATATCACAACTGCATCTACACAACCTGAACCATATCACAACTGCATCTACACAGACTGAACCATATCACAACTGCATCTACACAGCCTGAACCATATCACAACTGCATCTACACAGCCTGAACCATATCACAACTGCATCTACACAGCCTGAACCATATCACAACTGCATCAACACAGCCCAAATCAAGCAGGACTGCATCTACACAGCCTGAACCATATCACAACTGCATCTACAAAGCCCAAATGAATCAGGACTGCATCTACACAGCCTGGACCATATCACAACTGCATCAACACAGCCCAATCCAATCCAAGCAGGACTGCATCTACATAGCCTGAACCACATCACAACTGCATCAACACAGCCTGAACCATATCACAACTGCATCTACAGTCTGAACCATATCACAACTGCATCTACACAGCCTGAACCATGTCACAACTGCATCTACATAGCCTGAACTATATCACAACTGCATCTACACAGCCTGAACCATATCACAACTGCATCTACACTGCCTGAACCATATCATATCTGCATCTACACAGCCTGAACCATATCACAACTGCATCTACACAGCCTGAACCATGTCACAACTGCATCTACACAGCCTGAACCATGTCACAACTGCATCTACACAGCCTGAACCACATCACAACTGCATCAACACAGCCTGAACCATATCACAACTGCATCTACACAGCCTGAACCATGTCACAACTGCATCTACATAGCCTGAACCATATCACAACTGCATCTACACAGCCTGAAACATATCACAACTGCATCTACACAGCCTGAACCATATCACAACTGCATCTACACAGCCTGAACCATATCACAACTGCATCTACACAGCCTGAACCATATCACAACTGCATTTACACAGCCTGAACCATATCACAACTGCATCTACACAGCCTGAACCCTATCACAACTGCATCTACACAGCCTGAACCATATCACAACTGCATCTACACAACCTGAACCATATCACAACTGCATCTACACAGCCTGAACCATATCACAACTGCATCTACACAGCCTGAACCATATCACAACTGCATCTACACAGCCTGAACCATATCACAACTGGGTCTACACAGCCTGAACCATATCACAACTGCATCAACACAGCCCAAATCAAGCAGGACTGCATCTACACAGCCTGAACCATATCACAACTGCATCTACAAAGCCCAAATGAATCAGGACTGCATCTACACAGCCTGGACCATATCACAACTGCATCAACACAGCCCAATCCAATCCAAGCAGGACTGCATCTACACAGCCTGAACCACATCACAACTGCATCAACACAGCCTGAACCATATCACAACTGCATCTACAGTCTGAACCATATCACAACTGCATCTACACAGCCTGAACCATGTCACAACTGCATCTACATAGCCTGAACTATATCACAACTGCATCTACACAGCCTGAACCATATCACAACTGCATCTACACTGCCTGAACCATATCATATCTGCATCTACACAGTCTGAACCATATCACAACTGCATCTACACAGCCTGAACCATGTCACAACTGCAGCTACACAGCCTGAACCATGTCACAACTGCATCTACACAGCCTGAACCACATCACAACTGCATCAACACAGCCTGAACCATATCACAACTGCATCTACACAGCCTGAACCATGTCACAACTGCATCTACATAGCCTGAACCATATCACAACTGCATCTATACAGCCTGAACCATATCACAACTGCATCTATACAGCCTGAACCATATCACAACTGCATCTACACAGCCTGAACCATATCACAACTGCATCTACACAGCCTGAACCATATCACAACTGCATCTACACAGCCTGAACCATATCACAACTGCATTTACACAGCCTGAACCATATCACAACTGCATCTACACAGCCTGAACCCTATCACAACTGCATCTACACAGCCTAAACCATATCACAACTGCATCTACACAACCTGAACCATATCACAACTGCATCTACACAGCCTGAACCATGTCACAACTGCATCTACACAGCCTGAACCATATCACAACTGCATCTACACAGCCTGAACCATATCACAACTGCATCTACACAGCCTGAACCATATCACAACTGCATCAACACAGCCCAAATCAAGCAGGACTGCATCTACACAGCCTGAACCATATCACAACTGCATCTACAAAGCCCAAATGAATCAGGACTGCATCTACACAGCCTGGACCATATCACAACTGCATCAACACAGCCCAATCCAATCCAAGCATGACTGCATCTACACAGCCTGAACCACATCACAACTGCATCAACACAGCCTGAACCATATAACAACTGCATCTACAGTCTGAACCATATCACAACTGCATCTACACAGCCTGAACCATGTCACAACTGCATCTACATATCCTGAACTATATCACAACTGCATCTACACAGCCTGAACCATATCACAACTGCATCTACACTGCCTGAACCATATCATATCTGCATTTACACAGCCTGAACCATATCACAACTACATCTACACAGCCTGAACCATGTCACAACTGCATCTACATAGCCTGAACCATATCACAACTGCATCTACACAGCCTGAACCATATCACAACTGCATCTACACTGCCTGAACCATATCATATCTGCATTTACACAGCCTGAACCATATCACAACTGCATCTACACAGCCTGAACCATATCACAACTGCATCTACACAGTCTGAACCATATCACAACTGCATCTACACAGCCTGAACCATGTCACAACTGCATCTACACAGCCTGAACCACATCACAACTGCATCTACACAGCCCAAACCAATCAGGACTGCATCTACACAGCCCAAACCAAACAGGACTGCATCTACACAGCCCAAACCAATCAGGACTGCATCTACACAGCCCAAACCAATCAGGACTGCATCTACACAGCCTGTACCATGTCACAACTGCATCTACACAGCCTGAACCATATCACAACTGCATCTACACAGCCTGAACCATATCACAACTGCATCTACACAGCCTGAACCATATCACAACTGCATCTACACAGCCCAAACCAATCAGGACTGCATCTACACAGCCTGAACCATATCACAACTGCATCTACACAGCCTGAACCATATCACAACTGCATCTACACAGCCTGAACCATATCACAACTGCATCTACACAGCCTGAACCATGTCACAACTGCATCTACACTGCCTGAACCATAACACAACTGCATCTACACAGCCTGAACCATATCACAACTGCATCTACACAGCCTGAACCATATCACAACTGCTTCTAAACAGCCTGAACCATATCACAACTGCATCTACACAGCCCAAACCAATCAGGACTGCATCTACACAGCCTGAGCCATATCACAACTGCATCTACACAGCCTGAACCATATCACAACTGTATCTACACAGCCTGAACCACATCACAACTGCATCTACACAGCCTGAACCATATCACAACTGCATCTACACAGCCTGAACCATATCACAACTTCATCTACACAGTCTGAACCATATCACAACTGCATCTGCATAGCCTGAACCATATCACAACTGCATCTACACAGCCTGAACCATGTCAAAACTGCATCTACACAGCCTGAACCACATCACAACTGCATCAACACAGCCTGAACCATATCACAACTGCATCAACACAGCCTGAACCATGTCACAACTGCATCTACATAGCCTGAACCATATCACAACTGCATCTACACAGCCTGAACCATATCACAACGGCATCTACACTGCCTGAACCATATCATGTCTGCATTTACACAGCCTGAACCATATCACAACTGCATCTACACAGCCTGAACCATATCACAACTGCATCTACACAGTCTGAACCATATCACAACTGCATCTACACAGCCTGAACCATGTCACAACTGCATCTACACAGCCTGAACCACATCACAACTGCATCAACACAGCCTGAACCATATCACAACTGCATCTACACAGCCCAAACCAATCAGGACTGCATCTACACAGCCCAAACCAATCAGGACTGCATCTACACAGCCTGTACCATGTCACAACTGCATCTACACAGCCTGAACCATATCACAACTGCATCTACATAGCCTGAACCATATCACAACTGCATCTACACAGCCTGAACCATATCACAACTGCATCTACACAGCCCATACCAATCAGGACTGCATCTACACAGCCCAAACCAATCAGGACTGCATCTACACAGCCTGAACCATATCACAACTGCATCTACACAGCCTGAACCATATCACAACTGCATCTACACAGCCTGAACCATATCACAACTGCATCTACACAGCCTGAACCATATCACAACTGCATCTACACAGCCTGAACCATATCACAACTGCATCTACATAGCCTGAACCATATCACAATTGCATCTACACAGCCTGAACCATATCACAACTGCATCTACACAGCCCAAACCAATCAGGACTGCATCTACACAGCCCAAACCAATCAGGACTGCATCTACACAGCCTGAACCATATCACAACTGCATCTACACAGCCTGAACCATATCACAACTGCATCTACACAGCCTGAACCATATCACAACTGCATCTACATAACCTGAACCATATCACAACTGCATCTACACAGCCTGAACCATATCACAACTCCATCTACACAGCCTGCACCTTATCACAACTGCATCTACACAGCCTGAACCCTATCACAACTGCATCTACACAGCCTGAACCATATCACAACTGCATCTACACAACCTGAACCATATCACAACTGCATCTACACAGCCTGAACCATATCACAACTGCATCTACACAGCCTGAACCATATCACAACTGCATCTACACAGCCTGAACCATATCACAACTGCATCTACACAGCCTGAACCATATCACAACTGCATCTACACAGCCTGAACCATATCACAACTGCATCTACACAGCCTGAACCATATCACAACTGCATTTACACAGCCTGAACCATATCACAACTGCATCTACACAGCCTGAACCCTATCACAACTGCATCTACACAGCCTGAACCATATCACAACTGCATCTACACAACCTGAACCATATCACAACTGCATCTACACAGCCTGAACCATATCACAACTGCATCTACACAGCCTGAACCATAACACAACTGCATCTACACAGTCTGAACCATATCACAACTGCATCTACACAGCCTGAACCATGTCACAACTGCATCTACACAGCCTGAACCACATCACAACTGCATCTACACAGCCCAAACCAATCAGGACTGCATCTACACAGCCCAAACCAATCTGGACTGCATCTACACAGCCTGTACCATGTCACAACTGCATCTACACAGCCTGAACCATATCACAACTGCATCTACATAGCCTGAACCATATCACAACTGCATCTACACAGCCTGAACCATATCACAACTGCATCTACACAGCCCAAACCAATCAGGACTGCATCTACACAGCCCAAACCAATCAGAACTGCATCTACACAGCCCAAACCAATCAGGACTGCATCTACACAGCCCAAACCAATCAGGACTGCATCTACACAGCCTGTACCATGTCACAACTGCATCTACACAGCCTGAACCATATCACAACTGCATCTACACAGCCTGAACCATATCACAACTGCATCTACACAGCCTGAACCACATCACAACTGCATCTACACAGCCCAAACCAATCAGGACTGCATCTACACAGCCTGAACCATATCACAACTGCATCTACACAGCCTGAACCATATCACAACTGCATCTACACAGCCTGAACCATATCACAACTGCATCTACACAGCCTGAACCATGTCACAACTGCATCTACACTGCCTGAACCATAACACAACTGCATCTACACAGCCTGAACCATATCACAACTGCATCTACACAGCCTGAACCATATCACAACTGCTTCTAAACAGCCTGAACCATATCACAACTGCATCTACACAGCCCAAACTAATCAGGACTGCATCTACACAGCCTGAACCATATCACAACTGCATCTACACAGCCTGAACCATATCACAACTGCATCTACACAGCCTGAACCATATCACAACTGCATCTACACAGCCTGAACCATGTCACAACTGCATCTACACAGCCTGAACCACATCACAACTGCATCAACACAGCCTGAACCATATCACAACTGCATCTACACAGCCCAAACCAATCAGGACTGCATCTACACAGCCCAAACCAATCAGGACTGCATCTACACAGCCTGTACCATGTCACAACTGCATCTACACAGCCTGAACCATATCACAACTGCATCTACATAGCCTGAACCATATCACAACTGCATCTACACAGCCTGAACCATATCACAACTGCATCTACACAGCCCAAACCAATCAGGACTGCATCTACACAGCCCAAACCAATCAGGACTGCATCTACACAGCCTGACCCATATCACAACTGCATCTACACAGCCTGAACCATATCACAACTGCATCTACACAGCCTGAACCATATCACAACTGCATCTACACAGCCTGAACCATATCAAAACTGCATCTACACAGCCTGAACCATATCACAACTGCATCTACATAGCCTGAACCAAATCACAATTGCATCTACACAGCCTGAACCATATCACAACTGCATCTACACAGCCCAAACCAATCAGGACTGCATCTACACAGCCCAAACCAATCAGGACTGCATCTACACAGCCTGAACCATATCACAACTGCATCTACACAGCCTGAACCATATCACAACTGCATCTACACAGCCTGAACCATATCACAATTGCATCTACATAATCTGAACCATATCACAACTGCATCTACACAGCCTGAACCATATCACAACTCCATCTACACAGCCTGAACCTTATCACAACTGCATCTACACAGCCTGAACCCTATCACAACTGCATCTACACAGCCTGAACCATATCACAACTGCATCTACACAACCTGAACCATATCACAACTGCATCTACACAGCCTGAACCATATCACAACTGCATCTACACAGCCTGAACCATATCACAACTGCATCTACACAGCCTGAACCATATCACAACTGCATCTACACAGCCTGAACCATATCACAACTGCATCTACACAGCCTGAACCATATCACAACTGCATCTACACAGCCTGAACCATATCACAACTGCATCTACACAGCCTGAACCATATCACAACTGCATCTACACAGCCTGAACCATATCACAACTGCATCTACACAGCCTGAACCATATCACAACTGCATCTACACAGCCTGAACCATATCACAACTGCATCTACACAGCCTGAACCATATCACAACTGCATTTACACAGCCTGAACCATATCACAACTGCATCTACACAGCCTGAACCCTATCACAACTGCATCTACACAGCCTGAACCATATCACAACTGCATCTACACAACCTGAACCATATCACAACTGCATCTACACAGCCTGAACCATATCACAACTGCATCTACACAGCCTGAACCATAACACAACTGCATCTACACAGCCTGAACCATATCACAACTGCATCTACACAGCCTAGACCATATCACAACTGCATCAACACAGCCCAAATCAAGCAGGACTGCATCTACACAGCCTGAACCATATCACAACTGCATCTACAAAGCCCAAATGAATCAGGACTGCATCTACACAGCCTGGACCATATCACAACTGCATCAACACAGCCCAATCCAATCCAAGCAGGACTGCATCTACATAGCCTGAACCACATCACAACTGCATCAACACAGCCTGAACCATATCACAACTGCATCTACAGTCTGAACCATATCACAACTGCATCTACACAGCCTGAACCATGTCACAACTGCATCTACATAGCCTGAACTATATCACAACTGCATCAACACAGCCTGAACCATATCACAACTGCATCTACACAGCCTGAACCATGTCACAACTGCATCTACATAGCCTGAACCATATCACAACTGCATCTACACAGCCTGAACCATATCACAACTGCATCTACACTGCCTGAACCATATCATATCTGCATTTACACAGCCTGAACCATATCACAACTGCATCTACACAGCCTGAACCATATCACAACTGCATCTACACAGTCTGAACCATATCACAACTGCATCTACACAGCCTGAACCATGTCACAACTGCATCTACACAGCCTGAACCACATCACAACTGCATCAACACAGCCTGAACCATATCACAACTGCATCTACACAGCCCAAACCAATCAGGACTGCATCTACACAGCCTGTACCATGTCACAACTGCATCTACACAGCCTGAACCATATCACAACTGCATCTACATAGCCTGAACCATATCACAACTGCATCTACACAGCCTGAACCATATCACAACTGCATCTACACAGCCTGAACCATATCACAACTGCATCTACACAGCCTGAACCATATCACAACTGCATCTACACAGCCTGAACCATATCACAACTGCATCTACACAGCCTGAACCATATCACAACTGCATCTACACAGCCTGAACCATATCACAACTGCATCTACACAGCCTGAACCATATCACAACTGCATCTACACAGCCTGAACCATATCACAACTGCATCTACACAGCCTGAACCATATCACAACTGCATCTACACAGCCTGAACCATATCACAACTGCATTTACACAGCCTGAACCATATCACAACTGCATCTACACAGCCTGAACCCTATCACAACTGCATCTACACAGCCTGAACCATATCACAACTGCATCTACACAACCTGAACCATATCACAACTGCATCTACACAGCCTGAACCATATCACAACTGCATCTACACAGCCTGAACCATAACACAACTGCATCTACACAGCCTGAACCATATCACAACTGCATCTACACAGCCTGGACCATATCACAACTGCATCAACACAGCCCAAATCAAGCAGGACTGCATCTACACAGCCTGAACCATATCACAACTGCATCTACAAAGCCCAAATGAATCAGGACTGCATCTACACAGCCTGGACCATATCACAAGTGCATCAACACAGCCCAATCCAATCCAAGCAGGACTGCATCTACATAGCCTGAACCACATCACAACTGCATCAACACAGCCTGAACCATATCACAACTGCATCTACAGTCTGAACCATATCACAACTGCATCTACACAGCCTGAACCATGTCACAACTGCATCTACATAGCCTGAACTATATCACAACTGCATCTACACAGCCTGAACCACATCACAACTGCATCAACACAGCCTGAACCATATCACAACTGCATCTACACAGCCTGAACCATGTCACAACTGCATCTACATAGCCTGAACCATATCACAACTGCATCTACACAGCCTGAACCATATCACAACTGCATCTACACTGCCTGAACCATATCATATCTGCATTTACACAGCCTGAACCATATCACAACTGCATCTACACAGCATGAACCATATCACAACTGCATCTACACAGTCTGAACCATATCACAACTGCATCTACACAGCCTGAACCATGTCACAACTGCATCTACACAGCCTGAACCACATCACAACTGCATCAACACAGCCTGAACCATATCACAACTGCATCTACACAGCCCAAACCAATCAGGACTGCATCTACACAGCCTGTACCATGTCACAACTGCATCTACATAGCCTGAACCATATCACAACTGCATCTACACAGACTGAACCATATCACAACTGCATCTACACAGCCCAAACCAATCAGGACTGCATCTACACAGCCCAAACCAAACAGGACTGCATCTACACAGCCCAAACCAATCAGGACTGCATCTACACAGCCCAAACCAATCAGGACTGCATCTACACAGCCTGTACCATGTCACAACTGCATCTACACAGCCTGAACCATATCACAACTGCATCTACACAGCCTGAACCATATCACAACTGCATCTAAACAGCCTGAACCATATCACAACTGCATCTACACAGCCCAAACCAATCAGGACTGCATCTACACAGCCTGAACCATATCACAACTGCATCTACACAGCCTGAACCATATCACAACTGCATCTACACAGCCTGAACCATATCACAACTGCATCTACACAGCCTGAACCATGTCACAACTGCATCTACACTGCCTGAACCATAACACAACTGCATCTACACAGCCTGAACCATATCACAACTGCATCTACACAGCCTGAACCATATCACAACTGCTTCTAAACAGCCTGAACCATATCACAACTGCATCTACACAGCCCAAACCAATCAGGACTGCATCTACACAGCCTGAACCATATCACAACTGCATCTACACAGCCTGAACCATATCACAACTGCATCTACACAGCCTGAACCACATCACAACTGCATCTACACAGCCTGAACCATATCACAACTGCATCTACACAGCCTGAACCATATCACAACTTCATCTACACAGTCTGAACCATATCACAACTGCATCTGCATAGCCTGAACCATATCACAACTGCATCTACACAGCCTGAACCATGTCAAAACTGCATCTACACAGCCTGAACCACATCACAACTGCATCAACACAGCCTGAACCATATCACAACTGCATCTACACAGCCTGAACCATGTCACAACTGCATCTACATAGCCTGAACCATATCACAACTGCATCTACACAGCCTGAACCATATCACAACTGCATCTACACTGCCTGAACCATATCATATCTGCATTTACACAGCCTGAACCATATCACAACTGCATCTACACAGCCTGAACCATATCACAACTGCATCTACACAGTCTGAACCATATCACAACTGCATCTACACAGCCTGAACCATGTCACAACTGCATCTACACAGCCTGAACCACATCACAACTGCATCAACACAGCCTGAACCATATCACAACTGCATCTACACAGCCCAAACCAATCAGGACTGCATCTACACAGCCCAAACCAATCAGGACTGCATCTACACAGCCTGTACCATGTCACAACTGCATCTACACAGCCTGAACCATATCACAACTGCATCTACATAGCCTGAACCATATCACAACTGCATCTACACAGCCTGAACCATATCACAACTGCATCTACACAGCCCATACCAATCAGGACTGCATCTACACAGCCCAAACCAATCAGGACTGCATCTACACAGCCTGAACCATATCACAACTGCATCTACACAGCCTGAACCATATCACAACTGCATCTACACAGCCTGAAACATATCACAACTGCATCTACACAGCCTGAACCATATCACAACTGCATCTACACAGCCTGAACCATATCACAACTGCATCTACATAGCCTGAACCATATCACAATTGCATCTACACAGCCTGAACCATATCACAACTGCATCTACACAGCCCAAACCAATCAGGACTGCATCTACACAGCCCAAACCAATCAGGACTGCATCTACACAGCCTGAACCATATCACAACTGCATCTACACAGCCTGAACCATATCACAACTGCATCTACACAGCCTGAACCATATCACAACTGCATCTACATAACCTGAACCATATCACAACTGCATCTACACAGCCTGAACCATATCACAACTCCATCTACACAGCCTGAACCTTATCACAACTGCATCTACACAGCCTGAACCCTATCACAACTGCATCTACACAGCCTGAACCATATCACAACTGCATCTACACAGCCTGAACCATATCACAACTGCATCTACACAGCCTGAACCATATCACAACTGCATCTACACAGCCTGAACCATATCACAACTGCATCTACACAGCCTGAACCATATCACAACTGCATCTACACAGCCTGAACCATATCACAACTGCATCTACACAGCCTGAACCATATCACAACTGCATCTACACAGCCTGAACCATATCACAACTGCATCTACACAGCCTGAACCATATCACAACTGCATCTACACAGCCTGAACCATATCACAACTGCATCTACACAGCCTGAACCATATCACAACTGCATTTACACAGCCTGAACCATATCACAACTGCATCTACACAGCCTGAACCCTATCACAACTGCATCTACACAGCCTGAACCATATCACAACTGCATCTACACAACCTGAACCATATCACAACTGCATCTACACAGCCTGAACCATATCACAACTGCATCTACACAGCCTGAACCATAACACAACTGCATCTACACAGTCTGAACCATATCACAACTGCATCTACACAGCCTGAACCATGTCACAACTGCATCTACACAGCCTGAACCACATCACAACTGCATCTACACAGCCCAAACCAATTAGGACTGCATCTACACAGCCCAAACCAATCTGGACTGCATCTACACAGCCTGTACCATGTCACAACTGCATCTACACAGCCTGAACCATATCACAACTGCATCTACATAGCCTGAACCATATCACAACTGCATCTACACAGCCTGAACCATATCACAACTGCATCTACACAGCCCAAACCAATCAGGACTGCATCTACACAGCCCAAACCAATCAGGACTGCATCTACACAGCCCAAACCAATCAGGACTGCATCTACACAGCCCAAACCAATCAGGACTGCATCTACACAGCCTGTACCATGTCACAACTGCATCTACACAGCCTGAACCATATCACAACTGCATCTACACAGCCTGAACCATATCACAACTGCATCTACACAGCCTGAACCATATCACAACTGCATCTACACAGCCTGAACCATATCACAACTGCATCTACACAGCCTGAACCATGTCACAACTGCATCTACACAGCCTGAACCATATCACAACTGCATCTACACAGCCTGAACCATATCACAACTGCTTCTAAACAGCCTGAACCATATCACAACTGCATCTACACAGCCCAAACCAATCAGGACTGCATCTACACAGCCTGAACCATATCACAACTGCATCTACACAGCCTGAACCATATCACAACTGCATCTACACAGCCTGAACCACATCACAACTGCATCTACACAGCCTGAACCATATCACAACTGCATCTACACAGCCTGAACCATATCACAACTTCATCTACACAGTCTGAACCATATCACAACTGCATCTGCATAGCCTGAACCATATCACAACTGCATCTACACAGCCTGAACCATGTCAAAACTGCATCTACACAGCCTGAACCACATCACAACTGCATCAACACAGCCTGAACCATATCACAACTGCATCTACACAGCCTGAACCATGTCACAACTGCATCTACACAGCCCAAACCAATCAGGACTGCATCTACACAGCCCAAACCAATCAGGACTGCATCTACACAGCCTGTACCATGTCACAACTGCATCTACACAGCCTGAACCATATCACAACTGCATCTACATAGCCTGAACCATATCACAACTGCATCTACACAGCCTGAACCATATCACAACTGCATCTACACAGCCCAAACCAATCAGGACTGCATCTACACAGCCCAAACCAATCAGGACTGCATCTACACAGCCTGAACCATATCACAACTGCATCTACACAGCCTGAACCATATCACAACTGCATCTACACAGCCTGAACCATATCACAACTGCATCTACACAGCCTGAACCATATCACAACTGCATCTACACAGCCTGAACCATATCACAACTGCATCTACATAGCCTGAACCAAATCACAATTGCATCTACACAGCCTGAACCATATCACAACTGCATCTACACAGCCCAAACCAATCAGGACTGCATCTACACAGCCCAAACCAATCAAGACTGCATCTACACAGCCTGAACCATATCACAACTGCATCTACACAGCCTGAACCATATCACAACTGCATCTACACAGCCTGAACCATATCACAATTGCATCTACATAACCTGAACCATATCGCAACTGCATCTACACAGCCTGAACCATATCACAACTCCATCTACACAGCCTGAACCTTATCACAACTGCATCTACACAGCCTGAACCCTATCACAACTGCATCTACACAGCCTGAACCATATCACAACTGCATCTACACAACCTGAACCATATCACAACTGCATCTACACAGCCTGAACCATATCACAACTGCATCTACACAGCCTGAACCATATCACAACTGCATCTACACAGCCTGAACCATATCACAACTGCATCTACACAGCCTGAACCATATCACAACTGCATCTACACAGCCTGAACCATATCACAACTGCATCTACACAGCCTGAACCATATCACAACTGCATCTACACAGCCTGAACCATATCACAACTGCATCTACACAGCCTGAACCATATCACAACTGCATCTACAGAGCCTGAACCATATCACAACTGCATTTACACAGCCTGAACCATATCACAACTGCATCTACACAGCCTGAACCATATCACAACTGCATTTACACAGCCTGAACCATATCACAACTGCATCTACACAGCCTGAACCCTATCACAACTGCATCTACACAGCCTGAACCATATCACAACTGCATCTACACAACCTGAACCATATCACAACTGCATCTACACAGCCTGAACCATATCACAACTGCATCTACACAGCCTGAACCATAACACAACTGCATCTACACAGCCTGAACCATATCACAACTGCATCTACACAGCCTAGACCATATCACAACTGCATCTACACAGCCTGAACCACATCACAACTGCATCAACACAGCCTGAACCATATCACAACTGCATCTACACAGCCTGTACCATGTCACAACTGCATCTACACAGCCCAAACCAATCAGGACTGCATCTACACAGCCTGTACCATGTCACAACTGCATCTACACAGCCTGAACCATATCACAACTGCATTTACATAGCCTGAACCATATCACAACTGCATCTACACAGCCTGAACCATATCACAACTGCATCTACACAGCCCAAACCAATCAGGACTGCATCTACACAGCCCAAACCAATCAGGACTGCATCTACACAGCCTGAACCATATCACAACTGCATCTACACAGCCTGAACCATATCACAACTGCATCTACACAGCCTGAACCATATCACAACTGCATCTACACAGCCTGAACCATATCACAACTGCATCTACACAGCCTGAACCATATCACAACTGCATCTACATAGCCTGAACCAAATCACAATTGCATCTACACAGCCTGAACCATATCACAACTGCATCTACACAGCCCAAACCAATCAGGACTGCATCTACACAGCCCAAACCAATCAAGACTGCATCTACACAGCCTGAACCATATCACAACTGCATCTACACAGCCTGAACCATATCACAACTGCATCTACACAGCCTGAACCATATCACAATTGCATCTACATAACCTGAACCATATCACAACTGCATCTACACAGCCTGAACCATATCACAACTCCATCTACACAGCCTGAACCTTATCACAACTGCATCTACACAGCCTGAACCCTATCACAACTGCATCTACACAGCCTGAACCATATCACAACTGCATCTACACAACCTGAACCATATCACAACTGCATCTACACAGCCTGAACCATATCACAACTGCATCTACACAGCCTGAACCATATCACAACTGCATCTACACAGCCTGAACCATATCACAACTGCATCTACACAGCCTGAACCATATCACAACTGCATCTACACAGCCTGAACCATATCACAACTGCATCTACACAGCCTGAACCATATCACAACTGCATCTACACAGCCTGAACCATATCACAATTGCATCTACACAGCCTGAACCATATCACAACTGCATCTACACAGCCCAAACCAATCAGGACTGCATCTACACAGCCCAAACCAATCAAGACTGCATCTACACAGCCTGAACCATATCACAACTGCATCTACACAGCCTGAACCATATCACAACTGCATCTACACAGCCTGAACCATATCACAATTGCATCTACATAACCTGAACCATATCACAACTGCATCTACACAGCCTGAACCATATCACAACTCCATCTACACAGCCTGAACCTTATCACAACTGCATCTACACAGCCTGAACCCTATCACAACTGCATCTACACAGCCTGAACCATATCACAACTGCATCTACACAACCTGAACCATATCACAACTGCATCTACACAGCCTGAACCATATCACAACTGCATCTACACAGCCTGAACCATATCACAACTGCATCTACACAGCCTGAACCATATCACAACTGCATCTACACAGCCTGAACCATATCACAACTGCATCTACACAGCCTGAACCATATCACAACTGCATCTACACAGCCTGAACCATATCACAACTGCATCTACACAGCCTGAACCATATCACAACTGCATCTACACAGCCTGAACCATATCACAACTGCATCTACAGAGCCTGAACCATATCACAACTGCATTTACACAGCCTGAACCATATCACAACTGCATCTACACAGCCTGAACCATATCACAACTGCATTTACACAGCCTGAACCATATCACAACTGCATCTACACAGCCTGAACCCTATCACAACTGCATCTACACAGCCTGAACCATATCACAACTGCATCTACACAACCTGAACCATATCACAACTGCATCTACACAGCCTGAACCATATCACAACTGCATCTACACAGCCTGAACCATAACACAACTGCATCTACACAGCCTGAACCATATCACAACTGCATCTACACAGCCTAGACCATATCACAACTGCATCTACACAGCCTGAACCACATCACAACTGCATCAACACAGCCTGAACCATATCACAACTGCATCTACACAGCCCAAACCAATCAGGACTGCATCTACACAGCCCAAACCAATCAGGACTGCATCTACACAGCCTGTACCATGTCACAACTGCATCTACACAGCCTGAACCATATCACAACTGCATCTACATAGCCTGAACCATATCACAACTGCATCTACACAGCCTGAACCATATCACAACTGCATCTACACAGCCCAAACCAATCAGGACTGCATCTACACAGCCCAAACCAATCAGGACTGCATCTACACAGCCTGAACCATATCACAACTGCATCTACACAGCCTGAACCATATCACAACTGCATCTACACAGCCTGAACCATATCACAACTGCATCTACACAGCCTGAACCATATCACAACTGCATCTACACAGCCTGAACCATATCACAACTGCATCTACATAGCCTGAACCAAATCACAATTGCATCTACACAGCCTGAACCATATCACAACTGCATCTACACAGCCCAAACCAATCAGGACTGCATCTACACAGCCCAAACCAATCAAGACTGCATCTACACAGCCTGAACCATATCACAACTGCATCTACACAGCCTGAACCATATCACAACTGCATCTACACAGCCTGAACCATATCACAATTGCATCTACATAACCTGAACCATATCACAACTGCATCTACACAGCCTGAACCATATCACAACTCCATCTACACAGCCTGAACCTTATCACAACTGCATCTACACAGCCTGAACCCTATCACAACTGCATCTACACAGCCTGAACCATATCACAACTGCATCTACACAACCTGAACCATATCACAACTGCATCTACACAGCCTGAACCATATCACAACTGCATCTACACAGCCTGAACCATATCACAACTGCATCTACACAGCCTGAACCATATCACAACTGCATCTACACAGCCTGAACCATATCACAACTGCATCTACACAGCCTGAACCATATCACAACTGCATCTACACAGCCTGAACCATATCACAACTGCATCTACACAGCCTGAACCATATCACAACTGCATCTACACAGCCTGAACCATATCACAACTGCATCTACAGAGCCTGAACCATATCACAACTGCATCTACACAGCCTGAACCATATCACAACTGCATCTACACAGCCTGAACCATATCACAACTGCATTTACACAGCCTGAACCATATCACAACTGCATCTACACAGCCTGAACCCTATCACAACTGCATCTACACAGCCTGAACCATATCACAACTGCATCTACACAACCTGAACCATATCACAACTGCATCTACACAGCCTGAACCATATCACAACTGCATCTACACAGCCTGAACCATAACACAACTGCATCTACACAGCCTGAACCATATCACAACTGCATCTACACAGCCTAGACCATATCACAACTGCATCAACACAGCCCAAATCAAGCAGGACTGCATCTACACAGCCTGAACCATATCACAACTGCATCTACAAAGCCCAAATGAATCAGGACTGCATCTACACAGCCTGGACCATATCACAACTGCATCAACACAGCCCAATCCAATCCAAGCAGGACTGCATCTACATAGCCTGAACCACATCACAACTGCATCAACACAGCCTGAACCATATCACAACTGCATCTACAGTCTGAACCATATCACAACTGCATCTACACAGCCTGAACCATGTCACAACTGCATCTACATAGCCTGAACTATATCACAACTGCATCTACACAGCCTGAACTACATCGCAACTGCATCAACACAGCCTGAACCATATCACAACTGCATCTACACAGCCTGAACCATGTCACAACTGCATCTACATAGCCTGAACCATATCACAACTGCATCTACACAGCCTGAACCATATCACAACTGCATCTACACTGCCTGAACCATATCATATCTGCATTTACACAGCCTGAACCATATCACAACTGCATCTACACAGCCTGAACCATATCACAACTGCATCTACACAGTCTGAACCATATCACAACTGCATCTACACAGCCTGAACCATGTCACAACTGCATCTACACAGCCTGAACCACATCACAACTGCATCAACACAGCCTGAACCATATCACAACTGCATCTACACAGCCCAAACCAATCAGGACTGCATCTACACAGCCTGTACCATGTCACAACTGCATCTACACAGCCTGAACCATATCACAACTGCATCTACATAGCCTGAACCATATCACAACTGCATCTACACAGCCTGAACCATATCACAACTGCATCTACACAGCCTGAACCATATCACAACTGCATCTACACAGCCTGAACCATATCACAACTGCATCTACACAGCCTGAACCATATCACAACTGCATCTACACAGCCTGAACCATATCACAACTGCATCTACACAGCCTGAACCATATCACAACTGCATCTACACAGCCTGAACCATATCACAACTGCATCTACACAGCCTGAACCATATCACAACTGCATCTACACAGCCTGAACCATATCACAACTGCATCTACACAGCCTGAACCATATCACAACTGCATTTACACAGCCTGAACCATATCACAACTGCATCTACACAGCCTGAACCCTATCACAACTGCATCTACACAGCCTGAACCATATCACAACTGCATCTACACAACCTGAACCATATCACAACTGCATCTACACAGCCTGAACCATATCACAACTGCATCTACACAGCCTGAACCATAACACAACTGCATCTACACAGCCTGAACCATATCACAACTGCATCTACACAGCCTGGACCATATCACAACTGCATCAACACAGCCCAAATCAAGCAGGACTGCATCTACACAGCCTGAACCATATCACAACTGCATCTACAAAGCCCAAATGAATCAGGACTGCATCTACACAGCCTGGACCATATCACAAGTGCATCAACACAGCCCAATCCAATCCAAGCAGGACTGCATCTACATAGCCTGAACCACATCACAACTGCATCAACACAGCCTGAACCATATCACAACTGCATCTACAGTCTGAACCATATCACAACTGCATCTACACAGCCTGAACCATGTCACAACTGCATCTACATAGCCTGAACTATATCACAACTGCATCTACACAGCCTGAACCACATCACAACTGCATCAACACAGCCTGAACCATATCACAACTGCATCTACACAGCCTGAACCATGTCACAACTGCATCTACATAGCCTGAACCATATCACAACTGCATCTACACAGCCTGAACCATATCACAACTGCATCTACACTGCCTGAACCATATCATATCTGCATTTACACAGCCTGAATCATATCACAACTGCATCTACACAGCATGAACCATATCACAACTGCATCTACACAGTCTGAACCATATCTCAACTGCATCTACACAGCCTGAACCATGTCACAACTGCATCTACACAGCCTGAACCACATCACAACTGCATCAACACAGCCTGAACCATATCACAACTGCATCTACACAGCCCAAACCAATCAGGACTGCATCTACACAGCCTGTACCATGTCACAACTGCATCTACACAGCCTGAACCATATCACAACTGCATCTACATAGCCTGAACCATATCACAACTGCATCTACACAGCCTGAACCATATCACAACTGCATCTACACAGCCCAAACCAATCAGGACTGCATCTACACAGCCCAAACCAATCAGAACTGCATCTACACAGCCTGAACCATATCACAACTGCATCTACACAGCCTGAACCATATCACAACTGCATCTACACAGCCTGAACCATATCACAACTGCATCTACACAGCCTGAACCATATCACAACTGCATCTACACAGCCTGAACCATATCACAACTGCATCTACATAGCCTGAACCATATCACAATTGCATCTACACAGCCTGAACCATATCACAACTGCATCTACACAGCCCAAACCAATCAGGACTGCATCTACACAGCCCAAACCAATCAGGACTGCATCTACACAGCCTGAACCATATCACAACTGCATCTACACAGCCTGAACCATATCACAACTGCATCTACACAGCCTGAACCATATCACAACTGCATCTACATAACCTGAACCATATCACAACTGCATCTACACAGCCTGAACCATATCACAACTCCATCTACACAGCCTGAACCCTATCACAACTGCATCTACACAGCCTGAACCATATCACAACTGCATCTACACAACCTGAACCATATCACAACTGCATCTACACAGCCTGAACCATATCACAACTGCATCTACACAGCCTGAACCATATCACAACTGCATCTACACAGCCTGAACCATATCACAACTGCATCTACACAGCCTGAACCATATCACAACTGCATCTACACAGCCTGAACCATATCACAACTGCATCTACACAGCCTGAACCATATCACAACTGCATCTACACAGTCTGAACCATATCACAACTGCATCTACACAGCCTGAACCATATCACAACTGCATCTACACAGCCTGAACCATATCACAACTGCATCTACACAGCCTGAACCATATCACAACTGCATCTACACAGCCTGAACCATATCACAACTGCATCTACACAGCCTGAACCATATCACAACTACATCTACACAGCCTGAACCATATCACAACTGCATCTACACAGCCTGAACCATATCACAACTGCATCTACACAGCCTGAACCATATCACAACTGCATCTACACAGCCTGAACCATATCACAACTGCATCTACACAGCCTGAACCATATCACAACTGCATCTACACAGCCTGAACCATGTCACAACTGCATCTACACAGCCCAAACCAATCAGGACTGCATCTACACAGCCCAAACCAATCAGGACTGCATCTACACAGCCTGAACCATATCACAACTGCATCTACACAGCCTGAACCATATCACAACTGCATCTACACAGCCTGAACCATATCACAACTACATCTACATAACCTGAACCATATCACAACTGCATCTACACAGCCTGAACCATATCACAACTCCATCTACACAGCCTAAACCTTATCACAACTGCATCTACACAGCCTGAACCCTATCACAACTGCATCTACACAGCCTGAACCATATCACAACTGCATCTACACAACCTGAACCATATCACAACTGCATCTACACAGCCTGAACCATATCACAACTGCATCTACACAGCCTGAACCATATCACAACTGCATCTATACAGCCTGAACCATATCACAACTGCATCTACACAGCCTGAACCATATCACAACTGCATCTACACAGCCTGAACCATATCACAACTGCATCTACACAGCCTGAACCATATCACAACTGCATCTACACAGCCTGAACCATATCACAACTGCATCTACACAGCCTGAACCATATCACAACTGCATCTACACAGCCTGAACCATATCACAACTGCATCTACACAGCCTGAACCATATCACAACTGCATCTACAGAGCCTGAACCATATCACAACTGCATCTACACAGCCTGAACCATAACACAACTGCATCTACACAGCCTGAACCATATCACAACTGCATTTACACAGCCTGAACCATATCACAACTGCATCTACACAGCCTGAACCCTATCACAACTGCATCTACACAGCCTGAACCATATCACAACTGCATCTACACAACCTGAACCATATCACAACTGCATCTACACAGCCTGAACCATATCACAACTGCATCTACACAGCCTGAACCATAACACAACTGCATCTACACAGCCTGAACCATATCACAACTGCATCTACACAGCCTGGACCATATCACAACTGCATCAACACAGCCCAAATCAAGCAGGACTGCATCTACACAGCCTGAACCATATCACAACTGCATCTACAAAGCCCAAATGAATCAGGACTGCATCTACACAGCCTGGACCATATCACAAGTGCATCAACACAGCCCAATCCAATCCAAGCAGGACTGCATCTGCATAGCCTGAACCACATCACAACTGCATCAACACAGCCTGAACCATATCACAACTGCATCTACAGTCTGAACCATATCACAACTTCATCTACACAGCCTGAACCATGTCACAACTGCATCTACATAGCCTGAACTATATCACAACTGCATCTACACAGCCTGAACCACATCACAACTGCATCAACACAGCCTGAACCATATCACAACTGCATCTACACAGCCTGAACCATGTCACAACTGCATCTACATAGCCTGAACCATATCACAACTGCATCTACACAGCCTGAACCATATCACAACTGCATCTACACTGCCTGAACCATATCATATCTGCATTTACACAGCCTGAATCATATCACAACTGCATCTACACAGCATGAACCATATCACAACTGCATCTACACAGTCTGAACCATATCTCAACTGCATCTACACAGCCTGAACCATGTCACAACTGCATCTACACAGCCTGAACCACATCACAACTGCATCAACACAGCCTGAACCATATCACAACTGCATCTACACAGCCCAAACCAATCAGGACTGCATCTACACAGCCTGTACCATGTCACAACTGCATCTACACAGCCTGAACCATATCACAACTGCATCTACATAGCCTGAACCATATCACAACTGCATCTACACAGCCTGAACCATATCACAACTGCATCTACACAGCCCAAACCAATCAGGACTGCATCTACACAGCCCAAACCAATCAGAACTGCATCTACACAGCCTGAACCATATCACAACTGCATCTACACAGCCTGAACCATATCACAACTGCATCTACACAGCCTGAACCATATCACAACTGCATCTACACAGCCTGAACCATATCACAACTGCATCTACACAGCCTGAACCATATCACAACTGCATCTACATAGCCTGAACCATATCACAATTGCATCTACACAGCCTGAACCATATCACAACTGCATCTACACAGCCCAAACCAATCAGGACTGCATCTACTCAGCCCAAACCAATCAGGACTGCATCTACACAGCCTGAACCATATCACAACTGCATCTACACAGCCTGAACCATATCACAACTGCATCTACACAGCCTGAACCATATCACAACTGCATCTACATAACCTGAACCATATCACAACTGCATCTACACAGCCTGAACCATATCACAACTCCATCTACACAGCCTGAACCCTATCACAACTGCATCTACACAGCCTGAACCATATCACAACTGCATCTACACAACCTGAACCATATCACAACTGCATCTACACAGCCTGAACCATATCACAACTGCATCTACACAGCCTGAACCATATCACAACTGCATCTACACAGCCTGAACCATATCACAACTGCATCTACACAGCCTGAACCATATCACAACTGCATCTACACAGCCTGAACCATATCACAACTGCATCTACACAGCCTGAACCATATCACAACTGCATCTACACAGCCTGAACCATATCACAACTGCATCTACACAGCCTGAACCATATCACAACTGCATCTACACAGCCTGAACCATATCACAACTGCATCTACACAGTCTGAACCATATCACAACTGCATCTACACAGCCTGAACCATATCACAACTGCATCTACACAGCCTGAACCATATCACAACTGCATCTACACAGCCTGAACCATATCACAACTGCATCTACACAGCCTGAACCATATCACAACTGCATCTACACAGCCTGAACCATATCACAACTACATCTACACAGCCTGAACCATATCACAACTGCATCTACACAGCCTGAACCATATCACAACTGCATCTACACAGCCTGAACCATATCACAACTGCATCTACACAGCCTGAACCATATCACAACTGCATCTACACAGCCTGAACCATATCACAACTGCATCTACACAGCCTGAACCATGTCACAACTGCATCTACACAGCCCAAACCAATCAGGACTGCATCTACACAGCCCAAACCAATCAGGACTGCATCTACACAGCCTGAACCATATCACAACTGCATCTACACAGCCTGAACCATATCACAACTGCATCTACACAGCCTGAACCATATCACAACTACATCTACATAACCTGAACCATATCACAACTGCATCTACACAGCCTGAACCATATCACAACTCCATCTACACAGCCTAAACCTTATCACAACTGCATCTACACAGCCTGAACCCTATCACAACTGCATCTACACAGCCTGAACCATATCACAACTGCATCTACACAACCTGAACCATATCACAACTGCATCTACACAGCCTGAACCATATCACAACTGCATCTACACAGCCTGAACCATATCACAACTGCATCTATACAGCCTGAACCATATCACAACTGCATCTACACAGCCTGAACCATATCACAACTGCATCTACACAGCCTGAACCATATCACAACTGCATCTACACAGCCTGAACCATATCACAACTGCATCTACACAGCCTGAACCATATCACAACTGCATCTACACAGCCTGAACCATATCACAACTGCATCTACACAGCCTGAACCATATCACAACTGCATCTACAGAGCATGAACCATATCACAACTGCATCTACACAGCCTGAACCATAACTCAACTGCATCTACACAGCCTGAACCATATCACAACTGCATTTACACAGCCTGAACCATATCACAACTGCATCTACACAGCCTGAACCCTATCACAACTGCATCTACACAGCCTGAACCATATCACAACTGCATCTACACAACCTGAACCATATCACAACTGCATCTACACAGCCTGAACCATATCACAACTGCATCTACACAGCCTGAACCATAACACAACTGCATCTACACAGCCTGAACCATATCACAACTGCATCTACACAGCCTGGACCATATCACAACTGCATCAACACAGCCCAAATCAAGCAGGACTGCATCTACACAGCCTGAACCATATCACAACTGCATCTACAAAGCCCAAATGAATCAGGACTGCATCTACACAGCCTGGACCATATCACAACTGCATCAACACAGCCCAATCCAATCCAAGCAGGACTGCATCTACATAGCCTGAACCACATCACAACTGCATCAACACAGCCTGAACCATATCACAACTGCATCTACAGTCTGAACCATATCACAACTGCATCTACACAGCCTGAACCATATCACAACTGCATCTACACAGCCTGAACCACATCACAACTGCATCTACACAGCCCAAACCAATCACAACTGCATCTACACAGCCTGAACCATATCACAACTGCATCTACACAGCCTGAACCATATCACAACTGCATCTACACAGCCCAAACCAATCAGGACTGCATCTACACAGCCCAAACCAATCAGGACTGCATCTACACAGCCCAAACCAATCAGGACTGCATCTACACAGCCCAAACCAATCAGGACTGCATCTACACAGCCTGTACCATGTCACAACTGCATCTACACAGCCTGAACCATATCACAACTGCATCTACACAGCCTGAACCATATCACAACTGCATCTACACAGCCTGAACCATATCACAACTGCATCTACACAGCCCAAACCAATCAGGACTGCATCTACACAGCCTGAACCATATCACAACTGCATCTACACAGCCTGAACCATATCACAACTGCATCTACACAGCCTGAACCATATCACAACTGCATCTACACAGCCTGAACCATGTCACAACTGCATCTACACTGCCTGAACCATAACACAACTGCATCTACACAGCCTGAACCATATCACAACTGCATCTACACAGCCTGAACCATATCACAACTGCTTCTAAACAGCCTGAACCATACCACAACTGCATCTACACAGCCCAAACCAATCAGGACTGCATCTACACAGCCTGAACCATATCACAACTGCACCTACACAGCCTGAACCATATCACAACTGCATCTACACAGCCTGAACCACATCACAACTGCATCAACACAGCCTGAACCATATCACAACTGCATCTACACAGCCTGAACCATGTCACAACTGCATCTACATAGCCTGAACCATATCACAACTGCATCTACACAGCCTGAACCATATCACAACTGCATCTACACTGCCTGAACCATATCATATCTGCATTTACACAGCCTGAACCATATCACAACTGCATATACACAGCCTGAACCATATCACAACTGCATCTACACAGTCTGAACCATATCACAACTGCATCTACACAGCCTGAACCATGTCACAACTGCATCTACACAGCCTGAACCACATCACAACTGCATCAACACAGCCTGAACCATATCACAACTGCATCTACACAGCCCAAACCAATCAGGACTGCATCTACACAGCCCAAACCAATCAGGACTGCATCTACACAGCCTGTACCATGTCACAACTGCATCTACACAGCCTGAACCATATCACAACTGCATCTACATAGCCTGAACCATATCACAACTGCATCTACACAGCCTGAACCATATCACAACTGCATCTACACTGCCTGAACCATATCATATCTGCATTTACACAGCCTGAACCATATCACAACTGCATATACACAGCCTGAACCATATCACAACTGCATCTACACAGTCTGAACCATATCACAACTGCATCTACACAGCCTGAACCATGTCACAACTGCATCTACACAGCCTGAACCACATCACAACTGCATCAACACAGCCTGAACCATATCACAACTGCATCTACACAGCCCAAACCAATCAGGACTGCATCTACACAGCCCAAACCAATCAGGACTGCATCTACACAGCCTGTACCATGTCACAACTGCATCTACACAGCCTGAACCATATCACAACTGCATCTACATAGCCTGAACCATATCACAACTGCATCTACACAGCCTGAACCATATCACAACTGCATCTACACAGCCTGAACCATATCACAACTGCATTTACACAGCCTGAACCATATCACAACTGCATCTACACAGCCTGAACCCTATCACAACTGCATCTACACAGCCTGAACCATATCACAACTGCATCTACACAACCTGAACCATATCACAACTGCATCTACACAGCCTGAACCATATCACAACTGCATCTACACAGCCTGAACCATAACACAACTGCATCTACACAGCCTGAACCATATCACAACTGCATCTACACAGCCTAGACCATATCACAACTGCATCAACACAGCCCAAATCAAGCAGGACTGCATCTACACAGCCTGAACCATATCACAACTGCATCTACAAAGCCCAAATGAATCAGGACTGCATCTACACAGCCTGGACCATATCACAACTGCATCAACACAGCCCAATCCAATCCAAGCAGGACTGCATCTACATAGCCTGAACCACATCACAACTGCATCAACACAGCCTGAACCATATCACAACTGCATCTACAGTCTGAACCATATCACAACTGCATCTACACAGCCTGAACCATGTCACAACTGCATCTACATAGCCTGAACTATATCACAACTGCATCTACACAGCCTGAACCACATCACAACTGCATCAACACAGCCTGAACCATATCACAACTGCATCTACACAGCCTGAACCATGTCACAACTGCATCTACATAGCCTGAACCATATCACAACTGCATCTACACAGCCTGAACCATATCACAACTGCATCTACACTGCCTGAACCATATCATATCTGCATTTACACAGCCTGAACCATATCACAACTGCATCTACACAGCCTGAACCATATCACAACTGCATCTACACAGTCTGAACCATATCACAACTGCATCTACACAGCCTGAACCATGTCACAACTGCATCTACACAGCCTGAACCACATCACAACTGCATCAACACAGCCTGAACCATATCACAACTGCATCTACACAGCCCAAACCAATCAGGACTGCATCTACACAGCCTGTACCATGTCACAACTGCATCTACACAGCCTGAACCATATCACAACTGCATCTACATAGCCTGAACCATATCACAACTGCATCTACACAGCCTGAACCATATCACAACTGCATCTACACAGCCTGAACCATATCACAACTGCATCTACACAGCCTGAACCATATCACAACTGCATCTACACAGCCTGAACCATATCACAACTGCATCTACACAGCCTGAACCATATCACAACTGCATCTACACAGCCTGAACCATATCACAACTGCATCTACACAGCCTGAACCATATCACAACTGCATCTACACAGCCTGAACCATGTCACAACTGCATCTACACAGCCTGAAACATATCACAACTGCATCTACACAGCCTAAACCATATCACAACTGCATCTACACAGCCTGAACCATATCACAACTGCATTTACACAGCCTGAACCATATCACAACTGCATCTACACAGCCTGAACCCTATCACAACTGCATCTACACAGCCTGAACCATATCACAACTTCATCTACACAACCTGAACCATATCACAACTGCATCTACACAGCCTGAACCATATCACAACTGCATCTACACAGCCTGAACCATAACACAACTGCATCTACACAGCCTGAACCATATCACAACTGCATCTACACAGCCTGGACCATATCACAACTGCATCAACACTGCCCAAATCAAGCAGGACTGCATCTACACAGCCTGAACCATATCACAACTGCATCTACAAAGCCCAAATGAATCAGGACTGCATCTACACAGCCTGGACCATATCACAAGTGCATCAACACAGCCCAATCCAATCCAAGCAGGACTGCATCTACATAGCCTGAACCACATCACAACTGCATCAACACAGCCTGAACCATATCACAACTGCATCTACAGTCTGAACCATATCACAACTGCATCTACACAGCCTGAACCATGTCACAACTGCATCTACATAGCCTGAACTATATCACAACTGCATCTACACAGCCTGAACCACATCACAACTGCATCAACACAGCCTGAACCATATCACAACTGCATCTACACAGCCTGAACCATGTCACAACTGCATCTACATAGCCTGAACCATATCACAACTGCATCTACACAGCCTGAACCATATCACAACTGCATCTACACTGCCTGAACCATATCATATCTGCATTTACACAGCCTGAACCATATCACAACTGCATCTACACAGCATGAACCATATCACAACTGCATCTACACAGTCTGAACCATATCACAACTGCATCTACACAGCCTGAACCATGTCACAACTGCATCTACACAGCCTGAACCACATCACAACTGCATCAACACAGCCTGAACCATATCACAACTGCATCTACACAGCCCAAACCAATCAGGACTGCATCTACACAGCCTGAACCATATCACAACTGCATCTACATAGCCTGAACCATATCACAACTGCATCTACACAGCCTGAACCATATCACAACTGCATCTACACAGCCCAAACCAATCAGGACTGCATCTACACAGCCCAAACCAATCAGAACTGCATCTACACAGCCTGAACCATATCACAACTGCATCTACACAGCCTGAACCATATCACAACTGCATCTACACAGCCTGAACCATATCACAACTGCATCTACACAGCCTGAACCATATCACAACTGCATCTACACAGCCTGAACCATATCACAACTGCATCTACATAGCCTGAACCATATCACAATTGCATCTACACAGCCTGAACTATATCACAACTGCATCTACACAGCCCAAACCAATCAGGACTGCATCTACACAGCCCAAACCAATCAGGACTGCATCTACACAGCCTGAACCATATCACAACTGCATCTACACAGCCTGAACCATATCACAACTGCATCTACACAGCCTGAACCATATCACAACTGCATCTACATAACCTGAACCATATCACAACTGCATCTACACAGCCTGAACCATATCACAACTCCATCTACACAGCCTGAACCTTATCACAACTGCATCTACACAGCCTGAACCCTATCACAACTGCATCTACACAGCCTGAACCATATCACAACTGCATCTACACAACCTGAACCATATCACAACTGCATCTACACAGCCTGAACCATATCACAACTGCATCTACACAGCCTGAACCATATCACAACTGCATCTACACAGCCTGAACCATATCACAACTGCATCTACACAGCCTGAACCATATCACAACTGCATCTACACAGCCTGAACCATATCACAACTGCATCTACACAGCCTGAACCATATCACAACTGCATCTACACAGCCTGAACCATATCACAACTGCATCTACACAGCCTGAACCATATCACAACTGCATCTACACAGCCTGAACCATATCACAACTGCATCTACACAGCCTGAACCATATCACAACTGCATCTACACAGCCTGAACCATATCACAACTGCATCTACACAGCCTGAACCATATCACAACTGCATCTACACAGCCTGAACCATATCACAACTGCATCTACACAGCCTGAACCATATCACAACTGCATCTACACAGCCTGAACCATATCACAACTACATCTACACAGCCTGAACCATATCACAACTGCATCTACACAGCCTGAACCATATCACAACTGCATCTACACAGCCTGAACCATATCACAACTGCATCTACACAGCCTGAACCATATCACAACTGCATCTACACAGCCTGAACCATATCACAACTGCATCTACACAGCCTGAACCATGTCACAACTGCATCTACACAGCCCAAACCAATCAGGACTGCATCTACACAGCCCAAACCAATCAGGACTGCATCTACACAGCCTGAACCATATCACAACTGCATCTACACAGCCTGAACCATATCACAACTGCATCTACACAGCCTGAACCATATCACAACTACATCTACACAACCTGAACCATATCACAACTGCATCTACACAGCCTGAACCATATCACAACTCCATCTACACAGCCTAAACCTTATCACAACTGCATCTACAAAGCCTGAACCCTATCACAACTGCATCTACACAGCCTGAACCATATCACAACTGCATCTACACAACCTGAACCATATCACAACTGCATCTACACAGCCTGAACCATATCACAACTGCATCTACACAGCCTGAACCATATCACAACTGCATCTATACAGCCTGAACCATATCACAACTGCATCTACACAGCCTGAACCATATCACAACTGCATCTACACAGCCTGAACCATATCACAACTGCATCTACACAGCCTGAACCATATCACAACTGCATCTACACAGCCTGAACCATATCACAACTGCATCTACACAGCCTGAACCATATCACAACTGCATCTACACAGCCTGAACCATATCACAACTGCATCTACACAGCCTGAACCATATCACAACTGCATCTACAGAGCCTGAACCATATCACAACTGCATCTACACAGCCTGAACCATATCACAACTGCATCTACACAGCCTGAACCATATCACAACTGCATCTACACAACCTGAACCATATCACAACTGCATCTACACAGCCTGAACCATATCACAACTGCATCTACACAGCCTGAACCATATCACAACTGCATCTATACAGCCTGAACCATATCACAACTGCATCTACACAGCCTGAACCATATCACAACTGCATCTACACAGCCTGAACCATATCACAACTGCATCTACACAGCCTGAACCATATCACAACTGCATCTACACAGCCTGAACCATATCACAACTGCATCTACACAGCCTGAACCATATCACAACTGCATCTACACAGCCTGAACCATATCACAACTGCATCTACACAGCCTGAACCATATCACAACTGCATCTACAGAGCCTGAACCATATCACAACTGCATCTACACAGCCTGAACCATATCACAACTGCATCTACACAGCCTGAACCATATCACAACTGCATTTACACAGCCTGAACCATATCACAACTGCATCTACACAGCCTGAACCCTATCACAACTGCATCTACACAGCCTGAACCATATCACAACTGCATCTACACAACCTGAACCATATCACAACTGCATCTACACAGCCTGAACCATATCACAACTGCATCTACACAGCCTGAACCATAACACAACTGCATCTACACAGCCTGAACCATATCACAACTGCATCTACACAGCCTGGACCATATCACAACTGCATCAACACAGCCCAAATCAAGCAGGACTGCATCTACACAGCCTGAACCATATCACAACTGCATCTACAAAGCCCAAATGAATCAGGACTGCATCTACACAGCCTGGACCATATCACAACTGCATCAACACAGCCCAATCCAATCCAAGCAGGACTGCATCTACATAGCCTGAGCCACATCACAACTGCATCAACACAGCCTGAACCATATCACAACTGCATCTACAGTCTGAACCATATCACAACTGCATCTACACAGCCTGAACCATATCACAACTGCATCTACACAGCCTGAACCACATCACAACTGCATCTACACAGCCCAAACCAATCAGGACTGCATCTACACAGCCCAAACCAATCTGGACTGCATCTACACAGCCTGTACCATGTCACAACTGCATCTACACAGCCTGAACCATATCACAACTGCATCTACATAGCCTGAACCATATCACAACTGCATCTACACAGCCTGAACCATATCACAACTGCATCTACACAGCCCAAACCAATCAGGACTGCATCTACACAGCCCAAACCAATCAGGACTGCATCTACACAGCCCAAACCAATCTGGACTGCATCTACACAGCCCAAACCAATCAGGACTGCATCTACACAGCCTGTACCATGTCACAACTGCATCTACACAGCCTGAACCATATCACAACTGCATCTACACAGCCTGAACCATATCACAACTGCATCTACACAGCCTGAACCATATCACAACTGCATCTACACAGCCCAAACCAATCAGGACTGCATCTACACAGCCTGAACCATATCACAACTGCATCTACACAGCCTGAACCATATCACAACTGCATCTACACAGCCTGAACCATATCACAACTGCATCTACACAGCCTGAACCATGTCACAACTGCATCTACACTGCCTGAACCATAACACAACTGCATCTACACAGCCTGAACCATATCACAACTGCATCTACACAGCCTGAACCATATCACAACTGCTTCTAAACAGCCTGAACCATATCACAACTGCATCTACACAGCCCAAACCAATCAGGACTGCATCTACACAGCCTGAACCATATCACAACTGCATCTACACAGCCTGAACCATATCACAACTGCATCTACACAGCCTGAACCACATCACAACTGCATCTACACAGCCTGAACCATATCACAACTGCATCTACACAGCCTGAACCATATCACAACTTCATCTACACAGTCTGAACCATATCACAACTGCATCTGCATAGCCTGAACCATATCACAACTGCATCTACACAGCCTGAACCATGTCAAAACTGCATCTACACAGCCTGAACCACATCACAACTGCATCAACACAGCCTGAACCATATCACAACTGCATCAACACAGCCTGAACCATGTCACAACTGCATCTACATAGCCTGAACCATATCACAACTGCATCTACACAGCCTGAACCATATCACAACTGCATCTACACTGCCTGAACCATATCATATCTGCATTTACACAGCCTGAACCATATCACAACTGCATATACACAGCCTGAACCATATCACAACTGCATCTACACAGTCTGAACCATATCACAACTGCATCTACACAGGCTGAACCATGTCACAACTGCATCTACACAGCCTGAACCACATCACAACTGCATCAACACAGCCTGAACCATATCACAACTGCATCTACACAGCCCAAACCAATCAGGACTGCATCTACACAGCCCAAACCAATCAGGACTGCATCTACACAGCCTGTACCATGTCACAACTGCATCTACACAGCCTGAACCATATCACAACTGCATCTACATAGCCTGAACCATATCACAACTGCATCTACACAGCCTGAACCATATCACAACTGCATCTACACAGCCCAAACCAATCAGGACTGCATCTACACAGCCCAAACCAATCAGGACTGCATCTACACAGCCTGAACCATATCACAACTGCATCTACACAGCCTGAACCATATCACAACTGCATCTACACAGCCTGAACCATATCACAACTGCATCTACACAGCCTGAACCATATCACAACTGCATCTACACAGCCTGAACCATATCACAACTGCATCTACATAGCCAGAACCAAATCACAATTGCATCTACACAGCCTGAACCATATCACAACTGCATCTACACAGCCCAAACCAATCAGGACTGCATCTACACAGCCCAAACCAATCAGGACTGCATCTACACAGCCTGAACCATATCACAACTGCATCTACATAGCCTGAACCATATCACAACTGCATCTACACAGCCTGAACCATATCACAATTGCATCTACATAACCTGAACCATATCACAACTGCATCTACACAGCCTGAACCATATCACAACTCCATCTACACAGCCTGAACCTTATCACAACTGCATCTACACAGCCTGAACCCTATCACAACTGCATCTACACAGCCTGAACCATATCACAACTGCATCTACACAACCTGAACCATATCACAACTGCATCTACACAGCCTGAACCATATCACAACTGCATCTACACAGCCTGAACCATATCACAACTGCATCTACACAGCCTGAACCATATCACAACTGCATCTACACAGCCTGAACCATATCACAACTGCATCTACACAGCCTGAACCATATCACAACTGCATCTACACAGCCTGAACCATATCACAACTGCATCTACACAGCCTGAACCATATCACAACTGCATCTACACAGCCTGAACCATATCACAACTGCATCTACACAGCCTGAACCATATCACAACTGTATCTACAGAGCCTGAACCATATCACAACTGCATCTACACAGCCTGAACCATATCACAACTGCATCTACACAGCCTGAACCATATCACAACTGCATTTACACAGCCTGAACCATATCACAACTGCATCTACACAGCCTGAACCCTATCACAACTGCATCTACACAGCCTGAACCATATCACAACTGCATCTACACAACCTGAACCATATCACAACTGCATCTACACAGCCTGAACCATATCACAACTGCATCTACACAGCCTGAACCATAACACAACTGCATCTACACAGCCTGAACCATATCACAACTGCATCTACACAGCCTAGACCATATCACAACTGCATCAACACAGCCCAAATCAAGCAGGACTGCATCTACACAGCCTGAACCATATCACAACTGCATCTACAAAGCCCAAATGAATCAGGACTGCATCTACACAGTCTGGACCATATCACAACTGCATCAACACAGCCCAATCCAATCCAAGCAGGACTGCATCTACATAGCCTGAACCACATCACAACTGCATCAACACAGCCTGAACCATATCACAACTGCATCTACAGTCTGAACCATATCACAACTGCATCTACACAGCCTGAACCATGTCACAACTGCATCTACATAGCCTGAACTATATCACAACTGCATCTACACAGCCTGAACCACATCACAACTGCATCAACACAGCCTGAACCATATCACAACTGCATCTACACAGCCTGAACCATGTCACAACTGCATCAACATAGCCTGAACCATATCACAACTGCATCTACACAGCCTGAACCATATCACAACTGCATCTACACTGCCTGAACCATATCATATCTGCATTTACACAGCCTGAACCATATCACAACTGCATCTACACAGCCTGAACCATATCACAACTGCATCTACACAGTCTGAACCATATCACAACTGCATCTACACAGCCTGAACCATGTCACAACTGCATCTACACAGCCTGAACCACATCACAACTGCATCAACACAGCCTGAACCATATCACAACTGCATCTACACAGCCCAAACCAATCAGGACTGCATCTACACAGCCTGTACCATGTCACAACTGCATCTACACAGCCTGAACCATATCACAACTGCATCTACATAGCCTGAACCATATCACAACTGCATCTACACAGCCTGAACCATATCACAACTGCATCTACACAGCCTGAACCATATCACAACTGCATCTACACAGCCTGAACCATATCACAACTGCATCTACACAGCCTGAACCATATCACAACTGCATCTACACAGCCTGAACCATATCACAACTGCATCTACACAGCCTGAACCATATCACAACTGCATCTACACAGCTTGAACCCTATCACAACTGCATCTACACAGCCTGAACCCTATCACAACTGCATCTACACAGCCTGAACCATATCACAACTGCATCTACACAGCCTGAACCATATCACAACTGCATCTACACAGCCTGAACCATATCACAACTGCATTTACACAGCCTGAACCATATCACAACTGCATCTACACAGCCTGAACCCTATCACAACTGCATCTACACAGCCTGAACCATATCACAACTGCATCTACACAACCTGAACCATATCACAACTGCATCTACACAACCTGAACCATATCACAACTGCATCTACACAGCCTGAACCATAACACAACTGCATCTACACAGCCTGAACCATATCACAACTGCATCTACACAGCCTGGACCATATCACAACTGCATCAACACAGCCCAAATCAAGCAGGACTGCATCTACACAGCCTGAACCATATCACAACTGCATCTACAAAGCCCAAATGAATCAGGACTGCATCTACACAGCCTGGACCATATCACAAGTGCATCAACACAGCCCAATCCAATCCAAGCAGGACTGCATCTACATAGCCTGAACCACATCACAACTGCATCAACACAGCCTGAACCATATCACAACTGCATCTACAGTCTGAACCATATCACAACTGCATCTACACAGCCTGAACCATGTCACAACTACATCTACATAGCCTGAACTATATCACAACTGCATCTACACAGCCTGAACCACATCACAACTGCATCAACACAGCCTGAACCATATCACAACTGCATCTACACAGCCTGAACCATGTCACAACTGCATCTACATAGCCTGAACCATATCACAACTGCATCTACACAGCCTGAACCATATCACAACTGCATCTACAAAGCCCAAATGAATCAGGACTGCATCTACACAGCCTGGACCATATCACAAGTGCATCAACACAGCCCAATCCAATCCAAGCAGGACTGCATCTACATAGCCTGAACCACATCACAACTGCATCAACACAGCCTGAACCATATCACAACTGCATCTACAGTCTGAACCATATCACAACTGCATCTACACAGCCTGAACCATATCACAACTGCATCTACATAGCCTGAACTATATCACAACTGCATCTACACAGCCTGAACCACATCACAACTGCATCAACACAGCCTGAACCATATCACAACTGCATCTACACAGCCTGAACCATGTCACAACTGCATCTACATAGCCTGAACCATATCACAACTGCATCTACACAGCCTGAACCATATCACAACTGCATCTACACTGCCTGAACCATATCATATCTGCATTTACACAGCCTGAATCATATCACAACTGCATCTACACGCATGAACCATATCACAACTGCATCTACACAGTCTGAACCATATCTCAACTGCATCTACACAGCCTGAACCATGTCACAACTGCATCTACACAGCCTGAACCACATCACAACTGCATCAACACAGCCTGAACCATATCACAACTGCATCTACACAGCCCAAACCAATCAGGACTGCATCTACACAGCCTGTGCCATGTCACAACTGCATCTACACAGCCTGAACCATATCACAACTGCATCTACATAGCCTGAACCATATCACAACTGCATCTACACAGCCTGAACCATATCACAACTGCATCTACACAGCCCAAACCAATCAGGACTGCATCTACACAGCCCAAACCAATCAGAACTGCATCTACACAGCCTGAACCATATCACAACTGCATCTACACAGCCTGAACCATATCACAACTGCATCTACACAGCCTGAACCATATCACAACTGCATCTACACAGCCTGAACCATATCACAACTGCATCTACACAGCCTGAACCATATCACAACTGCATCTACACAGCTTGAACCCTATCACAACTGCATCTACACAGCCTGAACCCTATCACAACTGCATCTACACAGCCTGAACCATATCACAACTGCATCTACACAGCCTGAACCATATCACAACTGCATCTACACAGCCTGAACCATATCACAACTGCATTTACACAGCCTGAACCATATCACAACTGCATCTACACAGCCTGAACCCTATCACAACTGCATCTACACAGCCTGAACCATATCACAACTGCATCTACACAACCTGAACCATATCACAACTGCATCTACACAACCTGAACCATATCACAACTGCATCTACACAGCCTGAACCATAACACAACTGCATCTACACAGCCTGAACCATATCACAACTGCATCTACACAGCCTGGACCATATCACAACTGCATCAACACAGCCCAAATCAAGCAGGACTGCATCTACACAGCCTGAACCATATCACAACTGCATCTACAAAGCCCAAATGAATCAGGACTGCATCTACACAGCCTGGACCATATCACAAGTGCATCAACACAGCCCAATCCAATCCAAGCAGGACTGCATCTACATAGCCTGAACCACATCACAACTGCATCAACACAGCCTGAACCATATCACAACTGCATCTACAGTCTGAACCATATCACAACTGCATCTACACAGCCTGAACCATGTCACAACTACATCTACATAGCCTGAACTATATCACAACTGCATCTACACAGCCTGAACCACATCACAACTGCATCAACACAGCCTGAACCATATCACAACTGCATCTACACAGCCTGAACCATGTCACAACTGCATCTACATAGCCTGAACCATATCACAACTGCATCTACACAGCCTGAACCATATCACAACTGCATCTACAAAGCCCAAATGAATCAGGACTGCATCTACACAGCCTGGACCATATCACAAGTGCATCAACACAGCCCAATCCAATCCAAGCAGGACTGCATCTACATAGCCTGAACCACATCACAACTGCATCAACACAGCCTGAACCATATCACAACTGCATCTACAGTCTGAACCATATCACAACTGCATCTACACAGCCTGAACCATATCACAACTGCATCTACATAGCCTGAACTATATCACAACTGCATCTACACAGCCTGAACCACATCACAACTGCATCAACACAGCCTGAACCATATCACAACTGCATCTACACAGCCTGAACCATGTCACAACTGCATCTACATAGCCTGAACCATATCACAACTGCATCTACACAGCCTGAACCATATCACAACTGCATCTACACTGCCTGAACCATATCATATCTGCATTTACACAGCCTGAATCATATCACAACTGCATCTACACAGCATGAACCATATCACAACTGCATCTACACAGTCTGAACCATATCTCAACTGCATCTACACAGCCTGAACCATGTCACAACTGCATCTACACAGCCTGAACCACATCACAACTGCATCAACACAGCCTGAACCATATCACAACTGCATCTACACAGCCCAAACCAATCAGGACTGCATCTACACAGCCTGTGCCATGTCACAACTGCATCTACACAGCCTGAACCATATCACAACTGCATCTACATAGCCTGAACCATATCACAACTGCATCTACACAGCCTGAACCATATCACAACTGCATCTACACAGCCCAAACCAATCAGGACTGCATCTACACAGCCCAAACCAATCAGAACTGCATCTACACAGCCTGAACCATATCACAACTGCATCTACACAGCCTGAACCATATCACAACTGCATCTACACAGCCTGAACCATATCACAACTGCATCTACACAGCCTGAACCATATCACAACTGCATCTACACAGCCTGAACCATATCACAACTGCATCTACATAGCCTGAACCATATCACAATTGCATCTACACAGCCTGAACCATATCACAACTGCATCTACACAGCCCAAACCAATCAGGACTGCATCTACACAGCCCAAACCAATCAGGACTGCATCTACACAGCCTGAACCATATCACAACTGCATCTACACAGCCTGAACCATATCACAACTGCATCTACACAGCCTGAACCATATCACAACTGCATCTACATAACCTGAACCATATCACAACTGCATCTACACAGCCTGAACCATATCACAACTGCATCTACACAGCCTGAACCATATCACAACTGCATCTACACAGCCTGAACCATATCACAACTGCATCTACACAGCCTGAACCATATCACAACTGCATCTACACAGCCTGAACCATATCACAACTGCATCTACACAGCCTGAACCATATCACAACTGCATCTACACAGCCTGAACCATATCACAACTGCATCTACACAGCCTGAACCATGTCACAACTGCATCTACATAGCCTGAACCATATCACAACTGCATCTACACAGCCTGAACCATATCACAACTGCATCTACACTGCCTGAACCATATCATATCTGCATTTACACAGCCTGAATCATATCACAACTGCATCTACACAGCATGAACCATATCACAACTGCATCTACACAGTCTGAACCATATCTCAACTGCATCTACACAGCCTGAACCATGTCACAACTGCATCTACACAGCCTGAACCACATCACAACTGCATCAACACAGCCTGAACCATATCACAACTGCATCTACACAGCCCAAACCAATCAGGACTGCATCTACACAGCCTGTACCATGTCACAACTGCATCTACACAGCCTGAACCATATCACAACTGCATCTACATAGCCTGAACCATATCACAACTGCATCTACACAGCCTGAACCATATCACAACTGCATCTACACAGCCCAAACCAATCAGGACTGCATCTACACAGCCCAAACCAATCAGAACTGCATCTACACAGCCTGAACCATATCACAACTGCATCTACACAGCCTGAACCATATCACAACTGCATCTACACAGCCTGAACCATATCACAACTGCATCTACACAGCCTGAACCATATCACAACTGCATCTACACAGCCTGAACCATATCACAACTGCATCTACATAGCCTGAACCATATCACAATTGCATCTACACAGCCTGAACCATATCACAACTGCATCTACACAGCCCAAACCAATCAGGACTGCATCTACACAGCCCAAACCAATCAGGACTGCATCTACACAGCCTGAACCATATCACAACTGCATCTACACAGCCTGAACCATATCACAACTGCATCTACACAGCCTGAACCATATCACAACTGCATCTACATAACCTGAACCATATCACAACTGCATCTACACAGCCTGAACCATATCACAACTGCATCTACACAGCCTGAACCATATCACAACTGCATCTACACAGCCTGAACCATATCACAACTGCATCTACACAGCCTGAACCATATCACAACTGCATCTACACAGCCTGAACCATATCACAACTGCATCTACACAGCCTGAACCATATCACAACTGCATCTACACAGCCTGAACCATATCACAACTGCATCTACACAGCCTGAACCATATCACAACTGCATCTACACAGCCTGAACCATATCACAACTGCATCTACACTGCCTGAACCATATCATATCTGCATTTACACAGCCTGAACCATATCACAACTGCATATACACAGCCTGAACCATATCACAACTGCATCTACACAGTCTGAACCATATCACAACTGCATCTACACAGCCTGAACCATGTCACAACTGCATCTACACAGCCTGAACCACATCACAACTGCATCAACACAGCCTGAACCATATCACAACTGCATCTACACAGCCCAAACCAATCAGGACTGCATCTACACAGCCCAAACCAATCAGGACTGCATCTACACAGCCTGTACCATGTCACAACTGCATCTACACAGCCTGAACCATATCACAACTGCATCTACATAGCCTGAACCATATCACAACTGCATCTACACAGCCTGAACCATATCACAACTGCATCTACACAGCCTGAACCATATCACAACTGCATTTACACAGCCTGAACCATATCACAACTGCATCTACACAGCCTGAACCCTATCACAACTGCATCTACACAGCCTGAACCATATCACAACTGCATCTACACAACCTGAACCATATCACAACTGCATCTACACAGCCTGAACCATATCACAACTGCATCTACACAGCCTGAACCATAACACAACTGCATCTACACAGCCTGAACCATATCACAACTGCATCTACACAGCCTAGACCATATCACAACTGCATCAACACAGCCCAAATCAAGCAGGACTGCATCTACACAGCCTGAACCATATCACAACTGCATCTACAAAGCCCAAATGAATCAGGACTGCATCTACACAGCCTGGACCATATCACAACTGCATCAACACAGCCCAATCCAATCCAAGCAGGACTGCATCTACATAGCCTGAACCACATCACAACTGCATCAACACAGCCTGAACCATATCACAACTGCATCTACAGTCTGAACCATATCACAACTGCATCTACACAGCCTGAACCATGTCACAACTGCATCTACATAGCCTGAACTATATCACAACTGCATCTACACAGCCTGAACCACATCACAACTGCATCAACACAGCCTGAACCATATCACAACTGCATCTACACAGCCTGAACCATGTCACAACTGCATCTACATAGCCTGAACCATATCACAACTGCATCTACACAGCCTGAACCATATCACAACTGCATCTACACTGCCTGAACCATATCATATCTGCATTTACACAGCCTGAACCATATCACAACTGCATCTACACAGCCTGAACCATATCACAACTGCATCTACACAGTCTGAACCATATCACAACTGCATCTACACAGCCTGAACCATGTCACAACTGCATCTACACAGCCTGAACCACATCACAACTGCATCAACACAGCCTGAACCATATCACAACTGCATCTACACAGCCCAAACCAATCAGGACTGCATCTACACAGCCTGTACCATGTCACAACTGCATCTACACAGCCTGAACCATATCACAACTGCATCTACATAGCCTGAACCATATCACAACTGCATCTACACAGCCTGAACCATATCACAACTGCATCTACACAGACTGAACCATATCACAACTGCATCTACACAGCCTGAACCATATCACAACTGCATCTACACAGCCTGAACCATATCACAACTGCATCTACACAGCCTGAACCATATCACAACTGCATCTACACAGCCTGAACCATATCACAACTGCATCTACACAGCCTGAACCATATCACAACTGCATCTACACAGCCTGAACCATGTCACAACTGCATCTACACAGCCTGAACCATATCACAACTGCATCTACACAGCCTGAACCATATCACAACTGCATCTACACAGCCTGAACCATATCACAACTGCATTTACACAGCCTGAACCATATCACAACTGCATCTACACAGCCTGAACCCTATCACAACTGCATCTACACAGCCTGAACCATATCACAACTGCATCTACACAACCTGAACCATATCACAACTGCATCTACACAGCCTGAACCATATCACAACTGCATCTACACAGCCTGAACCATAACACAACTGCATCTACACAGCCTGAACCATATCACAACTGCATCTACACAGCCTGGACCATATCACAACTGCATCAACACAGCCCAAATCAAGCAGGACTGCATCTACATAGCCTGAACCATATCACAACTGCATCTACAAAGCCCAAATGAATCAGGATTGCATCTACACAGCCTGGACCATATCACAAGTGCATCAACACAGCCCAATCCAATCCAAGCAGGACTGCATCTACATAGCCTGAACCACATCACAACTGCATCAACACAGCCTGAACCATATCACAACTGCATCTACAGTCTGAACCATATCACAACTGCATCTACACAGCCTGAACCATGTCACAACTGCATCTACATAGCCTGAACTATATCACAACTGCATCTACACAGCCTGAACCACATCACAACTGCATCAACACAGCCTGAACCATATCACAACTGCATCTACACAGCCTGAACCATGTCACAACTGCATCTACATAGCCTGAACCATATCACAACTGCATCTACACAGCCTGAACCATATCACAACTGCATCTACACTGCCTGAACCATATCATATCTGCATTTACACAGCCTGAACCATATCACAACTGCATCTACACAGCATGAACCATATCACAACTGCATCTACACAGTCTGAACCATATCACAACTGCATCTACACAGCCTGAACCATGTCACAACTGCATCTACACAGCCTGAACCACATCACAACTGCATCAACACAGCCTGAACCATATCACAACTGCATCTACACAGCCCAAACCAATCAGGACTGCATCTACACAGCCTGAACCATATCACAACTGCATCTACATAGCCTGAACCATATCACAACTGCATCTACACAGCCTGAACCATATCACAACTGCATCTACACAGCCCAAACCAATCAGGACTGCATCTACACAGCCCAAACCAATCAGAACTGCATCTACACAGCCTGAACCATATCACAACTGCATCTACACAGCCTGAACCATATCACAACTGCATCTACACAGCCTGAACCATATCACAACTGCATCTACACAGCCTGAACCATATCACAACTGCATCTACACAGCCTGAACCATATCACAACTGCATCTACACAGCCTGAACCATGTCACAACTGCATCTACACAGCCTGAACCATATCACAACTGCATCTACACAGCCTGAACCATATCACAACTGCATCTACACAGCCTGAACCATATCACAACTGCATTTACACAGCCTGAACCATATCACAACTGCATCTACACAGCCTGAACCCTATCACAACTGCATCTACACAGCCTGAACCATATCACAACTGCATCTACACAACCTGAACCATATCACAACTGCATCTACACAGCCTGAACCATATCACAACTGCATCTACACAGCCTGAACCATAACACAACTGCATCTACACAGCCTGAACCATATCACAACTGCATCTACACAGCCTGGACCATATCACAACTGCATCAACACAGCCCAAATCAAGCAGGACTGCATCTACACAGCCTGAACCATATCACAACTGCATCTACAAAGCCCAAATGAATCAGGATTGCATCTACACAGCCTGGACCATATCACAAGTGCATCAACACAGCCCAATCCAATCCAAGCAGGACTGCATCTACATAGCCTGAACCACATCACAACTGCATCAACACAGCCTGAACCATATCACAACTGCATCTACAGTCTGAACCATATCACAACTGCATCTACACAGCCTGAACCATGTCACAACTGCATCTACATAGCCTGAACTATATCACAACTGCATCTACACAGCCTGAACCACATCACAACTGCATCAACACAGCCTGAACCATATCACAACTGCATCTACACAGCCTGAACCATGTCACAACTGCATCTACATAGCCTGAACCATATCACAACTGCATCTACACAGCCTGAACCATATCACAACTGCATCTACACTGCCTGAACCATATCATATCTGCATTTACACAGCCTGAACCATATCACAACTGCATCTACACAGCATGAACCATATCACAACTGCATCTACACAGTCTGAACCATATCACAACTGCATCTACACAGCCTGAACCATGTCACAACTGCATCTACACAGCCTGAACCACATCACAACTGCATCAACACAGCCTGAACCATATCACAACTGCATCTACACAGCCCAAACCAATCAGGACTGCATCTACACAGCCTGAACCATATCACAACTGCATCTACATAGCCTGAACCATATCACAACTGCATCTACACAGCCTGAACCATATCACAACTGCATCTACACAGCCCAAACCAATCAGGACTGCATCTACACAGCCCAAACCAATCAGAACTGCATCTACACAGCCTGAACCATATCACAACTGCATCTACACAGCCTGAACCATATCACAACTGCATCTACACAGCCTGAACCATATCACAACTGCATCTACACAGCCTGAACCATATCACAACTGCATCTACACAGCCTGAACCATATCACAACTGCATCTACATAGCCTGAACCATATCACAATTGCATCTACACAGCCTGAACTATATCACAACTGCATCTACACAGCCCAAACCAATCAGGACTGCATCTACACAGCCCAAACCAATCAGGACTGCATCTACACAGCCTGAACCATGTCACAACTGCATCTACATAGCCTGAACCATATCACAACTGCATCTACACAGCCTGAACCATATCACAACTGCATCTACACTGCCTGAACCATATCATATCTGCATTTACACAGCCTGAACCATATCACAACTGCATCTACACAGCATGAACCATATCACAACTGCATCTACACAGTCTGAACCATATCACAACTGCATCTACACAGCCTGAACCATGTCACAACTGCATCTACACAGCCTGAACCACATCACAACTGCATCAACACAGCCTGAACCATATCACAACTGCATCTACACAGCCCAAACCAATCAGGACTGCATCTACACAGCCTGAACCATATCACAACTGCATCTACATAGCCTGAACCATATCACAACTGCATCTACACAGCCTGAACCATATCACAACTGCATCTACACAGCCCAAACCAATCAGGACTGCATCTACACAGCCCAAACCAATCAGAACTGCATCTACACAGCCTGAACCATATCACAACTGCATCTACACAGCCTGAACCATATCACAACTGCATCTACACAGCCTGAACCATATCACAACTGCATCTACACAGCCTGAACCATATCACAACTGCATCTACACAGCCTGAACCATATCACAACTGCATCTACACAGCCTGAACCATGTCACAACTGCATCTACACAGCCTGAACCATATCACAACTGCATCTACACAGCCTGAACCATATCACAACTGCATCTACACAGCCTGAACCATATCACAACTGCATTTACACAGCCTGAACCATATCACAACTGCATCTACACAGCCTGAACCCTATCACAACTGCATCTACACAGCCTGAACCATATCACAACTGCATCTACACAACCTGAACCATATCACAACTGCATCTACACAGCCTGAACCATATCACAACTGCATCTACACAGCCTGAACCATAACACAACTGCATCTACACAGCCTGAACCATATCACAACTGCATCTACACAGCCTGGACCATATCACAACTGCATCAACACAGCCCAAATCAAGCAGGACTGCATCTACACAGCCTGAACCATATCACAACTGCATCTACAAAGCCCAAATGAATCAGGATTGCATCTACACAGCCTGGACCATATCACAAGTGCATCAACACAGCCCAATCCAATCCAAGCAGGACTGCATCTACATAGCCTGAACCACATCACAACTGCATCAACACAGCCTGAACCATATCACAACTGCATCTACAGTCTGAACCATATCACAACTGCATCTACACAGCCTGAACCATGTCACAACTGCATCTACATAGCCTGAACTATATCACAACTGCATCTACACAGCCTGAACCACATCACAACTGCATCAACACAGCCTGAACCATATCACAACTGCATCTACACAGCCTGAACCATGTCACAACTGCATCTACATAGCCTGAACCATATCACAACTGCATCTACACAGCCTGAACCATATCACAACTGCATCTACACTGCCTGAACCATATCATATCTGCATTTACACAGCCTGAACCATATCACAACTGCATCTACACAGCATGAACCATATCACAACTGCATCTACACAGTCTGAACCATATCACAACTGCATCTACACAGCCTGAACCATGTCACAACTGCATCTACACAGCCTGAACCACATCACAACTGCATCAACACAGCCTGAACCATATCACAACTGCATCTACACAGCCCAAACCAATCAGGACTGCATCTACACAGCCTGAACCATATCACAACTGCATCTACATAGCCTGAACCATATCACAACTGCATCTACACAGCCTGAACCATATCACAACTGCATCTACACAGCCCAAACCAATCAGGACTGCATCTACACAGCCCAAACCAATCAGAACTGCATCTACACAGCCTGAACCATATCACAACTGCATCTACACAGCCTGAACCATATCACAACTGCATCTACACAGCCTGAACCATATCACAACTGCATCTACACAGCCTGAACCATATCACAACTGCATCTACACAGCCTGATCCATATCACAACTGCATCTACATAGCCTGAACCATATCACAATTGCATCTACACAGCCTGAACTATATCACAACTGCATCTACACAGCCCAAACCAATCAGGACTGCATCTACACAGCCCAAACCAATCAGGACTGCATCTACACAGCCTGAACCATATCACAACTGCATCTACACAGCCTGAACCATATCACAACTGCATCTACACAGCCTGAACCATATCACAACTGCATCTACATAACCTGAACCATATCACAACTGCATCTACACAGCCTGAACCATATCACAACTCCATCTACACAGCCTGAACCTTATCACAACTGCATCTACACAGCCTGAACCCTATCACAACTGCATCTACACAGCCTGAACCATATCACAACTGCATCTACACAACCTGAACCATATCACAACTGCATCTACACAGCCTGAACCATATCACAACTGCATCTACACAGCCTGAACCATATCACAACTGCATCTACACAGCCTGAACCATATCACAACTGCATCTACACAGCCTGAACCATATCACAACTGCATCTACACAGCCTGAACCATATCACAACTGCATCTACACAGCCTGAACCATATCACAACTGCATCTACACAGCCTGAACCATATCACAACTGCATCTACACAGCCTGAACCATATCACAACTGCATCTACACAGCCTGAACCATATCACAACTGCATCTACACAGCCTGAACCATATCACAACTGCATCTACACAGCCTGAACCATATCACAACTGCATCTACACAGCCTGAACCATATCACAACTGCATCTACACAGCCTGAACCATATCACAACTGCATCTACACAGCCTGAACCATATCACAACTACATCTACACAGCCTGAACCATATCACAACTGCATCTACACAGCCTGAACCATATCACAACTGCATCTACACAGCCTGAACCATATCACAACTGCATCTACACAGCCTGAACCATATCACAACTGCATCTACACAGCCTGAACCATATCACAACTGCATCTACACAGCCTGAACCATGTCACAACTGCATCTACACAGCCCAAACCAATCAGGACTGCATCTACACAGCCCAAACCAATCAGGACTGCATCTACACAGCCTGAACCATATCACAACTGCATCTACACAGCCTGAACCATATCACAACTGCATCTACACAGCCTGAACCATATCACAACTATATCTACACAACCTGAACCATATCACAACTGCATCTACACAGCCTGAACCATATCACAACTCCATCTACACAGCCTAAACCTTATCACAACTGCATCTACAAAGCCTGAACCCTATCACAACTGCATCTACACAGCCTGAACCATATCACAACTGCATCTACACAACCTGAACCATATCACAACTGCATCTACACAGCCTGAACCATATCACAACTGCATCTACACAGCCTGAACCATATCACAACTGCATCTATACAGCCTGAACCATATCACAACTGCATCTACACAGCCTGAACCATATCACAACTGCATCTACACAGCCTGAACCATATCACAACTGCATCTACACAGCCTGAACCATATCACAACTGCATCTACACAGCCTGAACCATATCACAACTGCATCTACACAGCCTGAACCATATCACAACTGCATCTACACAGCCTGAACCATATCACAACTGCATCTACACAGCCTGAACCATATCACAACTGCATCTACAGAGCCTGAACCATATCACAACTGCATCTACACAGCCTGAACCATATCACAACTGCATCTACACAGCCTGAACCATATCACAACTGCATTTACACAGCCTGAACCATATCACAACTGCATCTACACAGCCTGAACCCTATCACAACTGCATCTACACAGCCTGAACCATATCACAACTGCATCTACACAACCTGAACCATATCACAACTGCATCTACACAGCCTGAACCATATCACAACTGCATCTACACAGCCTGAACCATAACACAACTGCATCTACACAGCCTGAACCATATCACAACTGCATCTACACAGCCTGGACCATATCACAACTGCATCAACACAGCCCAAATCAAGCAGGACTGCATCTACACAGCCTGAACCATATCACAACTGCATCTACAAAGCCCAAATGAATCAGGACTGCATCTACACAGCCTGGACCATATCACAACTGCATCAACACAGCCCAATCCAATCCAAGCAGGACTGCATCTACATAGCCTGAGCCACATCACAACTGCATCAACACAGCCTGAACCATATCACAACTGCATCTACAGTCTGAACCATATCACAACTGCATCTACACAGCCTGAACCATATCACAACTGCATCTACACAGCCTGAACCACATCACAACTGCATCTACACAGCCCAAACCAATCAGGACTGCATCTACACAGCCCAAACCAATCTGGACTGCATCTACACAGCCTGTACCATGTCACAACTGCATCTACACAGCCTGAACCATATCACAACTGCATCTACATAGCCTGAACCATATCACAACTGCATCTACACAGCCTGAACCATATCACAACTGCATCTACACAGCCCAAACCAATCAGGACTGCATCTACACAGCCCAAACCAATCAGGACTGCATCTACACAGCCCAAACCAATCTGGACTGCATCTACACAGCCCAAACCAATCAGGACTGCATCTACACAGCCTGTACCATGTCACAACTGCATCTACACAGCCTGAACCATATCACAACTGCATCTACACAGCCTGAACCATATCACAACTGCATCTACACAGCCTGAACCATATCACAACTGCATCTACACAGCCCAAACCAATCAGGACTGCATCTACACAGCCTGAACCATATCACAACTGCATCTACACAGCCTGAACCATATCACAACTGCATCTACACAGCCTGAACCATATCACAACTGCATCTACACAGCCTGAACCATGTCACAACTGCATCTACACTGCCTGAACCATAACACAACTGCATCTACACAGCCTGAACCATATCACAACTGCATCTACACAGCCTGAACCATATCACAACTGCTTCTAAACAGCCTGAACCATATCACAACTGCATCTACACAGCCCAAACCAATCAGGACTGCATCTACACAGCCTGAACCATATCACAACTGCATCTACACAGCCTGAACCATATCACAACTGCATCTATACAGCCTGAACCACATCACAACTGCATCTACACAGCCTGAACCATATCACAACTGCATCTACACAGCCTGAACCATATCACAACTTCATCTACACAGTCTGAACCATATCACAACTGCATCTGCATAGCCTGAACCATATCACAACTGCATCTACACAGCCTGAACCATGTCAAAACTGCATCTACACAGCCTGAACCACATCACAACTGCATCAACACAGCCTGAACCATATCACAACTGCATCAACACAGCCTGAACCATGTCACAACTGCATCTACATAGCCTGAACCATATCACAACTGCATCTACACAGCCTGAACCATATCACAACTGCATCTACACTGCCTGAACCATATCATATCTGCATTTACACAGCCTGAACCATATCACAACTGCATATACACAGCCTGAACCATATCACAACTGCATCTACACAGTCTGAACCATATCACAACTGCATCTACACAGCCTGAACCATGTCACAACTGCATCTACACAGCCTGAACCACATCACAACTGCATCAACACAGCCTGAACCATATCACAACTGCATCTACACAGCCCAAACCAATCAGGACTGCATCTACACAGCCCAAACCAATCAGGACTGCATCTACACAGCCTGTACCATGTCACAACTGCATCTACACAGCCTGAACCATATCACAACTGCATCTACATAGCCTGAACCATATCACAACTGCATCTACACAGCCTGAACCATATCACAACTGCATCTACACAGCCCAAACCAATCAGGACTGCATCTACACAGCCCAAACCAATCAGGACTGCATCTACACAGCCTGAACCATATCACAACTGCATCTACACAGCCTGAACCATATCACAACTGCATCTACACAGCCTGAACCATATCACAACTGCATCTACACAGCCTGAACCATATCACAACTGCATCTACACAGCCTGAACCATATCACAACTGCATCTACATAGCCTGAACCAAATCACAATTGCATCTACACAGCCTGAACCATATCACAACTGCATCTACACAGCCCAAACCAATCAGGACTGCATCTACACAGCCCAAACCAATCAGGACTGCATCTACACAGCCTGAACCATATCACAACTGCATCTACATAGCCTGAACCATATCACAACTGCATCTACACAGCCTGAACCATATCACAATTGCATCTACATAACCTGAACCATATCACAACTGCATCTACACAGCCTGAACCATATCACAACTCCATCTACACAGCCTGAACCTTATCACAACTGCATCTACACAGCCTGAACCCTATCACAACTGCATCTACACAGCCTGAACCATATCACAACTGCATCTACACAACCTGAACCATATCACAACTGCATCTACACAGCCTGAACCATATCACAACTGCATCTACACAGCCTGAACCATATCACAACTGCATCTACACAGCCTGAACCATATCACAACTGCATCTACACAGCCTGAACCATATCACAACTGCATCTACACAGCCTGAACCATATCACAACTGCATCTACACAGCCTGAACCATATCACAACTGCATCTACACAGCCTGAACCATATCACAACTGCATCTACACAGCCTGAACCATATCACAACTGCATCTACACAGCCTGAACCATATCACAACTGTATCTACAGAGCCTGAACCATATCACAACTGCATCTACACAGCCTGAACCATATCACAACTGCATCTACACAGCCTGAACCATATCACAACTGCATTTACACAGCCTGAACCATATCACAACTGCATCTACACAGCCTGAACCATATCACAACTGCATCTACACAGCCTGAACCCTATCACAACTGCATCTACACAGCCTGAACCATATCACAACTGCATCTACACAACCTGAACCATATCACAACTGCATCTACACAGCCTGAACCATATCACAACTGCATCTACACAGCCTGAACCATAACACAACTGCATCTACACAGCCTGAACCATATCACAACTGCATCTACACAGCCTAGACCATATCACAACTGCATCAACACAGCCCAAATCAAGCAGGACTGCATCTACACAGCCTGAACCATATCACAACTGCATCTACAAAGCCCAAATGAATCAGGACTGCATCTACACAGCCTGGACCATATCACAACTGCATCAACACAGCCCAATCCAATCCAAGCAGGACTGCATCTACATAGCCTGAACCACATCACAACTGCATCAACACAGCCTGAACCATATCACAACTGCATCTACAGTCTGAACCATATCACAACTGCATCTACACAGCCTGAACCATGTCACAACTGCATCTACATAGCCTGAACTATATCACAACTGCATCTACACAGCCTGAACCACATCACAACTGCATCAACACAGCCTGAACCATATCACAACTGCATCTACACAGCCTGAACCATGTCACAACTGCATCAACATAGCCTGAACCATGTCACAACTGCATCAACACAGCCTGAACCATATCACAACTGCATCTACACAGCCTGAACCATATCATATCTGCATTTACACAGCCTGAACCATATCACAACTGCATCTACACAGCCTGAACCATATCACAACTGCATCTACACAGTCTGAACCATATCAGGACTGCATCTACACAGCCTGAACCATGTCACAACTGCATCTACACAGCCTGAACCACATCACAACTGCATCAACACAGCCTGAACCATATCACAACTGCATCTACACAGCCCAAACCAATCAGGACTGCATCTACACAGCCTGTACCATGTCACAACTGCATCTACACAGCCTGAACCATATCACAACTGCATCTACATAGCCTGAACCATATCACAACTGCATCTACACAGCCTGAACCATATCACAACTGCATCTACACAGCCTGAACCATATCACAACTGCATCTACACAGCCTGAACCATATCACAACTGCATCTACACAGCCTGAACCATATCACAACTGCATCTACACAGCCTGAACCATATCACAACTGCATCTACACAGCCTGAACCATATCACAACTGCATCTACACAGCCTGAACCCTATCACAACTGCATCTACACAGCCTGAACCCTATCACAACTGCATCTACACAGCCTGAACCATATCACAACTGCATCTACACAGCCTGAACCATATCACAACTGCATCTACACAGCCTGAACCTTATCACAACTGCATTTACACAGCCTGAACCATATCACAACTGCATCTACACAGCCTGAACCCTATCACAACTGCATCTACACAGCCTGAACCATATCACAACTGCATCTACACAACCTGAACCATATCACAACTGCATCTACACAACCTGAACCATATCACAACTGCATCTACACAGCCTGAACCATAACACAACTGCATCTACACAGCCTGAACCATATCACAACTGCATCTACACAGCCTGGACCATATCACAACTGCATCAACACAGCCCAAATCAAGCAGGACTGCATCTACACAGCCTGAACCATATCACAACTGCATCTACACAGCCTGAACCATATCACAACTGCATTTACACAGCCTGAACCATATCACAACTGCATCTACACAGCCTGAACCATATCACAACTGCATCTACACAGCCTGAACCCTATCACAACTGCATCTACACAGCCTGAACCATATCACAACTGCATCTACACAACCTGAACCATATCACAACTGCATCTACACAGCCTGAACCATATCACAACTGCATCTACACAGCCTGAACCATAACACAACTGCATCTACACAGCCTGAACCATATCACAACTGCATCTACACAGCCTAGACCATATCACAACTGCATCAACACAGCCCAAATCAAGCAGGACTGCATCTACACAGCCTGAACCATATCACAACTGCATCTACAAAGCCCAAATGAATCAGGACTGCATCTACACAGCCTGGACCATATCACAACTGCATCAACACAGCCCAATCCAATCCAAGCAGGACTGCATCTACATAGCCTGAACCACATCACAACTGCATCAACACAGCCTGAACCATATCACAACTGCATCTACAGTCTGAACCATATCACAACTGCATCTACACAGCCTGAACCATGTCACAACTGCATCTACATAGCCTGAACTATATCACAACTGCATCTACACAGCCTGAACCACATCACAACTGCATCAACACAGCCTGAACCATATCACAACTGCATCTACACAGCCTGAACCATGTCACAACTGCATCAACATAGCCTGAACCATGTCACAACTGCATCAACACAGCCTGAACCATATCACAACTGCATCTACACAGCCTGAACCATATCATATCTGCATTTACACAGCCTGAACCATATCACAACTGCATCTACACAGCCTGAACCATATCACAACTGCATCTACACAGTCTGAACCATATCAGGACTGCATCTACACAGCCTGAACCATGTCACAACTGCATCTACACAGCCTGAACCACATCACAACTGCATCAACACAGCCTGAACCATATCACAACTGCATCTACACAGCCCAAACCAATCAGGACTGCATCTACACAGCCTGTACCATGTCACAACTGCATCTACACAGCCTGAACCATATCACAACTGCATCTACATAGCCTGAACCATATCACAACTGCATCTACACAGCCTGAACCATATCACAACTGCATCTACACAGCCTGAACCATATCACAACTGCATCTACACAGCCTGAACCATATCACAACTGCATCTACACAGCCTGAACCATATCACAACTGCATCTACACAGCCTGAACCATATCACAACTGCATCTACACAGCCTGAACCATATCACAACTGCATCTACACAGCCTGAACCATATCACAACTGCATCTACACAGCCTGAACCCTATCACAACTGCATCTACACAGCCTGAACCATATCACAACTGCATCTACACAGCCTGAACCATATCACAACTGCATCTACACAGCCTGAACCTTATCACAACTGCATTTACACAGCCTGAACCATATCACAACTGCATCTACACAGCCTGAACCCTATCACAACTGCATCTACACAGCCTGAACCATATCACAACTGCATCTACACAACCTGAACCATATCACAACTGCATCTACACAACCTGAACCATATCACAACTGCATCTACACAGCCTGAACCATAACACAACTGCATCTACACAGCCTGAACCATATCACAACTGCATCTACACAGCCTGGACCATATCACAACTGCATCAACACAGCCCAAATCAAGCAGGACTGCATCTACACAGCCTGAACCATATCACAACTGCATCTACAAAGCCCAAATGAATCAGGACTGCATCTACACAGCCTGGACCATATCACAAGTGCATCAACACAGCCCAATCCAATCCAAGCAGGACTGCATCTACATAGCCTGAACCACATCACAACTGCATCAACACAGCCTGAACCATATCACAACTGCATCTACAGTCTGAACCATATCACAACTGCATCTACACAGCCTGAACCATGTCACAACTACATCTACATAGCCTGAACTATATCACAACTGCATCTACACAGCCTGAACCACATCACAACTGCATCAACACAGCCTGAACCATATCACAACTGCATCTACACAGCCTGAACCATGTCACAACTGCATCTACATAGCCTGAACCACATCACAACTGCATCTACACAGCCTGAACCATATCACAACTGCATCTACACTGCCTGAACCATATCATATCTGCATTTACACAGCCTGAACCATATCACAACTGCATCTACACAGCATGAACCATGTCACAACTGCATCTACACAGTCTGAACCATATCACAACTGCATCTACACAGCCTGAACCATGTCACAACTGCATCTACACAGCCTGAACCACATCACAACTGCATCAACACAGCCTGAACCATATCACAACTGCATCTACACAGCCCAAACCAATCAGGACTGCATCTACACAGCCTGTACCATGTCACAACTGCATCTACACAGCCTGAACCATATCACAACTGCATCTACATAGCCTGAACCATATCACAACTGCATCTACACAGCCTGAACCATATCACAACTGCATCTACACAGCCCAAACCAATCAGGACTGCATCAACACAGCCCAAACCAATCAGAACTGCATCTACACAGCCTGAACCATATCACAACTGCATCTACACAGCCTGAACCATATCACAACTGCATCTACACAGCCTGAACCATATCACAACTGCATCTACACAGCCTGAACCATATCACAACTGCATCTACACAGCCTGAACCATATCACAACTGCATCTACATAGCCTGAACCATATCACAATTGCATCTACACAGCCTGAACCATATCACAACTGCATCTACACAGCCCAAACCAATCAGGACTGCATCTACACAGCCCAAACCAATCAGGACTGCATCTACACAGCCTGAACCATATCACAACTGCATCTACACAGCCTGAACCATATCACAACTGCATCTACACAGCCTGAACCATATCACAACTGCACCTACATAACCTGAACCATATCACAACTGCATCTACACAGCCTGAACCATCTCACAACTCCATCTACACAGCCTGAACCTTATCACAACTGCATCTACACAGCCTGAACCCTATCACAACTGCATCTACACAGCCTGAACCATATCACAACTGCATCTACACAACCTGAACCATATCACAACTGCATCTACACAGCCTGAACCATATCACAACTGCATCTACACAGCCTGAACCATATCACAACTGCATCTACACAGCCTGAACCATATCACAACTGCATCTACACAGCCTGAACCATATCACAACTGCATCTACACAGCCTGAACCATATCACAACTGCATCTACACAGCCTGAACCATATCACAACTGCATCTACACAGCCTGAACCATATCACAACTGCATCTACACAGCCTGAACCATATCACAACTGCATCTACACAGCCTGAACCATATCACAACTGCATCTACACAGCCTGAACCATATCACAACTGCATCTACACAGCCTGAACCATATCACAACTGCATCTACACAGCCTGAACCATATCACAACTGCATCTACACAGCCTGAACCATATCACAACTGCATCTACACAGCCTGAACCATATCACAACTGCATCTACACAGCCTGAACCATATCACAACTGCATCTACACAGCCTGAACCATATCACAACTGCATCTACACAGCCTGAACCATATCACAACTGCATCTACACAGCCTGAACCATATCACAACTGCATCTACACAGCCTGAACCATATCACAACTGCATCTACACAGCCTGAACCATATCACAACTGCATCTACACAGCCTGAACCATGTCACAACTGCATCTACACAGCCCAAACCAATCAGGACTGCATCTACACAGCCCAAACCAATCAGGACTGCATCTACACAGCCTGAACCATATCACAACTGCATCTACACAGCCTGAACCATATCACAACTGCATCTACACAGGCTGAACCATATCACAACTACATCTACATAACCTGAACCATATCACAACTGCATCTACACAGCCTGAACCATATCACAACTCCATCTACACAGCCTAAACCTTATCACAACTGCATCTACACAGCCTGAACCCTATCACAACTGCATCTACACAGCCTGAACCATATCACAACTGCATCTACACAACCTGAACCATATCACAACTGCATCTACACAGCCTGAACCATATCACAACTGCATCTACACAGCCTGAACCATATCACAACTGCATCTACACAGCCTGAACCATATCACAACTGCATCTACACAGCCTGAACCATATCACAACTGCATCTACACAGCCTGAACCATATCACAACTGCATCTACACAGCCTGAACCATATCACAACTGCATCTACACAGCCTGAACCATATCACAACTGCATCTACACAGCCTGAACCATATCACAACTGCATCTACACAGCCTGAACCATATCACAACTGCATCTACACAGCCTGAACCATATCACAACTGCATCTACACAGCCTGAACCATATCACAACTGCATCTACTCAGCCTGAACCATATCACAACTGCATCTACACAGCCTGAACCATATCACAACTGCATTTACACAGCCTGAACCATATCACAACTGCATCTACACAGCCTGAACCCTATCACAACTGCATCTACACAGCCTGAACCATATCACAACTGCATCTACACAACCTGAACCATATCACAACTCCATCTACACAGCCTGAACCATATCACAACTGCATCTACACAGCCTGAACCATAACACAACTGCATCTACACAGCCTGAACCATATCACAACTGCATCTACACAGCCTGGACCATATCACAACTGCATCAACACAGCCCAAATCAAGCAGGACTGCATCTACACAGCCTGAACCATATCAAAACTGCATCTACAAAGCCCAAATGAATCAGGACTGCATCTACACAGCCTGGACCATATCACAACTGCATCAACACAGCCCAATCCAATCCAAGCAGGACTGCATCTACATAGCCTGAACCACATCACAACTGCATCAACACAGCCTGAACCATATCACAACTGCATCTACAGTCTGAACCATATCACAACTGCATCTACACAGCCTGAACCATATCACAACTGCATCTACACAGCCTGAACCATATCACAACTGCATCTACACTGCCTGAACCATATCATATCTGCATTTACACAGCCTGAACCATATCACAACTGCATCTACACAGCCTGAACCATATCACAACTGCATCTACACAGTCTGAACCATATCACAACTGCATCTACACAGCCTGAACCATGTCACAACTGCATCTACACAGCCTGAACCACATCACAACTGCATCAACACAGCCTGAACCATATCACAACTGCATCTACACAGCCCAAACCAATCAGGACTGCATCTACACAGCCTGTACCATGTCACAACTGCATCTACACAGCCTGAACCATATCACAACTGCATCTACATAGCCTGAACCATATCACAACTGCATCTACACAGCCTGAACCATATGACAACTGCATCTACACAGCCTGAACCATATCACAACTGCATCTACACAGCCTGAAACATATCACAACTGCATCTACACAGCCTGAACCATATCACAACTGCATCTACACAGCCTGAACCATATCACAACTGCATCTACACAGCCTGAACCATATCACAACTGCATCTACACAGCCTGAACCATATCACAACTGCATCTACACAGCCTGAACCATATCACAACTGCATCTACAGAGCCTGAACCATATCACAACTGCATCTACACAGCCTGAACCATATCACAACTGCATCTACACAGCCTGAACCATATCACAACTGCATTTACACAGCCTGAACCATATCACAACTGCATCTACACAGCCTGAACCCTATCACAACTGCATCTACACAGCCTGAACCATATCACAACTGCATCTACACAACCTGAACCATATCACAACTGCATCTACACAGCCTGAACCATATCACAACTGCATCTACACAGCCTGAACCATAACACAACTGCATCTACACAGCCTGAACCATATCACAACTGCATCTACACAGCCTGGACCATATCACAACTGCATCAACACAGCCCAAATCAAGCAGGACTGCATCTACACAGCCTGAACCATATCACAACTGCATCTACAAAGCCCAAATGAATCAGGACTGCATCTACACAGCCTGGACCATATCACAACTGCATCAACACAGCCCAATCCAATCCAAGCAGGACTGCATCTACATAGCCTGAACCACATCACAACTGCATCAACACAGCCTGAACCATATCACAACTGCATCTACAGTCTGAACCATATCACAACTGCATCTACACAGCCTGAACCATATCACAACTGCATCTACACAGCCTGAACCATATCACAACTGCATCTACACTGCCTGAACCATATCATATCTGCATTTACACAGCCTGAACCATATCACAACTGCATCTACACAGCCTGAACCATATCACAACTGCATCTACACAGTCTGAACCATATCACAACTGCATCTACACAGCCTGAACCATGTCACAACTGCATCTACACAGCCTGAACCACATCACAACTGCATCAACACAGCCTGAACCATATCACAACTGCATCTACAGAGCCTAAACCAATCAGGACTGCATCTACACAGCCTGTACCATGTCACAACTGCATCTACACAGCCTGAACCATATCACAACTGCATCTACATAGCCTGAACCATATCACAACTGCATCTACACAGCCTGAACCATATGACAACTGCATCTACACAGCCTGAACCATATCACAACTGCATCTACACAGCCTGAAACATATCACAACTGCATCTACACAGCCTGAACCATATCACAACTGCATCTACACAGCCTGAACCATATCACAACTGCATCTACACAGCCTGAACCATATCACAACTGCATCTACACAGCCTGAACCATATCACAACTGCATCTACACAGCCTGAACCATATCACAACTGCATCTACAGAGCCTGAACCATATCACAACTGCATCTACACAGCCTGAACCATATCACAACTGCATCTACACAGCCTGAACCATATCACAACTGCATTTACACAGCCTGAACCATATCACAACTGCATCTACACAGCCTGAACCCTATCACAACTGCATCTACACAGCCTGAACCATATCACAACTGCATCTACACAACCTGAACCATATCACAACTGCATCTACACAGCCTGAACCATATCACAACTGCATCTACACAGCCTGAACCATAACACAACTGCATCTACACAGCCTGAACCATATCACAACTGCATCTACACAGCCTGGACCATATCACAACTGCATCAACACAGCCCAAATCAAGCAGGACTGCATCTACACAGCCTGAACCATATCACAACTGCATCTACAAAGCCCAAATGAATCAGGACTGCATCTACACAGCCTGGACCATATCACAACTGCATCAACACAGCCCAATCCAATCCAAGCAGGACTGCATCTACATAGCCTGAACCACATCACAACTGCATCAACACAGCCTGAACCATATCACAACTGCATCTACAGTCTGAACCATATCACAACTGCATCTACACAGCCTGAACCATGTCACAACTGCATCTACATAGCCCGAACTATATCACAACTGCATCTACACAGCCTGAACCACATCACAACTGCATCAACACAGCCTGAACCATATCACAACTGCATCTACACAGCCTGAACCATGTCACAACTGCATCTACATAGCCTGAACCATATCACAACTGCATCTACACAGCCTGAACCATATCACAACTGCATCTACACTGCCTGAACCATATCATATCTGCATTTACACAGCCTGAACCATATCACAACTGCATCTACACAGCCTGAACCATATCACAACTGCATCTACACAGTCTGAACCATATCACAACTGCATCTACACAGCCTGAACCATGTCACAACTGCATCTACACAGCCTGAACCACATCACAACTGCATCAACACAGCCTGAACCATATCACAACTGCATCTACACAGCCCAAACCAATCAGGACTGCATCTACACAGCCTGTACCATGTCACAACTGCATCTACACAGCCTGAACCATATCACAACTGCATCTACATAGCCTGAACCATATCACAACTGCATCTACACAGCCTGGACCATATCACAACTGCATCTACACAGCCCAAACCAATCAGGACTGCATCTACACAGCCCAAACCAATCAGAACTGCATCTATACAGCCTGAACCATATCACAACTGCATCTACACAGCCTGAACCATATCACAACTGCATCTACACAGCCTGAACCATATCACAACTGCATCTACACAGCCTGAACCATATCACAACTGCATCTACACAGCCTGAACCATATCACAACTGCATCTACATAGCCTGAACCATATCACAATTGCATCTACACAGCCTGAACCATATCACAACTGCATCTACACAGCCCAAACCAATCAGGACTGCATCTACACAGCCCAAACCAATCAGGACTGCATCTACACAGCCTGAACCATATCACAACTGCATCTACACAGCCTGAACCATATCACAGCTGCATCTACACAGCCTGAACCATATCACAACTGCATCTACATAACCTGAACCATATCACAACTGCATCTACACAGCCTGAACCATATCACAACTCCATCTACACAGCCTGAACCTTATCACAACTGCATCTACACAGCCTGAACCCTATCACAACTGCATCTACACAGCCTGAACCATATCACAACTGCATCTACACAACCTGAACCATATCACAACTGCATCTACACAGCCTGAACCATATCACAACTGCATCTACACAGCCTGAACCATATCACAACTGCATCTACACAGTCTGAACCATATCACAACTGCATCTACACAGCCTGAACCATATCACAACTGCATCTACACAGCCTGAACCATATCACAACTGCATCTACACAGCCTAAACCATATCACAACTGCATCTACACATCCTGAACCATATCACAACTGCACCTACACAGCCTGAACCATATTACAACTGCATCTACACAGCCTGAACCATATCACAACTGCATCTACACAGCCTGAACCATATCACAACTGCATCTACAGAGCCTGAACCATATCACAACTGCATCTACACAGCCTGAACCATATCACAACTGCATCTACACAGCCTGAACCATATCACAACTGCATTTACACAGCCTGAACCATATCACAACTGCGTCTACACAGCCTGAACCCTATCACAACTGCATCTACACAGCCTGAACCATATCACAACTGCATCTACACAACCTGAACCATATCACAACTGCATCTACACAGCCTGAACCATATCACAACTGCATCTACACAGCCTGAACCATATCACAACTGCATCTACACAGCCTGAACCATATCACAACTGCATCTACACAGCCTGAACCATATCACAACTGCATCAACACAGCCCAAATCAAGCAGGACTGCATCTACACAGCCTGAACCATATCACAACTGCATCTACAAAGCCCAAATGAATCAGGACTGCATCTACACAGCCTGGACCATATCACAACTGCATCAACACAGCCCAATCCAATCCAAGCAGGACTGCATCTACATAGCCTGAACCACATCACAACTGCATCAACACAGCCTGAACCATATCACAACTGCATCTACAGTCTGAACCATATCACAACTGCAGCTACACAGCCTGAACCATGTCACAACTGCATCTACATAGCCTGAACTATATCACAACTGCATCTACACAGCCTGAACCATATCACAACTGCATCTACACTGCCTGAACCATATCATATCTGCATCTACACAGTCTGAACCATATCACAACTGCATCTACACAGCCTGAACCATGTCACAACTGCATCTACACAGCCTGAACCATGTCACAACTGCATCTACACAGCCTGAACCACATCACAACTGCATCAACACAGCCTGAACCATATCACAACTGCATCTACACAGCCTGAACCATGTCACAACTGCATCTACATAACCTGAACCATATCACAACTGCATCTACACAGCCTGAACCATATCACAACTGCATCTACACAGCCTGAACCATATCACAACTGCATCTACACAGCCTGAACCATATCACAACTGCATCTACACAGCCTGAACCATATCACAACTGCATTTACACAGCCTGAACCATATCACAACTGCATCTACACAGCCTGAACCCTATCACAACTGCATCTACACAGCCTGAACCATATCACAACTGCATCTACACAACCTGAACCATATCACAACTGCATCTACACAGCCTGAACCATATCACAACTGCATCTACACAGCCTGAACCATATCACAACTGCATCTACACAGCCTGAACCATATCACAACTGCATCTACACAGCCTGAACCATATCACAACTGCATCAACACAGCCCAAATCAAGCAGGACTACATCTACACAGCCTGAACCATATCACAACTGCATCTACAAAGCCCAAATGAATCAAGACTGCATCTACACAGCCTTGACCATATCACAACTGCATCAACACAGCCCAATCCAATCCAAGCAGGACTGCATCTACACAGCCTGAACCACATCACAACTGCATCAACACAGCCTGAACCATATCACAACTGCATCTACAGTCTGAACCATATCACAACTGCATCTACACAGCCTGAACCATGTCACAACTGCATCTACATAGCCTGAACTATATCACAACTGCATCTACACAGCCTGAACCATATCACAACTGCATCAACACAGCCCAAATCAAGCAGGACTGCATCTACACAGCCTGAACCATATCACAACTGCATCTACAAAGCCCAAATGAATCAGGACTGCATCTACACAGCCTGGACCATATCACAACTGCATCAACACAGCCCAATCCAATCCAAGCAGGACTGCATCTACATAGCCTGAACCACATCACAACTGCATCAACACAGCCTGAACCATGTCACAACTGCATCTACATAGCCCGAACTATATCACAACTGCATCTACACAGCCTGAACCACATCACAACTGCATCAACACAGCCTGAACCATATCACAACTGCATCTACACAGCCTGAACCATGTCACAACTGCATCTACATAGCCTGAACCATATCACAACTGCATCTACACAGCCTGAACCATATCACAACTGCATCTACACTGCCTGAACCATATCATATCTGCATTTACACAGCCTGAACCATATCACAACTGCATCTACACAGCGTGAACCATATCACAACTGCATCTACACAGTCTGAACCATATCACAACTGCATCTACACAGCCTGAACCATGTCACAACTGCATCTACACAGCCTGAACCACATCACAACTGCATCAACACAGCCTGAACCATATCACAACTGCATCTACACAGCCCAAACCAATCAGGACTGCATCTACACAGCCTGTACCATGTCACAACTGCATCTACACAGCCTGAACCATATCACAACTGCATCTACATAGCCTGAACCATATCACAACTGCATCTACACAGCCTGGACCATATCACAACTGCATCTACACAGCCCAAACCAATCAGGACTGCATCTACACAGCCCAAACCAATCAGAACTGCATCTACACAGCCTGAACCATATCACAACTGCATCTACACAGCCTGAACCATATCACAACTGCATCTACACAGCCTGAACCATATCACAACTGCATCTACACAGCCTGAACCATATCACAACTGCATCTACACAGCCTGAACCATATCACAACTGCATCTACATAGCCTGAACCATATCACAATTGCATCTACACAGCCTGAACCATATCACAACTGCATCTACACAGCCCAAACCAATCAGGACTGCATCTACACAGCCCAAACCAATCAGGACTGCATCTACACAGCCTGAACCATATCACAACTGCATCTACACAGCCTGAACCATATCACAGCTGCATCTGCACAGCCTGAACCATATCACAACTGCATCTACATAACCTTAACCATATCACAACTGCATCTACACAGCCTGAACCATATCACAACTCCATCTACACAGCCTGAACCTTATCACAACTGCATCTACACAGCCTGAACCCTATCACAACTGCATCTACACAGCCTGAACCATATCACAACTGCATCTACACAACCTGAACCATATCACAACTGCATCTACACAGCCTGAACCATATCACAACTGCATCTACACAGCCTGAACCATATCACAACTGCATCTACACAGTCTGAACCATATCACAACTGCATCTACACAGCCTGAACCATATCACAACTGCATCTACACAGCCTGAACCATATCACAACTGCATCTACACAGCCTAAACCATATCACAACTGCATCTACACATCCTGAACCATATCACAACTGCACCTACACAGCCTGAACCATATCACAACTGCATCTACACAGCCTGAACCATATCACAACTGCATCTACACAGCCTGAACCATATCACAACTGCATCTACAGAGCCTGAACCATATCACAACTGCATCTACACAGCCTGAACCATATCACAACTGCATCTACACAGCCTGAACCATATCACAACTGCATTTACACAGCCTGAACCATATCACAACTGCGTCTACACAGCCTGAACCCTATCACAACTGCATCTACACAGCCTGAACCATATCACAACTGCATCTACACAACCTGAACCATATCACAACTGCATCTACACAGCCTGAACCATATCACAACTGCATCTACACAGCCTGAACCATATCACAACTGCATCTACACAGCCTGAACCATATCACAACTGCATCTACACAGCCTGAACCATATCACAACTGCATCAACACAGCCCAAATCAAGCAGGACTGCATCTACACAGCCTGAACCATATCACAACTGCATCTACAAAGCCCAAATGAATCAGGACTGCATCAACACAGCCCAATCCAATCCAAGCAGGACTGCATCTACATAGCCTGAACCACATCACAACTGCATCAACACAGCCTGAACCATATCACAACTGCATCTACAGTCTGAACCATATCACAACTGCAGCTACACAGCCTGAACCATGTCACAACTGCATCTACATAGCCTGAACTATATCACAACTGCATCTACACAGCCTGAACCATATCACAACTGCATCTACACTGCCTGAACCATATCATATCTGCATCTACACAGTCTGAACCATATCACAACTGCATCTACACAGCCTGAACCATGTCACAACTGCATCTACACAGCCTGAACCATGTCACAACTGCATCTACACAGCCTGAACCACATCACAACTGCATCAACACAGCCTGAACCATATCACAACTGCATCTACACAGCCTGAACCATGTCACAACTGCATCTACATAACCTGAACCATATCACAACTGCATCTACACAGCCTGAACCATATCACAACTGCATCTACACAGCCTGAACCATATCACAACTGCATCTACACAGCCTGAACCATATCACAACTGCATCTACACAGCCTGAACCATATCACAACTGCATTTACACAGCCTGAACCATATCACAACTGCATCTACACAGCCTGAACCCTATCACAACTGCATCTACACAGCCTGAACCATATCACAACTGCATCTACACAACCTGAACCATATCACAACTGCATCTACACAGCCTGAACCATATCACAACTGCATCTACACAGCCTGAACCATATCACAACTGCATCTACACAGCCTGAACCATATCACAACTGCATCTACACAGCCTGAACCATATCACAACTGCATCAACACAGCCCAAATCAAGCAGGACTACATCTACACAGCCTGAACCATATCACAACTGCATCTACAAAGCCCAAATGAATCAAGACTGCATCTACACAGCCTTGACCATATCACAACTGCATCAACACAGCCCAATCCAATCCAAGCAGGACTGCATCTACACAGCCTGAACCACATCACAACTGCATCAACACAGCCTGAACCATATCACAACTGCATCTACAGTCTGAACCATATCACAACTGCATCTACACAGCCTGAACCATGTCACAACTGCATCTACATAGCCTGAACTATATCACAACTGCATCTACACAGCCTGAACCATATCACAACTGCATCAACACAGCCCAAATCAAGCAGGACTGCATCTACACAGCCTGAACCATATCACAACTGCATCTACAAAGCCCAAATGAATCAGGACTGCATCTACACAGCCTGGACCATATCACAACTGCATCAACACAGCCCAATCCAATCCAAGCAGGACTGCATCTACATAGCCTGAACCACATCACAACTGCATCAACACAGCCTGAACCATATCACAACTGCATCTACAGTCTGAACCATATCACAACTGCATCTACACAGCCTGAACCATGTCACAACTGCATCTACATAGCCTGAACTATATCACAACTGCATCTACACAGCCTGAACCATATCACAACTGCATCTACACTGCCTGAACCATATCATATCTGCATCTACACAGTCTGAACCATATCACAACTGCATCTACACAGCCTGAACCATGTCACAACTGCATCTACACAGCCTGAACCATGTCACAACTGCATCTACACAGCCTGAACCACATCACAACTGCATCAACACAGCCTGAACCATATCACAACTGCATCTACGCAGCCTGAACCATGTCACAACTGCATCTACATAGCCTGAACCATATCACAACTGCATCTACACAGCCTGAACCATATCACAACTGCATCTACACAGCCTGAACCATATCACAACTGCATCTACACAGCCTGAACCATATCACAACTGCATCTACACAGCCTGAACCATATCACAACTGCATTTACACAGCCTGAACCATATCACAACTGCATCTACACAGCCTGAACCCTATCACAACTGCATCTACACAGCCTGAACCATATCACAACTGCATCTACACAACCTGAACCATATCACAACTGCATCTACACAGCCTGAACCATATCACAACTGCATCTACACAGCCTGAACCATATCACAACTGCATCTACACAGCCTGAACCATATCACAACTGCATCTACACAGCCTGAACCATATCACAACTGCATCAACACAGCCCAAATCAAGCAGGACTGCATCTACACAGCCTGAACCATATCACAACTGCATCTATAAAGCCCAAATGAATCAGGACTGCATCTACACAGCCTGGACCATATCACAACTGCATCAACACAGCCCAATCCAATCCAAGCAGGACTGCATCTACACAGCCTGAACCACATCACAACTGCATCAACACAGCCTGAACCATATCACAACTGCATCTACAGTCTGAACCATATCACAACTGCATCTACACAGCCTGAACCATGTCACAACTGCATCTACATAGCCTGAACTATATCACAACTGCATCTACACAGCCTGAACCATATCGCAACTGCATCTACACTGCCTGAACCATATCATATCTGCATTTACACAGTCTGAACCATATCACAACTGTATCTACACAGCCTGAACCATGTCACAACTGCATCTACACAGCCTGAACCATGTCACAACTGCATCTACACAGCCTGAACCACATCACAACTGCATCAACACAGCCTGAACCATATCACAACTGCATCTACACAGCCTGAACCATGTCACAACTGCATCTACATAGCCTGAACCATATCACAACTGCATCTACACAGCCCAAACTAATCAGGACTGCATCTACACAGCCCAAACCAATCAGGACTGCATCTACACAGCCTGAACCATATCACAACTGCATCTACACTGCCTGAACCATATCATATCTGCATTTACACAGCCTGAACCATATCACAACTGCATCTACACAGCCTGAACCATATCACAACTGCATCTACACTGCCTGAACCATATCATATGTGCATTTACACAGCCTGAACAATATCACAACTGCATCTACACAGCCCAAACAAATCAAGACTGCATCGACACATCCTGAACCATCTACACCGTATGAGCCAGTCATCCATGCAGAGTTCTAGTTTTACATTGTGCTAAAGGCCAACAGTTGTTCGTGTTTGACTGTTTAACCAGTTGAACCTAAACTCCGATTGACTTGGATTGCCATTCTGTTCTTATCGGGTTCTTTTGAAGGATTTAAAAGAAAGTAAGTTTGCAGCTGACCCGGGTCCATGCGTTCTGTTATTGTTGTTATTATTATTATTATTATATTGTTTGGCATATGCGCTGTCACCTGTATTTAGACGGTAGTTGGTGGTAGTATTGACCCTAGTGAACTAAGAGATGCTACTCCATGTGCAGAGTTATTTGAAACACACAGATATCGTAGATCTAGGGAAAGCGAAAAATGGTAAGGTTATATCCAATCATGCGTTTTTAGCGTGCGTTGTTCTCGTCACTTGGGACTCAATACCCATGCGTGCACAGGTGACGACCCCTTCGCTTCAACGCTGTGATTGACTTACGCAACAGGGTTTATGTCAGGGTCTTTCAAATGCATAATGTCATATGCTTTCGCTGGGAGTTGAGTAACAGTTTGCGTTGATTGGACGGTGGATCTGGCTCTATTGTGTCGTGTATAGTTACGACAAATGCATCAATGGGGAATAATTTACCAAGTACTGGTACCTACGTGACGTCACACTATGGCCGCCAAACAATCTCCAGCGCTTTCATTCGATTTGTAAATATTGTGATGAAATTTTACGACAAGCTTGAGTCTATATTAATTGTGTTCGTTATTGTGGTGTTGATGGGATTCATTACGGATGACAATGTGACATAAAATATTTGGGCCGCGGAGTTTTTATATTTGTCCCCTGGTTATAGTTAATAACGTATACACATCATCCATTAACCCAGTCTATGGAAACGCATTAATGCTATTTAGAGCCTTTTCCTGTCACAATATTTAAACTAACTTTTATTTATGGCCTCATAAAGTTTGCAATTTATTTTTTACTCATAGTCACCCGGACCACGATGTGTGGATAACAAGGTGTTGTAACTTTGAACTTATCAGTGAACTCTGTCCTATTGCACCAAGTGAACAGTTTATTAGTTTTACCATATATTAAATTAGGTGATTTTTGCCTGGGGTAGTAATTGTAAATCAGATTTACCGCGGGCGCAAAAGAGATTCGTTTTAGGTAACTTCAACTTTCCATAGGAAGATCATTATCAACTTCCCCTCAGACAGTTGTAGCGACCGTTAATAAGATTCGTACAGTTATTTTACAACTTTGTTGCAATATGAAAACAGACAACTTAGCAATACGTAGACAAAATAATAATTAATCCAAAATCAAGCCTGTCACAAACTGCAGCAAATTGTTTTCATAACATTAGATCATATTGCTATATTGCAATTTTCATAGGGACTTTCCTGTGAGAATCTTGTTAATACAGAAACGGAAGTCCATACCTAACAAGCAGGAAGAAGGAAATCAAGTCATTCAACCAATCATTGTGTATAGCTGTGATGTATAGAGTATGATACGATCATTCACTTGTGTACTGTGCTCTCGTTATACGGCTCAGGTTATTATTATGTTATTATTAACACATTAACAGCTGTGAATTCCAGTTGTCCTCAATTCAAAAACAATAAGGGAAACTCTATTTTCTTTTCCAATGCAAATAGTAACTTCAAAACATCTAAATAATTTTTAATATTAATACAATAATATATATATATATATATATATATATATATATATATAATCATACTGCGACAATTCTGAGATACATGTATAATGAATCATACGATAATACAATAAATGTCAAATTTGAAAGAATGATTAATAACAAACAAAAACAAAAAGATTTTCCATGAAGAATGTTATACATGTACTTCTACAACCAACAAGATCATAAAGCCTAGTTAATAACTAAAAAAAATAATACAATAAGTAAAAATTTAATAGTTATATATATAAAATAATACATTACTGTTATTACATTATTACTCGTGACCGTAAATATTCATAATGATCCTGATTCAAAGATTCGGCATTTGGAATGACAGTGTATATTGGAGATTCACGGATTAACAATCGAGTGTCATATATACCTAGAATTTATTATATCACGCAGTCGTTTAGTGCAATCTATAGGTATTCCAATAAGGCCAAAACAATTGCTTTGTTGCCCTCAGCGACCGACCAAAAAATATGAAATATCGGGTAGCGGTTTGTTTGTTTTTTTGTTTTTTGTTTTTTTAATAGGCCCAAATATTAAAAATACACCATTTTAAGCAGTAAAAAAATGTTTCCTCTGAAAATTAACGATCCCGGACCGTTGTTTTATCCCCAGGGTCACCGGGAGGATAAGTGGCAACTACGAACCTCGGGTTGATCTGTATTTTTCTGACATGTTTCGAATACTATGAAGTCCATATAGCTCGGCTATTTACGATACCCTTAGTTTTCACGAGTTTTTTTTTAAAAATCTGACCGACCGACCCAATTTTTCAATTTTCCGACTTGAGGGCAACATATTAAGTTGTTATTATTTTGGCCTAATAGAGGGTAATACTATTCGTTCTGTTACATTGTGATTATTTACCAAAATTTTGACAGATTGCCAGGATAAGATAAGATATCCACTGCCAAGAAATCCTTCCATTTTACGTACGTAGATTGTATGGGTTCACGAACAGTGCGTGATAAACGTAAAATGGGCAGTGTGATATCTTTGACCTACACTGTACCTTAATGTATATCGAATCGGAGATATTTGAAAGTTCACGAACAATACACGCTTTTCTATTGTATGAAATACAAGAATCTTATGAATAATGAACCAACCTTCATAAAAGAGAACCAAACTAATAATGACGAGTTATGACTACTAATACAGTAAATACATGTTCTGTCTGGAAATAAGAAAACCATTTTTTTTTATCAATACTATTTGGAAAAGGGTAAGTGTTTTCATGTAAATATAGGAGAGCTTGATACACAAGGAATTAATGTAGATGTAGTTACCATTAACGTTAGCTTCGTCAATAAATGTCGCCTTTGGTTGTGGCATATAGTTGATCAAACGGTTAATGCAACAATTTTTAGCAATCGCGTCCTGATTATCGATAAAAATAGAATAAACACATGAAGGATAAAACAAATTATAAATAGTGAAGGGCATGCTGCAATATAAATCGTTTTTACCACTAACACAGTGAGATAATTCCATAAATGTCACGTCATTGTAAGGGTAGGGTACTCGGGTATTTAGCAACAATACCAACCCCAGTGTAATTATAACACTATATCCACTAGATAACGACTGTGTGCTGATCGGACTGAATGATCGTGGAGACTAATACGCGTTGGTGTTGTTCAACACAATATATAAATAGTTAAATTAATAAAGAAACTACTATGCAAAACATACGTCTCATAGATGTATTATTGGAATGCACTATCATAGTATATACATGTAGTTACACATTGGTGGATAAGAATAGAAAATACATAACACACGGGGTCAGAAATACAATTTACACCATAGTGATACTATAGTGATAGATGCAGTTCAATATACACACGATTCAACTATAAAGTCCTATTTACTGGATTGTCCCACGTCGGCCCGGGCAATGTAGATGACCACAGGAAGCCAGTAGACGGTAGATTTGACGCATTCGGAGAATTCTTCGGAGATATTCGGCAGCAGCCAGATACAGGAAGTGAGACGAACAATCAAATTCAGCAAAACGGTTCAATATAAAAAAAAATGTCAGAACATCAGGTACAAGAATAAACACTTCAACGTAGAATTCAGATAACAACAACAAGAAATGTCACGAATTTCCCTCACCACGCAGATTTACTCATTTGCATAATGCAAACTATTCACTTATGAGGGCGCTTTTGCACACAAACTGTGAGGGCGCACTAACACAAAATACATATATCCTACATCATCAACAGAAATTCCAAAATATTCACTTAACGTATCTATCATTGTAAACGACGATTCAAGTGTAATCTCGTGTTGTTCACCTTGTTGTTTTAGGGCAATTTGCGTAGCCCTATAAATTGTGAAATTTGAATTAACAGCCGAAAGGGATATCGTTAATTGTTAATATAAATATTTATGTGATTGCTTAAATATAGCATTTACATGTGTAATAATATTTCTAATCATTGTAGGTTATTTCGAAATCGGGGAAAACTTTTTACTTATCCCAGGCACTGTAGTCTCAACAGATGACAATTGACAAATTCTAATGAGAATATCCATATATTTAATTAAGATGGGAATTGAATTCATCCAGTAAATTATTCAGAAATGTAGAGCGGTCGGACATAAGAAACTGCAAATTTACTAATTGAGAAAGTCTTTGTAATTCTAAATAAGTTGCATTCCCTGAGGTGTCGGTTTGCACACTGAAATTGCATACTGAACAATATCTGTGAAATATTGACATTACGTAGTAAGAAAAATAAGTTTCTAATTCTACGATTGGTAATTATTGACATTGAATTTAATTCATCTGTTGCAACACATTTCTTGTTAACAGCATTTATCTTACCCGTTTCCAAAGCGTCAATCTGTGATCTAAATTGTCACAGTGTTTTCTTTGTAACTAAGTCAGTTATCGATGAAATATAATCTCCAACTATATTTCTTTTTGATCGTCTACTGGTTGGTTGTTCCGTTTCAGTAGAACCCAATAAGTTTATTCCCTTTGCCAAGGAGTGGGTTCGTGTTAATAGTGTTATTACTTCGAAATATAAAATTAGTCATGACTCTTTGGAAAGTGTAACAATACCTGTTGCCTGAACACAGCGGACACGGATGACCTGATTCTTAGATTATCGAATCAAACAATGATATATTTGGCTTCTGAATCGCGAAGGTATAGTATCATTCTTTGTGGTTGAAAAACAACACATATAGGTTCCGTGCTCAGAGACAGCGCCATCATCGCTAATATACACGTCACTGTGCGGAGAGTTCTCATCTAGAACCCAAAACAAACTTGAATAATAATATACATAATAAAAATAACACAATATATATTTCATTAATAATGTTCCTGAAGGAGTCATGATTCACTTTATCATAACTACAAAAATAACAAAATATGAGAAAAAGCAAATCTCAGAATTATTAATTATGTCATAGCCGGTAGATATGTATAAAAATTACTGTTTGTTTACAATTCATGGTGTGTATAATATGATGATTGTGAATGCAAAAAAATATAACTTGTTTACCTTGAAAGTATTAGAGTAATACTTTTAAGTGCTTATGTAATAATACTTCTCATAGTATTGGTGGTGGTAAGTATGTTAGGTAGTTGTGTCTGCATAATCTAGAAATTAGAAACATCGCATGCGCAGCGATGTTAACACGTGGCGCATGCGTGGTAATTTACATATTTTGAGAATGGTTGCAATACCATGAAGAGCAAATGGTACTTGAAAATGAACTACGATGAACTAATAGATTCTCATGATCCAATAACATCAGCAAAATTAATAAATTTTCAGCACAATGGAAAAATGAAATAAACTAAGAATCTAGTCTAGTTAAAAAAATTACTTGGCAAACATTAAAACTATTGAACACGGGTAAAAATTAGTATGTTTCGTCTAAGTAATCATTCACTGAGAATTGAAACAGGGCGTCATACTCTGTTGCAAGTGAACGAAAGGATATGTCTTCTCTGTAATCCACATTTTGTGGTGTCTTGCCCTGTTTATGCAAAACATAGAAACATTCTATTTACGGAAGAAAGGAAAATATCTACAAATTTAAATAAAACAAACTATGACGACAAATTCAGATTTATCTTGAGCAATAAATCAATTCCTTTAGGCAAATATTTGCGTAACTATCTTAATCTAGACAGCAACACCTCCTAGATATTGATGCTTGTGGATGATATTCGCTCACATTCGATCAGGTTCAAACTGCATGCATTGGATCATAGAGTTACAATAAAGGAAGCGTAATGTACATTTAAACAATACACTGTTTATTATGGCGATGTTACAACAAAGAAACTACAATGTAACAAGAAGGCAACTGATGAATACACGATGGAATGCCCCTTTTATAGGGTTCAGTAGGATTCACACCTATGGGTTAAAATAGGAAGGAGACACAGTGATAGGTTTGCAATATTGATACATCGGCTTAAAATCGACCTTGCAACTGATTCCTATTGCGATCGTGCTGTCTGTTGATTATTATTAAATGGCTTATGTAAACCGAATCTGTGTTTCTTTACAATAGAGATACATGCATTACGGTATAGTTTCAGGCATGTAACAACTTTCGATTGTTGTATCTCAGCTAATATAGCATGTAATTGAACAAAATAAAGACGAATAGATAAAGCAAAACATGATCTAATAATATAACTAAATTACGAATACGAAAAAATAAAACTGAATAAACAACAACAAATATGAATCAATGAAGAAAAACACAAGTGGATAAGCATCCACGACACACACGGCCATTTCAGGTCACATCCTACGTGAATTCTATGTATGCATGTATTTTTTTTTCTCTTTTGGCTATATTGAAACGAACTCTTTTTTCGTAATATTTACTTATTTGAATCAACATAAACACATTCATCGTTATGGAGCAAGTCCCCTCCCCCCGAGTATGTCGTGGATGCTTATCCACTTGTGTTTTTCCTCATTGATTCATATTTGTTGTTGTTTATTCAGTTTTATTCTTTCGTATTCGTAATTTAGTTATATTATCTTAAAATTCATGATATTAATTACTTGTCAGATCATTGTCCTATTGGTTTCTCACTAACTGTAAATTACAATCACACCAAGAACACAAAGCTTGTGAATAAATTGAAACCGCACTGTAAAAAATTCATTTGGGACGTTGAGGCAAAGCAAAAGTACAAAATCATGTTACAAAATTCAAATTTTGAAATAATGTTCAAAAACTACCTTGCCAATGATTTCAAAGACAGTGATGTCAATGAACCAACAGATCAATTCAACAAAATATTAATTAATGCAGCAGATAATTGCCTTAAAAAAGTAACCAATAAAAGAACAATAAATAATAAAAACTATAAACATCCAAAACAACAACAATGGTTTGATAAGTCGTGTTCTACACTAAAAAGGGAATTAATTAGTACCTCTAAGTTGCTAACAAAACAACCAACCAACCCGTATATCAAACACCAATATTATACTCTTAAAAAGCATTATACAAAACTTATAAAATATAAAAAAAGAGAATATAAAAACATGTTGGTGTCCAAACTTGAACATATGGACAGTGCCAACCAAAATGAGTACTGGTTTGTGCTGAAAAGCCTACGTAATCAAAAGACCAAAAATCAAGACACAACAATATCCGGAAAAAATTGGATTGGTCATTTTTCAAAACTCTATAATAAAACAAACATTAAAAATCATGAGTTACAAAATAATCTTATAGAAAAAGAAATGCGACAAATTCCCAACCAATATCTAAACTCAAATATCACATACAAAGAAATTCTTAGCGCTGTTAGCAAACTAAAAAACAATAAATCAGCTGCTGATGACAGCATTGCCAATGAAATGTTGAAAACCAAAAATAAGTTAATGATAAGATGTTTACAGAAACTTTTCAACTGTATTCTCGATAGTGGAAAATTTCCTGCAACCTGGAAATCTACGATTCTTGTTCCACTACACAAATCAGGCGACAAATTAAATCTTGGTAATTATAGAGCTATTGCATTAACAAGTTGTCTCTCAAAACTATTTACTGGCATAATGAATCAAAGATTGACCACATACTTGGAAGAAAATAATTTATTTACCGACATGCAGTTTGGCTTTAGGAAAGACAGGAGAACGACAGACGCAATTTTCCTGTTAAAAACAGCAGTTGAAAAAACAATTTATAATAAAAATAAAAGCAGCAGTTCTGGAAGACGGTTATACACATGTTTTGTTGACTTTAGAAAGGCTTTCGACAGCATCTGGAGGGATGCACTCTTTCTGAAGTTACAAAACAGTGGTATCACGGGGAACTTTTATGAAATAATAAAATCTATGTATAAGGATATTAAATATAAAATTAAATTGTCAGAGGGTATAACTGATGGATTTCAGTCTACCTGTGGAGTTAAGCAAGGCTGCAATTTATCACCAACTTTATTTAACATTTTTCTGAACGATCTGCCAGAATTATTTGGGGATCAAATTGATAAACCAGTTCTAATGGGCGAGAAACCTATAAATTGCATCCAATATGCAGATGACCTTGCACTTATTTCAGAAACGGAAGACGGCCTACAAAGCTGTCTGAACAAATTAAATGACTATTGTATAAATTGGAATTTAGAAGTAAACGTAAAGAAAACTAAAGTCATGGTATTTAATTGCAGCAACAGACTGATTAAAAACATGAATTTTAATATCAACAACCAAGACATAACAGCTGTTAGCGAGTTTTGCTATTTAGGGGCAATATTTACTCCAAATGGGAAATTTAAAACAAACTTATCTATGTTAAAAAATAAATCAATGAAGGCTCTTTTCAGCATCAGACAAACAGTCTTAAACCACAAAATAATCTCACCAGCACTTAGTTTGAAAATTTTCGACCAATTAATTTCACCTATACTCATGTATGGTGCAGAAATCTGGGCCAATGAAATCACAACTGACAGTAACAGTTTAGAGCAAGTTTGCAGTCATTTTTACAGGTTTATCCTAGGAGTGAGTAAAATGACGCCAATTAGTAGTTTGAAAGCAGAACTTGGTAGGTTACCAGTAAAATTAAAAATTAATTTGGCTCAAATTAAATACTGCCATAGACTATATAGTCTGCCAGATAATCACATTTTAAAATTAGCTCTGGATGAAATGATAAAAATTAATTCAAACTGGGTAAGGAATATTAATGCTACACTGGGACATGATCTAATTAAAATAAAAAATGATCACAATATGGAAAATTGGAATCAAATACTAAAAAAAGTAAAACTCAGACTATCTGAGTTTTATATTCAAAGATGGAGAGAAAAACTAAATTTCAGTGAAACCAATGAAAATAGGGGAACAAAACTGAGAACATACAAACTATTCAAAGTAAGCTATAATATGGAAAATTATTTGCAAAACATTTCAAATTTCAGCCTCAGGAAAATGCTTTCAAAATTCCGTCTGAGTGACCACAACTTAGAAATAGAATTAGGTAGAAGAACAAAGCCCAAAATAGAATTAGAAAATAGACACAGTAATAAATGTAACACTAAAGTATTAGGAGATGAAAAACATTTCCTGCTATTTTGTACTGGCTATATAGAACAAAGAAAAAACTGTTTGATGAGTGTGCAATAAATATTTACACAATGGATGTGAATTCCATATTTAAAAAGATTATGGAGAATAATATAGCTTTAGCAAAATACTTAAAGAGCACAATTTTTAAAACCACAGAAAGTAATTAATTTATTTTTTTATTTTATTTTACTAACATTTTATTTTTATCTCTTATGTATTGTATGTATTTATGTTCCTTACCATACAAAAACCCTCTGAAGGTTTTTTAGTAGTGTAATAAAGTTATTATTATATTATTAGATCATGTTTTGCTTTATCTATTCGTCTTTATTTTGTTCAATTGTTGTATCTCAGCTAATATAGCATGTAATTGAACAAAATAAAGACGAATAGATAAAGCAAAACATGATCTAATAATATAACTAAATTGGCCCAGGGAACTCGACTATATTTTATTGTGGTATGTGTGACCCGGAGATGTTCCATATTGACCTAATATTAAGCGCCCTCACCGACAGGGGAACTATTTTGTTGTATAGTGTTGCCAGGGAACTGCTGTAAGCTCAGCGGTTACGTTTTTCTAAAACATTACTCCTACCAAAAAGCACTATACTGTTATGTAAGTGTATATATTGAGCAAATTTAAACGGAAAAGCAGCCTGTCTGAATAACTTGTCGTTGGGTTTTTTTGTTCGTTTTTGCAACCGTTTTTGAGGTAAGTGTTTACTCAAAACTGTACAGCCTTATGGGCGCCATCTTGAATATTTAGTTGCTCTGGGCATCTCGTCTTGAAATATGATTTAAAATACGATTGCTAACTCCATTGTCGTCATTTCATCACGTGAAATATATAACAGCTAAAATATACATATTTGGCAGCGGTTATACAAAGAAAAAAGTTATACAGCGAAGTCGATCACTATGAACAATACGGTGCACCTTTTCTTGTTCCGATCTGAAGGAGTTTAGCTATAATTATGTCACTCACTTACACAGTCTAGCTACAATCTAAAACGGAAAATAAAAACTTTTCTAAAAATATAAAACAAATCAAAAACAATAAAGACAATTTGCAGACAATGGTGAATACAGAATATAGAATGAACACAAAATGTGGCCTAATACACTGATAGTTGTAATGTTGCTGTTTTGTTCTAGTTGTCTAGTTGAGCTACTAATTTTGGGAAATGGTAAACCCAGAAAAAGATTTGGTAGTCTAGTGAAATTTGGGCTACTGTTTAATTTTCAGCTCCAGTGTGAAGTCTAGTATAATTCTTCACGCTGTGTTACTGTTGTTTGTCTCAATACCACAATTTATAAGACTTCAACAATCATATTTTCCTAAAATCTTTGTATTTATTTATTTTATTTATTTACTTACTTACAAGAAAGAAAAATAGAAAACAATATGCTAGATAACAAAATACAATAATTAAATTACTTAATAATTCTAAATCACTAAAATACTAAATAATGTAAAATTACTAAAATAATGAAAAATATGTAAAATTTGTCATAACGGAGAAAAAAGAGTAAATCAAGTTGGAAAATTGAAAAATACACCAAATGTATGGTGAATTTGTATTTTGGTTGCACATTTCATACATTTTATTTTCTACCATTGCAGCAATAATTTTTGTTTTATCCTCACAGATTAATATTAAGTATTCAAAATGTCTGAACAAGGAGATGTAGCAGGCCCAGGATCAACTCGTAATACAACACCAGCTCCTTCAGAGCCAGCTAGTCAACAAGGTGGTCATGCTCAAAGTGATAGTCCTGAACATTCCAAGATTGGAGAAGGATCTGAGTCTGGCACTGGTAGAGTATCAAGATCATCTAAGTTATCAGGTAAATTTATGTTCCACAATTCAAATTTTCAAGTAAGATATTTTTGTAAATTGTTGAAATTAGAGGTCTGGTTGTTATTATTTGATATTCTGCAAAAACAACTGTAACTGTGTGTCTCCCTGGCTTAATGTTATACTGTTTGCAACATTTTGAAGCCTTTTGGCAGCTGAAAATGAAATAATATGCCAGAATAATTCAATAAATACAGTTACAGTGTTTGCAACATATTCATTGTGATTGGGTTTTCAAGTCACCGATTACATGATGGGTTTTTTGTTTGACAATCAGAGATGGATTGTTTCACAAAATCAATATTTGGTGTAAAGCATCTTTAATTCTCAAAAAAAAATAGTACATTATATATGTGTAGACCATAGCCTAATAAATAATCATTCTCCCCTTATTATAGGACCTCTAAGTGTGCTTGGGGAAGGAGAACAGTCGTCTCTAGTGAACGGTGAATTGGTACCAATTGAGAGTGATGAAATTGCTAACATTGAAGAAAATGGTGAACTTGTTGCTGCAGAAGAAGAACCACCAAAAGAACCCACTCCAGAACCTGTAGATTTGGTATGTATTATACACTGAATAATGTCTGTACTATGGAGATATGTTTGTAGTTCAACATCATTTTTACTTTGTCAATTCCTTTTAATTGCAGAAAATCCTTGTCAAAGAAAGAGTGATTCTAACAGCACTGAAAGATGACATGTGGAAAGTTGAACATGATTTATCTATTGACAAATTCCTGCTTCAAGAAAACGGAACTAGTCGGTTGCTAGTAATCTATATTGATCCATTTAATGGACTTATTGTTGATACCAATATACCGGTACAACAAGTAGAAGAACTGTGTTATTTTATTAAAATTGATTCTGAAATTATCACGCCAGACAATTTTCAGCATTGTATACAGTATGGTACTGTACATACTGGTTATATTGAGAGTTTACTAAGACTCATGCATGGTATTTACACACCAATATTTATTGAAAACAAGTCATGGCCTGACAGTATCCTTTTTATTAAATATACATCTTTTTCATCACTACTATGAATGTATTACATCTGTGGTTCAACTTTCACTATTTTGGCTATAATGTTCAGTACTATAGGTTTTAGCTATATTGATATTTTCTAGATGTTTCTCATGGAATCAATTGGATGGTTTTTATTGTTAGTTCCTATTCAAAATCTGAAAACGGAGACTTATGTTTTGACCTGTGACCTTTTAATGCCTGCTTCTCCACCTGTATGTCTGACATGCCTGGACCAATTACATTCAGACATATGCACATTTATTTGTTTGGTGATCCAATTCAAAGTGGCCGAATGGCGGCCATTTTAATTTAATGACATTTCATGTTTAAACTTTATTTATTTCTTAATTTACTGGGACTATATAATGTAATTACTTGTAACAATTTATAAAACGATAGACAAGTGTTGAATATTCTGGTGAACAACAGTGTGCACATTATGCACGTTTTGGACATTAAGTTGTGTTGTGCTTTTTATCTTTTATGACCACAAGCATCTATCTTCTTCTGTTAATCTGTCGGTCTTTGATTCTAGGACTGATTGATTGTTGAAAAACTGAATGTTGATACTTACTTTTCCTTCTTGCAAAGTTATCATTCCTTAATTATTTGTTGTCAGGTATTAAGAATGATTTTTCTGCACAGTTACATCGGTTTATGGCTAGCTTAACAGATACACATTATAAGATGAAGGGACACACTGTCTTGTACATTCCAAATGAAGGTTTGAATATTCCTCCTGAAAGAGCTGCTAAAGATAAAGAACTTGTACAAAGACTTGAAAGTATGTAATGTTTGAATAGCATACTGCATCTAAAGACATATTCTACTGTCTCTCTAACCATACAGCTCATTTAGATGTTTTGGTAATCATATGACCAAGATTGTGAAATGCTAACAAATTAGTCTTTTTGTAATGCCGATCATGAATGTGTACAAAACATATTCCTTACTATAGTAGATTATATCTTATATATACCCCGGTAGTAAATATGAAAGAATACCCACCATAATCATCTTCCTTTGCATCGCTGGGTAATGTTGTATTTTTCTATAGAAAAGTGAGTGATGCATATGTATAAGTTATATACAAATGTGTGTCTCATATCAATGTCAATTTGTATTAGCTGCTATGGTTCACTGGACAAGACAAATTAAAGAAGTATTAGCCAACCAAGATGCTTTTGAAACAGCTGAAAACTCCGGACCATTGGAAGAGATTGAATTCTGGAGGTCAAGGTGTGAAGATTTATCTGGTATCAGTTCACAGTTAGAAAAGGAAGGAATCAAGAAAATTGAGAATATTCTTGAAGCTGCCAAGTCTTCTTATGTGAAATCCTTTAAAAAGCTGGCTAAGCAAATTCAGGTGTGTATGGCTGCCACAAATCTTTTTCTAATATGCAATTCTACCTTTTAAACTATTGTCACCTTAACAAAATAAGTAATTTGACCAAGAACTGTTATTGAAAATACTGTTAATTTGGTGGGGTCTCAAATTAACAAAGACAGAATTCTAGAAAATACATAAAAAAAATGTAAAATGTCACACCAACAATCATTTTAATTATATCTAAAATGAATTGTAATTTCTTTACAGGATGGTTCAGCTCAGGCACAAAGTAATTTGAAGTTCTTATCTGTGTTAAAAGAGCCATGTGAAGAACTGTCACATGCCAGCCCAAAAGATATCCCAGCCATGCTTCCCAAACTAATCAACAGTGTCAGATTTATCTGGGTCAATTCTGAACATTATAAAAGTAGAGAGCGACTTACTGGTCTTTTTAGAAAGGTATACATATTAGAAAAGACTTGTTATTACTAGTGTAAAACTAACTTGTAATACCAGTGTAATTACTGATGGTATATTGGATTTAAGTCATATGACAATGATGGTACCAATTCATTATACCATGGTGATTTCAATTTGTATTATGTTGTTATAGGTGAGCAATGAGATCATCCGTCGTTGTTGTAAAGAAATTTCTCTTGAGAAATTATTTGATGGATATGTGGTTTCCAGCACGAGAAGTCTAAATGAAAGCATTGACTGTTGTAAAGCATGGAAAGAAAAATATGCATATGTGAGTATCCAAATATCTAGCTTTCTATTCTATTTACCAATTCTAAATTGACATATGCAGTAGTTAAACAAGATTTGTTTATTTTCAGCTTCGTAGTGTTCATCACAAGTTTTCTGAAGATGGTTGGGTGCTAGATCAGACAAGCATCTTTGCACAAGTGGATGCATTTGTACAGAGATGCAAAGATCTTCTTGAGGTAAGTCATTATAAAACCATGAAGGCAACGAATATTATATATTAGCTAATGACAAAATATAAACATTTGTGCCACTGTGCAGGAGATCATTTCGTCTGTGTTAGGAATGTTCTCTTTGTGTAACAGTGTTTTTATTACATGACTTTCAGTTGATAAACAATTTTCATTATGATGAGTGAAACTGTCATGTTAGCTGCATAGAAACAGCCAATGTTGATAGCAATGATCAATATAATCTTAAAATACACTGGATGTTTCTATTTATAAACCATGTGTTGAATTTGTGAAAGTGTGTAATATAATATATTGCCACGAGCTCAAACAAAATTTGTACGAGTAACTTGCAACTTCCCTGGGAAAGTCAATGTTCCAATAACCCAATCAACTTATCCGAGATGATTGAATAAGATTCGTACAGGTAATTTCCAATGTTCCAATAACCCAATCAACTTATCCGAGATGATTGAATAAGATTCGTACAGGTAATTTCCAATGTTCCAATAACCCAATCAACTTATCCGAGATGATTGAATAAGATTCGTACAGGTAATTTCCAATGTTCCAATAACCCAATCAACTTATCCGAGATGATTGAATAAGATTCGTACAGGTAATTTCCAATGTTCCAATAACCCAATCAACTTATCCGAGATGATTGAATAAGATTCGTACAGGTAATTTCCAATGTTCCAATAACCCAATCAACTTATCCGAGATGATTGAATAAGATTCGTACAGGTAATTTCCAATGTTCCAATAACCCAATCAACTTATCCGAGATGATTGAATAAGATTCGTACAGGTAATTTCCAATGTTCCAATAACCCAATCAACTTATCCGAGATGATTGAATAAGATTCGTACAGGTAATTTCCAATGTTCCAATAACCCAATCAACTTATCCGAGATGATTGAATAAGATTCGTACAGGTAATTTCCAATGTTCCAATAACCCAATCAACTTATCCGAGATGATTGAATAAGATTCGTACAGGTAATTTCCAATGTTCCAATAACCCAATCAACTTATCCGAGATGATTGAATAAGATTCGTACAGGTAATTTCCAATGTTCCAATAACCCAATCAACTTATCCGAGATGATTGAATAAGATTCGTACAGGTAATTTCCAATGTTCCAATAACCCAATCAACTTATCCGAGATGATTGAATAAGATTCGTACAGGTAATTTCCAATGTTCCAATAACCCAATCAACTTATCCGAGATGATTGAATAAGATTCGTACAGGTAATTTCCAATGTTCCAATAACCCAATCAACTTATCCGAGATGATTGAATAAGATTCGTACAGGTAATTTCCAATGTTCCAATAACCCAATCAACTTATCCGAGATGATTGAATAAGATTCGTACAGGTAATTTCCAATGTTCCAATAACCCAATCAACTTATCCGAGATGATTGAATAAGATTCGTACAGGTAATTTCCAATGTTCCAATAACCCAATCAACTTATCCGAGATGATTGAATAAGATTCGTACAGGTAATTTCCAATGTTCCAATAACCCAATCAACTTATCCGAGATGATTGAATAAGATTCGTACAGGTAATTTCCAATGTTCCAATAACCCAATCAACTTATCCGAGATGATTGAATAAGATTCGTACAGGTAATTTCCAATGTTCCAATAACCCAATCAACTTATCCGAGATGATTGAATAAGATTCGTACAGGTAATTTCCAATGTTCCAATAACCCAATCAACTTATCCGAGATGATTGAATAAGATTCGTACAGGTAATTTCCAATGTTCCAATAACCCAATCAACTTATCCGAGATGATTGAATAAGATTCGTACAGGTAATTTCCAATGTTCCAATAACCCAATCAACTTATCCGAGATGATTGAATAAGATTCGTACAGGTAATTTCCAATGTTCCAATAACCCAATCAACTTATCCGAGATGATTGAATAAGATTCGTACAGGTAATTTCCAATGTTCCAATAACCCAATCAACTTATCCGAGATGATTGAATAAGATTCGTACAGGTAATTTCCAATGTTCCAATAACCCAATCAACTTATCCGAGATGATTGAATAAGATTCGTACAGGTAATTTCCAATGTTCCAATAACCCAATCAACTTATCCGAGATGATTGAATAAGATTCGTACAGGTAATTTCCAATGTTCCAATAACCCAATCAACTTATCCGAGATGATTGAATAAGATTCGTACAGGTAATTTCCAATGTTCTTTGTATACTCACAAGAATAGACAACAACTTAGCCATAGTATGTACCTAGACAAAAATTAATTAGTCCAAAATCAAGTAGAGCCAGGGGAAGTGAGATTATCACAAAAAGGAGCAAATCGTTTTCATTAGCTTATTTGATAGCACCAATAAGAAAGTCCCTCGCTATATTACAATGTTCCTAGGGAGTTCGCTAACCCCCCATACAAATCTTGTTTGATTCCCTGTAAATTAACAAAGCCTTTAAAATAATAAATTACGGTATATTAGCACATCTCTGCTGTCTGTTCTTAGTATTGGGATTTCTTTGAGTGATGTTGTGATGTAATCATGTATTTTATGTTGTTTCTATAGGTTTGTGAGTGTCAAACACACTTTGCAAGAATGGAAGATGGTAATAAGACACCTATGTCTTGTTTTGCTGGACAGAGAGGACCTGAAATCACTCGAAGCTTACTTGAAGTTGAGGCTACATTTGATAAGAATTTACAAATATTACGAGATGTCAAACATACAATCTTGGATGTTAAAGCAACAACTTGGCATGATGATTATAACAGGTAATGTCAAACATACACTCTTAGATAGTAAAGCAACAACTTGGCATGATGATTATAACAGGTAATGTCAAACATACAATCTTGGATGTTAAAGCAACAACTTGGCATGATGATTATAACAGGTAATGTCAAACATACACTCTTAGATAGTAAAGCAACAACTTGGCATGATGATTATAACAGGTAATGTCAAACATACACTCTTAGATAGTAAAGCAACAACTCGGCATGATGATTATAACAGGTAATGTCAAACATACAATCTTGGATGTTAAAGCAACAACTTGGCATGATGATTATAACAGGTAATGTCAAACATACACTCTTAGATAGTAAAGCAACAACTTGGCATGATGATTATAACAGGTAATGTCAAACATACAATCTTGGATGTTAAAGCAACAACTTGGCATGATGATTATAACAGGTAATGTCAAACATACACTCTTAGATAGTAAAGCAACAACTTGGCATGATGATTATAACAGGTAATGTCAAACATACACTCTTAGATGTTAAAGCAACAACTTGGCATGATGATTATAACAGGTAATGTCAAACATACACTCTTAGATAGTAAAGCAACAACTTGGCATGTTTACAGTTGATATTAAATCATTCAGTAAAAAATATATTCTGTGATAATTATTATTTTTTTCAAGGTTCCGTGCTGGTATCAAAGATCTGGAAGTAATGATACAAAATGCAATCTCATCTGCTTTTGATACAGTCAAAACAGTAGAACATGCTATTGAGATTATAGATGTATTTATACATTTATCATCAAGAGAGGTAAATTACATGTCTTCCCTGACTACTCTATTTGTACAGTGTTACTCAACTTTCTTCTGTTTGTACTCACTGTCTTGTCTAGAAACCATGTACAACAGTTTGCTGACAATGTAATTAGGAATATTGTAATGAAAATTGATAATGATATTGTAGTATTCATGAGTACCTACCCTGGTATTTCTGCACCCACTTGTAACAATATACTTCTTTAAAATACACATCATATTTCACACCGTAATACTCTTTGATTTAGTATGTTACAAGTTTGATTAGAAATGTTTACATACTGGTACATATGTTTTCCCCTCAGAGATTATTTCTGTAGCTTTATTAGGGTTTTAGGAATTATGTAATGGTATTAATAATTATGTAATTTTGAATTTACCATATTAAGGATATGGAAATGGTGTAAGCATACAATTTTGACAGTGCCTTACTCAGCTATCAAATCAATTATTGAAATCTCAATCTAGTCATATCAAATTATTTGTAAACCGCACTTCTTCACAGGCCATTAAAAGGGCTATTGACAAAAGAACAGTAGAATTATACGGTTTATTTAGTGAAGAATTAAACCTTGTCAAGAAAGAACTGAACAAGAAAAATGCTGACCTAGGTGCTATGATGCCAAAGTATGCTGGACAGTCACATTGGGCTCGAGCTCTAAAAAGAAGAATTGACAGGGTTAATGAGGTAAGTGAATTTGTTGTTACATGTATTTAATGTATTAAAGAATATGACACTGCATCTGAAAGTGTGACTGTTTATTTGTTATTAGGTATTGAACAAGGCTTATTTCTTACCACAAATTGGTACTGGAGATGACACTGCATCTGAAAGTGTGACTGTTTATTTGTTATTAGGTATTGAACAAGGCTTATTTCTTACCACAAATTGGTACTGGAGATGACACTGCATCTGAAAGTGTGACTGTTTATTTGTTATTAGGTATTGAACAAGGCTTATTTCTTACCACAAATTGGTACTGGAGATGAAACACGAGACAATTATACCAAATTGGCAGTAGCACTTGATGAGTTCACTAGGAAGACATTTAATGAATGGACTCAAACTGTAGACAAAAACTCCATTAATTTACTGGATAAACCTTTACTGTGTAAAAGTACTGAACGACAGGCAATGTTAGATATGAATTTTGACAAGTAAGTACATCAAATGTTTCCTCATAGCTTTCATATGAAAATCTTATTCCATTTGAAAGACAGGTTTAGGTGGGAACTATTCAATTCACTGTCTGTACTAACATACTCTATTATAGGTCACTTGAAAACAAACAGCTGAATTAGCTATTTAGGCTGTAAGACAGTACTGGGGATTGGATGCATGTATTTCACATACTAATCATACTACGGTATAACCTTAGAATCTATATAACTACAACTATATACAGCTACTTTTTGATAGTTCCAGAAATGCCATGTGTTTAGTTGTTGGCTTTAGTTGATGGTTCCAGAAATGCCATGTGTTTAGTTGTTGGCTTTAGTTGATGGTTCCAGAAATGCCATGTGTTTAGTTGATGGTTCCAGAAAAGCCATGTGTTTAGTTGTTGGCTTTAGTTGATGGTTCCAGAAATGCCATGTGTTTAGTTGTTGGCTTTAGTTGATGGTTCCAGAAATGCCATGTGTTTAGTTGTTGGCTTTAGTTGATGGTCCCAGAAATGCCATGTGTTTAGTTGTTGGCTTTAGTTGATGGTCCCAGAAATGCCATGTGTTTAGTTGTTGGCTTTAGTTGATGGTTTCACAAATGCCATGTGTTTAGTTGTTGGCTTTAGTTGATGGTTTCACAAATGCCATGTGTTTAGTTGTTGGCTTTAGTTGATGGTTTCACAAATGCCATGTGTTTAGTTGTTGGCTGTTTGATGGTTTCACATATGCCATGTGTTTGGTTGATGGTTCCAGAAATGCCATGTGTTTAGTTGTTGGCTGTTTGTTAATGGTTTCACAAATGCCATGTGTTTAGTTGATGGTTGATTGTTTCACAAAGTACTTATATTTTAATTTACAGGAGTCTATCCAAGTTATTTAATGAGATTTACTACTGGGAAAAGTTAATGTTTGAGATACCACATTATGTGACTGAAGTTTATCAAAAAAGAGAAGATCTGAGGACACTTCGAGAGAATGTTTTGCTAGTGGTTAGAGACTATAATAGGTGAGATTACTGACTCATGATTTTATTTCTATTGTCAGTCTGCATTTGGATGATGATTCTACTCTGTATCCATCCATCCATCCATCCATCCATCCATCAGTCAGCCAGTCAAAATATCTGATATGCCTGAACTGATTACATTCAAACTTTAATGATACATATTATATCATACCTGTCTATTCATTTTACAATCTGATTCATCTCAATTCTCTCTTGAAAGCCATTGACCAAGTAACTCAAGATGTGTCCATATCACCTACTTAACCTAATTAACTACTACATTGTGGTATAAAAAACATTCACTTTAAAGAAGCTAAAATAATAAATGTCAGCAATACATTTTTTAAATTCTTATTACCAGAGTCTGCCATTGTTTGTGTTGTTATAATTAGGTATCTCCTCAGCTAACTACTTATTTTTATAGAATTATTGGTGCATTGTCAATAGAAGAGAGAGGATTGTTCCGAGAGAGAATACGATTTCTTGATAAGAAGATACACCCTGGCTTAACTAAACTCACATGGGCTTCAAAGGGCATATCAGACTTCTTTATTGGAGAATGTAGACTACATGCAAGCAAGGTATGTGACTATGTTAAGTCTTCTCAGCTTCAATATATTCTACAGTAGTCACTATGTTAAGTCTTCTCAACTTCAATATATTCTACTGTAGTCACTATGTTAAGTCTTCTCAACTTCAATATATTCTACAGTAGTCACAATGTTAAGTCTTCTCAGCTTCAATATATTCTACAGTAGTCACTGTGTTAAGTCTTCTCAGCTTCAATATATTCTACAGTAGTCACTATGTTAAGTCTTCTCAGCTTCAATATATTCTACAGTAGTCACTATGTTAAGTCTTCTCAGCTTCAATATATTCTACAGTAGTCACTATGTTAAGTCTTCTCAGCTTCAATATATTCTACAGTAGTCACAATGTTAAGTCTTCTCAGCTTCAATATATTCTACAGTAGTCACTATGTTAAGTCTTCTCAGCTTCAATATATTCTACAGTAGTCACTATGTTAAGTCTTCTCAACTTCAACATATTCTACAGTAGTCACTATGTTAACTGAAATTCTGGTATTTTTTCTAGATACAATCTATCGTTGATGATTACAAGACAGCTAACTTAACAATATCAAGAAACTGCAAACGAATAAGTGAAATGTTGCTTATAAAGATAGATGGAAAACGAGTTTATGACAATTTAGAATTTGAAGAGGAACAACAGAGACATCGCAACAACACACAGAAGAGGTTAGCGGTTATACATGATGAGATTGTTAGTACCATGAGACATACCTATGAAGTATTTAGAACTGATGGACAAGAAGTAAGTACACAAAATATTAGACTCATTTACATTTTCTATGATGTAATCATGTCTAGGTGCAACATCATTGAACTTATCTAAATATTCTATGATGTAATCATGTCTAGGTACAACATCATTGGACTTGTTTATATATTCTATGATGTAATCATGTCTAGGTCCAACATCATTTGACTTATCTAAATATTCTGTGATGTAATCATGTCTAGGTACAACATCATTGGACTTGTTTATATATTCTATATGTAATCATGTCTAGGTCCAACATCATTTGACTTATCTAAATATTCTGTGATGTAATCATGTCTAGGTACAACATCATTGGACTTATCTAAATATTCTATGATGTAATCATGTCTAGGTACAAAACCATTAGACTTATCTAAATATTCTGTGATGTAATCATGTCTAGATACGAAACCATTAGACTTATCTAAATATTCTATGATGTAATCGTGTCTAGGTACAACATCATTGGACTTATCTAAATATTCTATGATGTAATCATGTCTAGGTACAACATCATTGGACTTATCTAAATATTCGATGATGTAATCATGTCTAGGTACAACATCATTGGACTTATCTAAATATTCTATGATGTAATCATGTCTAGGTACAACATCATTAGACTTATCTAAATATTCTATGATGTAATCATGTCTAGGTACAACATCATTAGACTTATCTAAATATTCTATGATGTAATCATGTCTAGGTACAACATCATTAGACTTATCTAAATATTCTATGATGTAATCATGTCTAGGTACAACATCATTAGACTTATCTAAATATTCTATGATGTAATCATGTCTAGGTACAACATCATTGGACTTATCTAAATATTCTATGATGTAATCATGTCTAGGTACAACATCATTAGACTTATCTAAATATTCTATGATGTAATCATGTCTAGGTACAACATCATTGGACTTATCTAAATATTCTATGATGTAATCATGTCTAGGTACAACATCATTAGACTTATCTAAATATTCTATGATGTAATCATGTCTAGGTACAACATCATTGGACTTATCTAAATATTCTATGATGTAATCATGTCTAGGTACAACATCATTGGACTTATCTAAATATTCTATGATGTAATCATGTCTAGGTACAACATCATTGGACTTATCTAAATATTCTATGATGTAATCATGTCTAGGTACAACATCATTGGACTTATCTAAATATTCTATGATGTAATCATGTCTAGGTACAACATCATTAGACTTATCTAAATATTCTATGATGTAATCATGTCTAGGTACAACATCATTGGACTTATCTAAATATTCTATGATGTAATCATGTCTAGGTACAACATCATTAGACTTATCTAAATATTCTATGATGTAATCATGTCTAGGTACAACATCATTAGACTTATCTAAATATTCTATGATGTAATCATGTCTAGGTACAACATCATTAGACTTATCTAAATATTCTATGATGTAATCATGTCTAGGTACAACATCATTGGACTTATCTAAATATTCTATGATGTAATCATGTCTAGGTACAACATCATTAGACTTATCTAAATATTCTATGATGTAATCATGTCTAGGTACAACATCATTAGACTTATCTAAATATTCTATGATGTAATCATGTCTAGGTACAACATCATTAGACTTATCTAAATATTCTATGATGTAATCATGTCTAGGTACAACATCATTGGACTTATCTAAATATTCTATGATGTAATCATGTCTAGGTACAACATCATTAGACTTATCTAAATATTCTATGATGTAATCATGTCTAGGTACAACATCATTAGACTTATCTAAATATTCTATGATGTAATCATGTCTAGGTACAACATCATTGGACTTATCTAAATATTCTATGATGTAATCATGTCTAGGTACAAAACCATTGGTTCAGATATACAGAGAAAATGGATCGAATGGTAGAAGAAGCTTTTAGATTGAATGTGAAATGGTCATTACAAGAATTATCAAGAGCAATAAATGGTGATGGTAAAACATCGCCAAATCCACTATATAGAGTAAAAGTGGTGTTAGAAGGAGACAAGGTAAATACAGTAGTTACATCCAAATTCCATGAAAGGCATTTAATGTGACTCAGATATATCAACAAATAAAATAAAGCAATAACATATGAAGAAAATAATCAACACTATTGATTATAGATATATTAATTTAAAGAGTCAAAATACTGAACTGAGGACATATGCTACAATTTTGAGAAATAGAATTCAGAACAAGCAACCATAATTGCCTCAAATATCTGTCTAATTGAAATGCCATTCAATCTCAAAAATTCATTCAACTATTACCCAGCACAGTTAAAAAAAATATAAACACAATGCCATTATCAAGGCATATAACTACCGGTACATGTATGTTGTTTTCTAGGCCAACTTCATCTGAGTTTATGTCTAACAATTGCTGTTCATTTCCTTAGGTTGAATTTTCTCCCACATTGAAAAAGTTAGCTAGCATTGTTAACAACACAAGTAGCCACCTAACCATAGCAATCTCAGCAGTTGCCAGACTTCCAGACTTATTGACAAGAAGAAGATCTAATAAAGAGGTGAATTCTTTTGTTATATTTTTGAATTTAATACTATAATGATATTATTTTGTTGTCACTGATTCTAAGCACTAGTCTGTTCAGACAATAAATATACTCATATTGCTTACAAATATTTTATTGTAGCCCATCTATGTTGTAATTGAAAAAGACGACGAGACCAAAAAGATCCAGAATACTGTGAATGCTGGTATGCAGTCAAATGCAACACATTTACAAAATTATCTCACTACATGGGACAGGTAAACTTAAACTTGATCTTATTATTCATTGTAATAATTATTTAAAATAAATCCTCTTTCTCTCCTGTGTAAGTGAAATAACATGGAAAACATTAACATGTAATGTGATTCAAGGTAGTCAACTAGTGGCCATTTTTAGATTATAAAATGTTTTAATGTCAAGCAATTCTATCCTTCCACAAATCTCTGTGCATTCTATTCACTAAATTCATTAAATAAAATACCTCATTGCAAGATAACTGCTGTGCAATTTATTAAATCTGATTCATAATGGACACATGTAGTCTTGTCCTCTACAAAAATAACTAAACTAGTTAGAAAAGCATTGGAGTAGCCACCATATCTTAAAACTATTTCATCATTAATGAAATCTGTTTTACACATTAGCTTATATATTATCGTTTCATGTTCAATATTTGTTGACATGAAGTGAAAAGAATGACCAAATGCCAAAGTACTGTTTATAATTGGCTGATGTAAAACATATCATCTAAATTTCTTATAAAGGCAAGACTTAGATATTTTTTCTCTTTTTCAGTTATCGTGAGATCTGGGAGATTCAAAAAGATGCATTTATTAGACGATACCAGAGACTTAATCCACCAGTGTCTTCATTTGATGCTGATATTGCAAGGTAGGTTTGGCAATGATCAGCTGGATCACATGTAACAAATTTGTACATACTGAAGAGAAATTCTGGTTTGTTATATTTTTGCATAATTCATGTTTTTTTTCTTATTTATTTAGATATACTGAAGTTGCTAACAATGTTTCAAAAGAAGAAACTGTTTTAAATATACAGTTTGTGTTGCTTGACTGTTCACCATTGAAATTCTCCTTACTTAGCCATTGCAATGAGTGGCAGAGTAAATTCACAACACTTTTAAGGGAGATGGCCACACAGAAACTAACAGAACTTCACGAGTTTCTTAAAGACAATGCTGAAAAGTATGTATTTGTTTACAATCTAAGTAATAATTGGTGTCATTTCTATCGATGGTTCATTTATCTAGCTTGAAGAAACCTGAGTGATATGTAATTATGTTAATAATATATGGTGTGTTATTGCTACCTACAGACTGAGTAAACCTCCACAGACCCTGGATGAACTTGGCGATAGTCTACAACTATTGGAAAAATTACAGACAGACTTGAGTACTATTGAAGCTAGATTTCCACCACTGCATGAACAGTTTGCCATTCTTGAAAAATATGATGTTGGTATACCAGAAGAGGTACATAACTGTTAATTTTGACAATTTTCTATTAAGTATAATTATTCTTTACGTATTTTTCTAAAGTTTGCAAATGTTATTTTCAGACACAAAAGATGCTTGATGAGTTGAGTAATGAATGGGTTAGCTTCCAGCAATGCATTATTGACAGTGATGCTATGCTCAAAAAATATAAAGAGAAATTCAAAAGTGGACTTATTGCATCCGCTGAAGAATTCAAGAAGAATGTTCACAATCTTTATGAAGATTTCCATTCAAATGGTGAGTTGCAATCGTTGTGATTGGTTAATATACGAGTTAAGGCTATAATAATTAAGTGACTTGATGATTTGTTTGGTATGTAATATATGAGTTAAGGCTATATTGGTTAATTGACTTGATGATTTGTTTGGTAAATAATATATGAGTTAAGACTATATTGGTTAATTGACTTGATGATTTGTTTGGTATGTAATATATGAGTTAAGGCTATATTGGTTAATTGACTTGATGATTTGTTTGGTAAATAATATATGAGTTAAGACTATATTGGTTAATTGACTTGATGATTTGTTTGGTATGTAATATATGAGTTAAGACTATATTGGTTAAGTGAATTGATGATTTGTTTGGTAAGTAATATATGAGTTTAGACTATATTGGTTAATTGACTTGATGATTTGTTTGGTATGTGTAATATATGAGTTAAGACTATATTGGTTAATTGACTTGATGGTTTGTTTGGTAAGTAATATATGAGTTAAGACTATATTGGTTAATTGACTTGATGATTTGTTTGGTATGTAATATATGAGTTAAGGCTATATTGGTTAATTGACTTGATGATTTGTTTGGTATGTAATATATGAGTTAAGGCTATATTGGTTAATTGACTTGATGATTTGTTTGGTAAGTAATATATGAGTTAAGGCTATATTGGTTAATTGACTTGATGATTTGTTTGGTAAGTAATATATGAGTTAAGACTATATTGGTTAATTGACTTGATGGTTTGTTTGGTATGTAATATACGAGTTATTAAGACTATATTGGTTAATTGACTTGATGATTTGTTTGGTAAGTAATATATGAGTTAAGACTATATTGGTTAATTGACTTGATGATTTGTTTGGTAAGTAATATATGAGTTAAGACTATATTGGTTAAGTGAATTGATGATTTGTTTGGTAAGTAATATATGAGTTTAGACTATATTGGTTAATTGACTTGATGATTTGTTTGGTATGTGTAATATATGAGTTAAGACTATATTGGTTAATTGACTTGATGGTTTGTTTGGTAAGTAATATATGAGTTAAGACTATATTGGTTAATTGACTTGATGATTTGTTTGGTATGTAATATATGAGTTAAGGCTATATTGGTTAATTGACTTGATGATTTGTTTGGTAAGTAATATATGAGTTAAGGCTATATTGGTTAATTGACTTGATGATTTGTTTGGTATGTAATATAAGAGTTAAGGCTATATTGGTTAATTGACTTGATGATTTGTTTGGTAAGTAATATATGAGTTAAGGCTATGTTGGTTAATTGACTTGATGATTTGTTTGGTAATATATGAGTTAAGACTATATTGGTTAATTGACTTGATGATTTGTTTGGTATGTAATATATGAGTTAAGGCTATATTGGTTAATTGACTTGATGATTTGTTTGGTAAGTAATATATGAGTTAAGGCTATATTGGTTAATTGACTTGATGATTTGTTTGGTAAGTAATATATGAGTTAAGACTATATTGGTTAATTGACTTGATGGTTTGTTTGGTATGTAATATACGAGTTATTAAGACTATATTGGTTAATTGACTTGATGATTTGTTTGGTAAGTAATATATGAGTTAAGACTATATTGGTTAATTGACTTGATGGTTTGTTTGGTATGTAATATACGAGTTATTAAGACTATATTGGTTAATTGACTTGATGATTTGTTTGGTAAGTAATATATGAGTTAAGACTATATTGGTTAATTGACTTGATGATTTGTTTGGTAAGTAATATATGAGTTAAGACTATATTGGTTAAGTGAATTGATGATTTGTTTGGTAAGTAATATATGAGTTTAGACTATATTGGTTAATTGACTTGATGATTTGTTTGGTATGTGTAATATATGAGTTAAGACTATATTGGTTAATTGACTTGATAGTTTGTTTGGTAAGTAATATATGAGTTAAGACTATATTGGTTAATTGACTTGATGATTTGTTTGGTATGTAATATATGAGTTAAGGCTATATTGGTTAATTGACTTGATGATTTGTTTGTTAAGTAGTATATGAGTTAAGGCTATATTGGTTAATTGACTTGATGATTTGTTTGGTAAGTGATATGTGAGTTAAGACTATATTGGTTAATTGACTTGATGGTTTGTTTGGTATGTAATATACGAGTTATTAAGACTATATTGGTTAATTGACTTGATGATTTGTTTGGTATGTAATATAAGAGTTAAGGCTATATTGGTTAATTGACTTGATGATTTGTTTGGTAAGTAATATATGAGTTAAGGCTATATTGGTTAATTGACTTGATGATTTGTTTGGTAAGTAATATATGAGTTAAGACTATATTGGTTAATTGACTTGATGGTTTGTTTGGTATGTAATATACGAGTTATTAAGACTATATTGGTTAATTGACTTGATGATTTGTTTGGTATGTAATATATGAGTTAAGGCTATATTGGTTAATTGACTTGATGATTTGTTTGGTAAGTAATATATGAGTTAAGGCTATATTGGTTAATTGACTTGATGATTTGTTTGGTAAGTAATATATGAGTTAAGACTATATTGGTTAATTGACTTGATGGTTTGTTTGGTATGTAATATACGAGTTATTAAGACTATATTGGTTAATTGACTTGATGATTTGTTTGGTATGTAATATAAGAGTTAAGGCTATATTGGTTAATTGACTTGATGATTTGTTTGGTATGTAATATATGAGTTAAGACTATATTGGTTAATTGACTTGATGATTTGTTTGGTATGTAATATATGAGTTAAAACTATATTGGTTAATTGACTTGATGATTTGTTTGGTATGTAATATACGAGTTAAGACTATATTGGTTAATTGACTTGATGATTTGTTTGGTATGTAATATATGAGTTAAGGCTATATTGGTTAATTGACTTGATGATTTGTTTGGTAAGTAATATACGAGTTAAGACTATATTGGTTAATTGACTTGATGATTTGTTTGGTATGTAATATATGAGTTAAGGCTATATTGGTTAATTGACTTGATGATTTGTTTGGTATGTAATATACGAGTTAAGACTATATTGGTTAATTGACTTGATGATTTGTTTGGTATGTAATATATGAGTTAAGGCTATATTGGTTAATTGACTTGATGATTAGTTTGGTATGTAATATATGAGTTAAGACTATATTGGTTAATTGACTTGATGATTTGTTTGGTATGTAATATATGAGTTAAGACTATATTGGTTAATTGACTTGATGATTTGTTTGGTATGTAATATATGAGTTAAGACTATATTGGTTAATTGACTTGATGATTTGTTTGGTATGTAATATATGAGTTAAGACTATATTGGTTAATTGACTTGATGATTTGTTTGGTATGTATTATATGAGTTAAGACTATATTGGTTAAGTGAATTGATGATTTGTTTGGTAAGTAATATATGAGTTAAGACTATATTGGTTAATTGACTTGATGGTTTGTTTGGTATGTAATATACGAGTTATTAAGACTATATTGGTTAATTGACTTGATGATTTGTTTGGTAAGTAATATATGAGTTAAGACTATATTGGTTAATTGACTTGATGGTTTGTTTGGTATGTAATATACGAGTTATTAAGACTATATTGGTTAATTGACTTGATGATTTGTTTGGTAAGTAATATATGAGTTAAGACTATATTGGTTAATTGACTTGATGATTTGTTTGGTAAGTAATATATGAGTTAAGACTATATTGGTTAAGTGAATTGATGATTTGTTTGGTAAGTAATATATGAGTTTAGACTATATTGGTTAATTGACTTGATGATTTGTTTGGTATGTGTAATATATGAGTTAAGACTATATTGGTTAATTGACTTGATAGTTTGTTTGGTAAGTAATATATGAGTTAAGACTATATTGGTTAATTGACTTGATGATTTGTTTGGTATGTAATATATGAGTTAAGGCTATATTGGTTAATTGACTTGATGATTTGTTTGTTAAGTAGTATATGAGTTAAGGCTATATTGGTTAATTGACTTGATGATTTGTTTGGTAAGTGATATGTGAGTTAAGACTATATTGGTTAATTGACTTGATGGTTTGTTTGGTATGTAATATACGAGTTATTAAGACTATATTGGTTAATTGACTTGATGATTTGTTTGGTATGTAATATAAGAGTTAAGGCTATATTGGTTAATTGACTTGATGATTTGTTTGGTAAGTAATATATGAGTTAAGGCTATATTGGTTAATTGACTTGATGATTTGTTTGGTAAGTAATATATGAGTTAAGACTATATTGGTTAATTGACTTGATGGTTTGTTTGGTATGTAATATACGAGTTATTAAGACTATATTGGTTAATTGACTTGATGATTTGTTTGGTATGTAATATATGAGTTAAGGCTATATTGGTTAATTGACTTGATGATTTGTTTGGTAAGTAATATATGAGTTAAGGCTATATTGGTTAATTGACTTGATGATTTGTTTGGTAAGTAATATATGAGTTAAGACTATATTGGTTAATTGACTTGATGGTTTGTTTGGTATGTAATATACGAGTTATTAAGACTATATTGGTTAATTGACTTGATGATTTGTTTGGTATGTAATATAAGAGTTAAGGCTATATTGGTTAATTGACTTGATGATTTGTTTGGTATGTAATATATGAGTTAAGACTATATTGGTTAATTGACTTGATGATTTGTTTGGTATGTAATATATGAGTTAAAACTATATTGGTTAATTGACTTGATGATTTGTTTGGTATGTAATATACGAGTTAAGACTATATTGGTTAATTGACTTGATGATTTGTTTGGTATGTAATATATGAGTTAAGGCTATATTGGTTAATTGACTTGATGATTTGTTTGGTAAGTAATATACGAGTTAAGACTATATTGGTTAATTGACTTGATGATTTGTTTGGTATGTAATATATGAGTTAAGGCTATATTGGTTAATTGACTTGATGATTTGTTTGGTATGTAATATACGAGTTAAGACTATATTGGTTAATTGACTTGATGATTTGTTTGGTATGTAATATATGAGTTAAGGCTATATTGGTTAATTGACTTGATGATTAGTTTGGTATGTAATATATGAGTTAAGACTATATTGGTTAATTGACTTGATGATTTGTTTGGTATGTAATATATGAGTTAAGACTATATTGGTTAATTGACTTGATGATTTGTTTGGTATGTAATATATGAGTTAAGACTATATTGGTTAATTGACTTGATGATTTGTTTGGTATGTAATATATGAGTTAAGACTATATTGGTTAATTGACTTGATGATTTGTTTGGTATGTAATATATGAGTTAAGGCTATATTGGTTAATTGACTTGATGATTTGTTTGGTATGTAATATATGAGTTAAGACTATATTGGTTAATTGACTTGATGATTTGTTTGGTATGTAATATACGAGTTAAGGCTATATTGGTTAATTGACTTGATGATTTGTTTGGTATGTAATATATGAGTTAAGGCTATATTGGTTAATTGACCTGATGATTTGTTTGGTATGTAATATACGAGTTAAGGCTATATTGGTTAATTGACTTGATGATTTGTTTGGTATGTAATATATGAGTTAAGGCTATATTGGTTAATTGACTTGATGATTTGTTTGGTAAGTAATATACGAGTTAAGACTATATTGGTTAATTGACTTGATGATTTGTTTGGTATGTAATATATGAGTTAAGGCTATATTGGTTAATTGACTTGATGATTTGTTTGGTATGTAATATACGAGTTATTAAGACTATATTGGTTAATTGACTTGATGATTTGTTTGGTAAGTAATATATGAGTTAAGACTATATTGGTTAATTGACTTGATGGTTTGTTTGGTATGTAATATACGAGTTATTAAGACTATATTGGTTAATTGACTTGATGATTTGTTTGGTAAGTAATATATGAGTTAAGACTATATTGGTTAATTGACTTGATGATTTGTTTGGTAAGTAATATATGAGTTAAGACTATATTGGTTAAGTGAATTGATGATTTGTTTGGTAAGTAATATATGAGTTTAGACTATATTGGTTAATTGACTTGATGATTTGTTTGGTATGTGTAATATATGAGTTAAGACTATATTGGTTAATTGACTTGATGATTTGTTTGTTAAGTAGTATATGAGTTAAGGCTATATTGGTTAATTGACTTGATGATTTGTTTGGTAAGTAATATATGAGTTAAGACTATATTGGTTAATTGACTTGATGGTTTGTTTGGTATGTAATATACGAGTTATTAAGACTATATTGGTTAATTGACTTGATGATTTGTTTGGTATGTAATATAAGAGTTAAGGCTATATTGGTTAATTGACTTGATGATTTGTTTGGTAAGTAATATATGAGTTAAGGCTATATTGGTTAATTGACTTGATGATTTGTTTGGTAAGTAATATATGAGTTAAGACTATATTGGTTAATTGACTTGATGGTTTGTTTGGTATGTAATATACGAGTTATTAAGACTATATTGGTTAATTGACTTGATGATTTGTTTGTTAAGTAGTATATGAGTTAAGGCTATATTGGTTAATTGACTTGATGATTTGTTTGGTAAGTAATATATGAGTTAAGACTATATTGGTTAATTGACTTGATGGTTTGTTTGGTATGTAATATACGAGTTATTAAGACTATATTGGTTAATTGACTTGATGATTTGTTTGGTATGTAATATAAGAGTTAAGGCTATATTGGTTAATTGACTTGATGATTTGTTTGGTAAGTAATATATGAGTTAAGGCTATATTGGTTAATTGACTTGATGATTTGTTTGGTAAGTAATATATGAGTTAAGACTATATTGGTTAATTGACTTGATGGTTTGTTTGGTATGTAATATACGAGTTATTAAGACTATATTGGTTAATTGACTTGATGATTTGTTTGGTATGTAATATATGAGTTAAGGCTATATTGGTTAATTGACTTGATGATTTGTTTGGTAAGTAATATATGAGTTAAGGCTATATTGGTTAATTGACTTGATGTTTTGTTTGGTAAGTAATATATGAGTTAAGACTATATTGGTTAATTGACTTGATGGTTTGTTTGGTATGTAATATACGAGTTATTAAGACTATATTGGTTAATTGACTTGATGATTTGTTTGGTATGTAATATAAGAGTTAAGGCTATATTGGTTAATTGACTTGATGATTTGTTTGGTATGTAATATATGAGTTAAGACTATATTGGTTAATTGACTTGATGATTTGTTTGGTATGTAATATATGAGTTAAGACTATATTGGTTAATTGACTTGATGATTTGTTTGGTATGTAATATACGAGTTAAGACTATATTGGTTAATTGACTTGATGATTTGTTTGGTATGTAATATATGAGTTAAGGCTATATTGGTTAATTGACTTGATGATTTGTTTGGTAAGTAATATACGAGTTAAGACTATATTGGTTAATTGACTTGATGATTTGTTTGGTATGTAATATATGAGTTAAGGCTATATTGGTTAATTGACTTGATGATTTGTTTGGTATGTAATATACGAGTTAAGACTATATTGGTTAATTGACTTGATGATTTGTTTGGTATGTAATATATGAGTTAAGGCTATATTGGTTAATTGACTTGATGATTAGTTTGGTATGTAATATATGAGTTAAGACTATATTGGTTAATTGACTTGATGATTTGTTTGGTATGTAATATATGAGTTAAGACTATATTGGTTAATTGACTTGATGATTTGTTTGGTATGTAATATATGCGTTAAGACTATATTGGTTAATTGACTTGATGATTTGTTTGGTATGTAATATATGAGTTAAGACTATATTGGTTAATTGACTTGATGATTTGTTTGGTATGTAATATATGAGTTAAGGCTATATTGGTTAATTGACTTGATGATTTGTTTGGTATGTAATATATGAGTTAAGACTATATTGGTTAATTGACTTGATGATTTGTTTGGTATGTAATATACGAGTTAAGGCTATATTGGTTAATTGACTTGATGATTTGTTTGGTATGTAATATATGAGTTAAGGCTATATTGGTTAATTGACTTGATGATTTGTTTGGTATGTAATATACGAGTTAAGGCTATATTGGTTAATTGACTTGATGATTTGTTTGGTAAATAATATATGAGTTAAGACTATATTGGTTAATTGACTTGATGATTTGTTTGGTAAGTAATATATGAGTTAAGACTATATTGGTTAATTGACTTGATGGTTTGTTTGGTATGTAATATACGAGTTATTAAGACTATATTGGTTAATTGACTTGATGATTTGTTTGGTATGTAATATACGAGTTAAGACTATATTGGTTAATTGACTTGATGATTTGTTTGGTATGTAATATATGAGTTAAGGCTATATTGGTTAATTGACTTGATGATTTGTTTGGTATGTAATATACGAGTTAAGACTATATTGGTTAATTGACTTGATGATTTGTTTGGTATGTAATATATGAGTTAAGGCTATATTGGTTAATTGACTTGATGATTAGTTTGGTATGTAATATATGAGTTAAGACTATATTGGTTAATTGACTTGATGATTTGTTTGGTATGTAATATATGAGTTAAGACTATATTGGTTAATTGACTTGATGATTTGTTTGGTATGTAATATATGCGTTAAGACTATATTGGTTAATTGACTTGATGATTTGTTTGGTATGTAATATATGAGTTAAGACTATATTGGTTAATTGACTTGATGATTTGTTTGGTATGTAATATATGAGTTAAGGCTATATTGGTTAATTGACTTGATGATTTGTTTGGTATGTAATATATGAGTTAAGACTATATTGGTTAATTGACTTGATGATTTGTTTGGTATGTAATATACGAGTTAAGGCTATATTGGTTAATTGACTTGATGATTTGTTTGGTATGTAATATATGAGTTAAGGCTATATTGGTTAATTGACTTGATGATTTGTTTGGTATGTAATATACGAGTTAAGGCTATATTGGTTAATTGACTTGATGATTTGTTTGGTAAATAATATATGAGTTAAGACTATATTGGTTAATTGACTTGATGATTTGTTTGGTAAGTAATATATGAGTTAAGACTATATTGGTTAATTGACTTGATGGTTTGTTTGGTATGTAATATACGAGTTATTAAGACTATATTGGTTAATTGACTTGATGATTTGTTTGGTATGTAATATACGAGTTAAGACTATATTGGTTAATTGACTTGATGATTTGTTTGGTATGTAATATATGAGTTAAGACTATATTGGTTAATTGACTTGATGATTTGTTTGGTATGTAATATACGAGTTAAGACTATATTGGTTAATTGACTTGATGATTTGTTTGGTATGTAATATATGAGTTAAGACTATATTGGTTAATTGACTTGATGATTTGTTTGGTATGTAATATATGAGTTAAGACTATATTGGTTAATTGACTTGATGATTTGTTTGGTATGTGTAATATATGAGTTAAGACTATATTGGTTAATTGACTTGATGATTTGTTTGGTATGTGTAATATATGAGTTAAGACTATATTGGTTAATTGACTTGATGATTTGTTTGGTATGTGTAATATATGAGTTAAGACTATATTGGTTAATTGACTTGATGATTTGTTTGGTAAGTAATATATGAGTTAAGGCTATATTGGTTAAGTGAATTGATGATTTGTTTTGTCTGTGTAGGTCCATTCAGTAGTAGTATCCCATGTGATGATGCATTAACACAGATTTCTGAAGTAAGATCCAAGTTAATTGATTTGAAACAACAAGAAGCTACTCTGAAAAGAGGTCTTGGTATATTTAAGATTGATCAACCTCTAAACAAGGAAGTTATAGCATTGGATAAAGTGAGTATTCTATTCCATTCAATTCTGTAAAACACAGATTAAAGTAGAAGCCTACTAATAAATGCAAAAATTATAATAATATTTATTAACTCACAATATCATCCTGTAGAAGATAAAAATGGTCAAATGAAGAATAAAAAAAAAACAAGAACAAAACACTATTAATGCTCCCAACTCATTCAAGACACAATCACTGTCTGGTTTTAAGACTGGTCTTAATGAGCAATAGGAAATAAATTTATCACTCTCAGTACTTGAGGTACTGGGGTTTTATTTATTTCAGATATTGTAGATTGATATAGATTGTACACACAAGATGTATTGGTATTTTCTAATGACATGCTTGATTTTTCAATTACAGAACTGAATAAAGTTTAGAAAACATTGTTAACTTGCAATGATGTTTGATAATACCACTGACATGTGATCTAATGTAATCTAATTAGCTTTGTATAGGATTCTGATTCATTGACCAATATTCCTTTTGCATGTTACCTTCCAAACTATAGGGCAATCCCATTTCAAAACTGGTCATATACCGTAATAACCAAACCATAAAACTAGTTAATGTGACTAATGTTGAACATATTTGGATTTCTTAACACCAACTATTTGTACTGTATAACAGTTAGATAAAACTGAGACAACATCAGGTAACACATGTATGAGATATTTGCAAACTGTAATCACAAATATAAAAATGATTGCATATTGTATCAAGGCTGCTGGGCAATGGACACTTTGATGCTTTGATTGATGAGGCACACTCACTAATAATCTCACGGTTATTCACATATAGGATTTAGATTACATCGAGCAAATATGGCAATTAACCAAAGAATGGGAATGTTTGTGGGAAGAATGGAAAATTGGTTTATTCACTAGTCTGGTGACAACTGATATGGAAATGACAGCTCAAGGATTATACAAAAAATTGAACAAACTTAGCAGAGAACTAAAGGTAATTTGTTTACTTGTGGCCATAGTGATTGATTGTGTCATTTTTCTATACCATTTCTGATACACTAACCATATATGTTGTACTCCTAGGATAGAAATTGGGAGATAGTGGAGACATCCAAAAGCCGCGTAGATCAATTCAAGAGGACCATGCCATTAATAACTGACTTACATAATAATGCTATGAGAGAAAGACATTGGGTTCAAGTCAAACAGATATCCAGTAAATCATTTGACCATACTTCAGAAGAATTTACCTTGGAAAAGATTATTTCACTGGGTTTAGATCAATTTGCTGAAGGCATTGCTGATATATCTGCATCTGCCACTAAAGAGTTGGCAATAGAATTAGCCATTAAATCTATCAAAGAAACATGGGATGAAACTACACTGGATATTGGACCTTATAAAGATAGAGGGCATTTCAAACTCAAGTAAGTCACTGTTTTCACATGAATGCGTTAGGTTATCAATGAGTTAAGTCATATTTTGAATATTTATGAGATTATATTTTGATACAGGAGTACAGATGATTTATTTCAAATTCTTGAAGACAATCAAGTGCAATTATCTACTATGAAGGCATCACGTTTTGTCAAAGCTTTTGAACAAGATGTTGATCACTGGGAGAGAACACTGTCACACATCTTGGAAGTTGTAGAAATGACATTAACAGTACAGAGACAGTGGATGTATTTAGAGGTAGGTAACCCCATCAACTGTTAGGATATCAATTGTACATCAGAGATATTATGTTTATATTGCATTTGTTAGTCTTTATGTCACCGTGAAATAATTGTCTATTAAATAATTCAGTATGCCGATAGTTGTATGATACCAAATGAGTAATTTTTTGGTTAATAAATAATTACAGAATATATTCTTGGGTGAAGATATTCGTAAACAGCTTCCACGTGAATCCAATGAGTTTGATAGTGTTAATGGTAATTGGAAAATAATCATGGGACGCCTCAATAAAGACAATAATGCATTGAGAGGAACTCACTACCCAGGTAATATTAGCTTCACAATGTTTCCATATACATTGAATATACATACAATATACATATACATTCAAGTGTATCACGTTTCTGACATGGAATGACAACCATGCTTTATTGTACTTAGATCTATGTCCATTTTTAGGATACAACTTCAATAAAGACTATTACTATTACATTACAACTGATATCTATCTAATACACAGGTTTGTTAGAGACATTGAATGAAATGAATACAAAATTAGAAGAGATTCAGAAATCCCTTGACATGTACCTTGAAACCAAACGTCAGATATTTCCCAGGTTTTATTTCCTTTCCAATGATGATTTGTTGGAGATTCTTGGTCAGTCTAGAAATCCTGAAGCGGTAAGTTCTTATAACATATACTATTTATGTGATTCAGATGCTTCTAAACCAGTGTTTCTGTGCTATAATACTTTTGCTTTGTACATTTGCATTTATTGATACGTTCTCAATATACTGATTTAATTTAATTTTTAAGGTTCAACCACATCTTAAGAAATGTTTTGATAATATCAAGACTTTGAAGATGCATAAAATGGGTATTACACAGAAGTTTGAAGCATCTGGTATGTTTTCAGCTGATGGTGAATATGTAGAATTTGGGCATCCTGTTTTACTAGAAGGACCTGTTGAGGTAAGTAAATCATCAATCATCTGTGGTGTAGGTCCACTTCTCAGTTCATGTTAACATGGTTAAATCATTGTTGCTAAGAGCTACATTTATTTATAGGCCTGGTTGTGTGATATTGAAAGAACTATGAGATGGACATTAAAGGATATACTGAAGGCAACTAGGGTTGCTCTGAAAAAGAATTTAAGTAAAAGAGATAGATGGGTTAAAGAATGGCCAGGACAGGTATGTGTTCATACTAATATAACTTGAGCATTGCTGTGCAGTGTGCAATATTGTCAATTTATATGTAATGAGTTGTAATTTACTGGAAGCTAGTGAAGTTCAATATGTATTTTCTCCCATTACACATAGATGTTGATAACATCAAGTCAAATGCAATGGACAGCTGATTGTACAAAGGCATTGGCTACTACAAAAGAAAGAGGTGACCAGAAAGCATTGAAGAGTATGAAAAGAAAACAGGTATTGCAATCAATCTTGAAGTTAAATACTGCTACTGATGTGATACATGTATGTCTCTTTTCAGCTGAAATGAGTTTCCTAATACACATGTGGTTTGAGAAAATAAAACACATAAATAATATTTTAGTGATACAATGCATATCTTTCTGAACTTAACTGAATCTCAGGCATGCATGGATGACTTGTTATTGTAATCTTGAGTATTGAGTTACAATAGAAATATTGTCTTTCTAGTAAATTGAAAACAAATATGAGTAAATGCAATTGCTTGTATATTACTGATACTATAGGAGGTAACTGACAAAATATGATTGTTTTATAGATTTCAATGCTGAACAAATTCTCTGATGCAATTCGCGGCAACCTAACCAGGATGCAGAGAGCCAAGATTGTTGCCCTGGTTACAATTGAGGTACATGCCAGAGATGTGATAGAGAAGCTGATCAAAACCAAAACCAATGATGTGACAGCATTTGAATGGTTAATGCAGCTTAGAGTGTACTGGGATAAAGATATTGATGATTGTGTTGTCAGACAAACTAATACACAGTTCCAATATGGTTATGAATACTTAGGAAATTCTGGAAGATTGGTTATCACACCACTTACTGACAGGTTTGTACTCACATAATGATGTATGTACTGTTTTTACTGCATTTTATGATATACAATGACAGTATTACATTGTACGATATACACTGACAGTATTACATTGTATGATATACACTGACAGTATTACGTTGTATGATATACACTGACAGTATTACATTGTATGATATACACTGACAGTATTACATTGTACGATATACACTGACAGTATTACATTGTATGATATACACTGACAGTATTACATTGTATGATATACACTGACAGTATTACATTGTATGATATACAATGACAGTATTACGTTGTATGATATACACTGACAGTATTACGTTGTATGATATACACTGACAGTATTACATTGTATGATATACACTGACAGTATTACATTGTATGATATACAATGACAATATTACATTGTACGATATACACTGACAGTATTACGTTGTATGATATACACTGACAGTATTACATTGTATAACATACACTGACAGTATTACATTGTACAATATACACTGACAGTATTACATTGTATGATATACACTGACAGTATTACATTGTATGATATACACTGACAGTATTATGTTGTATGATATATACTGACAGTATTACATTGTATGATATACACTGACAGTATTACATTGTATGATATACACTGACAGTATTACATTGTATGATATACACTGACAGTATTACATTGTATGATATACACTGACAGTATTACATTGTATGATATACACTGACAGTATTACATTGTATGATATACACTGACAGTATTATGTTGTATGATATACACTGACAGTATTACATTGTATGATATACACTGACAGTATTACATTATACGATATACACTGATAGTATTACATTGTACGATATACACTGACAGTATTATGTTGTACGATATACACTGACAGTATTACATTGTATGATATACACTGACAGTATTACATTGTATGATATACACTGACAGTATTACATTGTATGATATACACTGACAGTATTACATTGTATGATATACACTGACAGTATTACATTGTATGATATACACTGACAGTATTACATTGTACGATATACACTGACAGTATTACATTGTATGATATACACTGACAGTATTACATTGTATGATATACACTGACAGTATTACATTGTATGATATACACTGACAGTATTATGTTGTATGATATACACTGACAGTATTACATTGTATGATATACACTGACAGTATTATGTTGTATGATATACACTGACAGTATTATGTTGTATGATATACACTGACAGTATTACATTGTACGATATACACTGACAGTATTACATTGTATGATATACACTGACAGTATTACATTGTATGATATACACTGACAGTATTATGTTGTATGATATACACTGACAGTATTACATTGTATGATATACACTGACAGTATTACATTGTATGATATACACTGACAGTATTACATTGTATGATATACACTGACAGTATTACATTGTATGATATACACTGACAGTATTACATTGTATGATATACACTGACAGTATTACATTGTATGATATACACTGACAGTATTACATTGTATGATATACACTGACAGTATTACATTGTATGATATACACTGACAGTATTACATTGTATGATATACACTGACAGTATTACATTGTACGATATACACTGACAGTATTACATTGTACGATATACACTGACAGTATTACATTGTATGATATACACTGACAGTATTACATTGTATGATATACACTGACAGTATTACATTGTATGATATACACTGACAGTATTACATTGTATGATATACACTGACAGTATTACATTGTATGATATACACTGACAGTATTACATTGTATGATATACACTGACAGTATTACATTGTATGATATACACTGACAGTATTACATTGTATGATATACACTGACAGTATTACATTGTACGATATACACTGACAGTATTACATTGTATGATATACACTGACAGTATTACATTGTATGATATACACTGACAGTATTACATTGTATGATATACACTGACAGTATTATGTTGTATGATAAACAGACTGTCATGCATTTCTTGATATTATTATTTGTACAGATGTTATATGACATTGACGACTGCCTTGCATTTACATCGTGGTGGTTCACCTAAAGGACCTGCTGGTACTGGTAAAACAGAAACAGTTAAAGATTTGGGTAAAGCCCTTGGGAACTATGTAATAGTTGTCAACTGTTCTGAGGGCTTGGATTACAAGTCTATGGGACGCATGTTCAGTGGCTTAGCACAGGTAACTCTCATTGATATATAACTATAAAGTACCCCTTGATTGATGTAATTTTATCATGATTGAATTCATTTGGTTTACTTTATAGACTGGTGCTTGGGGTTGTTTTGATGAGTTCAATCGTATCAATATTGAAGTATTATCAGTGGTTGCTCAGCAAATCTTATCAATCTTATCAGCATTGGCTGCTGGATCATCTAGATTTGTATTTGAAGGAAGAGAGATTAACCTAGTCTGGTCATGTGGTATCTTTATTACTATGAATCCTGGTAAGAACCCCATCCTTTCTTCAATAAAAAAACACAAAAATACAACTTTGTTTTTCTGGGTAAACAATTTATTGTTAATGTGTAATCTACTTATTGCTTCTCAACAATATAATATTCAACTGCTTTTTGATAGTCTTGAATACTTAATTTTTAGACACTCAACAATTAATATAGTTATGTCTTGACACTTAAATGTGTTCACAATTGGATTGTTATATACAGTGATCCCTCGCTAAGTAGTGCCTCAGTGCACCACGATTTCAGCTAAGTCACGATTGATTGGATGGCTTCCAAAAATTAAAATGTGTTTTGCCGGCAGTTTTGCAGTGAAAGAACTAATGTACTTCAGACTTCTCAGCTGGTTCCCTTTGATATAGCTCTATAAAACTTACTACAGTGAGTTGAATCCATCACTCTGATTGCGTTTGCAAAAAAGACACGCAACGCGATTAGACAAATGATTGATTCAAGACAAAGCCAATCTGTGGACATCAGCGCTGTGATGTTTTTCAATAAAGAAAAATGTGTGTATATGTGCTTTTTATCCATGTACAATGCATGAACCTCACTTGCCTTGATACATCCTGACACCTGCAACTCAGCGCACTGTACTTAAAAAGAAAAGCATGTGCCAGCCATTATTATTATCATTACTCATGTTGGTGATGTTTTCTTACACAGGCTATGCTGGACGTACTGAACTTCCTGATAATTTGAAATCCATGTTTCGTCCAATTTCAATGGTTGTACCTGACTCAGGATATATTGCAGAAATCATCCTATTTGGTGAAGGTTTTAGTAATACTAAGGTGGGTTTTCAACAGTCCGCGTTCGGACGCAGTTCGAAAATGGGGACTTATTTTTTTACCTTCGTGTGTCCGTGTGTGCGTGCGTGCGTGCGTCCAGACCTGTATCTTAGAAATGCCTGGACCAATCACAATCAAACTTCACACATACATCATACATGATATTATACATATGCACATCAATTTGTTTCACGAATTGATTCAAGATGGTCGAATGGCGGTCTCATTTTTGTGCTAAAAATCTTCAAAATCAAGCATTTCTCGGCTGTTTACAGATGGATTTTGTTCAAACTTGGTATATACATTAGACATTATAGGACCTTGATGCACATCATTTTGTTGCACGATCTGATTCAAGATGGCCGAATGGTGGCCATTTTGTTTTAATGAAAGTTCAAATTTTAAATATTCATTATACATCATGTCATAGATAGACAGATATATTGGTTTGACGATCCTATTCAAAATGGCTAAATGGTGGCCATTTTTGTGCTAAAAAATCATCAAATATCAAGCATTTCTAGCATTTATGGATGGATTTCGTTCAAACTTGGTATATACATTGGACATTACGGGTTCCTGATGCACGTCATTTTATTTTTCAGATTGGATTCAAAATGGCTGACTGGCGGTCATTTTGTTTTAATGATTGGGTTTCTAGAGCCATATCTCTTAAATGCTTTGACTGATTATATTCAAATTTTATATATTCGTTATACATCATGTTATATATATATACATGTATTCAAAATGGCTGATTTTGAATGCTGTTCCAGAGCAATATCTCTCAATATGGACAAGTACTACTTGTTTGACGATCAGATGCAAATGTCAATCATTTTAATGTTAAAAAATCATATTCTTGACATGGTTATATTCCAGCTATATTACTATAAACAAAACTATATATCTTAAATTTGACAACTAACAGGGACTGTGCCATGCATGGCTTGTTTAACATATATAATATAAATCAGTACTAATGAATTAATCAAAAATTACTTTTTTTTTCTTTTTAGCTTCTTGCCAAGAAAGTACACACCCTGTACTCACTTGCTGTACAACAGCTATCTAAACAGGATCATTATGACTTTGGTTTACGAGCCCTCACCTCTGTTTTAAGGTATGCTGGTGTTAAAAAGAGAATGTTTCCTCAGATGCCAGATGAAGAGGTCAGTTTAATACACAACTCTACTAACTGTCTATGTCTTTGCCACATTTGTTACTATATTCAAAATATCAATGCAATTCCTGCTGTTGATATAAGCATTTGACTACATAGCTAACATATCAGTAACATCACATGTCACTCCTAAGTGTTAGTGTCTGCAAATAACACTTTAATGACTTGTTCTCATTTCTATTTGATAGATATTGTTATTGGCAATGAAAGACATGAATGTACCTAAGATGACTGCTGTGGATTTACCACTATTTAATGCTATAGTGTCTGATTTATTTCCTGGTGTTGATACTCCACTCATTGATTATGGCAGGGTAAGTTCACATACAGTAACACAATGTGTTGATACTCCACTCATTGATTATGGCAGGGTAAGTTCACATGCAGTAACACAATGTGTTGATACTCCACTCATTGATTATGGCAGGGTAAGTTCACATGCAGTAACACAATGTGTTGATACTCCACTCATTGATTATGGCAGGGTAAGTTCACATACAGTAACACAATGTGTTGATACTCCACTCATTGATTATGGCAGGGTAAGTTCACATACAGTAACACAATGTGTTGATACTCCACTCATTGATTATGGCAGGGTAAGTTCACATACAGTAACACAATGTGTTGATACTCCACTCATTGATTATGGCAGGGTAAGTTCACATGCAGTAACACAATGTGTTGATACTCCACTCATTGATTATGGCAGGGTAAGTTCACATACAGTAACACAATGTGTTGATACTCCACTCATTGATTATGGCAGGGTAAGTTCACATGCAGTAACACAATGTGTTGATACTCCACTCATTGATTATGGCAGGGTAAGTTCACATACAGTAACACAATGTGTTGATACTCCACTCATTGATTATGGCAGGGTAAGTTCACATACAGTAACACAGTGTGTTGATACTCCACTCATTGATTATGGCAGGGTAAGTTCACATGCAGTAACACAATGTGTTGATACTCCACTCATTGATTATGGCAGGGTAAGTTCACATGCAGTAACACAATGTGCTGATACTCCACTCATTGATTATGGCAGGGTAAGTTCACATGCAGTAACACAATGTGTTGATACTCCACTCATTGATTATGGCAGGGTAAGTTCACATACAGTAACACAATGTGTTGATACTCCACTCATTGATTATGGCAGGGTAAGTTCACATACAGTAACACAATGTGTTGATACTCCACTCATTGATTATGGCAGGATAAGTTCACATGCAGTAACACAATGTGTTGATACTTCACTCATTGATTATGGCAGGGTAAGTTCACATGCAGTAACACAAAGTGTTGATACTCCACTCATTGATTATGGCAGGGTAAGTTCACATACAGTAACACAATGTGTTGATACTCCACTCATTGATTATGGCAGGGTAAGTTCACATGCAGTAACACAATGTGCTGATACTCCACTCATTGATTATGGCAGGGTAAGTTCACATGCAGTAACACAATGTGTTGATACTCCACTCATTGATTATGGCAGGGTAAGTTCACATACAGTAACACAATGTGCTGATACTCCACTCATTGATTATGGCAGGGTAAGTTCACATACAGTAACACAATGTGTTGATACTCCACTCATTGATTATGGCAGGGTAAGTTCACATGCAGTAACACAATGTGTTGATACTCCACTCATTGATTATGGCAGGGTAAGTTCACATGCAGTAACACAATGTGTTGATACTCCACTCATTGATTATGGCAGGGTAAGTTCACATACAGTAACACAATGTGTTGATACTCCACTCATTGATTATGGCAGGGTAAGTTCACATGCAGTAACACAATGTGTTGATACTCCACTCATTGATTATGGCAGGGTAAGTTCACATACAGTAATACATGGTGTTGGTAAAATATAATTTTGACTGGTACCTGTATTTTTGTTAACAGCTGAAATCACAAGTGGAAAAAGAGCTGAGAGTGCATGGATTACAGTTGACACCATCTACTGTGCTAAAAGTCATTCAGTTGTATGAAACTAAGAGTTCACGTCATTCAACTATGATTGTGGGTCAAACAGGTAGTGGTAAAACGGTGGCATGGAAGACATTGCAAGCTGCGATGACATCATTAAAAAAAGACAACTTTGAAGATTATCAAGCTGTTAAGGTATACACCTGTCCTTTATTAAATCTCCAATAATGGGCATTTGCATATGTGCCAAGCCACCATTACATAGGATCAACATTCAGTTTCAAAGTTTAGTTTAATCTGTGTTTGACCTGAAACATTGAGTTTTATTTTATTTTTGCTAGGATTTTCCTATTAATCCCAAGTCCTTATCACTGGGTGAACTGTATGGTGAATTTGATTTGAATACAAATGAATGGACTGATGGTGTGTTATCCTGTGTAATGAGACAGACATGTGCTGGTAAGTACTCACCTTGTTTTTCTGTTATTTAAACATGTCAATTCAAATAGAAAATTAATTTAATAATAAATGTTTATCATTGTAATTTAGATGAGAAACCTGATCAGAAATGGTTGGTATTTGATGGTCCAGTTGATACTCTGTGGATTGAGAGCATGAACTCTGTTATGGATGATAATAAAGTTTTAACATTGATTAATGGTGAACGTATTGCTATGCCAGAACAGGTACACTATCCTATACATTGATAACATTGAACAACATGTGTGGTGTTAATTTATAAGACTGTTACATAGTATTCTACAAGTATCAACTTAACATGTCACAAGTAAATTTGAATATTTGAACATTTATAACCCACACATACAGAGTGATACTCAAAAACAGTACAAATATCATTATGACTTTTCTAAACCAAAAAACATTTGGTTTTGCTTCATTTCGTGTGATTTATTCAGATCATTTAAACAGAGTTACATATATGGCTTCTCCACGACATTGTGCTCAAGAGTGGACCTACTTTCTTGAGTTTAGTAGATTTTCCATAGTTATTTATCAAATTTTATGAATTTTGTCTTGGGGAAATGTTTTTATATAAAATATAAAAAATAAATGAGTAATATAGCGTATTTGAAAAAAATATGCATAATCCCTTGGTTTGAGGTGTAAAATGTCTTCTTTGGCAGAAACTGATTGTGAACCCTCAACCATGCCACCAAGAGCAGAAATCAGTTGAGGCTTAGAGAATGGTTATATAGAGGTTTAATTGTATATTATTCAGGTATCTTTATTGTTTGAAGTGGAAGATTTAGCTGTAGCTTCTCCTGCTACTGTCAGTCGATGTGGAATGGTGTATACTGACTATGCTGATTTAAGATGGCAGCCATTTGTTAATTCATGGCTTGAACAAAGAAAGGATAAGGTAAGATAAATTCAGTGTCAATGTCTGCAAATAACTTCTTGTAGTTTGTAATTCAAAGGGCCTTATATGTATATGTGCTGGCAATTGGCTACATTTAACAGAGCAAAAGCAAAAATATTATTCATAGTAATTTTTTTCAAGAAATTAAAGCATTAAAAGCTTCTACTTTTTCATAGGCTTCTGCTGAGATTTTACAGCGATTGTTTGACAAGTATTTACCAAAGATCCTGGAGTTCAAGAGGCAGAATTGTAGTGAATTAGTACAAATACCAGAACTCAATGGTGTGTCTTCATTTTGTAAACTCTTTGCTTCACTAGCTACAGAGAAAAATGGGGTAAGTGTTGATAACCTCATGTAAGTACTGATTCTTATTTGATTGCAGGATAATACTGTAAACCATTTTTAACATGATAGTATTCTTGCATGTTAATGTATATGTACCCACCAAATGGTATTAGCTCTGATAGTTGTCATGGTGACTTAAAATATACTGAATGTCATCAGCCAATCAGTCCTAACCAGTCTTCCTTCAATACCATAAATGTTTATTCAAAAATACAATTAACAACTGCTGCTTTGACATGACTTTTTTCAGATTTGGTTTATATATCATGATACTATTGATACTATCTTTAGTTTCACTTATTTTAATGTCTATTCATCACAAACATTTCCCAAACATGTATCAACCAAATTCTTTGGTGGACATTTATTTTACAGGTTAGTCCTCATGATAGAGACAATTATGAGCGCATGCATGAGTTATGGTTCTTATTCTGCATGATATGGTCTGTATGTGCATCAGTTGATGAAGATAGCAGAAAAAAGATAGACAACTATATCAGAGAAATAGAAGGCACATTCCCTAATAAAGATAGTATTTATGAATACTATGTGGACGTCAAGAATAAAACATGGGCTCATTGGGAAGATAAACTCAGAGGCGGATGGAGATATCAACCAACGTAATTACACCATTTACATTTTATTCTACTTTATGTGTTTTGTGGTAGTAGTTTTGAGAAGTTTAATTTGTATAATTTGATCTCATCTGAGAGAAATTGTGTTAATAAATACGCACATAAAAATAATAACTTTATTGCATCTTTAAAGATTACATATCACGTTTTTTTATTTCTTACTAAAAAGGCATTGTGATTAACTTCGATATTTTTATCTGAATGAAATTATTCTCCAGCAAAAGATTGTGGGTAAAGTATGATAAATCATTGTTTGTGTCTATGATTATAATACATTACCCATAATCCTTTGCCGGTGAATCAAGATGGTGGACTACATAATACTTAGTATATAGAGAATGACAAGTGCTATAAAAACTGTAAATTACAAATTTTATCTTTGTTTTCTCAAACTTTCCAAGATTGTAATGACATGGACTATTTATTGACTCACAGATTACCATTCTATAAAATTATTGTGCCTACCGTGGATACTGTACGATATGACTTCTTAGTAAATGCTCTGATACAAGCTGTCTATCCAGTTTTACTGGTTGGTCCAGTTGGTACTGGTAAAACATCTGTAGCACAAGCTGTGCTTGGCAAGTTAGATGCACAGAAGTACAGTGTATTGACTATCAACATGTCCGCTCAGACTTCATCTAATAATGTACAAGATATTATTGAAAGTAGAGTGGAGAAGAGAACCAAGGGTAAGCCATTACTATTCATTATTTTACCATATTGTGTAATGTCAATACCTACCATTACTCAATAGTCAAATCAATGTTCAAGTCATTTGCCTACTGTTCAGATGATTATATTTCTTTGACTTATATATTTCATTTTATGCTGTTGTTCACAAACATGGGTCAGTCATCCATGAACTTGGATTTTTGAGCCCTTTACATTTGTCTGTGGTAAAACAACCTAACCATATCTCCGAATTTACTTTTCATACTTCTGTGTTTTTTCCTTCCAAAAAAGTTTGTACTGGGTACATAAACCTAATAGTTGATTCCATGTGATAAATTATCTTCTATTTATTAGGTCAAATGACCATAACTATGCTCAAATGATTATTACTTGTAGGTGTCTATGTGCCAATTGGTGGAAAGAAATTAGTGACATTTATGGATGATTTCAACATGCCTGCCAAAGATACCTTTGGCTCTCAGCCTCCGCTTGAGTTGATGAAACTGTGGATGGATTACGGATTCTGGTATGACAGGTTAAAACAAACTGTCAAATATGTGCGGGTATGTATAATGTAATATAAATCTATATAACAATATTGTCTTGGTTTCATGATCAGAAATCCTACCAAAAGCAGAGTGGCTCATACCTTGCACAAAGAGGCCAATGTACAAACCCAAAAATACAAAACGTCTCTACCTGAGGTGTGTTATGGGGAGCATTCATGGTTACTTCTTGATTATTTCAGGGAATGCAATTGGTAGCTTCAATGGGCCCACCCGGTGGTGGTCGTATGCAGATCTCGCCTCGTTTACAAAGCAGATTCAATATTATCAACATGACTTTTCCTAGTGTAAGTAAATTTAATATGAGAAACAATTCTTGTCTAGTCATTGAGTTTATATCTGCAGAGACATCTAGTCATTGAGTTTATATCTGCAGAGACATCTAGTCATTGAGTTTATATCTGAAGATACATCTAGTCATTGAGTTTATATCTGAAGATATATCTAGTCATTGAATTTATATCTCAAGATACATCTGGTCATTGAATTTATATCTCAAGATACATTGAGTCATTGAGTTTATATCTGCTGAGAAATCTAGTCATTGAGTTTATATTTTAAGAGACATCCAGTCATTGAGTTTATATTTTAAGAGACATCTAGTCATTGAGTTTATATCTGAAAAAACATCTAGTCATTGAGTTTATATTTTAAGAGACATCCAGTCATTGAGTTTATATTTTAAGAGACATCTAGTCATTGAGTTTATATTTTAAGAGACATCCAGTCATTGAGTTTATATTTTAAGAGACATCTAGTCATTGAGTTTATATTTTAAGAGAAATCTGGTCATTGAGTTTATATTTTAAGAGACATCTAGTCATTGAGTTTATATTTTAAGAGACATCTAGTCATTGAGTTTATATTTTAAGGAACATCTAGTCATTGAGTTATAAATGAAGATACATCGAGTCATTGAATTTGTATCTGAGGATACATCTAGTCATTGAGTTTATATTTTAAGAGACATCTAGTTATTGAGTTTATATTTTAAGAGACATCTAGTCATTGAGTTTATATTTTAAGAGACATCCAGTCATTGAGTTTATATTTTAAGAGACATCTAGTCATTGAGTTTATATTTTATGAGACATCTAGTCATTGAGTTTATATCTGCAGAGACATCTAGTCATTGAGTTTATATCTGAAGATACATCTAGTCATTGAGTTTATATCTGAAGATACATCTAGTCATTGAGTTTATATCTGAAGATACATCTAGTCATTGAATTTATATCTCAAGATACATCTAGTCATTGAATTTATATCTCAAGATACATTGAGTCATTGAGTTTATATCTGCTGAGAAATCTAGTCATTGAGTTTATATTTTAAGAGACATCCAGTCATTGAGTTTATATTTTAAGAGACATCTAGTCATTGAGTTTATATCTGAAAAGACATCTAGTCATTGAGTTTATATTTTAAGAGACATCCAGTCATTGAGTTTATATTTTAAGAGACATCTAGTCATTGAGTTTATATTTTAAGAGAAATCTGGTCATTGGGTTTATATTTTAAGAGACATCTAGTCATTGAGTTTATATTTTAAGAGACATCTAGTCATTGAGTTTATATTTTAAGAGACATCTAGTCATTGAGTTTATATTTTATGAGACATCTAGTCATTGAGTTTATATTTTAAGGGACATCTAGTCATTGAGTTATAAATGAAGATACATCGAGTCATTGAATTTGTATCTGAGGATACATCTAGTCATTGAGTTTATATTTTAAGAGACATCTAGTTATTGAGTTTATATTTTAAGAGACATCTAGTCATTGAGTTTATATTTTAAGAGACATCTAGTCATTGAGTTTATATTTTAAGGGACATCTAGTCATTGAGTTTATAAATAAAGATACATCGAGTCATTGAATTTGTATCTGAGGATACATCTAGTCATTGAGTTTATATTTTAAGAGACATCTAGTCATTGAGTTTATATTTTAAGAGACATCTAGTCATTGAGTTTATATTTTAAGAGAAATCCAGTCATTGAGTTTATATTTTAAGAGCCATCTCGTCATTGAGTTTATATTTTAAGAGACGTCTAGTCATTGAGTTTATATTTTAAGAGACATCTAGTCATTGAGTTTATATTTTAAAAGAAATTTAGTCATTGAGTTTATATTTTAAGAGACATCTAGTCATTGAGTTTATATTTTATGAGACATCTAGTCATTGAGTTTATATTTTAAGAGACATCTAGTCATTGAGTTTATATTTTAAGAGACATCTAGTCATTGAGTTTATATTTTAAGGGACATCTAGTCATTGAGTTTATAAATGAAGATACATCGAGTTATTGAATTTGTATCTGAGGATACATCTAGTCATTGAGTTTATATTTTAAGAGACATCTAGTTATTGAGTTTATATTTTAAGGGACATCTAGTCATTGAGTTTATAAATGAAGATACATCGAGTCATTGAATTTGTATCTGAGGATACATCTAGTCATTGAGTTTATATTTTAAGAGAAATATAGTCATTGAGTTTATATTTTAAGAGACATCCAGTCATTGAGTTTATATTTTAAGAGAAATCTGGTCATTGAGTTTATATTTTAAGAGACATCTAGTCATTGAGTTTATATCTAGTCATTGAGTTTATATTTTAAGGGACATCTAGTCATTGAGTTATAAATGAAGATACATCGAGTCATTGAATTTGTATCTGAGGATACATCTAGTCATTGAGTTTATATTTTAAGAGACATCTAGTCATTGAGTTTATATTTTAAGGGACATCTAGTCATTGAGTTTATATTTTAAGGGACATCTAGTCATTGAGTTTATAAATGAAGATGCATCGAGTCATTGAATTTGTATCTGAGGATACATCTAGTCATTGAGTTTATATTTTAAGAGACATCTAGTTATTGAGTTTATATTTTAAGAGACATCTAGTCATTGAGTTTATATTTTAAGAGACATCTAGTCATTGAGTTTATATTTTAAGAGACATCTAGTTATTGAGTTTATATTTTAAGAGACATCTAGTCATTGAGTTTATATTTTAAGAGACATCTAGTCATTGAGTTTATATTTTAAGGGACATCTAGTCATTGAGTTTATAAATGAAGATGCATCGAGTCATTGAATTTGTATCTGAGGATACATCTAGTCATTGAGTTTATATTTTAAGAGACATCTAGTTATTGAGTTTATATTTTAAGAGACATCTAGTCATTGAGTTTATATTTTAAGAGACATCTAGTCATTGAGTTTATATTTTAAGAGACATCTAGTCATTGAGTTTATATTTTAAGGGACATCTAGTCATTGAGTTTATAAATGAAGATTCATCGAGTTATTGAATTTGTATCTGAGGATACATCTAGTCATTGAGTTTATATTTTAAGAGACATCTTGTTATTGAGTTTTTATTTTAAGGGACATCTAGTCATTGAGTTTATAAATGAAGATACATCGAGTCATTGAATTTGTATCTGAGGATACATCTAGTCATTGAGTTTATATTTTAAGAGACATCTAGTCATTGAGTTTATATTTTAAGAGAAATATAGTCATTGAGTTTATATTTTAAGAGATATCCAGTCATTGAGTTTATTCTTTAAGAGACATCTAGTCATTGAGTTTATATTTTAAGAGACATCTAGTCATTGAGTTTATATTTTAAGAGAAATCTAGTCATTGAGTTTATATTTTAAGAGAAATCTAGTCATTGAGTTTATATTTTAAGAGACATCTAGTCATTGAGTTTATAATTTAAGAGACATCTAGTCATTGAGTTTATATTTTAAGAGACATCTAGTCATTGAGTTTATATTTTAAGAGACATCTAGTCATTGAGTTTATATTTTCAGAGACATCTAGTCATTGAGTTTATATTTTAAGAGACATCTAGTCATTGAGTTTATATTTTAAGAGACATCTAGTCATTGAGTTTATATTTTAAGAGACATCCAGTCATTGAGTTTATATTTTAAGAGAAATCTAGTCATTGAGTTTATATTTTAAGAGACATCTAGTCATTGAGTTTATATTTTAAGAGACATCTAGTCATTGAGTTTATATTTTAAGAGACATCTAGTCATTGAGTTTATATTTTCAGAGACATCTAGTCATTGAGTTTATATTTTAAGAGACATCTAGTCATTGAGTTTATATTTTAAGAGACATCTAGTCATTGAGTTTATATTTTAAGAGACATCCAGTCATTGAGTTTATATTTTAAGAGAAATCTAGTCATTGAGTTTATATTTTAAGAGACATCTAGTCATTGAGTTTATATTTTAAGAGACATCTAGTCATTGAGTTTATATTTTAAGGGACATCTAGTCATTGAGTTTATATCTGAAGATACATCTAGTCATTGAATTTATATCTCTAGAGAAATCTAGTTATTGAGTTTATATCTGTAAAGACATTTCAAACATGAAATTATAGTGTCATTATGATTCATTATTCATACATTTGCTATTCACAGGAATCTCAAATCAAACGCATATTTGGTACAATGATAAATCAGAAGCTACAAGACTTTGAGGAGGATGTGAAACCCATTGGTGACATCATGACCCAAGCCACAATTGAGATGTATCAAACAATTGTTCAGAGATTCCTACCCACACCTGCCAAGATTCACTATCTCTTTAACATGAGAGACATTTCTCGTGTCTTTCAAGGCTTGTTGAGATCACAGAGAGATTATTATGACACCAAGCAAAGTATGACCAGGCTTTGGATTCATGAATGTTTTAGGTAAATATTACTACTCTGTAAAAAACAAAATTATTTTGCTGCTGCTTCACAAATAAGTTTTATTTAATCATGGTTTTGTTTTGTTTATTAGGGTATTTTCTGATCGTCTGGTTGGTGTTGATGACAATGAATTATTTGTCTCTATTCTGAGTGAAAAGCTTGGCTTGCTCTTTGATCAAACTTTTCATAACATCTGTCCCAATAAACAACCACCAATATTTGGTAAGTCACACATATTCACAGTTATTACCTTACTTGAGTTACTTTGCTGTGTTAATTTAGTTCAAGAGATAATTAACTTACACTCTCATTCATGATTTCTAGGTAACTTCATGTCCCCTGGAGATGTGCCAATATATGAAGATTTGCATAATTTTAAAGCTCTGAAGGAATTCATGGAAAATTCTTTGGAAGACTACAACACAACACCTGGTGTTATTTCTATGGATCTAGTTCTATTTAGAGATGCCATGGAACATGGTGAGTATACCTGTGTATGAGAAATTCTTAAATGAGACAGTATGTCATAAAAACATCTCTTTTAGGAGTTTAATACCATAAACAAATAGTGTAAGTTTTTGAATTAATACCAGACGTTACAAATACCAGAAATTGGGATTAGAATGTTTACATGTTTTATGTAGATCATCATATTGAGAAAGTATTGTTTTCATTTCAGTCACTCGCATCGTACGTGTTATAGGACAACCACGTGGGAACATGTTATTGATTGGTATTGGTGGTAGTGGACGTCAAAGTTTGACACGACTTGCATCAGCCATCTGTGAATATCACACATTTCAAATTGAAATCACAAGACACTACAGAAAGACGGAATTCAGAGATGGTAAAGTTGTTATACAGACAGTATTTGATTATTTTATGTACCATTTTGGATAAATTTCTTGACAGAATTAGTAAATGTGAGACTAAATGTATTGATATATAGCACCCAATATAAATGAATTAGAGACAGCTGTATGTGTAAATTAACTCATATTGATGCCTCCAGATATGATTCATTGCAGTATGACATGGTTTTCTCACATCTAACCTTTTTAAATTTCTAGATTTGAAACTACTATATTACCAAGCTGGTGTTGAAAACAAACCATCGGTGTTTCTATTCAATGATACACAAGTTGTAGAAGAATCATTTTTGGAAGACATAAATAATATCCTAAGTAGCGGTGAAGTGCCTAACTTGTACAAAGCTGATGAATTTGAAGAAGTTAGAACTGCTCTGGCAGAAGAAGCTAAAAAAAATAACATTCAAGACACACCAGAAGTAATGTTTGCGTATTTTATTGAAAGAGTACGTACTAATTTGCATGTTGTACTCTGTATGAGTCCTGTTGGAGATCCATTCAGGTTAGTCTTTTCATATTAACACTCGCCATTGGTAACACATTTTACTATTCTACACAGGTAACTGTCCCAGATGGCATTTCTTTAGGCACTGTGCAATAATACATTCATATTTTTCATGCTGCAGATACACATTTTTCAAAAAAAGTTAAAACTGAATTTCATTGTGAAAATTAAATAATATAGCAATAAACAACATATGATATGCTGTCCAGTGTGTCACACATTGTACGCCATCCATTGCTGTGTCTTGGAATTACAACTATGTCTGGCTAATGGGTTACATCAAATACATGTCAACTTTTATGGCTGCTCAGGAAACAGATCTAACATTATAAACACCTGTATCTGATGGGAAATTGTTTAGTGTGAAAATTGTCGACAAATTGCTCATATTGCTAACATACTGAATATACATCAAGTTTGCCTGTATTTGTGCGAGTTATAATTAGATATTTTATTTTCTACACAGAAACCGTATTCGTATGTATCCAGCCTTTGTTAACTGTACAACTATTGATTGGTTCAGTGAATGGCCGAAAGATGCATTAATTGAAGTTGCAGAAAAATATCTTGAAAATATGGATTTAGGCAGTCCTGAAGAAGTAAGTCTATTATATGTCTATTTGATGATACCTGTCCGGAGATTCTGTAGAATGTGTCTGCTTGGCTGGCTGGAGATTTCAGTGAACGTGTCTGTCTGTCTAGTGATACCTTTGAATGTGCTACTCTACACAAGAGTATGCATTTGTCTACACCACATATATGTGTGTCTACATCACATGCATTTGTCTACACCACATGTGTGTGTCTACATCACATGCATTTGTCTACACCACATGTGTGTGTGTCTACATCACATGCATTTGTCTACACCACATATGTGTGTGTGTCTACATCACATGCATTTGTCTACACCACATGTGTGTGTCTACATCACATGCATTTGTCTACACCACATATGTGTGTGTCTACATCACATGCATTTGTCTACACCACATATGTGTGTGTCTACATCACATGCATTTGTCTACACCACATATGTGTGTGTCTACATCACATGCATTTGTCTACACCACATATGTGTGTGTCTACATCACATGCATTTGTCTACACCACATGTGTGTGTCTACATCACATGCATTTGTCTACACCACATATGTGTGTGTCTACATCACATCCATTTGTCGACACCACATATATGTGTGTCTACATCACATGCATTTGTCTACACCACATATATGTGTGTCTACATCACATGCATTTGTTGACACCACATATGTGTGTCTACATCACATGCATTTGTCTACACCACATGTGTGTGTCTACATCACATGCATTTGTCTACACCACATATGTCTGTGTGTCTACATCACATGCATTTGTCTACACCACATATATGTGTGTCTACATCACATGCATTTGTCTACACCACATGTGTGTGTCTACATCACATGCATTTGTCTACACCACATGTGTGTGTCTACATCACATGCATTTGTCTACACCACATATGTGTGTGTCTACATCACATGCATTTGTCTACACCACATATATGTGTGTCTACATCACATGCATTTGTCTACACCACATATGTGTGTCTACATCACATGCATTTGTCTACACCACATATGTGTGTGTCTACATCACATGCATTTGTCTACACCACATATGTGTGTGTCTACATCACATGCATTTGTCTAAACCACACATGTGTGTGTCTACATCACAGTATGTGTGTGTCTACACCACAGTATGCATTTGTCTACACCACATATGTGTGTATCTACACCACAGTATGTGTGTGTCTACATCACAGTATGTGTGTGTCTACATCATAGTATGTGTGTGTCTACACCACATATGTGTGTGTCTACATCACAGTATGTGTGTGTCTACATCACATGTGTATTCATGCCTACTCCAGTGTGTGTGTGTCTACACTATGGTATTTGTGTCTACTCCAGTGTGTGTCTACACTATGGTATTTGTGTCTACCCCAGTGTGTGTGTCTACACTATGGTATTCATGTCTACTCCAGTGTGTGTCTACACTATGGTATTTGTGTCTACTCCAGTGTGTGTGTGTCTACACAATGGTATTCATGTCTACTCCAGTGTGTGTGTGTCTACACTATGGTATTTATGTCTACTCCAGTGTGTGTGTCTACACTATGGTATTTATGTCTACTCCAGTGTGTGTGTGTGTGTGTGTGTGTGTTGGTGTAGACGTAGAAGTAGAGCCAGTAGACCAGACATACACAAACAAAGTGGAGCCCTTTGTACAAGTGGAGCCCCAAATTGGTGGCTCCACAATGTTTCATAATTTATATTAATATTTAATCGAATTTAAGTCAGGTTTGCGAAGCTTAGGTTTAGTATCGGGGAAGGTATGGTTCATGTTATATTAATATAATTATTATACCATATCTTACCCCGATACTAAACCTAAGCTTCGCAAACATTTCTATGTTCAGTCACGGGATATTCAACTCTAGTTTAATTAAACTTAATTAAAGTGCAATTCTCCATTGTATTGCATTGTAATTGGGTTTAATTAAACTCCAATTAAAACGCAACCCTATATAGGAACGCGTTTTAATCGAGTTCATATCGCAACTATATTAAAAGTTAATTCAACTATATTAAAAGTTAATTCAATGGTGGCTCCACAATTCATGGGACAACCTGTATGTGTGTGTTTCTACACTATGGTATTTATGTTTACTCCAGTGTGTGTGTCTACATTATGGTATTCATGTCTACTCCAGTGTGTGTGTGTCTACACTATGGTATTCATATCAACTCCAGTGTGTGTGTCTACACTATGGTATTTATGTCTACTCCAGTCTGTGTCTACACTATGGTATTCATGTCTACTCCAGTGTGTGTGTCTACACGATGGTATTCATGTCTACTTCAGTGTGTGTGTCTACACTATGGTATTCATGTCTACTCCAGTGTGTGTGTGTCTACACTATGGTATTCATGTCTACTCCAGTGTGTGTGTTTACACTATGGTATCCATGTCTACTCCAGTGTGTGTGTCTTCACTATGGTATTCACGTCTACTCCAGTGTGTGTGTCTACACTATGGTATTCATGTCTACTCCAGTGTGTGTGTGTCTAAACTATGGTATTCACGTCTACTCCAGTATGTGTGTCTACACTATGGTATTCATGTCTACTCCAGTGTGTGTGTCTACACTATGGTATTCATGTCTACTCCAGTGTGTGTGTGTGTCTTCACTATTGTATTCATGTCTACTCCAGTGTGTGTGTCTACACTATGGTATTCATGTCTACTCCAGTGTGTGTGTGTCTACACAATGGTATTCATGTCTACTCCAGTGTGTGTGTGTGTGTCATCACTATGGTATTCATGTCTACTCCAGTGTGTGTGTCTACACTATGGTATTCATGTATACTCCAGTGTGTGTGTCTTCACTATGGTATTCATGTCTACTCCAGTGTGTGTGTGTCTTCACTATGGTATTCATGTCTACTCCAGTGTGTGTGTGTCTTCACTATGGTATTCATGTCTACTCCAGTGTGTGTGTCTACACTATGGTATTCATGTCTACTCCAGTGTGTGTGTCTACACTATGGTATTCATGTCTACTCCAGTGTGTGTGTGTCTTCACTATGGTATTCATGTCTACTCCAGTGTGTGTCTACACTATGGTATTCATGTCTACTCCAGTGTGTGTGTCTACACTATGGTATTCATGTCTACTCCAGTGTGTGTGTCTTCACTATGGTATTCATGTCTACTTCAGTGTGTGTGTGTCTTCACTATGGTATTCATGTCTACTTCAGTGTGTGTGTGTCTACACTATGGTATTCATGTCTACTCCAGTGTGTATGTGTCTTCACTATGGTATTCATGTCTATTCCAGTGTGTGTGTGTGTGTGTCTTCACTATGGTATTCATGTCTAATCCATTGTGTGTGTCTACACTATGGTATTCATGTCTACTCCAGTGTGTGTGTCTACACTATGGTATTCACGTCTACTCCAGTGTGTGTGTCTACACTATGGTATTCATGTCTACTCCAGTGTGTGTGTGTGTGTGTCTTCACTATGGTATTCATGTCTAATCCATTGTGTGTGTCTACACTATGGTATTCATGTCTACTCCAGTGTGTGTGTCTACACTATGGTATTCACGTCTACTCCAGTGTGTGTGTCTACACTATGGTATTCATGTCTACTCCAGTGTGTGTGTGTCTACACTATGGTATTCATGTCTACTCCAGTGTGTGTGTCTACACTATGGTATTCATGTCTACTCCACTGTATGTGTCTACACTATGGTATTCACATCTACTCCAGTGTGTGTGTCTACACTATGGTATTCATGTCTACTCCAGTGTGTGTGTCATCACATGTGTATTCATGCCTACTCCAGTGTGTGTGTGTCTACACTATGGTATTTGTGTCTACTCCAGTGTGTGTCTACACTATGGTATTTGTGTCTACCCCAGTGTGTGTGTCTACACTATGGTATTCATGTCTACTCCAGTGTGTGTCTACACTATGGTATTTGTGTCTACTCCAGTGTGTGTGTGTCTACACAATGGTATTCATGTCTACTCCAGTGTGTGTGTGTCTACACTATGGTATTTATGTCTACTCCAGTGTGTGTGTCTACACTATGGTATTTATGTCTACTCCAGTGTGTGTGTGTGTGTGTGTGTGTTGGTGTAGACGTAGAAGTAGAGCCAGTAGACCAGACATACACAAACAAAGTGGAGCCCTTTGTACAAGTGGAGCCCCAAATTGGTGGCTCCACAATGTTTCATAATTTATATTAATATTTAATCGAATTTAAGTCAGGTTTGCGAAGCTTAGGTTTAGTATCGGGGAAGGTATGGTTCATGTTATATTAATATAATTATTATACCATATCTTACCCCGATACTAAACCTAAGCTTCGCAAACATTTCTATGTTCAGTCACGGGATATTCAACTCTAGTTTAATTAAACTTAATTAAAGTGCAATTCTCCATTGTATTGCATTGTAATTGGGTTTAATTAAACTCCAATTAAAACGCAACCCTATATAGGAACGCGTTTTAATCGAGTTCATATCGCAACTATATTAAAAGTTAATTCAACTATATTAAAAGTTAATTCAATGGTGGCTCCACAATTCATGGGACAACCTGTATGTGTGTGTTTCTACACTATGGTATTTATGTTTACTCCAGTGTGTGTGTCTACATTATGGTATTCATGTCTACTCCAGTGTGTGTGTGTCTACACTATGGTATTCATATCAACTCCAGTGTGTGTGTCTACACTATGGTATTTATGTCTACTCCAGTCTGTGTCTACACTATGGTATTCATGTCTACTCCAGTGTGTGTGTCTACACGATGGTATTCATGTCTACTTCAGTGTGTGTGTCTACACTATGGTATTCATGTCTACTCCAGTGTGTGTGTGTCTACACTATGGTATTCATGTCTACTCCAGTGTGTGTGTTTACACTATGGTATCCATGTCTACTCCAGTGTGTGTGTCTTCACTATGGTATTCACGTCTACTCCAGTGTGTGTGTCTACACTATGGTATTCATGTCTACTCCAGTGTGTGTGTGTCTAAACTATGGTATTCACGTCTACTCCAGTATGTGTGTCTACACTATGGTATTCATGTCTACTCCAGTGTGTGTGTCTACACTATGGTATTCATGTCTACTCCAGTGTGTGTGTGTGTCTTCACTATTGTATTCATGTCTACTCCAGTGTGTGTGTCTACACTATGGTATTCATGTCTACTCCAGTGTGTGTGTGTCTACACAATGGTATTCATGTCTACTCCAGTGTGTGTGTGTGTGTCATCACTATGGTATTCATGTCTACTCCAGTGTGTGTGTCTACACTATGGTATTCATGTATACTCCAGTGTGTGTGTCTTCACTATGGTATTCATGTCTACTCCAGTGTGTGTGTGTCTTCACTATGGTATTCATGTCTACTCCAGTGTGTGTGTGTCTTCACTATGGTATTCATGTCTACTCCAGTGTGTGTGTCTACACTATGGTATTCATGTCTACTCCAGTGTGTGTGTCTACACTATGGTATTCATGTCTACTCCAGTGTGTGTGTGTCTTCACTATGGTATTCATGTCTACTCCAGTGTGTGTCTACACTATGGTATTCATGTCTACTCCAGTGTGTGTGTCTACACTATGGTATTCATGTCTACTCCAGTGTGTGTGTCTTCACTATGGTATTCATGTCTACTTCAGTGTGTGTGTGTCTTCACTATGGTATTCATGTCTACTTCAGTGTGTGTGTGTCTACACTATGGTATTCATGTCTACTCCAGTGTGTATGTGTCTTCACTATGGTATTCATGTCTATTCCAGTGTGTGTGTGTGTGTGTCTTCACTATGGTATTCATGTCTAATCCATTGTGTGTGTCTACACTATGGTATTCATGTCTACTCCAGTGTGTGTGTCTACACTATGGTATTCACGTCTACTCCAGTGTGTGTGTCTACACTATGGTATTCATGTCTACTCCAGTGTGTGTGTGTGTGTGTCTTCACTATGGTATTCATGTCTAATCCATTGTGTGTGTCTACACTATGGTATTCATGTCTACTCCAGTGTGTGTGTCTACACTATGGTATTCACGTCTACTCCAGTGTGTGTGTCTACACTATGGTATTCATGTCTACTCCAGTGTGTGTGTGTCTACACTATGGTATTCATGTCTACTCCAGTGTGTGTGTCTACACTATGGTATTCATGTCTACTCCACTGTATGTGTCTACACTATGGTATTCACATCTACTCCAGTGTGTGTGTCTACACTATGGTATTCATGTCTACTCCAGTGTGTGTGTCTTCACTATGGTATTCATGTCTAATCCATTGTGTGTGTCTACACTATGGTATTCATGTCTACTCCAGTGTGTGTGTCTGCACTATGGTATTCATGTCTACTCCAGTGTGTGTGTGCCTACACTATGGTATTCATGTCTACTCCAGTGTGTGTGTCTTCACTATGGTATTCATGTCTAATCCATTGTGTGTGTCTACACTATGGTATTCATGTCTACTCCAGTGTGTGTGTCTGCACTATGGTATTCATGTCTACTCCAGTGTGTGTGTGCCTACACTATGGTATTCATGTCTACTCCAGTGTGTGTGTGTCTACACTATGGTATTAATGTCTACTCCAGTGTGTGTGTGTCTACACTATGGTATTAATGTCTACTCCAGTGTGTGTGTCTACACTATGGTATTTATGTCTACTCCAGTGTGTGTGTCTACACTATGGTATTCATGTCTAATCCATTGTGTGTGTCTACACTATGGTATTCATGTCTACTCCAGTGTGTGTCTACACTATGGTATTCATGTCTACTCCAGTGTGTGTGTGTCTACACTATGGTATTCACGTCTACTCCAGTGTGTGTGTGTCTACACTATGGTATTCATGTCTACTCCAGCGTGTGTGTCTTCACTATGGTATTCATGTCTAATCCATTGTGTGTGTCTACACTATGGTATTCATGTCTACTCCAGTGTGTGTGTCTACACTATGGTATTCATGTCTACTCCAGTGTGTGTGTGTCTACACTATGGTATTCACGTCTACTCCAGTGTGTGTGTGTCTACACTATGGTATTCATGTCTACTCCAGTGTGTGTGTCTTCACTATGGTATTCATGTCTAATCCATTGTGTGTGTCTACACTATGGTATTCATGTCTACTCCAGTGTGTGTGTCTACACTATGGTATTCACGTCTACTCCAGTGTGTGTGTGTCTACACTATGGTATTCATGTCTACTCCAGTGTGTGTGTCTTCACTATGGTATTCATGTCTAATCCATTGTGTGTGTCTACACTATGGTATTCATGTCTACTCCAGTGTGTGTGTCTACACTATGGTATTCATGTCTACTCCAGTGTGTGTGTCTACACTATGGTATTCACGTCTACTCCAGTGTGTGTGTGTCTACACTATGGTATTCATGTCTACTCCAGTGTGTGTGTCTTCACTATGGTATTCATGTCTAATCCATTGTGTGTGTCTACACTATGGTATTCACGTCTACTCCAGTGTGTGTGTGTCTACACTATGGTATTCATGTCTACTCCAGTGTGTGTGTCTTCACTATGGTATTAATGTCTACTCCATTGTGTGTGTCTACACTATGGTATTCATGTCTACTCCAGTGTGTGTGTCTACACTATGGTATTCATGTCTACTCCAGTGTGTGTGTCTACACTATGGTATTCATGTCTACTCCAGTGTGCGTGTGTCTACACTATGGTATACCTCCTGAATAGTACATCGACAAGGGCACTGAAACATATTTAATAGCTGCTTGTATCCTGCCAACTGTATTACCATTTATTCAAAATAACTTGGGTTTAACATGGTGGTATAAGTCAGTATTAATTTGTATAATATGTATGATTCTTACACTGTTGTGTAATGATAATATATATTATAGATGATATCAGAAGTATTATTAACACATAACTGTACTATAAGTCACCATAATAATATTACCTGCTCTGCTATCCTGCCTTAATTCACCTTTATATCCCATGCCAATTTTACATGTAACATTTCTCAGACAAATGAAGGTAAAGAAAAAGATGGCAAAGATGTGAAAGATATTAAAGAGACTGGAGAGGATCAAGCACTGGTTTGGGTACTGTAATAGTACAGTGTTTGTGTGGCATCCACCTGCAGTGTGAACTATCTTTGTCAGTTTAGCTTTTGTGATGATACTTTTTTATTCAGTGAAATAATGTCATACATTAGACGACATCTAGTGTGTGTATATATATCTTACATTTAAAAAGTAATGTCATGTCTTGTGTTCAAAAATCAAATTAACAATCACTGTACACGTTTTTGTCATATTGCATGTTATCACAGATTTGGATGCACTGTGTTACTTCCAGGCACCTTGGAGTTGAGGCTTACTAACAATCACTAATCTTGCTGTTAAAATTGTCCAAAAATTGTAAATACTATTTATAAATTGCATGGAAATATTCTAAGCTTGGTGATGATTTAAATAAATAGTCTGCATGCAATAAACTGAAAAGAGTAGAAAAAATGTGATAAATGTACCAAAACACTACTTGATATTGAAATACTAGGATATTATGAGAATGCTTTAGATTGCTAGCACTGCATCAGCTATGGCTCACTTTCAGCTCCTATCATTACCTGCTATCTCTCCATGCTTTGAATTATATAAAATTATGTGTCTTCTATGCAGGCTTAAGGAGAATGCACATTGCTGATTACAAGTTGTGCATCTTAGTCATTTCAAATATGTGTTTTTATCCAGACTAAAGGATCCGTGGCTTCCATCTTTTGTACCATACATCGATCTGTTGTTGAAAATTCTTCAAGAATGTTGCTGGAATTAAAAAGACATAACTACGTGACTCCAACTAATTATCTAGAACTGGTATCTGGATATAAACAGTGAGTGCATTTACCTATTGATGTTTAATGTAAGCAGTGTAAATCATGTGTATACACATCAAGTTGTTTGACTGTCATGTAATCTGGCCTCTCAATTGCAGATACTCTAATTTCTATCAACGATATGTTACTATTTTCTGAGAAAATTACTCAATATTATTTAGGTAATTACATATATATGCTGTTTTCATATATAACACTAAGTGAATTGGCTTTGTGGTCACTTCACTGGTTTTACTTGATATCTTTATCCAGTCATTTTCACTGGTTTTACTTGATATCTTTATCCAGTCACTTCACTGGTTTTACTTGATATCTTTATCCAGTCACTTCACTGGTTTTACTTGATATCTTTATCCAGTCACTTCACTGGTTTTACTTGATATCTTTATCCAGTCACTTCACTGGTTTTACTTGATATCTTTATCCAGTCACTTCACTGGTTTTACTTGATATCTTTATCCAGTCACTTCACTGGTTTTACTTGATATCTTTATCCAGTCACTTCACTGGTTTTACTTGATATCTTTATCCAGTCACTTCACTGGTTTTACTTGATATCTTTATCCAGTCACTTCACTGGTTTTACTTGATATCTTTATCCAGTCACTTCACTGTAATTTTGGCTAGTTTTTGAGACTCTCAAAAAACTGTAATTTTGGCTAGTTTTTGAGACTCTCAAAAAACTGTAATTTTGGCTAGTTTTTGAGACTCTCAAAAAACTGTAATTTTGGCTAGTTTTTGAGACTCTCAAAAAACTGTAATTTTGGCTAGTTTTTGAGACTCTCAAAAAACTGTAATTTTGGCTAGCTTTGAGACTCTCAAAAAACTGTAATTTTGGCTAGTTTTTGAGACTCTCTTGAACAGTACAACAAGTTACAACCTCTACATGTGCAACATATATAAATTTGATTGTTCAAGATTGTCTCTTAGTTGATTTTGTGTTGTTTAGCTGTTTTCATTGCCTTATTGCCGGCTTTCCACAGCAGATCAGACAGAGCCTATAAGAATACACGGGACAGTAGTATGTGTCTTAGCAACATAGAATATTATGTGACATAGCTCTATAGCCACGAGAATAAGCAGTTATAACTTGATACATGTGATTTGATTTTAACAGATTATTGGCAGAGAAGAGAAAAGAACTTGGAGATGCTGCAAATAAACTAAAGAATGGATTACAGAAGATTGATGATACCCGTTCCAAAGTAGAAAGCATGTCAGTGGAATTGGAAGAAGCCAAGAAAAAGGTTGCTGAATTTCAGAAACAGTGTGAAGAATATTTAGTTGTCATTGTACAACAGAAACGGGAAGCTGATGAACAACAAAAAGTAAGAATCTTGATAAAACAGTTGAAATATAAACTTCATGCAAAGCAGTACCATGCTGCATTCTGGATGGCATGTATGTGTATACTTTAACTTTGATCACAGAGAAATAAATGATGCAATCATCTCTTACAGTCTGTACAAGCCCGTAGTGAGAAAATTGGAGAGGAAGAAGAGAAATGTAAAGTGATGGCCGAAGCAGCACAAGAAGATTTAGCAGAAGCTATGCCTGCATTAGAAGAAGCTCTTAAGGTATGCTTTGAGTGACTATTTACAAACTTTTATTTCACATTTACTTTCTTCAGTGCATTTAGTTATATTTTTCATTTCAGGCTTTAGAAGCTCTCAACAAGAAAGATATTGGAGAAATTAAATCCTATGCCAAACCTCCTCCACTTGTAGAGAAAGTCTTGGAGGCTGTAATGATCCTAAGAGGAGGAGAACCCACATGGCTTGAAGCTAAAAGACAGCTTGGTAAAAACTAAATTTCAATCTTAATTTCTGAAAATTTAAAATTCACTTGTTGCTATTACTACATAAATATAAGAATATCCCATAAAACACTGATAACATTACAATTAATAATATCACACTTGTTGGTACAAGTACAGGACCACATCTCAACTGCTTAATACTTAATTTAATATCATACATTTCCATTTCAATATTTTATTATAGGAAATCCTAATTTTATCAAAGAATTGGTTGAATTTGACAAAGAGGGAATGACAGACCGTGTTTTGAGTAAGATTGGTAAATACTGTGCTCAGCCAGATTTCATGCCTGATATTGTTGGTCGTGTGTCCTTAGCTGCTAAGTCACTGTGTATGTGGGTACGAGCTATGGAAGTATATGGCCGTGTTTATAGAGTTGTAGAACCAAAGAAGTTAAGACTCAATATGGCATTGAATACCTTGAAAGAAAAACAAGATATTCTTGCTGATGCTAAAGCTAAACTTGAAGAAGTGAGTTTAATTTTTTGTTAGTCTCCTATTTTTGTGAGAAAAATGTCTTCCCTCTTACTATTACAAATACCTGTCATTTATGAAATTTATTTCACTTTGAAATTCTCATAACCTGTTTGTTCTTCTGATTTTATCAAAGTATATATTCTATGGTTTCAAATTAAGAGACTATTTTATTTCCAATGTTCACTAAGATGGCATGATCTTTCTTTTGTTTTTGTGAACTTTTTGTTGTATATGTAAGCCTAAAACACTGTCATAAAATAAAACAATGTCAGATGAAATCCATTCATGCACCAGTCTGACTTTGGTATGTTCATTAATACACCAGTCTAAATTTGGTGTGTCTATTCATGCACCAGTATCCACTGTACATTCACACATGCTTTGACCAATTATATTTATACACATACTGAATACTGTATTGAACACAATTGTGCACATCTATTTTTTTACCAGATTCATGTTAATTGTCTGATGATGATTGCCTCTGGGCTAATGTTATTATTAATTCTCTCATTTAGGTGACCCGAAAAATGGAAGATTTGAAAAGACAATATGATGAGAAATTATCATTGAAAGAAGAATTAAGAAAGAAAGCAGAAGATATGGAAATCAAATTAGACCGTGCTGGTAAATTAGTGTCTGGTCTTGCTGGTGAGAAAGAAAGATGGGAAGTCAGTGTTGCAGTAAGTTTGTTTTACTCTTCCCAATCATACAATTTTTTACTTCACTCACATTGCCCATCACACATAAACTGATTGTCTTCTTGTCATTAGGATCTTGAAGAACAGATTGGTTTTTTGGTTGGTGATTGTTTAATTGGTGCTGCTTCCTTGTCCTACATGGGACCATTCCTTTCAAACTATAGAGATCATATGGTTAAAAATGTTTGGTTAACTGAGGTAAGTACACTAAATAACTTTGTTGATTAATATATGTGCAATAACTTTTCTTTATGTACACTGTGCACCTAATTTCATCTATTCAACAATTATATATTGTCAGTATTTTTGAGTGAACATGTTTGTGTTTACTAGCCGAAGGTTCGGAAGTCAGAGATTTTACATGATCAAAAAGTTTGACGGAGTTGAATAACTCATTCATATCACTCCTATGTTTAATATATAGGTTCGCAAACTTGGAGTTCCGTGCAACCCTGAATTCTCCTTTGCATATTTCTTGTCGAAACCAACTGTTGTACGTGATTGGAACATTCAAGGTCTACCTACTGATTCATTCTCTACTGAAAATGGTGTAATTGTGACCAGAGGAAACAGGCAAGTCATGCTTTCACTTTAACAACAAACATTTAAGTATTATTGCATATTAGGATGTTCAATACAGTTTCACTTTTGTGATGTGTATATGATAATATACAATCCTTTTTTAATTTTAATTATAAGCTTGTAAAAGTGTGAGCATCCACCCGTATCTTGAACACGCCTAGTCCAATCTCATTTAAACTTCACAAATACGTCATAGATTTTAAGTTGCATATGCATTTCATTTGTATTAATTTGACAAAAAAATTCAAGATGGCTAAATGGTAGCCATTTTAATGTTCAAATCCATCAAAGGATTTCTGAAATCCCACAATCCAATCGTAGTCATGTACAAGTGACTTCATGCATTACTGGTATCCACAAACACCGTGCACAAACAAAGTATGAATATGTTTTATTTATAAGAAGTCATATTTGAATGATATGCTTCATGATCTTGTTAAAACAGATTTACTCATGTAGCTTTGTAATTATTTTCAGATGGCCTTTGATGATTGATCCTCAGGGACAAGCTATAAAGTGGATTAAAAATATGGAAACAAAAAGAGGATTAAAGATTATAGACTTGCAACAACATGATTATCTACGTACATTAGAAAATGCTATTCAGTATGGTCTACCAGTACTCTTACAGAATGTACATGAAGAACTGGATCCATCACTCTCACCAGTTTTAAATAAGTCAATTATCAAACGAGGTAAAATATGTGATTCAGCAACTAATAATTGCCATGAATTGGTTTCAGTTAAACATTACAGTTTGTTTCTAATTTTACTGATTCTACATTAGTATTAAAATACAGCCATTTATAGTATAATATCACCATACTGTGACTTTTTGTTGTTGACAGGTAATTCTTATGTACTACGTCTTGGAGAGAAAGAAATTGATTACAGTCCTGAATTCAAGTTTTACATTACGACAAAACTCAGCAATCCACATTATACTCCAGAGATATCTACAAAGACTACCATTGTTAACTTTGCGGTCAAAGAGGTCGGTTTAGAGGCCCAGTTATTGGGTATAGTAGTACGTAAAGAAAGACCAGAATTAGAAGAACAAAAAGATACCCTTGTAATAAACATTGCAGCAGGCAAGAAGAAATTAGTAGAACTGGAAGACGAAATCCTTAGGTTTGTATTTAAATCATATCTAATCATATCTTTTATGGCAAGTACTCATTAAAACCCTGTCTGATTTTTACCTTGTTTGTATCATCATGAATGAAAGTTGAGGTATGGGAAGGAAAAATGTCTGTCCTTGCTGTGTTGTTAAGGCCTTCATTGTAAAACTTTTTTCCTATGATTACAATAATTTGCATAATTTTTAAATGATCATCTTCAAATTTGGGAATCTTTAAGTTCAATTTTGGTGTAACTATCAATTTCAATTTTCAAAATATAGTCTTAAATTTAGTTGAAATAAAACATTTGTTAAGTGTAAAAATAAATACACAGAATGAAGACATTTATATTACTCATGATGAGAACCAGATATTAGTAATATTATTGAGATTAATACAGTACATTCTAAATGGACAAATTTGTACTGGATACGTTATCTAATATATTATTGTTTGTAACTTTTGATGTATGAAGTACCAGTTGTAAGTGACAGATACAAAATACAACTTTATTAGGTCATTAAGTCTACTGAATGACACACACACAATTTTCAAAAAAAATGTTTTTAATGCAACCTTAATCCAAAAACATTGAGTGCAAAGTATGAATTTACTTGGAATAAACAATGTGTATTAAAGATATTTTAGCAGATACAAGTATTGACTTTGTTATCTCACTCTAGATTACTGAATGAAGCTACTGGTTCACTCTTAGATGATGAACAGCTTGTAAATACTCTACAGACTTCAAAGAGAACATCAGAAGAAGTGGCTGAACAACTACAAGTCAGTGAACAAACTGAACTCAAAATAGATGCTGCTCGTGAGGGATATCGTCCATGTGCTCAACGTGCCTCAATCCTATTCTTTGTGTTGAATGATATGGGTCGTATTGATCCTATGTATCAGTTCTCACTGGATGCTTATATTGATCTGTTCAACATGTCTATTGACAAGAGTCAACGTAGTCCCACTCTAGAGACCAGAATCACTAATCTAAATGAATTTCACACGTATGCTGTTTATAGGTAAGTAATGAATGACTGGCTGGGCAAACATGACAATAATTAAACCTACATGCAAGGGCCAAGTGTTTGAGATTAGATTTCTCAAACAAGTTTGGCATATTTGTCTCACACATACCAACAACTTATACAAAATCTCATCTCATGACCTTGATGTGATGATCTTTTTTTCGCATATGGCTACGAAATACGTCATTTGTCAGAAAGAAACATGCTTGAAGCATACAAGTACTACCAGGTAGATATGAAAAATTACCAAAAATTAGTGGATGTATTATTCGGCATCACTTAATTCACATATTGTCCAGATTTGATGAATAATGGTTGAATATACAAGTAGCAAACACCTACAGAATTTCTGTCATTCCGGAACCAGATCTCAGTTGTGTATGGATTGATTTCATTCATACTTGGTACATGCATTAGACTTAATGCACCTTGATGTATTTGTTTTGTTTGATGTATTTGTTTCAATTTGTTTTGAAGATTGGATTTAAAATGGTCAACTGGGGGGCCATTTAGTTTTAATGAATGTAGTTCTGGAGCCATATCTTGAACATGTTTAGATTGGGCTGGCTCAAACTTTCCATACCGGTATACATCAAACATCTTGGCATACATGTGCAAGTGCATTTTTCTCTTGATCCAATTCAACATAGCCAGTATGGTAGCCTATTTTGTACTAAATATTTCTGCTATTCCATTCCAGTCATGTATGGATAGATTGTTTAAACTTGGTACATGTGTGTACACGTGTGCATGTTTAAAAATGACAACATATTTTACCAAAAAACACATTTTCTTCAAGTTGTTCAGACCTGACCAATTCTGTTCAAACTTTGGATATTGGTAACACCTCTTTTTCAGAGTTTGCACATCAAAAATACTGGTACTTATTTGTGATCTTATTTGCTGATAACTCGAGAATACAACCACTAACTTAGTTTATTCAAATTTGGTACATATGCAATGTATTGTTTGACAAAAACACTCCTCATGATGGCTAACTAGCAGTCATTTTGTTTGATGGAAATCTAAAATTGTTGTCTTTTTTTTCACAATTCTACTTATATCTCAAATTTACACTGTCCTGTCCTGTCCTGTCCAAACATGATACACAGACAATTGTGTTCTACCACATGAATGAAAATAATCTGTGTCAGGATCCAATCCAAGATGACTGATTTGTACAATAAGGAGAATATAAAAGAAAGAGAGAGAGAGAGAGGGGGGAGGGGAGGCTGTGACATTCCAAATGGCTTGATAGTTGTTCTTTTTCATTTTAGATACACATGTCGTGGATTGTTTGAAAAGCACAAGTTACTGTTTTCATTCCAAATGTGTGCCAAGATCTTGGAAGCTGCTGGTAAACTCAATATGGATGAATATAACTTCTTTCTTCGAGGTGGCATTGTAAGTACTCATCAGGCTGTTAGCTATTCATATTTATTACTTCTCAAGTATGAGACAGTCTATTGGTCAAAAATGATCATATGATCATTTTATAAAAATTGATATTTTCTTCTCTCTGCATATTTCTTGCCTCATGTATTTTGTGTGTTATGTCATAACATTCAGGACACTTAAATTGTTGCAGACATTAGCAAGTTATAGGAAACTTGCAATGCATTTCTCTACAGGAGGTTACCATTAACCTCAAAAGTTTAGCTACACAATATCACCATATACTTACTGTCATTAATATCATTAATATATCCCTAAGTGGCTGTTATTGGTCTCAGTCAAAAACAGCTACTTTGAAAATGATAATTCTTGATAAGTCTTAGGTGAGACCAATAACTGGTATAGTAGATGTGAACACCTACTGGTGTTTGTGCTGACAATCTATATCTACTATTAGGTGCTAGACAAAGAAGAACAAATGGACAATCCATGTCCTGGATGGTTAGTGGATAGTGCTTGGGATAATATCACTGAATTGGACAAGTAAGTTTTATTTAATTTAATTTATTAACCGAGAGAGAATATGTAGCTGTAGCTAGTCTATTGAGTGCATCAATTGAACAAAACATGTTTTTAGCACAGTGTCTTGTATATTCAATGCATTACTTTGAACATGGAGGTAAAATTTTACCTCCATGCTTTGAATTATATCTTGTTGTCATTTTGCATGTCAAACTGCACTGCATGTGAATTGATTGATATGCCTCATAACTGTAAACATCACATTATCATATAATTTTATTCACTATTTTATCTTTATTATCTTATCTTTTCAGAATGTAAGTATAAGGCTTTCAAACCACCTCATGCTTAATTTCAAGCATTTCCTTGTTGCTGCTTACTTAACTTTCAAAGTATCTAATACAGCTTTATTTCAATTAATCATAACCTATTACTATCTGTGTTTTTCCACCATCTCATCATTTCATTTGGTCATATGCAATTTTTAATTCAACTTATCATGTGAGTGATTGTTTAATAAATTGTGTCACTCTAATCATTTCATTGTGTATTAATGAAGCTTGTCAACTTTTCATGGTTTGCTACACTGTCTACATTGAATGTGTTGTGTGTGCTTGCAACAACAAAATTATATAAAACTCACTGTGATTCTCTGTCTCAAAAACTATGTCATTGCTACTAAATTTCTCTGATTGCACTATATTTTGATGGAGTCATTATTGCGTAATAATATTTACACCATTTGTTGTTGACATTTTCAATATGACTAGCTAAGAAAGACACTGATAGTTTTTAACATTAACAGTTTTCCCTCTTTGTTACAACATGTTTAATACATTTCCTGCTGAAAATCTCCATAGATAGCCCAGATTTCAGCAGGCAATGTATTAATAGTTTTAAATTATGTTCAGTATTATATTCAATGATTTCCATAATTTATAAAATGTTGAATTACTGTTCTAAATGTCTGTCTTGAACTGATTATAAGTGTATTATATTAGTTACCAAGTATGGTAATTTGATCAAGGCAGTCGAGAACAGAAATTATACATTGAATTATTAAATAACAGCTGTGTAGTTTTAGTTGCTTCAATTAATTCTAACAAATAGGTAAATAAGCAGTTTTATGTTTTTAAGTACATTGTGTGACATTCATTTGTAAAAGGTTAGAATACCATTGTAGCAATTGAACAATTGCACAGTAACAATTGAAGGGTAGAATATCATTGTAGTCTGACAATGCACAGTAACAATTGAAGGTTAGAATATCATTGTAGTCTGACAATGCACAGTAACAATTGAAGGTTAGAATATCATTGTAGTCTGACAATGCACAGTAACAATTGAAGGTTAGAATATCATTGTAGTCTGACAATGCACAGTAACAATTGAAGGTTAGAATATCATTGTAGTCTGACAATGCACAGTAACAATTGAAGGTTAGAATATCATTGTAGTCTGACAATGCATAGTAACAATTGAAGGGTAGAATATCATTGTAGTCTGACAATGCACAGTAACAATTGAAGGTTAGAATATCATTGTAGTCTGACAATGCACAGTAACAATTGAAGGTTAGAATATCATTGTAGTCTGACAATGCACAGTAACAATTGAAGGTTAGAATATCATTGTAGTCTGACAATGCACAGTAACAATTGAAGGTTAGAATATCATTGTAGTCTGACAATGCACAGTGACAATTGAAGGGTAGAATATCATTGTAGTCTGACAATGCACTATAACAATTGAAGGTTAGTATACCATTGTTGTGTGACAATGCACAGTAACAATTGAAGGTTAGAATATCATTGTAGTCTGACAATGCATAGTAACAATTGAAGGTTAGAATATCATTGTAGTCTGACAATGCACAGTGACAATTGAAGGTTAGAATAACATTGTAGTCTGACAATGCACAGTGACAATTGATGGTTAGAATATCATTGTAGTCTGACAATGCACAGTAACAATTGAAGGTTAGAATATCATTGTAGTCTGATGATGCACTATAACAATTGAAGGGTAGAATACTATTGTAGTCTGACAATGCACAGTAACAATTGAAGGGTAGAATACCATTGTAGTCTGACAATGCACAGTAACAATTGAAGGTTAGAATAACATTGTAGTCTGACAATGCACAGTGACAATTGATGGTTAGAATATCATTGTAGTCTGAAAATGCACAGTAACAATTGAAGGTTAGAATATCATTGTAGTCTGACAATGCACAGTGACAATTGAAGGGTAGAATATCATTGTAGTCTGAAAATGCACAGTAACAATTGAAGGGTAGAATAACATTGTAGTCTGACAATGCACAGTAACAATTGAAGGTTAGAATACCATTGTAGTGTGACAATGCACAGTGACAATTGATGGTTAGAATATCATTGTAGTCTGACAATGCACAGTGACAATTGATGGTTAGAATATCATTGTAGTCTGACAATGCACAGTAACAATTGAAGGTTAGAATATCATTGTAGTCTGACAATGCACAGTGACAATTGATGGTTAGAATATCATTGTAGTCTGAAAATGCACAGTAACAATTGAAGGTTAGAATATCATTGTAGTCTGATGATGCACTATAACAATTGAAGGGTAGAATACTATTGTAGTCTGACAATGCACAGTAACAATTGAAGGGTAGAATACCATTGTAGTCTGACAATGCACAGTAACAATTGAAGGTTAGAATAACATTGTAGTCTGACAATGCACAGTGACAATTGAAGGTTAGAATAACATTGTAGTCTGACAATGCACAGTGACAATTGAAGGTTAGAATATCATTGTAGTCTGAAAATGCCCAGTGACAATTGAAGGGTAGAATATCATATAATACAATTTACTGCAACAAAAGCTAGATTAGCTATATTATTTATACCTCAGGGGAACTAATTGTCTGTTTACTATTTATCAATACAGATAGAAATTTAGTAATGTTGTTAGCCAATGTTGACATAGTTGTTATTCACATGATCTGAGCAACTGAAATATTTTGTTGGTCTTGTATACTCATCATCTGGTGATCTTATTTATATGTATTCAGTCTCACATTCTTATTTAAGTTGTCCAGTTGTGTGGAACAATCATTGTAATTAATTTGATCTATGTACTAATACTGATGTGATGGTCTTTGTAATATGATTTGTTTAGACTAGCTAATTTCCATGGTTTGGCTGCCTCATTTGAACAGTATCCAAGAGACTGGAACATCTGGTATACAAGTCCTGAGCCTGAAGTTGCTCAACTTCCAGGTAATCATTTTTGTTAATCTTGTTTTGAACTTCTCTGGGTTTTATAAATATATTAGTAGGTGAACATCTGGTGTGTTTAACTGGTGTTTGTATTGCACAGGTAGGCATGAAAAGTATTGGAGAATAATTGTTACTGTATTTTGTGAGCACTTATACTGTACTTGTTCAACTGGATGTCATGTTGTTTTTCAAAGATAGTTATTTTTTCTTGCAATTAATCAGTAATTATTGTTATTGTTAAAATATCATTAGGGTGTTAACATTACTTGTATTCACAGGTGAATGGGATAATGCATGTAATGAACTACAGAGAATGTTGATAGTACGATCCATCAGAGCTGACAGAGTATCCTTCTGTGTCAATGCTTTCATTGTAAACAACTTGGGTTCCAAGTAAGTACACTAAATATTACAATATTCTTGACACCATTACTGCTGCTGTTACTGTACCAACATATTGACTGTTTACTCTGCAGGTTTGTGGAACCTCCGGTGTTAGAAATGAAACAAGTTGTAGAGGATTCAACTACCAAGACTCCACTCATATTTGTACTCTCCACTGGTGTGGTAAGTTTACTCTGATAACTTGAAACAAAACACTAAAGTTAACAAAGCATGTTTATTTCATTTGAAAATTGTCTTATAAAATCCAAATGAGACAAATGGCTTTTGGTATGTACCTCTATTGCACGTATTGCTCACATACAACTTCCCATGCTTATTAGAACAGCTAAAATCACTGCATATACTTATACAATGTGTAACCATTGATTGAGTTTATAAATATTTAGTGTTATAAATAATTTATAACTGACTGCTGTGTTGAATACACTATATATATGTATATATTTTTGCATATATTATGTTGATAGGATCCAACTAGTTCATTGTTACAACTTGCTGAATCTACTGGTATGGCACATCGCTTTCATGCCTTATCACTTGGTCAAGGGCAGGCTCCTATTGCTACTAGAATGATCAAAGAAGGTGTACGAGAGGTGGGTGGTCTAATATATAACGTGACACTGCAATTGGACCCTACACACTCCTCTATATCAGATACATAATATATGACATGACACTGCAATTGAATCCTACACACTCCTCTATATCAGATACATAATATATAACATGACACTGCAATTGAACCCTACACACTCCTCTATATCAGATACATAATATATAACATGACACTGCAATTGAATCCTACACACTCCTCTATATCAGATACATAATATATAACATGACACTGCAATTGAACCCTACACACTCCTCTATATCAGATACATAAATTATAACATGACACTGCAATTGAACCCTACACACTCCTCTATATCAGATACATAATATATAACATGACACTGCAATTGAATCCTACACACTCCTCTATATCAGATACATAATATATAACATGATACTGCAATTGAACCATACACACTCCTCTATATCAGATACATAATATATAACATGACACTGCAATTGAACCCTACACACTCCTCTATATCAGATACATAATATATAACATGACACTGCAATTGAACCCTACACTTTCCTCTATATCAGATACATAATATATGACATGACATTGCAATTGAACCCTACACACTCCTCTATATCAGATATATAATATATGACATGACACTGCAATTGAACCCTACACACTCCTCTATATCAGATATATAATATATGACATGACACTGCAATTGAACCCTACACACTCCTCTATATCAGATACATAATATATGACATGACACTGCAATTGAACCCTACACACTCCTCTATATCAGATATATAATATATGACATGACACTGCAATTGAACCCTACACACTCCTCTATATCAGATACATAATATATAACATGACACTGCAATTGAATCCTACACACTCCTCTATATCAGATACATAATATATAACATGACACTGCAATTGAATCCTACACACTCCTCTATATCAGATACATAATATATAACATGACACTGCAATTGAACCCTACACACTCCTCTATATCAGATACATAATATATGACATGACACTGCAATTGAATCCTACACACTCCTCTAAATCAGATACATAATATATAACATGACACTGCAATTGAACCCTAAACACTCCTCTATATCAGATACATAATATATAACATGACACTGCAATTGAACCCTACACACTCCTCTATATCAGATACATAATATATAACATGATACTGCAATTGAATCCTACACACTCCTCTATATCAGATACATAATATATAACATGACACTGCAACTGAACCCTACACACTCCGCTATACCAGATACATAATATATAACATGACACTGCAATTGAATCCTACACACTCCTCTATATCAGATACATAATATATGACATGACACTGCAATTGAACCCTACACACTCCTCTATATCAGATACATAATATATAACATGACACTGAAATTGAACCATACACACTCCTCTATATCAGATACATAATATATGACATGACACTGCAATTGAACCCTACACACTCCTCTATATCAGATACATAATATATAACATGACACTGAAATTGAACCATACACACTCCGCTATATCAGATACATAATATATAACATGACAATGCAATTGAACCATACACACTCCGCTATATCAGATACATAATATATAACATGACACTGCAATTGAATCCTACACACTCCTCTATATCAGATACATAATATATGACATGACACTGCAATTGAACCCTACACACTCCTCTATATCAGATATATAATATATGACATGACACTGCAATTGAACCCTACAAACTCCTCTATATCAGATATATAATATATGACATGACACTGCAATTGAACCCTACACACTCCTCTATATCAGATACATAATATATAACATGACACTGCAATTGAACCCTACACACTCCTCTATATCAGATATATAATATATGACATGACACTGCAATTGAACCCTACACACTCCTCTATATCAGATACATAATATATAACATGACACTGCAATTGAACCCTACACACTCCTCTATATCAGATACATAAATTATAACATGACACTGCAATTGAACCCTACACACTCCTCTATATCAGATACATAATATATAACATGACAATGCAATTGAACCCTACACACTCCTCTATATCAGATACATAATATATGACATGACACTGCAATTGAACCCTACACTTTCCTCTATATCAGATACATAATATATAACATGAAACTGCAATTGAACCATACACACTCCTTTATATCAGATACATAATATATAACATGACACTGCAATTGAACCCTACACACTCCTCTATATCAGATACATAATATATAACATGACACTGCAATTGAATCCTACACACTCCTCTATATCAGATACATAATATATAACATGACACTGCAATTGAACCCTACACACTCCTCTATATCAGATACATAATATATGACATGACACTGCAATTGAACCCTACACACTCCTCTATATCAGATACATAATATATAACATGAAACTGCAATTGAACCATACACACTCCTTTATATCAGATACATAATATATAACATGACACTGCAATTGAACCATACACACTCCTCTATATCAGATACATAATATATAACATGACACTGCAATTGAACCCTACACACTCCTCTATATCAGATACATAATATATAACATGACACTGCAATTGAACCCTACACACTCCTCTATATCAGATACATAATATATGACATGACACTGCAATTGAATCCTACACTTTCCTCTATATCAGATACATAATATATGACATGACACTGCAATTGAACCCTACACACTCCTCTATATCAGATATATAATATATGACATGACACTGCAATTGAACCCTACACACTCCTCTATATCAGATATATAATATATGACATGGCACTGCAATTGAACCCTACACACTCCTCTATATCAGATACATAATATATGACATGACACTGCAATTGAACCCTACACACTCCTCTATATCAGATACATAATATATAACATGACACTGCAATTGAACCCTACACACTCCTCTATATCAGATACATAATATATAACATGACACTGAAATTGAACCATACACACTCCGCTATATCAGATACATAATATATAACATGACAATGCAATTGAACCATACACACTCCGCTATATCAGATACATAATATATAACATGACACTGCAATTGAATCCTACACACTCCTCTATATCAGATACATAATATATGACATGACACTGCAATTGAACCCTACACACTCCTCTATATCAGATATATAATATATGACATGACACTGCAATTGAACCCTACAAACTCCTCTATATCAGATATATAATATATGACATGACACTGCAATTGAACCCTACACACTCCTCTATATCAGATACAAAATATATAACATGACACTGCAATTGAACCCTACACACTCCTTTATATCAGATACATAAATTATAACATGACACTGCAATTGAACCCTACACACTCCTCTATATCAGATACATAATATATAACATGACAATGCAATTGAACCCTACACACTCCTCTATATCAGATACATAATATATGACATGACACTGCAATTGAACCCTACACTTTCCTCTATATCAGATACATAATATATAACATGACACTGCAATTGAACCCTACACACTCCTCTATATCAGATACATAATATATGACATGACACTGCAATTGAACCCTACACACTCCTCTATATCAGATACATAATATATAACATGAAACTGCAATTGAACCATACACACTCCTTTATATCAGATACATAATATATAACATGACACTGCAATTGAACCATACACACTCCTCTATATCAGATACATAATATATAACATGACACTGCAATTGAACCCTACACACTCCTCTATATCAGATACATAAATTATAACATAACACTGCAATTGAACCCTACACACTCCTCTATATCAGATACATAATATATAACATGACAATGCAATTGAACCCTACACACTCCTCTATATCAGATACATAATATATAACATAACATGACACTGCAATTGAACCATACACACTCCTTTATATCAGATACATAATATATAACATGACACTGCAATTGAACCCTACACACTCCTCTATATCAGATACATAATATATAACATGACACTGCAATTGAACCCTACACACTCCTTTATATCAGATACATAATATATAACATGACACTGCAATTGAACCCTACACACTCCTCTATATCAGATACATAATGTATAACATGACACTGCAATTGAACCCTACACACTCCTCTATATCAGATATATAATATATGACATGACACTGCAATTGAACCCTACACACTCCTCTATATCAGATACATAATATATAACATGACACTGCAATTGAATCCTACACACTCCTCTATATCAGATACATAATATATAACATGACACTGCAATTGAACCCTACACACTCCTCTATATCAGATATATAATATATGACATGACACTGCAATTGAACCCTACACATTCCTCTATATCAGATACATAATATATAACATGACACTGCAATTGAATCCTACACACTCCTCTATATCAGATACAAAATATATAACATGACACTGCAATTGAATCCTACACACTCCTCTATATCAGATACATAATATATGACATGACACTGCAATTGAACCCTACACACTCATCTATATCAGATACATAATATATAACATGACACTGCAATTGAACCCTACACACTCCTCTATATGAGATACATAATATATAACATGACACTGCAATTAAATCCTACACACTCCTCTATATCAGATACATAATATATGACATGACACTGCAATTGAACCCTACACTTTCCTCTATATCAGATACATAATATATAACATGAAACTGCAATTGAACCATACACACTCCTTTATATCAGATACATAATATATAACATGACACTGCAATTGAACCCTACACACTCCTCTATATCAGATACATAATATATAACATGACACTGCAATTGAACCCTACACACTCCTCTATATCAGATACATAATATATAACATGACACTGCAATTGAACGCTACACACTCCTCTATATCAGATACATAATATATAACATGACACTGCAATTGAACCCTACACACTCCTCTATATCAGATACATAGTATATAACATGACACTGCAATTGAACCCTACACACTCCTCTATATCAGATACATAATATATAACATGACACTGAAATTGAACCATACACACTCCGCTATATCAGATACATAATATATGACATGACACTGCAATTGAACCCTACACACTCCTCTATATCAGATACATAATATATAACATGACACTGCAATTGAACCCTACACACTCCTCTATATCAGATACATAATATATGACATGACACTGCAATTGAACCCTACACACTCCTCTATATCAGATACATAATATATAACATGATACTGCAATTGAACCATACACACTCCTTTATATCAGATACATAATATATAACATAACACTGCAATTGAACCCTACACACTCCTCTATATCAGATACATAATATATAACATGACACTGCAATTGAACCCTACACACTCCTCTATATCAGATACATAATATATAATATGACACTGCAATTAAATATTATATGTATGCTTTCATTTTAATAGGGCAACTGGGTGTTCCTGGCTAACTGTCATTTATCATTGAGTTGGATGCCACAGTTGGATAAATTAGTAGAACAGTTACAAGTAGAAGAACCTCACTGCAATTGAACCCTACACACTCCTCTATATCAGATATATAATATATGACATGACACTGCAATTGAACCCTACACACTCCTCTATATCAGATACATAATATATAACATGACACTGCAATTGAATCCTACACACTCCTCTATATCAGATACATAATATATAACATGACACTGCAATTGAACCCTACACACTCCTCTATATCAGATATATAATATATGACATGACACTGCAATTGAACCCTACACATTCCTCTATATCAGATACATAATATATAACATGACACTGCAATTGAATCCTACACACTCCTCTATATCAGATACAAAATATATAACATGACACTGCAATTGAATCCTACACACTCCTCTATATCAGATACATAATATATGACATGACACTGCAATTGAACCCTACACACTCATCTATATCAGATACATAATATATAACATGACACTGCAATTGAACCCTACACACTCCTCTATATGAGATACATAATATATAACATGACACTGCAATTAAATCCTACACACTCCTCTATATCAGATACATAATATATGACATGACACTGCAATTGAACCCTACACTTTCCTCTATATCAGATACATAATATATAACATGAAACTGCAATTGAACCATACACACTCCTTTATATCAGATACATAATATATAACATGACACTGCAATTGAACCCTACACACTCCTCTATATCAGATACATAATATATAACATGACACTGCAATTGAACCCTACACACTCCTCTATATCAGATACATAATATATAACATGACACTGCAATTGAACGCTACACACTCCTCTATATCAGATACATAATATATAACATGACACTGCAATTGAACCCTACACACTCCTCTATATCAGATACATAGTATATAACATGACACTGCAATTGAACCCTACACACTCCTCTATATCAGATACATAATATATAACATGACACTGAAATTGAACCATACACACTCCGCTATATCAGATACATAATATATGACATGACACTGCAATTGAACCCTACACACTCCTCTATATCAGATACATAATATATAACATGACACTGCAATTGAACCCTACACACTCCTCTATATCAGATACATAATATATGACATGACACTGCAATTGAACCCTACACACTCCTCTATATCAGATACATAATATATAACATGATACTGCAATTGAACCATACACACTCCTTTATATCAGATACATAATATATAACATAACACTGCAATTGAACCCTACACACTCCTCTATATCAGATACATAATATATAACATGACACTGCAATTGAACCCTACACACTCCTCTATATCAGATACATAATATATAATATGACACTGCAATTAAATATTATATGTATGCTTTCATTTTAATAGGGCAACTGGGTGTTCCTGGCTAACTGTCATTTATCATTGAGTTGGATGCCACAGTTGGATAAATTAGTAGAACAGTTACAAGTAGAAGAACCTCATCCTGATTTCAGACTCTGGTTGAGTAGTAGTCCTCATCCAGATTTTCCAATCTCTATCTTACAAGCTGGTATCAAAATGACTACAGAACCTCCTAAGGTACACTACATAAAACTAAATAAAAGTTATATATTATATTGCCAACTAAAGTGTATAGTAAAATTAGTATGGTAGATAACACATTGCTAGTCCTAGATAATGCAACTTTCCACCATTGAGTTTTGTACATCTTATTACTATTACCAGTATAAACAACCCATAAAACCCATCTTATAACTACATATCAATATTTCATCTTATGTACCCAAACAATATTTTGAGATATGTAGCAATGATAGATGGTTCAAAAGTCATAATTTTAATAGGTGTTTGAAACCTTTTTTGTGACTATACTTTTTATCAGGATTTTGTGAACAAAAGAATAAAATAAAATAAAGTCCTATGATATATGGCAATAAGTTTTAATGCTAGTCAACTTCAGTATGAAACATTCCATGTTTATCTATTTCATATAACTTTTTGTTTTATTCAAGGGACTGAAAGCTAACATGAAGCGTCTTTATCAACTGATCACAGAGCAACAATTCTCTCGTTGTCATAAGCCAGAAAAGTACAAGAAGTTGTTGTTTGCGCTTTGCTTCTTTCACAGTGTACTTATTGAAAGACGTAAATTCCTGATGTTAGGATGGAACATTCCATATGGATTCAATGATTCAGATTTTGAGGTATTTAGAAGATTATGTTATTATTATATCTGATTAATGGGATGGCCAAAATACCCCTTCACTTTACAAAGTACTGGAGTATATCTGATTAATAGGATGGCCAAAATACCCCTTCACTTTACAAAGTACTGGAGTATATCTGATTAATAGGATGGCCAAAATAGCCATTCAGTTTACAAAGTACTGGAGTATATCTGATTGATAGGATAGCCAAAATACCCCTTCACTTTACAAAGTACTGGAGTATATCTGATTGATAGGATAGCCAAAATACCCCTTCACTTTACAAAGTACTGGAGTATATCTGATTAATAGGATGGCCAAAATACCCCTTCACTTTACAAAGTACAGGAGTATATCTGATTGATAGGATAGCCAAAATACCCCTCCACTTTACAAAGTACTGGAGTATATCTGATTGATAGGATAGCCAAAATAGCCATTCACTTTACAAAGTACTGGAGTATATCTGATTAATAGGATGGCCAAAATACCCCTTCACTTTACAAAGTACTGGAGCATATCTGATTAATAGGATAGCCAAAATACCCCTTCACTTAACAAAGTACTGGAGTATATCTGATTGATAGGATAGCCAAAATACCCCTTCACTTTACAAAGTACTGGAGTATATCTGATTAATAGGATAGCCAAAATATCCATTCACTTTACAAAGTACTGGAGTATGTCTGATTGATAGAATAGCCAAAATATCCATTCACTTTACAAAGTACTGGAGTATATCTGATTAATAGGATGGCCAAAATACCCCTTCACTTTACAAAGTACTGGAGTATATCTGATTAATAGGATGGCCAAAATACCCCTTCACTTTACAAAGTACTGGAGTATGTCTGATTGATAGGATAGCCAAAATAGCCAATCACTTTACAAAGTACTGGAGTATATCTGATTAATAGGATGGCCAAAATACCCCTTCACTTTACAAAGTACTGGAGTATGTCTGATTGATAGGATAGCCAAAATAGCCATTCACTTTACAAAGTACTGGAGTATATCTGATTAATAGGATAGCCAAAATACCCCTTCACTTTACAAAGTACTGGAGTATATCTGATTAATAGGATAGCCAAAATACCCCTTCACTTTACAAAGTACTGGAGTATGTCTGATTGATAGGATGGCCAAAATACTCCTTCACTTTACAAAGTACTGGAGTATGTCTGATTGATAGGATATCCAAAATACCCCTTCACTTTACAAAGTACTGGAGTATGTCTGATTGATAGGATAGCCAAAATAGCCATTCACTTTACAAAGTACTGGAGTATATCTGATTGATAGGATAGCCAAAATATCCATTCACTTTACAAAGTACTGGAGTATATCTGATTAATAGGATAGCCAAAATACCCCTTCACTTAACAAAGTACTGGAGTATATCTGATTGATAGGATAGCCAAAATACCCCTTCACTTTACAAAGTACTGGAGTATATCTGATTAATAGGATAGCCAAAATATCCATTCACTTTACAAAGTACTGGAGTATGTCTGATTGATAGAATAGCCAAAATATCCATTCACTTTACAAAGTACTGGAGTATATCTGATTAATAGGATGGCCAAAATACCCCTTCACTTTACAAAGTACTGGAGTATATCTGATTAATAGGATGGCCAAAATACCCCTTCACTTTACAAAGTACTGGAGTATGTCTGATTGATAGGATAGCCAAAATAGCCAATCACTTTACAAAGTACTGGAGTATATCTGATTAATAGGATGGCCAAAATACCCCTTCACTTTACAAAGTACTGGAGTATGTCTGATTGATAGGATAGCCAAAATAGCCCTTCACTTTACAAAGTACTGGAGTATATCTGATTAATAGGATAGCCAAAATACCCCTTCACTTTACAAAGTACTGGAGTATATCTGATTAATAGGATAGCCAAAATATCCATTCACTTTACAATGTACTGGAGTATATCTGATTGATAGGATAGCCAAAATATCCCTTCACTTTACAAAGTACTGGAGTATGTCTGATTGATAGGATATCCAAAATACCCCTTCACTTTACAAAGTACTGGAGTATGTCTGATTGATAGGATAGCCAAAATACCCCTTCACTTTACAAAGTACTGGAGTATGTCTGATTGATAGGATAGCCAAAATAGCCATTCACTTTACAAAGTACTGGAGTATGTCTGATTGATAGGATAGCCAAAATATCCATTCACTTTACAAAGTACTGGAGTATATCTGATTAATAGGATAGCCAAAATACCCCTTCACTTTACAAAGTACTGGAGTATGTCTGATTGATAGGATGGCCAAAATACCCCTTCACTTTACAAAGTACTGGAGTATGTCTGATTGATAGGATATCCAAAATACCCCTTCACTTTACAAAGTACTGGAGTATGTCTGATTGATAGGATAGCCAAAATAGCCATTCACTTTACAAAGTACTGGAGTATAGCTGATTAATAGGATGGCCAAAATACCCCTTCACTTTACAAGGTACTGGAGTATATCTGATTAATAGGATGGCCAAAATACCCCTTCACTTTACAAAGTACTGGAGTATATCTGATTAATAGGATGGCCAAAATACCCCTTCACTTTACAAAGTACTGGAGTATATTTGATTAATAGAATGGCCAAAATACCCCTTCACTTTACAAAGTACTGGAGTATATCTGATTAATAGGATGGCCAAAATACCCCTTCACTTTACAAAGTACTGGAGTATGTCTGATTGATAGGATAGCCAAAATACCCCTTCACTTTACAAAGTACTGGAGTATATCTGATTGATAGGATAGCCAAAATACCCCTTCACTTTACAAAGTACTGGAGTATGTCTGATTGATAGGATAGCCAAAATAGCCATTCACTTTACAAAGTACTGGAGTATATCTGATTGATAGGATAGCCAAAATATCCATTCACTTTACAAAGTACTGGAGTATATCTGATTAATAGGATAGCCAAAATACCCCTTCACTTAACAAAGTACTGGAGTATATCTGATTGATAGGATAGCCAAAATACCCCTTCACTTTACAAAGTACTGGAGTATATCTGATTAATAGGATAGCCAAAATATCCATTCACTTTACAAAGTACTGGAGTATGTCTGATTGATAGAATAGCCAAAATATCCATTCACTTTACAAAGTACTGGAGTATATCTGATTAATAGGATGGCCAAAATACCCCTTCACTTTACAAAGTACTGGAGTATATCTGATTAATAGGATGGCCAAAATACCCCTTCACTTTACAAAGTACTGGAGTATGTCTGATTGATAGGATAGCCAAAATAGCCAATCACTTTACAAAGTACTGGAGTATATCTGATTAATAGGATGGCCAAAATACCCCTTCACTTTACAAAGTACTGGAGTATGTCTGATTGATAGGATAGCCAAAATAGCCCTTCACTTTACAAAGTACTGGAGTATATCTGATTAATAGGATAGCCAAAATACCCCTTCACTTTACAAAGTACTGGAGTATATCTGATTAATAGGATAGCCAAAATATCCATTCACTTTACAATGTACTGGAGTATATCTGATTGATAGGATAGCCAAAATATCCCTTCACTTTACAAAGTACTGGAGTATGTCTGATTGATAGGATATCCAAAATACCCCTTCACTTTACAAAGTACTGGAGTATGTCTGATTGATAGGATAGCCAAAATACCCCTTCACTTTACAAAGTACTGGAGTATGTCTGATTGATAGGATAGCCAAAATAGCCATTCACTTTACAAAGTACTGGAGTATGTCTGATTGATAGGATAGCCAAAATATCCATTCACTTTACAAAGTACTGGAGTATATCTGATTAATAGGATAGCCAAAATACCCCTTCACTTTACAAAGTACTGGAGTATGTCTGATTGATAGGATGGCCAAAATACCCCTTCACTTTACAAAGTACTGGAGTATGTCTGATTGATAGGATATCCAAAATACCCCTTCACTTTACAAAGTACTGGAGTATGTCTGATTGATAGGATAGCCAAAATAGCCATTCACTTTACAAAGTACTGGAGTATAGCTGATTAATAGGATGGCCAAAATACCCCTTCACTTTACAAGGTACTGGAGTATATCTGATTAATAGGATGGCCAAAATACCCCTTCACTTTACAAAGTACTGGAGTATATCTGATTAATAGGATGGCCAAAATACCCCTTCACTTTACAAAGTACTGGAGTATATTTGATTAATAGAATGGCCAAAATACCCCTTCACTTTACAAAGTACTGGAGTATATCTGATTAATAGGATGGCCAAAATACCCCTTCACTTTACAAAGTACTGGAGTATGTCTGATTGATAGGATAGCCAAAATACCCCTTCACTTTACAAAGTACTGGAGTATATCTGATTGATAGGATAGCCAAAATACCCCTTCACTTTACAAAGTACTGGAGTATGTCTGATTGATAGGATAGCCAAAATATCCATTCACTTTACAATGTACTGGAGTATATCTGATTAATAGGATGGCCAAAATACCCCTTCACTTTACAAAGTACTGGAGTATATCTGATTAATAGGATGGCCAAAATAGCCATTCAGTTTACAAGGTACTGGAGTATATCTGATTAATAGGATGGCCAAAATACCCCTTCACTTTACAAAGTACTGGAGTATATCTGATTAATAGGATGGCCAAAATACCCCTTCACTTTACAAAGTACTGGAGTATATCTGATTAATAGGATGGCCAAAATACCCCTTCACTTTACAAAGTACTGGAGTATATCTGATTAATAGGATGGCCAAAATAGCCATTCAGTTTACAAAGTACTGGAGTATATCTGATTGATAGGATAGCCAAAATACCCCTTCACTTTACAAAGTACTGGAGTATATCTGATTGATAGGATAGCCAAAATACCCCTTCACTTTACAAAGTACTGGAGTATATCTGATTAATAGGATGGCCAAAATACCCCTTCACTTTACAAAGTACAGGAGTATATCTGATTGATAGGATAGCCAAAATACCCCTCCACTTTACAAAGTACTGGAGTATATCTGATTGATAGGATAGCCAAAATAGCCATTCACTTTACAAAGTACTGGAGTATATCTGATTAATAGGATGGCCAAAATACCCCTTCACTTTACAAAGTACTGGAGTATATCTGATTAATAGGATAGCCAAAATACCCCTTCACTTAACAAAGTACTGGAGTATATCTGATTGATAGGATAGCCAAAATACCCCTTCACTTTACAAAGTACTGGAGTATATCTGATTAATAGGATAGCCAAAATATCCATTCACTTTACAAAGTACTGGAGTATGTCTGATTGATAGAATAGCCAAAATATCCATTCACTTTACAAAGTACTGGAGTATATCTGATTAATAGGATGGCCAAAATACCCCTTCACTTTACAAAGTACTGGAGTATATCTGATTAATAGGATGGCCAAAATACCCCTTCACTTTACAAAGTACTGGAGTATGTCTGATTGATAGGATAGCCAAAATAGCCAATCACTTTACAAAGTACTGGAGTATATCTGATTAATAGGATGGCCAAAATACCCCTTCACTTTACAAAGTACTGGAGTATGTCTGATTGATAGGATAGCCAAAATAGCCATTCACTTTACAAAGTACTGGAGTATATCTGATTAATAGGATAGCCAAAATACCCCTTCACTTTACAAAGTACTGGAGTATATCTGATTAATAGGATAGCCAAAATACCCCTTCACTTTACAAAGTACTGGAGTATGTCTGATTGATAGGATGGCCAAAATACTCCTTCACTTTACAAAGTACTGGAGTATGTCTGATTGATAGGATATCCAAAATACCCCTTCACTTTACAAAGTACTGGAGTATGTCTGATTGATAGGATAGCCAAAATAGCCATTCACTTTACAAAGTACTGGAGTATATCTGATTGATAGGATAGCCAAAATATCCATTCACTTTACAAAGTACTGGAGTATATCTGATTAATAGGATAGCCAAAATACCCCTTCACTTAACAAAGTACTGGAGTATATCTGATTGATAGGATAGCCAAAATACCCCTTCACTTTACAAAGTACTGGAGTATATCTGATTAATAGGATAGCCAAAATATCCATTCACTTTACAAAGTACTGGAGTATGTCTGATTGATAGAATAGCCAAAATATCCATTCACTTTACAAAGTACTGGAGTATATCTGATTAATAGGATGGCCAAAATACCCCTTCACTTTACAAAGTACTGGAGTATATCTGATTAATAGGATGGCCAAAATACCCCTTCACTTTACAAAGTACTGGAGTATGTCTGATTGATAGGATAGCCAAAATAGCCAATCACTTTACAAAGTACTGGAGTATATCTGATTAATAGGATGGCCAAAATAGCCATTCAGTTTACAAAGTACTGGAGTATATCTGATTGATAGGATAGCCAAAATACCCCTTCACTTTACAAAGTACTGGAGTATATCTGATTGATAGGATAGCCAAAATACCCCTTCACTTTACAAAGTACTGGAGTATATCTGATTAATAGGATGGCCAAAATACCCCTTCACTTTACAAAGTACAGGAGTATATCTGATTGATAGGATAGCCAAAATACCCCTCCACTTTACAAAGTACTGGAGTATATCTGATTGATAGGATAGCCAAAATAGCCATTCACTTTACAAAGTACTGGAGTATATCTGATTAATAGGATGGCCAAAATACCCCTTCACTTTACAAAGTACTGGAGTATATCTGATTAATAGGATGGCCAAAATACCCCTTCACTTTACAAAGTACTGGAGTATATCTGATTGATAGGATGGCCAAAATACCCCTTCACTTTACAAAGTACTGGAGTATGTCTGATTGATAGGATAGCCAAAATAGCCAATCACTTTACAAAGTACTGGAGTATATCTGATTAATAGGATGGCCAAAATACCCCTTCACTTTACAAAGTACTGGAGTATGTCTGATTGATAGGATAGCCAAAATAGCCCTTCACTTTACAAAGTACTGGAGTATATCTGATTAATAGGATAGCCAAAATACCCCTTCACTTTACAAAGTACTGGAGTATATCTGATTAATAGGATAGCCAAAATATCCATTCACTTTACAATGTACTGGAGTATATCTGATTGATAGGATAGCCAAAATATCCCTTCACTTTACAAAGTACTGGAGTATGTCTGATTGATAGGATATCCAAAATACCCCTTCACTTTACAAAGTACTGGAGTATGTCTGATTGATAGGATAGCCAAAATACCCCTTCACTTTACAAAGTACTGGAGTATGTCTGATTGATAGGATAGCCAAAATAGCCATTCACTTTACAAAGTACTGGAGTATGTCTGATTGATAGGATAGCCAAAATATCCATTCACTTTACAAAGTACTGGAGTATATCTGATTAATAGGATAGCCAAAATACCCCTTCACTTTACAAAGTACTGGAGTATGTCTGATTGATAGGATGGCCAAAATACCCCTTCACTTTACAAAGTACTGGAGTATGTCTGATTGATAGGATATCCAAAATACCCCTTCACTTTACAAAGTACTGGAGTATGTCTGATTGATAGGATAGCCAAAATAGCCATTCACTTTACAAAGTACTGGAGTATAGCTGATTAATAGGATGGCCAAAATACCCCTTCACTTTACAAGGTACTGGAGTATATCTGATTAATAGGATGGCCAAAATACCCCTTCACTTTACAAAGTACTGGAGTATATCTGATTAATAGGATGGCCAAAATACCCCTTCACTTTACAAAGTACTGGAGTATATTTGATTAATAGAATGGCCAAAATACCCCTTCACTTTACAAAGTACTGGAGTATATCTGATTAATAGGATGGCCAAAATACCCCTTCACTTTACAAAGTACTGGAGTATGTCTGATTGATAGGATAGCCAAAATACCCCTTCACTTTACAAAGTACTGGAGTATATCTGATTGATAGGATAGCCAAAATACCCCTTCACTTTACAAAGTACTGGAGTATGTCTGATTGATAGGATAGCCAAAATATCCATTCACTTTACAATGTACTGGAGTATATCTGATTAATAGGATGGCCAAAATACCCCTTCACTTTACAAAGTACTGGAGTATATCTGATTAATAGGATGGCCAAAATAGCCATTCAGTTTACAAGGTACTGGAGTATATCTGATTAATAGGATGGCCAAAATACCCCTTCACTTTACAAAGTACTGGAGTATATCTGATTAATAGGATGGCCAAAATACCCCTTCACTTTACAAAGTACTGGAGTATATCTGATTAATAGGATGGCCAAAATACCCCTTCACTTTACAAAGTACTGGAGTATATCTGATTAATAGGATGGCCAAAATAGCCATTCAGTTTACAAAGTACTGGAGTATATCTGATTGATAGGATAGCCAAAATACCCCTTCACTTTACAAAGTACTGGAGTATATCTGATTGATAGGATAGCCAAAATACCCCTTCACTTTACAAAGTACTGGAGTATATCTGATTAATAGGATGGCCAAAATACCCCTTCACTTTACAAAGTACAGGAGTATATCTGATTGATAGGATAGCCAAAATACCCCTCCACTTTACAAAGTACTGGAGTATATCTGATTGATAGGATAGCCAAAATAGCCATTCACTTTACAAAGTACTGGAGTATATCTGATTAATAGGATGGCCAAAATACCCCTTCACTTTACAAAGTACTGGAGTATATCTGATTAATAGGATAGCCAAAATACCCCTTCACTTAACAAAGTACTGGAGTATATCTGATTGATAGGATAGCCAAAATACCCCTTCACTTTACAAAGTACTGGAGTATATCTGATTAATAGGATAGCCAAAATAGCCATTCACTTTACAAAGTACTGGAGTATATCTGATTAATAGGATAGCCAAAATACCCCTTCACTTTACAAAGTACTGGAGTATATCTGATTAATAGGATAGCCAAAATACCCCTTCACTTTACAAAGTACTGGAGTATGTCTGATTGATAGGATGGCCAAAATACTCCTTCACTTTACAAAGTACTGGAGTATGTCTGATTGATAGGATATCCAAAATACCCCTTCACTTTACAAAGTACTGGAGTATGTCTGATTGATAGGATAGCCAAAATAGCCATTCACTTTACAAAGTACTGGAGTATATCTGATTGATAGGATAGCCAAAATATCCATTCACTTTACAAAGTACTGGAGTATATCTGATTAATAGGATAGCCAAAATACCCCTTCACTTAACAAAGTACTGGAGTATATCTGATTGATAGGATAGCCAAAATACCCCTTCACTTTACAAAGTACTGGAGTATATCTGATTAATAGGATAGCCAAAATATCCATTCACTTTACAAAGTACTGGAGTATGTCTGATAGATAGGATATCCAAAATACCCCTTCACTTTACAAAGTACTGGAGTATGTCTGATTGATAGGATATCCAAAATACCCCTTCACTTTACAAAGTACTGGAGTATGTCTGATTGATAGGATAGCCAAAATAGCCATTCACTTTACAAAGTACTGGAGTATGTCTGATTGATAGGATAGCCAAAATATCCATTCACTTTACAAAGTACTGGAGTATATCTGATTAATAGGATAGCCAAAATACCCCTTCACTTTACAAAGTACTGGAGTATGTCTGATTGATAGGATGGCCAAAATACCCCTTCACTTTACAAAGTACTGGAGTATATCTGATTAATAGGATGGCCAAAATAGCCATTCAGTTTACAAGGTACTGGAGTATATCTGATTAATAGGATGGCCAAAATACCCCTTCACTTTACAAAGTACTGGAGTATATCTGATTAATAGGATGGCCAAAATACCCCTTCACTTTACAAAGTACTGGAGTATATCTGATTAATAGGATGGCCAAAATACCCCTTCACTTTACAAAGTACTGGAGTATATCTGATTAATAGGATGGCCAAAATACCCCTTCTTGTTATGCTACATTAAGATGTTATTGTTGATTGTCAGGTGTCTGAGAATTTATTGAGTATATACCTGGATGAATACGATGAAACTCCATGGGACGCTTTGAAATATCTTATTGCTGGTGTTAATTATGGTGGCCATGTTACTGATGATTACGATAGACGTTTATTAATGACTTACATCAATGATTTCTTCTGTGAGAGTGCTGCCACTCAGCCATTCTACAAGTAAGTAATTTTATGATTGAAATCACCTAACATGTTGTAGACACTGATCCAATATAAGGATAGGTTCCCAGGATGCATTGTGCCCTTACAAAACTATTACATACATCTATGATTGTCATTATTACTTTTATTTATCAAATATATTGATTCTGTTATGCAGATTGTCAATTTTACCAACCTACTATATTCCAAAAGATGGACCATTACAGACATACAGAGTGAGTGAGTTTTATATAATTGTTATGTACTTTTCTTGTCGGAGCTATATATTGAGTTGAGTTGTTATCTATGTTAATGTATTGTAACGCAGAAAATATGACACCAGGCAGATGTGAAGTCACCATGCGTTCTTTTAATTTCCAATATGAGCAACTATGAAAGTTAACACGACTGAAACCTACATAAATACAATAAATAGTCAAGATTAATGCAATGTCAGTGGAGGTATGGAGATCATAATTTCAAGTAGAAACCATGATATCAAAATAGAATAGTTTAGCTACTATGTAAGTACTGAATGTACGAACCACACAATAAACTGAATCATTCCTCTCAATAGACTCAAGTCGACGCATAGAGACTTCCTTTCTTCATGAATATAAATAAAATAACATCTAATGCGAGTCACAGAAATAATATTGCACTAGAGTAGCGTATATAAACTTACCCCAACCAGTACAATTCAGTGACGCCCTGTATAATTACATAGTTTCTTTTTACACGCAAACACACCTACAATAATTTAGAAAAAATAAACGAGTCGTGATAACTGCTGAACTTGAATCATAACCATTCACACATTTAAACAGTGCCACAAACTCGGACCAGTTCTCATTTAGAAAAACTACAATTACACAAATATATACACAAATATATACACAAATATATACACAAATATTACATAAATATTACGCAAATACAATAAGAAAAATGAACAATTCATAATAAGTTTATGTATCCCGAATAACTAATTACCACTATGAACAGGTGAAATGGGCTTTCAACGTTGTTCCGTGCAAACAATGGGTACACGTGGCGTACACGCTCCTACTCGTGTTTTACAAGTTAACGAAATATACAATGTTTACACTAAATTATTTTTTGAAATTGTTTGTTTGTCAGGAATACATCAGTATGTTACCTGGAGTAGATCATCCTGAAGCATTCGGTCAACATCCTAATGCAGATATTGCCAGTCAAATTACAGAGACACGTACATTATTTGATACTTTGTTGTCATTGCAACCACAAGTTACTGTGACTCAAGGAGAAAGTAGAGAGAGTAAAGTATTAAAATTAGCTGCTGATGTGCTGGAACGTATACCACCCAATATAGATTATGAAGGAACTGCTAAAATACTCAAAGATGATCCTTCTCCACTTAATGTAGTTCTATTACAAGAGGTAGGTTCTTTTGTTTTAATCTGGTTTATAATCCTTCAATACAACATTTGTTTATTTAGACTGTTGATGAACTTAATGAGTTCTTACCATGACATTATCAAAGAGATGCTCATGAATATGCTAATTTGAACAACAGATTTTTTATTTTCTCAAAAATATGATGTCCAAACTAAAAAACTGCCATATTTTTGAGTATTTGAGCAACAGATGTATATTTTCTTAAAAAGTATGATATTTGACATCAACCATCTACTTCAACAGTAAGAATAACGGCATAATATATTTCTACTGATATAAAATATAATTCCTGTAAATATGATAAAATAATATTCAAACTCATATTACAATTTTTAAAAAATCTCAGCGAACTCAAGCAAATATCATGAACGAGCAGAATCACCTCACAGAATAGGCATGCAATAATAAATTGTTATTGTGTGTCAACACTCAATTTGTATGTGTTTGCCTGGTCTGTATCATACTGTTAAATCTAGAACCTAAATGTATGTTTCTTTTTTTCAGATTCAAAGATACAATTTCTTGCTGGAAAAGATCCGTTCCTCTTTAATTGATTTAGATAAAGGTATTAAAGGGTTGGTTGTTATGTCAAATGATTTGGAAGAAATCTTCAACTGTATTTTTGATGCCAGAGTACCAGCAACATGGCAGAAGGTATAACAGCTGACAATTGAATCATTTATTTCACATTTCTAATTATCCTAACTTGCTGCATCCACTGCTTATAATTTCATTTTATGTAATACAAGTATGTTCTATGTTTTTTACAGGCATATCCATCTAACAAACCACTTGCTGCTTGGACACGCGACTTAGTACAGCGTGTAGATCAGCTTGAGAAATGGGCAAGCATAGCACATCCTCCTGTGTTATTTTGGATGTCTGGTTTTACCTTCCCTACTGGATTCCTAACCGCTGTATTACAGCAAGCTGCTCGACAGAATAATGTAAGTCATTATTAAATAACATTCATACAAATATAAAGATTATTCTGCATCTCAGGAATTCTCTGCCATTTGTGAACAATTAAAGACAGATTATTTATATTAGAATGACGGTGATTACTATGGCGACTACTAATATACTGAGAGGTGTTGTTACTTAATACTAATTTGATAATAATCTGTTAGAAGTTATATGAACACGCCAGTATCAATGTTTTCTCTTTTAGATCTCTGTTGACTCTCTCTCATGGGAATTTATTGTATCTACTGTGGACGATAACAACTTAGTACAACCACCTAAAGATGGTGTCTGGGTTAAAGGACTTTACTTAGAGGGTGCCGGTTGGGATAAGAAGAATGCATGCCTTATTGAAGCTGCTCCAATGGAACTTGTTTGTCAAATGCCAACTATTCATTTCAAACCAGTTGAAAATAAAAAGAAACCTGGCAAGGGTAAGCTTGTTCACTTTCATCTTCTAAAACTAGCCACACCACAGGTTTCTGTCAACAAATGTTTTATTTATTGCCTTTATGGTTCTTAAAGCCAAGATAGAATGCATGTAAAAAGACTACTACACCTGTATTTTGTGTTCTTTCAGGTACATATGGATGTCCATGCTACTACTATCCAAACAGAAATGGCACTAGTGATAGAGCATCATATGTTGTTGGTGTTGATCTTAAAGGTGGATCCTTTGGAGCTGATCATTGGACTAAGAGAGGAACTGCCATATTAATGAGTTTAGAATATTAAGTCAATCTTATGATTGAATGTCATCATAATTTGATTTTCAACATTCATCTAGTATTTCAGATGCTTTTTGTAAATATTATACAAGTATATTAGGATAGATCATATTAATGTTACAAAATCTGTATGTATTGTTACTGCATGTTTTTTGTTTTCATTTCTTCACATTCACGAGTCTTGTGTTATTTACAAAGACAGTTTTGTTAAAGTATACATCCACTGAACATATATCAACGTGTACTGTAAAACATGTTTAGCTCAACACTGTTTTTAGCAAATTCAACTTATACATTTTCAAATGGTTGTGCATTAAAGTTGCCCTTCAAGATCTTTACTAAAATTTAAATTGGGTCATGTGACTAGTATGTGACGCATATGCTATGAACATTAATTATTCAATGATTGTCAGCACAGCAATGTTAGTGACCATTTTACTGTTTGAATGATCTCAGAGAGCATATTTACATTACATAATACATGTAGTATCAAGACCCATATAAATCTTTATAGCCGGAGAGCATGTTTTAAAGCATACATTTGCTTTACACAGCTGTCACAATTGCATTTGTTTTCGATTTCCCTTCCAACAATTTGTGTATTGAGTGATTTTTATAAAAACAAATACTATTTCTTTATATTGAGAAGATTGGCTTCATCAAGTTATTGATCCGTCCTGCTTTGATTGTATTTATAATATTTGAAATATGTATAGTTTGTATAATATATTTAATAAAAATTGCTGTTTTACAATATTTACAGTGTGGTTGCCTGTTTCTGCATCCCCTGCAACAATGATATACTATAGTATTATGGTTTACACCCCCCCCCCCCCCCGCAACATATACCCGTGTAACCCTACTTTGCAATCAATTTGACTTGGCCCGGAAAAAATGCACTCACTAACTAATGGAAACCTAATTTATAAATCAAAGAAAGCTTAGAAAGAACTTCTGTGTGCTGAGAGTATTGGAGACACATTAAAATTAATTCAAAATTTAAGATTTGCTTTTCAAACTAGAAGCTTGGCAACTAATATTTGTCTGCTATTCGAGTTGCACAACATGAAAACAATGTGATTCACATTATCAAAATTTATAATTCATACAGAAAATACAATTGATCTTTTATCCATGGTTTTTAGCCTAATTCCAGAGCACCTCTGTGATGAATTCAATCTGATTTTTTTAAATAACAGTATGCATGTTTATCAACATTAAACTAATCATGTCTGGATCAAATGAATTATTATACAAATTAAGCAATTATTATGCACAGATTTAGGCCTTTATATTGTTTCAGGGTGCACATGTACAACATTTCATTATGTGATTAGTAATCCTAACTAATTTAGTGGAAAGCTGAAAAGTTAATTATTATGCAAATTGGGTAATTATTATAGATGTATAAAAACCTAAAACTAATTAGATCATCACATTGAATTAAGATAAGTACTGTCACAGACCATCCATGTAATGAAGTTTCATTGAAATGTGATTAGAACCAAAACATGAATTATTATGCTTTATTATTTTAAACCAAAACTGAGCAGATGTTCTAGAGCGTCAATATACCAAGTTTCATTGCAATGGAAAAATTAGTACATTTGACAGTGTTCTCCCCAGGATGTAAACAGCGTGGCGGTCCCGCCACAGTGCTTCGATTTGCCGCCACACCGGTCTGACACCGCCACGGTGATTAGCAAGACCGCCACAGTGCTTTTTTCATTGGGGATTTCGTCACGCTGGTCGGCCCGACCGGCACTCAAAAATAGCGACCACCACGGAAACGCGTCCGACTATTGTCATATTGTTATTATACTTACGTACCGACCGACAAGCATCCTGCCAGTCGTGGATAATAACTTGTAAACAAAAGACATAGTCGTGCGATGTGGTATCGGCTTTAAACAATACAAGTCAATTTTGTAAAATTAGCACCTCTTTGTTTGTAAGTAAATATTTTCTGATGATAGATGCAGTCTTTAGATTGATAGCTAAAATTCATTCAAAATCAATTCCACCCCGATGTAACATGGGCAAAGCGGAGTTCACGATCAGTTTAATACGCTACTCAAGAAAAAACAAGGTGTTTATTGCGTGATTGGGTAAAATACATTTGAACTGTTATCATCGTGAATCATGTAAAAATTCTTCTTTCAAGACTTCTTTTACCTTTCAAAAATTGCTAATCACCTCTTTCGAATACCATCATGCAGGTTTCATCTAAAATCCATACCAACACATCGTGCTACGACATCGCTTTACTTCCGCAATGTAATTTTTATGATCACGATCATTCGGAAAACTTCGGGTTCTACCGGCATTACCATGCGGCATTCTGATTGGTTAATGGCGTTTTTGACCCACCGGGTCAAAGGACATATGCGGTCAACTAACGCGTCACAGCTATCATGGCGGGTCTGTGTTTTTCACGAAGTGATCGAGTGATCAAAAATAATTTCTCCCGATAAAACTAGTTAAAATTTTACGTTTTATTCATATAAAAAAAGAAGTATTTAATTTTTGCATGGCATCATGACCGAGTAAGAGGAATTATTGGTATAACCGGTGTATAACATCGCGAAGTAAGTTATGTCACGCCGTAACTTTGATGATTGTTTGGAAGTGTTATTTGTTCGTTCATTTATTGTAAATGTAAACGTTGTAGAAGCTGATGGTCGGAATAATAACCAACAATCCGCCAAATAATTACGTGGTCGATTTTTTTGGAGGAGAATTTTGTAGTAAATAAGATCATGAAAGTCTTGAACATAATCCTGGCTGGAACGTTTCAGATGAGTTTCATTTAATCTTTCACAATTTATTTGTTTCTTTTTAGTCTGCAGTATTTGCATTTTGAGAATGTTTCATTTTTAAATTCAAACTCTTCTAAGTTGTGAAACGTAATTTTTTGACTCCAAACAAAAATATTTGCACTGTGACGGAGCTCATTAATATTACAAAAGTGCCCAAAATAAAAGTGTTTATAACACTGTGTAAAGCAAATAAATATCTGCCACTTTGTTTTTGAAAATATATGTTGTTTATTGTGTGGGTGTAAATGTGCTTTGGTAAATTTCTATTATTATGTAAATGATATGCAAATTAGGCCGCCACAGTGGTTTAAATTCCTGGGGAGAACACTGTCAGTGTAAAAACCGAAAATTAACTAAGTATGCAACTTAGTTGATTAATATGCACACATTTTTACTCAAAATTAATCAGGTCTCTGCATTGTTCTAGAGCATCTATGTACCAAGTTTCATTGAAACGTAATGAAGTAATAGTACTTGAAATATCAAAAGCTGAAAATTATGCAAATTAGGTAATTAATATTTCACACATGTCTGTGCATTGTCCCAAGTATCTATGTAAATTTTGATTGTTACTGATTCAGTAATGGTGGAAATGGTTTTGAATCTTAAACTGAATCATGAAATGAATGCATGTATGTGATGCTTTGAAACAGAGAAGCCAAAGATATGCTTCTGAACAACATTTGATTTGTTCTGGAAAACTAAATAACATGCATCAATGTTGCATACTGTCCAATGTATAAACAAAGTCAGATTTGATTCTATGACAAATACTTTATTTTGAATAAGGTTTAGTAAATGTTCTCTAAAATGGACACTATTCGGCCACTTTGAATCAAATCACAACATGAATGCACATGCATGTATCCCAAGTTGCACGTGTACCCAATAGTTTGAATATTTCTGAAAATACAGTGATTCAGAATATGATCCTCTAGATTCACAGGGGTATAGTACACATAACAGAGCAAACAATCAGTTCACCTTTTTTTCATCACTATCACAAAACTTAATACCTTGCACTCGGGAATGAATGGCCATCGAATTAATTCTTCTCACTTGGAAATCAACAGTTTACCGTAAGCAGACCTTTCTGTGCTCCATACTCTGTGTACAAATCTGATAGCCTTAATGGTAGTGTGAGCACTTAATGTCACTTGCCTTGTCTACTAGTATCTCCACATGTACAGGGAAAGGAAATTTCACATTATCAATTTAACAGAAATGAAACGCTAAACTTGACGGGGTCAACTTTGGTCACATTATTATACAACTACTGGATGTCCCAGGCTTTGCATCAACTTGACTTGCGAGGGAAACCTGTCCTGGGTAGAGCCTCTGGGCAACAGTGCACATGGACGTCAAAGCCCGATTGGACAACTATTTCAAATACTTGAATAATATAGTGTTCTTGGTTCCGAGTGTAATAACACAAAAACTATGAATACAGTCCAATGATATTGGCCTAACTTTACCTTGCAGGTTTGTTATGAAGATTTACACCCCCCTCCATTTTCTCAAATTAATCACATTAATTTTATCAATTGTAAGCCTGCTGACTGCTACTTGTCACCTCATGGAATTTAGGTTTGATTGAAGCCCGTCATCTTAATATGCAACATTCATTCAAACACAAAAAAGCACACTAACGATCAGCCTGTTTTAAACAATATTTTATTAAGAAAGGTTCCTGCATATCTAACTCTAATTTTGATATACAATTACATTTACATAATTTATACAAAAGTGTTTTCACGACTGCTTATACTCTGATATCATCAAAATTCAATATTAAAACCAGCGACTTTGTTCCATTCATACCGACAGGAAATAATTTGCATAGAGTAATGCCAATCTTGAGATGTGTCACTTACCTTTGGGGCTACAATGAAGGAAGAAATTGGGTTACCAAATATTCAATAAAAACGTAAAGCAATATATATGTATATACAGTAGTAGACCAGAATGAAAGGAAGAAAGCCTCTGGTTTTGACAAACTAAAAATGACAACCAAAATTAGTACCAGATACACAAGAACACCTTCACTCTGGTGATCATAGCTAAGATCCAAAACAAATTCTCTTGAGTGATTCCAACATACGCCAACAGTAACATCCGAGCTTAAAAGCTCTGAATATTTATCCTTATCTGCCTTGTATTTAATGGAATTAATTGAATTCTGACTTTTCACCATTACAATAGAACATCACTTGAGTTTATATCTAAGGACAATGATTTCCTGTAATGGACCAAGATACCTGAACCTGACAGGGTAACGTATACCAAGTGTTTTTCTCACAAAATCAAAGCTCATAAGTGACTATTCACACTCCATCAGGTTTTGCTTTAAAACCAAATGACAATTTAGGTCTGGCTTTCTTTTTGTTGAGAATCAGTTCCTGCTCTTGTTTAATTCGTCGCTTTTGTTCCTGCTCAAAAGCAAGTCTCTGTTCCTCCATTTTTCGTTGCGCCTCAACCATTTGTAATCGTTCTTCCGCCTTTAGAAAAAAGAAAAGGGAAGATGCAGAGTTTAACATAAATGAATACACAGTTGGCAAACATGTAATCTGCATATATGGTATACTTACATAAATAATTTACTAAAGATGGCAAAACATGTGTATTGGGAGGCACAATAAGTTTATATTTATTTACTCCTTAGGCTACACTATCATTTTGTGAGCTACAGCCCTTTATTCTTAGCATCACATTACAGCGTACATCTTTGCAATTTTTTTCCAGGCCCAATTCATTAATTACTTTTAGAGTAATACATTACTAAGTTTCAATAGCAAACCAGAATGCATTGGCAGCATTACGGTACACGTTGAAATTCTCTTGGCAGCTGATTTCTTCATTCATCCAGCGTATATAGACTGCGGTGGTGAGGGAATTTTAAAATGAAAAATTAAGCATGAATTACATGTATTTCACTTCAAAATTATATGCTGTGCAAGTGAAAACTGGAGGATTAATAGTTGGTTCAAAAAATAGCAATTTTAAATGAAATTCACATATCAACAGGAATTGCTGGGATAAATAAAAAAGTTTATCGTAAATAAGATTACACTTGAAAACAATTTTGTTCATCTTTCCTCCTAGTTTCCTCTGCTGGTTACAAGTATGTATGTATACAAGAAACAAGTCATCACCATTTATAACCCATACAAAATGCACACTATAACACAATCAAACTTCGCTGATCCATAAAATTGTACTTGTAATTGGAAACCACAAATACCAACACGCTCTCCTTTTTCAAAGCTTGATTTTGGCCTCACCAATTTTCTCTGTGCTTCCTCTATTTTACGTTGATTCTCCTCCATAATTTTTTCAAGTTCCTCTCTTTTCCTACATTCCTCCTCCTAAAAAAAGAAACAAATTTTAAAGGTTGACACAAGAAAATCTGAGAAAAAAAGTTGTAAGACCTATTGCTACAATGTACTGAGACCCACACATTCATACACAAGCCAACATTATTAAACCATACTTTCTACAAAACCACAATAACTAGAAAGTGCAAAGAAGAGAATGCATACATCACCTTACCGTTTATATACCTCACCTGTTTTTTTTTGTTTTTTGTTTTTTTATTCAGCCTGAAAATATTTTAATACAGTATGAACAAATCCACTAACAGTATACTGAAAGTATAAATACCTTCAGTAAATGCTTGGGCCAGCCATCTCGGCATCCAACTGACGGCAACTCCTTCCTCTTTTAGTCAAATCCACACACACAGCATCTTCCACAGTTAATAACAGCTTACTTCTTCATTTCATTAATTTTCCCTTACTTTTTTTTTATTATTTGTTTTCACAGAAGTAGTACTCATCTGTCCCTTCCTAAATGTCTATGTAACATACAAGTGGTACTGACTGCCTCGCCATTTACTACTTTTTTCTCATATCTATGTAATATTCTTTTCAATGCATAAACATCCATAGAATGTTTTGACATTTTTTATTGAAGCATGTTACGGGATAAGTTGAAATAAATTGGTGTTAAAAGTACATTTTTTAGTTTCAATAAAGAATAAAGTGAGTTTACATGCTAGAAAGAACAAGGTCATTTTGTTTATGGAACTTGTCAGCACCTTAGAAAAACATTTTTCAGCCTTCACTGTGATCTTGAGTTTGGAGATATTTCTGACAAGAGCATCAGCAAAAAGGTTTACCAATAACTTTTTCCACTACATTTACAACAAAATAATGAACCCAGTATGTTATTCTATCAAAACTTTGAATAAGTGTGATAGCTCTAGCCAGTCAATGTCTCCTGTTAGCAACCTTGACAAATTTTCGTCATCCAATCCCTGAATTACATGTATAACTATAATACTTGAAAGACAACCAACTGTATATACAGTTCTTTCTGGTTTAATGAAAAGTTGTTCAAACTTCCAGAAAAGTAAGGTTCATAGAAAGATACAGTCCTTATGTCAGTTTCAAGTTCACACATTATTTTATATTGGATATGCATTGATAACTGTAACACAAGTTCCAATATCACAACAGTTTAGCATTTTAACATCTGCCTGCACTAAGAAATGTACAAAAACTTGTCAAGGTTGCCTAAGATGAAGGAGGGAATGCTTTACCTCTTTTGCACGCTGAGCAGCTAGTTCTTCTTGTCGCTGACGTTCTAACTCCTCAAGCATTTGCTTTTCCATGATACGTTTTGCCTCCTCAACTCTACGGAGGACTTCAGCTTCAATATCATCCTTTCGTTTTTCAAGTTCTTCCTCAACTCGTTTTGCAACCATTTCTTCCACACGTTTTGCCACTTCCTCTTCTATCAATTTGGCTTCCATTTCCTGCTGTCGTCTGTGAGAACAACACGTATGCATAAGAGGATGTGAAATTTTAATAAGACACTTATGAATAGACAATTTTCAAGTTATAGCGCCATTTGATGGTTTTTGTGCTCCCGTAATTTGTTCGCTGGTTGTTTCGGCATCACTCCAATTTAGGTACCAGACGAGATTTGATTCTAAAATGGGCGTTATGTACAGTTGAAAAAGTCCAACTATTGCCTTTAATTTTGTTGGTAATAATGAATCACAATCCAAAATAGTTGGTGATTGGCATGATATCATAGTTTATTTATATGAAATAACAGTACTAGTTCAGCGTTTACTAGTCCGCTAATTTGGATATTCAGGGCATGTTCTTCCTGTTTAGGCAATCACAGTGTAGGTTATTTTTTTAAATAAGGCCATCGTAAAGTTTATTCATCAAAGCTATATTTGGTATGTACTATTTGTATCACGAAAAGTATATTTTCTAGAGATTACTACACACCACTATTCTACACCAACAAAACGACCAAAGTGTATTTTCTAGAGATTACTACACACCACTATTCTACACCAACAAAACGACCAAAGTGTATTTTCTAGAGATTACTACACACCACTATTTTACACCAACAAAACGACCGAAGTGTATTTTCTAGAGATTACTACACACCACTATTCTACACCAACAAAACCACCAAAGTGTATTTTCTAGAGATTACTACACACCACTATTCTACACCAACAAAACGACCAAAGTATATTTTCTAGAGATTACTACACACCACTATTCTACACCAACAAAACGACCAAAGTGTATTTTCTAGAGATTACTACACACCACTATTCTACACCAACAAAACGACCAAAGTGTATTTTCTAGAGATTACTACACACCACTATTCTACACCAACAACCAAAAAATCAATTCATTGGTTGGTCACCACCATCTTCATATAGTTTTATTTAGTGTCATTTTTGCCAAACAGTGCATTTCATTTGCATTCATTTCCAAACTCAAAGTTTTCGCCAGGAGCTCAATAATTTGTCTTTTCTACATGTTGTAAAATACAAATAGTTGTTTTAGGGGATTAACAAGACAAGGGGGAACAGGGTTCTCCCCAGAAAAAAAGCATAGCGCCGGGGCTAATTTGCATAATAATTTGCATATCATTTACATATCATGCAATTCCTTCATTGATTAACAGAACTTATTTACAATTATGAATATTAGTGAGCTCAGTCACAGGGCAATTATTTTTTTTAATGGAATCAACACATTATATTTCACAATTTAGAAGAGTTTGAAACATTCTCGAAATACAAATGCTGCAGACTAAAAACACAAATAAATTATTGTTGCAATTTAATTGTTTTGTAAAACGTTGAAGGAAACGCATTCAAAACGTTAAGCCAGATTTATGTTCACGAATCTCATAATTTTATTCACTCCAAAAACATTCTCCTTCAAAAAATCGATCACGTAATTAATTGACGTATTGTTGTAATTTATTATTCGTACCATCAACTTCTAAAACGTTTACAATTACAGTAATGAGCGAACAAATAAAGCTTCAAAACGATCATCAAAGTTACGACGTGACATAACTTACTTGGCCATGTTATACACCAGTTATAGCAATAATTCCTCAACAAATTTTACTTTTTTTTTTTTTTTATATGAAATGTAAGTAAAATCCGACTTATTTTTATCGGGAGCGATTATTTTTGATCACTTGATCGCTTCGGTAAAAAAAAAACAGACCCGCCATGATGTTTGTGAAACATTAGCATGTGTCCTTTGACCGGATGGGTCAAGAATGCCATTAACCAATCAAAATGCCGCATGGTAATGCCGGTAGAACCCGAAGTTTTCCGAATGGTAGTGATCATAAAGATTACATTGCGGAAGTAAAGCGATGTCGGAGCACGATGTGTTGGCATTGATTTCAATTGACAACTGCATGATAGCTTTCGAAATAGGTGATTTGCAATTTTTAAAAGGTAAATTAGGTCTTGAAAGAAGAGTTTTTACATGATTCGCAATGATAACAGTTCAAATGTATTTTACCAAATCACGCAATAAACACGTTGTTTTTTTCTTGAGTAGCGTGAACTGATCGTGAACTCCGATTTGACCATGTTATATCGAGGTGGAATTGATTTTGAAATAATTTTAGCTTTCAATCTAAAGACTGTGTCTATTGTAGAAAGTATTTACTTACAAACAAAGAGGTGCTAATTCCACAAATTTGACTAGCCGCTACGTATCGTGCGACTAGGTCTATTGTTTATAAATTATAATCCACGACTGACAGGATGCGTGTCGGTCGGTACGTAATTAAACTAACAATCAGACAATAGTCCTCGTCGGAAGCATGTCCGTGGTGGTCACTAATTTTGAGTGACGGTCGGGGCCGACCGACGTGGCGAACAAAGATTTTTCACATCTGATATTGGCATGTCAAATATGAAATCAAGCGCCGAGGTCCCAAGTGAAGCGCCGAGATTCACAGGTATAGCGCCGCGGACCTCGGCGCTAAAAAGCCCTGGGGAGAACCCTGGGGAAGATAATTTGGTTCACACTTTAGAAAGAGGTGGATTTTCATGATTTAAAATTCCTGGGATTGAGAGGTTTAAAAATATGGCTGTTTATGTACATCCCTTTTCTATATATAAATATAAAATTAAAAAATACTGGCGAGCTGTCTGCAATGACAAGTTCTGATTGATTGCTGACCTCATGTGTTTGTGTCATCACATTGTCAGTTTTAAGTTCACCCGCACAATCTGTCATAATTTCCAAAAAACTTTGATTCAACAGACATCTTTTTAGAGAAACATAAAACATTTTACAATTATAGGTACACACATTTAAATATGCGATGTTATACAGTAGATTTTGAACCAATTGAATCTAGCACCATTGTAGTTTGATAACAAGTTTCGTGAAACAAATGAATACCAAGCCACACCTGCCCGGCCACACTGCATATTGTTTACAAAATAATAACTCCATGAATTTGACAAAGAAATAGAGAAACTGATTACATTCTCCTCTGTCTTTCCATTTCTTGTCGTTTCTCTTCTTCCTCTCGCCTTTGCTTTTCTTCTTGTGCATTTCTTCTACTAACGTCTCTACCAAAAGCGTCTAACAGAAGTGGTGTTGGACTCCGCGTTCGTGACCGAACTCTCGAGTGTCGTCGTCGAGTGTATCTATCCCGATCACGGGAACGCGACCTTGTGCGCACTCTATCTCTTGATCTTGACCGTGAACGATGGCTTCTGTGCTTACTTCTATGTTTCCTTTTGGGGGAACCACTCCTACTCCTAGAGCGAGGCATAATTTTAGGAAACCGATGTAGAAATTTGAAGAATTTCAAACAAACACGGAGTCGATCTTTTCGTTTTCACAAAACACAAAATGGCGATTCTAAAGCGGTGACGTCACGGAATTTTTTTATATCCCAGAATGCTTAGTTTTTTTCCAATCACGTGGCGGCGTGAACTTTGCCCAAATGAATGGGAACAATATAGTAATTTATTATTATATCTCATATGCGATATCGTCACATTGGTTGTTCAGAACAAAGTCACGTGGCGGTCATTAAAACTCATTATTCTCTCGGAACCAATAATGAAAATTAAGTTTTTTATTTGGATGAGATTTTTCACTTCTTAGTATTAGTAGTGTAGTGTACCGTACAAGTATATTGTGATTCTTAATGTATAAGTTTGTAATATTATTTAGCATTCTGTTTAGTTTGTTAACTTTACTGTATTTTATTTTATTTTATTTTATTTTATTTTATTTTATTTTATTTTATTTTATTTTATTTTATTTTATTTTATTCACAATTATCGGACAAAACTTGGCCAGTATATTCACCATTCAGCCGTGTATATAACTACATAAAATATTTGCCCAAAATAACGAGATTTTAATTAGTAAATGGCTGATTACAGATTTCTGATTATCAGACTTAAAATCAAGTAAATTTACTCAAAATATCAAAATTGTAAAACTAAATGGTTTTACAGTACTTTTTTTTTTAAATATAATTTTATTAATTGTATAATGGCCTCCGGCCCATTACAATCATACAAATTAATTATTGACAAGAAATAAATTTACATTACAAAATATGTATGAAAATATAGATGAAGAGGGTGTCAATAGATAATATAAGCACTCTATAATAATGTGATGGGGATATTAATATATATATACATACAAGCTTATTAGGTTATTCTCATTTGATCTTTGATTAAAAAACACTTATAAATAAATAGAGCTAACGAGGTAATGATTTTGTTTTAGAGGAACTTAATAGTTGTACTAGAGTATTCAAATTTGGGGGTTGTGTCTCATTTGGGAGATACTTTTTCCTGATTGTGTCCCATGCAGTGCATTTTAGTAAAAAATGATATTCATCATCAATTTCTTGCAGGCACAAATGACAAATACGGCTCTCCCTAGGGATATTATTATGTCTGCCTCTTTCTATTTCTAAGGGATGGCACGCACATCTTAATCTTGCTATTGCTCTGCGCAATTTTAATTGTGGCAATGACACATAGTTTTCAATCCCAAAATTTGTTTTGTATTACCTATAATACTGCGTTTTTTCGCCAGAACAAACGTCTATATCCCAATCTGTAATTCCAGTATCTTTGACCCGTTCACACAATTTGTACAAGAACATATCAGAGTCCCCCACCCCTTGATTAAACCAGACATAACCAAATCCATATTTAAATAGCAATTCTTTAATTTTAATTTTTGTCCTTTTTTCGTCCAGTGAAAGTAGCATCCGGTAAGCTTTCTGGGGTAATCTGTTTTCATCCATGCTAGTAATTTTTAACCAATATTTCGCACATCTTTTAACATGGTAACAAAATAAGGGTAGCCTCCCACAATCCCCTAATACTGTAAAAGTTGGAGCATTTTTACCTACACCGAGGTATTGCCTACAATAAGATGTATGTACACTTTCTAAATGTTGATATTGACCATATCCCCAAATTTCAGACCCATATGTAAGTACAGGATGAATTAGGGTGTCAAAAATCTTAAAATACAAGACTGCTTTAAAACATTGCATATTTCCTAAGTATCTTTTGATTGCAATCAATTTCTTTTTGCCTTTTATAGCTAAATTTTCTGTGGTAATATTAAAAGAGCATTTACATGACATTACCAATCCTAAGTATTCATATGAACTAACAGTACTAAGTTGCTTGTTCTCGAAGTACCACTTTTCATATTTACTGAGATATCCCGCCTTTCTGTATACTACAATTTTAGTTTTATTTAAGTTGATATTTAGAGCCCACTTGTTTGTAAACTCATACAATATGCTTATTAGTCTTTTCAAGCCCAAAACAGAATTTGAAAATAAAGCAATGTCGTCAGCATACAATAATGAAAACAACTCTAACATGTCGTTCGGGATCAATTGTATTCTTCTATACCCAGAGTCATCCAACATGCTTTGTAGGTCATTAATGTAAAATGAGAATAAAATAGGGCTGATCATGCACCCTTGTCGAACCCCATTCTTCAATTCAAAGAATCTCGAAGTGACTCCTCCTTCACAAACACATGATTTGACATCTTTATAAATACTTTGTAAAATTACATACATTTTCCCGTTGATACCATTATTGGCCAGTCTAAACAATAACAAATCCCCGTTAACCGAGTCGAATGCCTTCTGGAAATCTATATAGAGGCAATACAATTTCCCCTCTTTCCTGGCTAACTGTTTCTGAATTATGGCATATAATGTAAGTATTTGATCAATAGTTGAATAGTCCTCCCTAAATCCAGCCTGTGTCTCTGGGATTATATCAAAAACCCTTGCCCATTTTGATAGTCGTGCTTCAATGATACTGGTGAAGATTTTTCCAAATATACTCATGAGTGATATAGCTCTATAGTTACCGGGATCATTTCGACTGTTTTTCTTGTGGATAGGAATAATAATACCTTTTGGCCAACCTTCTGGAAAAATACCAGTATTAAAAATTAAGTTAAAAAGGGCATTCAAAAATGTTATCGACACATCACATGAAAATTTAAAAAAATCAGCGATTAAAAGGTCAGGACCTGCAGATTTGCCATTTCTAAGTTTATGTATTGACTGAATAATTTCTTCATTCGTTATTGGCACATTCAATGTCGTGTCAGTTTCCCCAAATTCTGGAGAATGTGGATCAAAACTATACAGAAACTTATAGTACTTTTTAACTTTTTCAAAACGAAATCCAGCGAACCGATATTGATCGTTTTTTCAAGATCATATGCTAGGTTTAACGGCAGTCCAAGTTCGGTCGGTTAATTAGAACCAGCTTGAACAGCGCTTTTGACAGGAGTTCTCGTTTACTACCGACGTCAAGTCCTGACGGAGATCAACTCGGCTGATTTATTGAAGTAGGCGTCGGCGTGTAAACGAGGCATTGGACGACAAGAGCTAAACTCAAATTTCCCTAACGCAGGCAAGCAGGCAAACAAACAAAAGCAAACCACCGCCGTTTAAGTGGGTCATGTAAATAATGAGCAAAATTTAGCTAAACTGAGTAGATAATAAATAAGACCCACGCTTTGATATAAATTGGGATAGGTATATATTAAAAAGTGTGTAATAACAAATTCACAATAAAACAAGTAACTTGTCGAATCTATCTAAGGATAATATTATGTTTATGTATGCGTGCATATTTCTGGAGATTAAAGGTATGTCGAGTTACAAACTGTGATATATTTATTCTGAAAACTCATGGAAATGGATAATGTGGGGGTGGGGTTTGGTATGGCTAAACAGGCTGGAGACAACAGCTGGGCATAAACACTGTTATTGCTACTACTGGTACAAGGCTTTTCATGTTACCAGAATGCGATTGGTAGATAAAGGCTTATCTATCATGATAGGACAGTTACAATATTAAGAATGTACATGATAGGCTGAAATTAACTATCTGCGATTGGATAACTGTTTTTTATTCAGAATCCGAAACTACTGTTAAGCTTGAATATGTTGATAAAATAGGCAGCGAAGTTTAATCCATAGTCTGTTTTTTTTGTTTGTGTCACTTTAAATTTGGGGAACTACCGGGGTATAAATGGTATGTCAACTATTTACAAACAAACAAATTAGGAATATAATTTAACTGAACATTCAATTCAATTCGTTTATTTAAAGTCAGTTTGAAATACCTAGCCAAAGGCTAATATCACTGACTACTAACAATTACATCAAACAAAAGCAAAAATTACAAACATTAAACACAGGGAAAAACAAAAGTAAGATTTCACAAATAATCAATTAAATATCTTAAAATGATGGTGACCACAATGACACCATATGCTTAAAAGAATACAAATCTTTGCACTCCTTCATTGGATAAGGAAGCGAGTTCCACATTTTAGCACCATAAGACAATGACTCCAGTCCATAGCGTTTGGTCCTTGGTCGTTTTCACTGTAATTGATGAGAATTTCTGAAATTGTACATTACATTTTCTCCTTGTATAAATCCCACATACAAGATGGGGAGAGTTTGTTCACACTTTTATAAACTTTAACAAGTATGTCACGATTCCTGGACATCTCTAGTGTTTGTAGTCCAGCACGTTCCAATAAAGTTTGATAGCTGGTCTGAAAATCATTGTACACAAATTTCAAAGCTCTGTATTGAATACGCCCCATCTTAGCAATGTTTACTTTACCACAAAAATTCCAAACTAAAGAATAATAAGTAAAATGTGATAAAATAAAACATCTAAACATACTTAGTCTTGAGGCTTGATCTAAATAACCCGATATTCTTTGCAAAACTTTCAATTGGGCACCTGTCCGTTTACACAGAACACTAACATGATGGTGAAAATTTAAATTCTGATCAATATTAATCCCGAGCAATTACATAGACTAGACTTGTACTTAGATCATGCATATTGAAAACTACTTGCACGTGGAAGCATGTAGATTGTCGTCAATGTCACAATCACGCCGGAAAATGTATCTTTTTGTGATTGGTAAACTATCACGCAAATTCAGAAGAAATGTTCATGAATGCAGTTTGGTAGTTGCGCCAACATACACACATTTACATATATACGATTATGAAACGTATACTAAATTTCAAGTCCTAAAATACTGACAGAAAAAACAAGCAAATTAATGATGTATCAAAATGCAGCTGCAAGTGTAAAAGATTGGTTTAAAATAATTCATTCTAATATTATAAAGTATGTTTTACTACACAGAAAGTAAACTTTAATTACATTTTTCTACAAGTATTGTGTTTATCGTGACACCAAGTTTTTAACTTACAAACTTGTTTTGTTTTTTTAAGTTGGGCTATCTGAACAGGGGTGGATACGGGATTTTTTTTATGGGGGTCCAAACTTTAAAATCGCCAGACAAAGTTAATGATTTTTTTTATATTATACAAAAACAAATTGAATACATTTTCCAACGGAGGGGGGGGGCAAGAACCCCCCTTCTAGATCAGCCACTGCAGCTGAAATTAAAACTAAGAATATAATCCAACGTGTTACACATTGTCAGCAACCACTTGTAGAGAAACAACAGACTTATGTATCTGACATCATGAAAAAGCTGCAAATCACGTGATTAACCTCAAATATTAAACCTATTGAACTCTTACCGTCCGTGTCTCTGTCGGTACTTAAAGGGCGGTAGTCGTCGCGCCACGCGTGCGAGTTAAAATGTATATGGGTCTCATATAAACAAAGATGGTGACTTTGACTGTCGCGCAGATCAACGACAAAACTGACAAAAGCCTATGCTTGAACCCGAAAATGATAGTGTAATTACTACTCGTCAGTTATTTTTTTACATGAAGCAGTTCTGATGTACGCATGTTTTAGCGCATATTAGCATTGATCATAATGACCATATTTTGTGGCAACATCTGTTTATAATTAATCATTCTAGTATTAGCCAACATTATGTCAACTTGCTTCCTTAATGTATATCCTTTTTTTCACCATATGTCACCAAGCAACATTTTGAGATACACCCCTGCCATTGGAAACTACGGTAAAAAGTTCTAATTTACCAGTAAAACAGGCAATACAGTGATATTTTCACTATTCACTGATCGATTTGAGTACGGTGACCCAATATTTCCAAATAATTTTTTTTATTCTTGAGAGAGAGAGAGATCTTTTTACCTCCATGGATATATCAAATATGTAAAAAAAAGAAAAGAAAATCGAATGACCATGTTTGCTATTTTTGTGGAGAACTCTACCCAATCTTCCTCCCAGAGTTCTTAGCGTGCACTCTACAGTAATACACTGTACAGTGTATTTGCATAATCGCACGTTTTGCGTGATCTCGTGTTTTACGTTGTGATAATAGCGTGGCGTGTGTCTGAGTAGTTTTTTTCTGATCTATGTTTTGCAGTGTATGCGATACTGGGGCGTGCAGAATCAACGAGAGGAAAATTTCGAGGTAATATATGATTCCATTTCTGGTAAAAGCAATCTTCATTAGAATTTGGCGTTCTTTATGTTTGTTACAAAGCAATTGCCATTGAACTACTAACTATAAATTTGGTCCTGGTTGTTTTGTCAATGGCGTCTTTCTCCTTCGCTTCGAGGCTTCGTGTCTGCGACTTACTATTTCTCTGTCAAACATCTGCGAATGTTGTGATCAAGTTTTGGTTTAAACATAGGGCTTCATGGTTTAACTAATATTAATTTTCAATAAGGATTATCGTTCAATTGAAACTCAGTTATAAGACCGGCGAAACTGTTTCAATAATGCGGTGTTCAGCATCGCCATGTTGGGTACACTCGTATCACTGATATTGTAAGGTTACTGGTATTACCTTGGTTTGTGGATAGTACTATCCCATGACGCCACTCGTCGTATCAACCAACTCTACGGACAAGGGTAACCGGAATTATGTGGCAATCTTTTCGCACGAGTTTGAAGTGTCAAAACGACGTCACGACTTTACTGTTAAAAACCATAGGCTAATTTATGATAATTAGGTTTTTGGAATCTGTAGAATATTGCTTTGTGATATTTTTTTTCCATTTTTTCCCCCATAACTTTCAGTCTTCATTATTATGATTTATTGTTATGGCAACATTTGAGTAAATGTCATTCAGTCTGAAAAAGTCTGTGGAACCTGTACTATTTCAACCCAACAAATGTTAGGCATTGTTTACCAATTGTTAGACTAATATCATGAGACTTTGACAAATCTAAAAATAATATACTTGTTAAACTGTCTGGTGGGAACCTCTTTCAGTGTTGCAATATCCAAATTAATTTCCCCAGACGATTGAAGTAGGTGCAAATCAAATATGTACAGGTAATTTACATTTTTGTTTGTTTTGTGTAGTTGTTGCAATGTCCCTGGTAGCATATGCAAATACTGAGCATTTAAAACTGATTTGACATACTGATGTACATTGTATATCTTGTATGTATGAGCTGTAGTTATACAACAAAACCCTAATAGCTAACTGTCTGACAAATCAGAGAGCAGTTTGTTGTACATGTACCATAGACCTTAGAAAGAGAGGGACAGGCAACTGGATTATAAAACAAAGGATTTCACGACATCCGGCGTGCAACGTGGGTTACTACAGTTATAAACAAATGACCAAGCTAAGGAAGCCGTATGCTGTCACTCACAATCAATCGGCCGCGCAGTTTGCAACACGTCTTTCAGTGTTTGTGCTCATTACATTGAATTTTTAATTTCAATATAAGATCCATTTTTTGTACTGGTTATTAGGTGATACTTATTATATGTAGAGTTACAATTCGTTTTTTTTTCATCAGTATAAATTAACTACTCGGCTGATTTTATGTGTGGTGACAAATGGTTGAATAATACTTATCCTGCGACTGGCAGATTTTCGCCCGTTTTCGGAAAATAGAAACACTTGTTGTTTGCATTATCGAATTTTCACTTAAATCATACTATTTTCAACATCTGTTGTTCAAATTATTGCATTTTTTACTCGAGTAGTACAATTTTTGAAGTAATTAGGATATTTTAATTTAATGACTTTCTTTACAAAATTCGAAATTCTGAATTTTCGAAACTGCTTGTAAACGTGTGCAGTGTTCTCCCCAGACCCTAAGCCAAGCATCGTGGCTAATTTACATAACAATACATCTTATTTGCATAATTTTGTTTGCATAATAATTAGTTTCCCCAACAAACATTATAACTGAAATAAAGAAGAGATACATATCTCGTATATTTTTTAGGGGGGGATTTGTTTGTTAAATTTGTAAAATCTGTATGAAGAAATTAATAAATCAATAATGACATTTTTTTTTCTACAACGGCATTTCAAAACTAAAGTCAGCGATTTTTTAGCTCCGCTGTCGACTTTGTCGAGCGGAGCTTTATCATATGAGTGATTGTCCGTCGTCGTCGTCGTCCGTGTCAATGTTTTACTTTTTCGACTTCTTCTTGAAAACTACAAGCCTGAATGCTTTGATACTTGGTGTATATGTACCTTGGGTAGACCTCTCTCAGATTTGTTCATTTCATGATGATATCTTCAATTCTCTAATTTTGGTGAATATTTTTGGTAAAAAGTGATATTTTCGACTTCTTGTTGAAAAGCGCAAGTCCAATTGCTTTGATATTACATATATAGGTACTACATGTGGACCTCTCTCAGATTTGTTCATTTTGTAATGATATCTTCAATTCTCTAATTTTGGTGAATATTTTTGTAATTTTTGGTAAAAAGTGATATTTTCGACTTCTTGTTGAAAACCGCAAGTCCAATTGCTTTGATATTACATATATAGGTACTACATGTGGACCTCTCTCAGATTTGTTCATTTTGTAATGATATCTTTAATTCTCTAATTTTGGTGAATATTTTTGTCATTTTTGGTAAAAAGTGATATTTTCGACTTCTTGTTGAAAACCGCAAGTCCAATTGCTTTGATATTACATATATAGGTACTACATGTGGACCTCTCTCAGATTTGTTCATTTTGTAATGATATCTTTAATTCTCTAATTTTGGTGAATATTTTTGTCATTTTTGGTAAAAAGTGATATTTTCGACTTCTTGTTGAAAACCGCAAGTCCAATTGCTTTGATATTACATATATAGGTACTACATGTGGACCTCTCTCAGATTTGTTCATTTCATAATGATATCTTTAATTCTCTAATTTTGATGAATATTTTTTTAATTTTTGGTAAAAAGTGATATTTTCGACTTCTTGTTGAAAACCGCAAGTCCAATTGCTTTGATATTACATATATAGGTACTACATGTGGACCTCTCTCAGATTTGTTCATTTCATAATGATATCTTTAATTCTCTAATTTTGATGAATATTTTTTTAATTTTTGGTAAAAAGTGATATTTTCGACTTCTTGTTGAAAACCGCAAGTCCAATTGCTTTGATATATTATACATATAGGTACTACATGTGGACCTCTCTCAGATTTGTTCATTTTCTAATGATATCTTCTGTTCTTTAATTGCCATGTGCATTGCTAACAGCGGAGCTATCTCAGCCGACAGGCTGCTTGTCATTGATCTATCCATTATTTGTGTAACGCTACGATCACCGTAACATTGTCAGCTGACGGCATTGCGTTGAACGGGTATTCACCGCTGCTGTTGCGATCATCGGTCCCTGACTTTTTTGTTTAAAGCGCGGCTCCGCAATCCCAGGAATTGCACCAGTGTATCATGGGAAATGTAATTTGCATGGTCCGCCCAGTTGCTTACATTTCAACTGAAGGCGTTAATTCCGTAAGCTAACATCGTGCATTACGCTATAATCTGATTTGAAAGGACTTGCTGAATCCCGTTGTTCGACGTTCACTCTTTTGAAAGCCGTTTTCTGTGTTTGTTTCGCTCGTGGTCGACTGTGAAGCACAATTTCTGTAAATGGCGTTACGGCATTGTAAGGTTCTCTCCGAATTGAACTCATGCCTTTGCTTTCTTGCTACTAATTGTACTAATATGTTACAAGTGCGACCTTTTTATACAATGTATTTATTCATTCACAACCCGTACATTACGAGCGCGATGTATTCATACTACGTACTGCGCTATGTTGCCTCACACTTCTAACGTCCACTGTCATGAAATCGTATTGTCCAAAAAGGGAAACTATTGTTTATTTGCACTTGTTTCCGGAAGCATAGCAGAACTTCGCATACTTGAAGTCAAGTGTACGTGTTTGGCTGGACATTTGATTGCACCTTTACCGTGTAACAGCCAACATGCACAAAATAACGATACGTGTCTCGGAAGCACAAGAGGCCGCGATACGCGCTCTATTCTCCCACTCTGATTGGGATCTAGTTTACGAGAACCAGGCGGAGGAAGAACTAGATTTAGATGATAGTGGATTGGAGCCTGATCTGGTTGTTGAGAGAGTCGTCGGGCAAAACGAGTGTGGGTTGTGTCTTAGTCAACCTTGTGTGACAACAAACAGGCAAGATTGGTTGGGAAATGGCCAGGGTCCGTGTGACAACGCTGCTATTAGGCGTCGTTTATTTCAAAAAGTATTGGACGATGCTCGGACAACGAAATGCGTGGACTGACGAAAGATACATCCAGCGCAAGTCACAACTTATGATGGCTGATGACGTTGTGGTCACACAAAGAGAAGTGATGCCGGAGTGTGTTATAAGACAGATACGCGGACTGTATCCCAATCTCCCAGGCGTGCCTTATAAGAGTCATCTCTGGTACTGAAAAAAATATGTGTCTTTCATTGATACAAACGAACCAAACGGCCCTTTTCAGGGCCAACCAATATTCCAAAAAGAGAACTACCGTATTGCCAATTCCTTGCATCATGAAATAACTGTAGTTTATTTGAATGACCTACACAATGTAGTTGTCGTACAACGTTTGCCACAATGTGTCTTGTCGGCTAGGCAATAATGACGTTATGCAACGTCAAAAAAAAAAAAAAAAAAAAAACTTCATTATACGTATACGGCTGTGCGGCACGGGTCCGACGCCAAACATACATAAATATATGCGCGGCTCATACTAGTACGTGGCAAAAAGGGCTAAATATTTCACTGCGGGGACATGTTTCAGGGAACATTATAATTTTTTGTGAGACCTTTCAATTTATTTATTTCGAGAACGAAGAGAAATTTGAGAAGCATACTCGACATATTGTCGGGGACGTATTTGGAACTCCCTCGACTCTTTTCATCGATATCGGAGTGAAAACCATTTTTTTTTATTTTCCCAGCCCTGTAACCGCGAATGTCTTTCTTTGCGCACACACACTACATAAATTTTTGGTATGTTTACGCAAAGTCTCTCCCCTCTCGCGCATACCCCAGCTCGTGCGATTCGCACTCGCGCGGGTCGGACCGCTTCGTGGAGCGCCGACGATGTCCCCTGAGATGAACGGACGGACAAACAGCTCACAGCATATCATTTCTTATTAGCTCCACGATATCACTTACATGATCAACTCCGTAATTACATAAGCATACCTAGAGATTGAACAAACAACTCGGAATTAACACCTTACATTTACATAAACCCATGACTGACAGCCAGTTTGAGCAGTCAAAACGACTGTTTGAATCATGCTTTTCCGTCGCTTTTTCGCGGAATTCACACTGACATCGCACCGAACTCGTAAATTAACATCGCAGTTGTATCGCGGACATATTCATGTTTGTGTACGACATGAAAATAAAGCACCACAGGCGTTAAGATTGCCGAAAAGAGTGATTTTGCGGAGCACCCCGAAGAGTTGTTTCACGCTTGAGTGTCATTTGCATACTGAAAAGTGGCGGCCATCTTTCCTTTTATACACCCAGACCCGCGGTTTAAAAATACACTAACTTAGAATGTTTGCTTAATTAAAACGATTCATTGATGATTAACTTAGAAATTACATCAAAATCGCCAACGAAATGTTGTTTTTAAACATCGCGGAAAAACATGCACTCTGCGCCATCTTTGTTACCTCAATCAAAATCTCCGTTGTAACCCAGCATGCATCGGTTGTGATGTCACTACATGCGTTACGTCGCCTTAGGGTGGCGTTCCTCGGTAATGACGCACTATGAATGAGGTATTTCTAGAGGTCAGGGTTCGTTTTTTTCTCGTCTGCAGTTGAATAATTTTTAATTCGATTTATTTACAGTTTTTTTTTTCGATGCGACTTAATTTCACTTGTTTTTTTAATTCTTGGTAATTAGTGTCACTGGCGATGAAGTAGTAAAAACGCAATTAATCGCAGTATTTTGGGTTTGCCAGCTCCGCACCCTTGACAGACTTGGTAACTGTAGACTTCCGTTTTTATCACAGTTTTTCTCAGGCTAACTATGTACAAAGGCGGGATTACCTTTCGATCAATACATGTTATTGTTTTAAAGATGTGCTAGACGAGGCTGACACTTGTAAACAATACAATGTGAATAAGCATCGTGGGCAGGATTTCGAGGATCGCGGGCGAAACAAAAGCGACGTGGCTGTTTGTCTGAGCGACGCGGGCCCACGGTGCTTGAAAGGCCTGGGAAGAACACTGGTGTGACAATCGTCCGACAACGAAAATGGCTGACCCGATCTTATTTTGATTGCTTTATTTTCACCCGATTTCTCAAAAATAAAACATGTATTGTTCAAATTGTTGCATTCGTTACTTGAGTCATGCCATTTTCGAAGTAATTAGGGTATTTTATTTTGATAACTTGCTATAAAAAAGTCGAAATTACGAATTTTCTAGAATGTTTGAAACCGTGGAAGTCAGCAGCTTACACCGGAAATGGCTGACCCGGTCTGTTTTAGATCGCTGTATTTTCGCCCGATTTCTCAAAATAAAAACATCTGTTGTTCAAGCTATTGCGTTTATTAAATAATTTGGGCATTTTAAGTTGATTACATGCTTTAAAAAAAGTCGAAATTCTGAATTTTCTAAACTATTTGGAAACGTGTGATACTAAGTGGAAAACTCATTAACATACAATTAGCATATTCATGACTGTCGCTTCAGTAGTCACGCAGGGAAACTCGCGTGTTTTGCGCGATTTCACGAGTGCTGCCGACAGTACAAATAAACAGATGGTTGTTTATTCGTTAATAGGATTGTGAGATTATTTGGAGGATTATAACCCTGGTTAAAACAAAAGAAATGATGTAGTTGCATGTCCCTCTGTTTTTACATTGTAAGGTCTATGGTTGTACCTAATGCTCTGCTCATACATGTTTGAGACCATAAACAGTCCCCTAAAAACACGTAGACAGTGTTCTCCCCAGGTTGAGAGGCAAGCATGGCGGTCTAATGTACATGCTAATTTGCATACTAATTTGCACTCTCACAAAAACAAACGTACAAGACAGTAATAAATTGTATGAGAGACTTTATTTAAATTACATAATATTTTACATAATATACCATAATTTGACAAGATCGTCATTTAATGTGAACTGTTCCATAAAACTTAGTCTAAACTAATCCTCCTTGACTTTGTTGTGCTCCAAACATTGGCTGCCTTACTGTAGTTAAACTCGTCATAGACGTGCACGGGACTTTGTTCCATAAAGAAGATCCACTCTTTGCAATCATGTTGTGCTTTGAGCATTAACTGCACAACATTCCTAGTGGGAAAAAATGAAAAATAATAAAAAAAAAACAATGAGGATTGAGGTTCAAATAAATGTAAACATAACGATTGAATTGTGCCACGATCGGGAACCCAGTGTCGTATGGATAGCATTTCGTCTGCAAAACCTGTTGTTTACATGTTGGTTTTGTCAGGTCAACGACAAGGAGACTCGGGAATTTCGAGGAAAAAAAACATGAGGTTACTATTCAATTAAAATTAAAACGTAATGATAAAATTATGTATACAAATCGGGATTCCATCAATCATAGCTCGTGACGATAGCAGCTGTCGTTCGCAAGACGTTGACAGGCCGCCATCTTGGAAATACCTACACAGGTCAACATGTGACCGGAAAATTACAAAAATTCGATTAGTTTTTTTGCTTGGACAAATTATAACATACGCGTACCCATTAATCTATGAAGATATCCATAAATAATCTAAAAAAAGTTTACAGTAACGAGTAATGTTTTTTTTTCATGCTGTATCTATACCAGCCTCGTGTCTAAGATGTTGATTGAAATCGGTGTAGGCCTACCATGTTCGGTGTTCTTACGATCCGCAAAACATACACACACTGGCATTTTATTTCTAAAATTATGAAATCTTACCTGAACAATCTGAAGTTGACCTTAACCAGGGAAAGTCTTCTTCCACGACTCATCAAAACCAGCCTCACGCCGTTTCTGTGTTTCTACACGCTTTCGTTTCTGTGCTGTGCTAGCGGTGATTGTACGTTTTAGCTGGGCGGCATCACCTTTCTTTCCTTTACATTTTTTTGTCATATAGCATCTCATTGTTTGCAACTTGAGTGACAATTTGTTCCCCATTGACAGCGTCTATACTTCACATGTGTTTAACAATGGGACTGTTTAATTTGTCCCGGCAAGTTCAAACTGCCGTGGCGTTGACGGTGATAATTTATGCAGCGCTACGTGTGAGCGGTTCAAATGGATGTAAACAATGTGTCCTATTAGCATGGCGGTGAAGTTGAAAGCATGGCGGTCCGAGCCCAAGCGTGGTGGCCGGGTCGCCAAGCATGGCGGTGCCGCCATGCTTTGTTCTATGTGGGGAGAACACTGCGTAGAAGACGACATGGAGGTAAAAAAGAGGAGTCCAAGCCAAGCTTAGATCAAAGGTACCAGGATGGTCGCCGCTGTTTGTAGATCAGGGAGTTCATTTGTCGAACGGACCAAGGAGGACAGTTTCCGCTTAGCGCAGTGAGGATTACGATGCATTAGCATACTACGGACGCCTTTGACAGCATTTGGTGATTTTCGTGACAATTCTAGTCAAATTCTTATAAACAAATATGGCGACGGTAGATAACGTGCACAAGTTTGACTGAAACTGCCAAATGCTTCAATTCAGAAAACGTAAACGAACTCGAAGAGCATATTACAGACTAAGAATTGTTTTGCATATGCTGTAAACAAAAAAATGAAGCGAATTTTTACCTCTATGCACTGCCATAGGAAGTAGGACATGCACAGGATATAAAAGTGTCATTTCGAACCTCAAAATTCAGTCTCTGGTACAACGCGGTGCGGTCTATGTCATGCACCATTGCAAAGATCATTAAACAAGCTTTATTTTGGACTAAAAAACAGTACTAGCAAGGTTTCGAAACAATACCATATTGCCGATTCAATAATACAACGGAAAATTTTCTGAAAAACGAAAAATTACATAAACTTAACATAAAATTCTCTAATTTTCAAAATTCCAACGTTCCCGTTCTCACAAACACGATTCCTCTACGTATAAAATATCTGCGCATGCTTTATGTCCTTTAAGATTTACTGCGACACCGTAAAAAAGACCTTGGAGTTTTGTACTGTACGCAGCAACGCTTTGAGGGTAAATGACGCGTCGGCGACGATCCTGGGGTGAAAGGACGATAAGACAAAGGGAATTATAGGATTAAACTTGGCTAAAACAAAAGAAGTTTAGAAGGATTATTTTGGCTGTGACTCCTTCTCTTTTTACCTCCATGAAGACGGAAAGGAGGGTATTTCAACATTTGTCACAATATTCTTACCTCGTAGTGTTCACATTCAGGCTTGCTATATGATGTTGTAATTTATCAATATATACCCTATTGTACATGAGATATCATGTGTAGTGAGACAAATGAAGACATCCTGTTATCAAATCGGTGCTAGACTGATTTTACTCGGGGAGTAGTTTTTCACTTTAGAAATTAGTAACCTTTTCTGAATTCTGTGATTTGAATTGTGTAAACGCTTATACCCCATCATTTCAAAATTGTGTCCCATATTTCAAGAAACTACATGTTATTCTTGAGCTCTCTAGACAAAACTTTTGCAATGTAAAACAAACTTCACAGCTTGTCAGCTCTTGATCACTCTTTTCTACGAACAATTCAAAACTTGCACATGTGCGTTTTATTATCTGCCATATTTAATTTTTTCAATGGTAATTATGAATGCTGCCTATTTTGCAATTCAGAGCGATAAACCATGAAATGTGCAGCAAAATGATGCAATTGAAATTGAAACTCACTCTGTTAGTGAATTAGTGTTGGATGATAATGTCACATTTGATGTGGGAAAGTCGTTCTGTTTAGTCTGTTGCCGAATGACTCAAGGCAGTCACGGAGTGCGGAGTGGCAATAAAGGTATCTGTCAAGGTTGGAGGAAATTCAAACTGCATTGTTCAAAGACATTTTCGAGGGTAAAATGCAACAAGATCAAAAATGTATTTTTTGTATACTAGTATACTGCAGCACACATCCCTATGAAGATGAGTGTATAATTGAATTGGTATGATGTTGTATGTCCAGACACTAGTTATATCATGTATGCCTAAATAAATATGTGAACTTTTGATGCCTTTGTTTCTATGACTTATGCTGACTATTTGCTCTGAAGATGATACTTTTCAGGCTTATTGGGGAGGAGGATGTGAAATATGTGAAATGAAAGACTAGTGTATACATAAGAAAAATTAGCTCAAAACAAAAGACTCAATTGAATGTCAGTTTATTCTTTTTATGGTGTTACCAATATTTTGCATAACAATTATTGCACCTCTTCTGAATTTTGTCACAGTAATTAATTCCCCGAAACATTGACATCTGATTCACATAATACTGTAATTTGCATGAAAAAACAGTGTTCATTACCTCAATTGTATTCATGGTGATAATTATTGTTTATCTACCATTACAGAGTAGAGCTTGACATTGTAATGCTACTTTTCATGACAAAAAAAAAACATTTTAGTGATTTGTTTCAGCAGCTTTAATGTGTTTTTCAGTTTCATATAATTTTGTGTAAAAGTTATCTATGCATTGTGTTTGTGTCTGGACCATAAATTGTACATACTATGCTGTTATACACTACATGGCTTCATTTACATTATATTATCTGTTTTTCAGATTGACATAGAATAATGCAACATTCAAAGGATGAAGGGGGTGATCGGAAGAAGCAGTTGGGGCAGCAGTTGCTGCAAATGATGATGGAAAATGTAAACCAAAATCATCTCCCATCTGATACTCAAGTGAAGCAAATGATGCAAATAATGCAACAGGAGTTCGCTTCGCAGATAGAGAAACAACAGAATCAGCAGTCAGATTCGTTTCAGCAGTCTGACTCTGCAGCATATCCCAACAGGTCACCACCCTCCCATTCCTATACACCAACAAATACTACAGACTATAACCATGAACGGACTGTTTACCAACAGTCTTCTCAGGGCATGCAAATTCCTACACTTGGTGCTTCACAAGCACAGAGATCACCACTGTTGCAGAATCCTGTACCACAGAATAAACCATCCGTTCAAACTGGGCAGAATCAACAATCATTGCCAACTGGGCAAAATCAGTCATATTTGGCTACTGTGCAGGATCAACAACAATTAGCTACTGGGCAGAATCAGTCATATTTGGAAACTGGATCAAATCAACAATCATTGCCATCAGGGCAGACTCAGTCATATTCAACAACAGGGCAGACTCTACAGTCAATGGCATCAGGGCAGAATGAGTCGTATTCTACAACAGGGCAGACGCTACAGTCAATGGCATCAGGGCAGAATCAGTCATATTCAACAACAGGGCCGACTTTACAGTCAATGGCATCAGGGCAGAATCAGTCATATTCAACAACAGGGCCGACTTTACAGTCAATGGCATCAGGGCAGAAACGGCCACTTTTGCCAAATGTGCAGACTCAGCCACTTTTGCCAAATCCTGAACAGTCTGATAAAGCAGGAATTCAAAATCTGTTAACTTCCTTAGAAGAAAAGTTGAGATCTGGAACCACAACCCCCCAAGCAGCTGCTCAGATTAGAGCTTTGCATGGAAAAATATCTCGACTGGTTGCACTACAGACTAGTGCACAGAGTTATAGTGGTGGTGGTGGTGGTGGTGGTGGGCAGACCATAGGTGCATCACTACTAGAGGCTTCTATGCCATCTTTCTCCAGTATGGCAAACCGTCAAAGCTTGCTGCAATCTGGTTTTAACACACAAGTGTCTAGATTCAGAGAGCCAATGCAATCACCAATTGGTATCATTGATAAGCTCCATGATTATGGTTACTCTTTGAATCTACAATCAACTAGACAGACTGCTGGCAATCCCTGGTATGCTGGCAACAGTTCTAGGATGGCACAAATGAATTATCCAGAAAGCAGAAAAAAACGTTATTCGGTAGGATCACTGTTTATATTATTGTCTGAGAATCTATTTATTGCATGCTTGATTGTGTGTGTTGGTTTTTGTGTAGAAGAACCACACACTGCGATCATTCCTTGAAAAAACCACACAGTGCAACCATTTTCTCCGAGGCTTTTATAATAGTTGGCTAATTCAGCTAATCTATAATGACTCAACAAGAATGTGAATTGAATCTCAGTTGAGGACAACCTGTCAGTTACCAAATAATGTGGCTAATTTTTGTGAAAACATTTTAGCATTAGTGATTGTTTTGATGTTTTGCTATTTGACTAATGGGCATCTTGATATGTTGACATAGCACACCAATATTATGACACATGCCTGTTCAGGGTGATTCATGTTATTTATAGTATTGTGTGATATATTTTACTGTCTACATATTGGTGAATTGTTGTCACCTTCCACACACACACACACACACACACACACACACACACACACACACACACACACACACACACACACACACACGCACAATAATTGCAGTCATGGTAAAGCCACACATTGCATCATGTAATGAAAGCTACCATGCTTTGTATATGAAAACTCACAGTACTTTGGTTTCACTTGTGTTTTGATTTTATGTTCGTCTATTACAATGAGATAACAAAATATTTTATCCAATTTTAGGAAGTGGTAGATGGGAATATTATTTTTCAAGTTGTACCAGGGAAATGGAGGTGCACTGTTTGTAAAATATTGTTGACATCTTGGCCTGTAAGTAGTAATTGTGTTTTCTCAGATGATGCAGTCCTGACAAGCTGAATTATTAAAGTTATACTCTGGGATTGTTCCTAAATTTAATTCTTATTTGACTGTTTGAATTTTACTTGCCAACACTTTCATGCATGTTTTCTGATGTAACTGGACTCGTATACAATCACCTCTATTCTGATGTGACTAGATTCACATACAATCACCTCTATTCTGATGTGACTAGATTCACATACAATCACCTCTATTCTGATGTGACTGGATTCACATACAATCACCTCTATTCTGATGTGACTGGATTCACATACAATCACCTCTATTCTGATGTGACTGGATTCACATACAATCACCTGTATTCTGATGCGACTAGATTCACATACATTCACCTCTATTCTGATGTGACTGGATTCACATACAATCACCTCTATTCTGATGTGACTGGATTCACATACAATCACCTCTATTCTGATGTGACTAGATTCACATACATTCACCTCTATTCTGATGTGACTGGATTCACATACATTCACCTCTATTTTGATGTGACTGGATTCACATACATTCACCTCTATTCTGATGTAACTGGATTCACATACAATCACCTCTATTCTGATGTGACTGGATTCACATACAATCACCTCTATTCTGATGTGACTAGATTCACATACATTCACCTCTATTCTGATGTGACTGGATTCACATACATTCACCTCTATTTTGATGTGACTGGATTCACATACATTCACCTCTATTCTGATGTAACTGGATTCACATACAATCACCTCTATTCTGATGTGACTGGATTCACATACAATCACCTCTATTCTGATGTGACTGGATTCACATACAATCACCTCTATTCTGATGTGACTGGATTCACATACAATCACCTCTATTCTGATGTGACTAGATTCACATACAATCACCTCTATTCTGATGTGACTAGATTCACATACAATCACCTCTTCTGATGTGACTAGATTCACATACAATCACCTCTATTCTGATGTGACTGGATTCACATACATTCACCTCTATTCTGATGTGACTAGATTCACATACAATCACCTCTATTCTGATGTGACTAGATTCACATACAGCTCGGGCAAGCTCATAGTCTGTATGTATAGTAGCGATGATCTTTCAAAAGACCTTGCCAAAGTCACCATTCAATCTGAGAACGATGCTTCTACATTGACAGACGGAATCTAATGATCTATGTGCTTTGTTTATAGCACTTCTTTTCTTGTCTCACATCCACAAGTGTCTTTTTGTTGCACAAGACAATTTTCATGAATTTTGCTGGACAATGAAAATCAGCAAATTTGTAAGCAGTCAATATATTTCTGTTAATGCTGAATTTACAACAGTGTGTATCATATATTTTTATTATATAGCAACTAACTCTACATGCAAAAAGTCCCTTGCACACCTCAAACAAGCAGCATGCTCAGAGACGCTTTAATGCTCCTAGAAAGGTAAGTGTTTTCTCATAATCTTATTAGCCTTTCCATGCTATATTTTTTTCTGCCAAGATTTTAATGTGACATTAAGTATAACAAATGTCTCCTGGCTGTAGATGTTGACATTATATTAGTTAGCATGGTGACAAAATGTAGTTGTGCCATATTTGATGACATCTACAAACTGCAAAATGCAGTGACTTTTAGATAATTTGCATATCACTACATGTTAAAAGTGGTACATTTATTTAATCTGAGCTATCTACTTCACAGCAGTCATTTGGCAAAAATGCAGCGAAGATCGTTGAAACGTACAAAGGTAGAAAAAGACAAGTTTCAGATGGTAATGCTGGTGATGGTACCAAAAAGGCTAAAACACAATCGTATTGTTCAATATGTGAAGTGGAATGTGGCAGTGATAAGGTAAAAATGGGATGGCACAGTGGACAAGTGGAATGTGGCAGTGATAAGGTAAAAATGGGATGGCACAGTGGACTGACAAGTGAATGTGGCAGTGATAAGGTAAAAATGGGATGGTACAGTGGACTGACAAGTGAAATGTGGCAGTGATGAGGTAAAAATGGGATGGCACAGTGGACAAGTGGAATGTGGCAGTGATAAGGTAAAAATAGGATGGCACAGTTTACTGACAAGTGAAATGTGGCAGTGATAAGGTAAAAATGAGATGGTACAGTGGACTGACAAGTGAAATGTGGCAGTGATAAGGTAAAAATGAGATGGCACAGTGGACTGACAAGTGAAATGTGGCAGTGATGAGGTAAAAATGGGTTGGCACAGTGGACTGATAAGTGAAATGTGGCAGTGATAAGGTAAAAATGAGATGGCACAGTGGACTGACAAGTGAAATGTGGCAGTGATAAGGTAAAAATGGGTTGGCACAGTGGACTGACAAGTGAAATGTGGCAGTGATAAGGTAAAAATGGGTTGGCACAGTGGACTGACAAGTGCAATGTGGCAGTGATGAGGTAAAAATGAGATGGTACAGTGGACTGACAAGTGAAATGTGGCAGTGATGAGGTAAAAATGAGTTGGCACAGTGGACTGACAAGTGCAATGTGGCAGTGATAAGGTAAAAATGGGATGGCACAGTGGACTGACAAGTGAAATGTGGCAGTGATAAGGTAAAAATGGGATGGCACAGTGGACTGACAAGTGGAATGTGGCAGTGATAAGGTAAAAATGGGTTGGCACAGTGGACTGACAAGTGAAATGTGGCAGTGATAAGGTAAAAATGGGTTGGCACAGTGGACTGACAAGTGAAATGTGGCAGTGATAAGGTAAAAATGGGATGGCACAGTGGACTGACAAGTGAAATGTGGCAGTGATAAGGTAAAAATGGGTTGGCACAGTGGACTGACAAGTGAAATGTGGCAGTGATAAGGTAAAAATGGGTTGGCACAGTGGACTGACAAGTGGATTGTGGCAGTGATAAGGTAAAAATGAGATGGTACAGTGGACTGACAAGTGAAATGTGGCAGTGATAAGGTAAAAATGGGTTGGCACAGTGGACTGACAATTGGAATGTCAGGTGACGTTTGGGGCATATACATTTGTACTAAAGTAATCCATTGGCATGGTGACAATGACATACATTTTGATATGAATTTTTCACAAGTGGCTCTATGGATAATAAGTTAATATATATTTCTTTCAGACATTTCAGGTACATCTCGCTGGAAAGAAACATTGTTCCAAAGTTGAGTCTGTTATGGAAAAAGCCAAGATTGCCAGTGCTAACAAAAATAAGACAAATGGTGAACAGACTACAGTCAAGTTTTATTGCTCCACATGTGATGTAGAATGCCCAAGTGAAAAGGTAAGAATAGCATTCCACACATTGTGCGTCAAGGCCTGGTGCCAGGGAGAAACATACTTTCATGTACGTTTTCTGATGTGACTGGATTCACATGCAATCACCTCTATTCTGATGTGACTGGATTCACATACAATCACCTCTATTCTGATGCGACTAGATTCACATACATTCACCTCTATTCTGATGTGACTGGATTCACATACATTCACCTCTATTCTGATGTGACTAGATTCACATACAATCACCTCTATTCTGATGTGACTGGATTCACATATAATCACCTCTATTCTGATGTGACTAGATTCACATACATTCACCTCTATTCTGATGTGACTAGATTCACATACAATCACCTCTATTCTGATGTGACTGGATTCACATATAATCACCTCTATTCTGATGTGACTGGATTCACATACATTCACCTCTATTCTGATGTGACTAGATTCATATACAATCACCTCTATTCTAATGTGACTAGATTCACATACATTCACCTCTATTCTGATGTGACTGGATTCACATACAATCACCTCTATACTGATGTGACTAGATTCACATACAATCGCCTCTATTCTGATGTGACTAGATTCACATACAATCGCCCTATTCTGATGTAACTGGATTCACATACAATCACCTCTATTCTGATGTGACTGGATTCACATACATTCACCTCTATTCTGATGTGACTAGATTCATATACAATCACCCTATTCTGATGTGACTAGATTTACATACAATCGCCCTATTCTGATGTGACTAGATTCATATACAATCGCCCTATTCTGATGTGACAAGATTCACATACAATCGCCTCTATTCTGATGTGACTAGATTCACATACAATCGCCTCTATTCTGATGTGACTAGATTCACATACAATCGCCTCTATTCTGATGTGACTAGATTCACATACAATCGCCCTATTCTGATGTGACTGGATTCACATACATTCACCTCTATTCTGATGTGACTGGATTCACATACATTCACCTCTATTCTGATGTGACTAGATTCATATACAATCACCTCTATTCTGATGTGACTAGATTCACATACAATCGCCTCTATTCTGATGTGACTAGATTCACATACAATCGCCCTATTCTGATGTGACTAGATTCACATACAATCGCCCTATTCTGATGTGACTGGATTCACATACATTCACCTCTATTCTGATGTGACTAGATTCACATACAATCACCTCTATTCTGATGTGACTGGATTCACATACATTCACCTCTATTCTGATGTGACTAGATTTACATACAATCGCCTCTATTCTGATGTGACTAGATTCACATACAATCACCTCTATTCTGATGTGACTGGATTCACATACATTCACCTCTATTCTGATGTGACTAGATTCACATATAATCACCTCTATTCTGATGTGACTAGATTTACATACAATCACCTCTATTCTGATGTGACTGGATTCACATACAATCACCTCTATTCTGATGTGACTAGATTCACATACATTCACCTCTATTCTGATGCGACTGGATTCACATACATTCACCTCTATTCTGATGTGACGAGATTCACATACAATCGCCTCTATTCTGATGTGACTAGATTCACATACAATCACCTCTATTCTGATGTGACTGGATTCACATACATTCACCTCTATTCTGATGTGACTAGATTTACATACAATCACCTCTATTCTGATGTGACTGGATTCACATACATTCACCTCTATTCTGATGTGACTAGATTCACATACAATCACCTCTATTCTGATGTGACTAGATTCACATACAATCACCTCTATTCTGATGTGACTGGATTCACATACATTCACCTCTATTCTGATGTGACTAGATTCACATACAATCACCTCTATTCTGATGTGACTAGATTCACATATAATCACCTCTATTCTGATGTGACTAGATTCACATATAATCACCTCTATTCTGATGTGACTGGATTCACATACATTCACCTCTATTCTGATGTGACTAGATTCACATACAATCGCCCTATTCTGATGTGACTAGATTCACATACAATCGCCTCTATTCTGATGTGACTAGATTCACATACATTCACCTCTATTCTGATGTGACTAGATTCACATACAATCACCTCTATTCTGATGCGACTAGATTCACATACAATCACTTCTATTCTGATGTGACTTGATTCACATACATTCACCTCTATTCTGATGTGACTGGATTCACATACAATCACCTCTATTCTGATGCAACTAGATTCACATACAATCACCTCTATTCTGATGCGACTAGATTCACATACAATCACCTCTATTCTGATGTGACTGGATTCACATACAATCACCTCTATTCTGATGCGACTAGATTCACATACAATCACCTCTATTCTGATGTGACTAGATTCACATACATTCACCTCTATTCTGATGTGACTAGATTCACATACAATCGCCCTATTCTGATGTGACTGGATTCACATACAATCACCTCTATTCTGATGTGACTAGATTCACATACAATCACCTCTATTCTGATGTGACTAGATTCACATACAATCGCCCTATTCTGATGTGACTAGATTCACATACAATCACCTCTATTCTGATGCGACTAGATTCACATACAATCACCTCTATTCTGATGTGACTAGATTTACATACAATCACCTCTATTCTGATGTGACTGGATTCACATACATTCACCTCTATTCTGATGTGACTAGATTCACATACAATCGCCTCTATTCTGATGTGACTAGATTCACATACAATCACCTCTATTCTGATGTGACTGGATTCACATACATTCACCTCTATTCTGATGTGACTAGATTTACATACAATCACCTCTATTCTGATGTGACTGGATTCACATACATTCACCTCTATTCTGATGTGACTAGATTCACATACAATCGCCTCTATACTGATGTGACTGGATTCACATACATTCACCTCTATTCTGATGTGACTAGATTCACATATAATCACCTCTATTCTGATGTGACTAGATTTACATACAATCACCTCTATTCTGATGTGACTAGATTCACATACAATCGCCCTATTCTGATGTGACTAGATTCACATACAATCGCCTCTATTCTGATGTGACTAGATTCACATACATTCACCTCTATTCTGATGTGACTAGATTCACATACAATCGCCCTATTCTGATGTGACTAGATTCACATACAATCACCTCTATTCTGATGTGACTGGATTCACATACATTCACCTCTATTCTGATGTGACTAGATTCACATACAATCGCCCTATTCTGATGTGACTAGATTCACATACAATCGCCTCTATTCTGATGTGACTAGATTCACATACATTCACCTCTATTCTGATGTGACTGGATTCACATACAATCACCTCTATTCTGATGCAACTAGATTCACATACAATCACCTCTATTCTGATGTGACTAGATTCACATACATTCACCTCTATTCTGATGTGACTGGATTCACATACAATCACCTCTATTCTGATGTGACTAGATTCACATACAATCGCCCTATTCTGATGTGACTAGATTCACATACAATCGCCTCTATTCTGATGTGACTAGATTCACATACATTCACCTCTATTCTGATGTGACTGGATTCACATACAATCACCTCTATTCTGATGCAACTAGATTCACATACAATCACCTCTATTCTGATGTGACTAGATTCACATACATTCACCTCTATTCTGATGTGACTGGATTCACATACAATCACCTCTATTCTGATGTGACTAGATTCACATACATTCACCTCTATTCTGATGTGACTAGATTCACATACATTCACCTCTATTCTGATGTGACTGGATTCACATACAATCACCTCTATTCTGATGCAACTAGATTCACATACAATCACCTCTATTCTGATGTGACTGGATTCACATACAATCACCTCTATTCTGATGTGACTAGATTCACATACAATCGCCCTATTCTGATGTGACTAGATTCACATACAATCGCCTCTATTCTGATGTGACTAGATTCACATACATTCACCTCTATTCTGATGTGACTGGATTCACATACAATCACCTCTATTCTGATGCAACTAGATTCACATACAATCACCTCTATTCTGATGTGACTAGATTCACATACAATCGCCCTATTCTGATGTGACTAGATTCACATACAATCGCCTCTATTCTGATGTGACTAGATTCACATACATTCACCTCTATTCTGATGTGACTGGATTCACATACAATCACCTCTATTCTGATGCAACTAGATTCACATACAATCACCTCTATTCTGATGTGACTAGATTCACATACATTCACCTCTATTCTGATGTGACTGGATTCACATACAATCACCTCTATTCTGATGTGACTAGATTCACATACATTCACCTCTATTCTGATGTGACTAGATTCACATACATTCACCTCTATTCTGATGTGACTGGATTCACATACAATCACCTCTATTCTGATGCAACTAGATTCACATACAATCACCTCTATTCTGATGTGACTGGATTCACATACAATCACCTCTATTCTGATGTGACTAGATTCACATACAATCGCCCTATTCTGATGTGACTAGATTCACATACAATCGCCTCTATTCTGATGTGACTAGATTCACATACATTCACCTCTATTCTGATGTGACTGGATTCACATACAATCACCTCTATTCTGATGTGACTGGATTCACATACAATCGCCCTATTCTGATGTGACTGGATTCACATACAATCGCCCTATTCTGATGTGACTGGATTCACATACAATCACCTCTATTCTGATGCAACTAGATTCACATACAATCACCTCTATTCTGATGCGACTAGATTCACATACAATCACTTCTATTCTGATGTGACTTGATTCACATACATTCACCTCTATTCTGATGTGACTGGATTCACATACAATCACCTCTATTCTGATGCAACTAGATTCACATACAATCACCTCTATTCTGATGCGACTAGATTCACATACAATCACCTCTATTCTGATGTGACTGGATTCACATACAATCACCTCTATTCTGATGCGACTAGATTCACATACAATCACCTCTATTCTGATGTGACTAGATTCACATACATTCACCTCTATTCTGATGTGACTAGATTCACATACAATCGCCCTATTCTGATGTGACTAGATTCACATACAATCACCTCTATTCTGATGTGACTAGATTCACATACATTCACCTCTATTCTGATGTGACTGGATTCACATACAATCACCTCTATTCTGATGCAACTAGATTCACATACAATCACCTCTATTCTGATGTGACTAGATTCACATACAATCGCCCTATTCTGATGTGACTAGATTCACATACAATCGCCTCTATTCTGATGTGACTAGATTCACATACATTCACCTCTATTCTGATGTGACTGGATTCACATACAATCACCTCTATTCTGATGCAACTAGATTCACATACAATCACCTCTATTCTGATGTGACTAGATTCACATACATTCACCTCTATTCTGATGTGACTGGATTCACATACAATCACCTCTATTCTGATGTGACTAGATTCACATACATTCACCTCTATTCTGATGTGACTAGATTCACATACATTCACCTCTATTCTGATGTGACTGGATTCACATACAATCACCTCTATTCTGATGCAACTAGATTCACATACAATCACCTCTATTCTGATGTGACTGGATTCACATACAATCACCTCTATTCTGATGTGACTAGATTCACATACAATCGCCCTATTCTGATGTGACTAGATTCACATACAATCGCCTCTATTCTGATGTGACTAGATTCACATACATTCACCTCTATTCTGATGTGACTGGATTCACATACAATCACCTCTATTCTGATGTGACTGGATTCACATACAATCGCCCTATTCTGATGTGACTGGATTCACATACAATCGCCCTATTCTGATGTGACTGGATTCACATACAATCACCTCTATTCTGATGCAACTAGATTCACATACAATCACCTCTATTCTGATGCGACTAGATTCACATACAATCACTTCTATTCTGATGTGACTTGATTCACATACATTCACCTCTATTCTGATGTGACTGGATTCACATACAATCACCTCTATTCTGATGCAACTAGATTCACATACAATCACCTCTATTCTGATGCGACTAGATTCACATACAATCACCTCTATTCTGATGTGACTGGATTCACATACAATCACCTCTATTCTGATGCGACTAGATTCACATACAATCACCTCTATTCTGATGTGACTAGATTCACATACATTCACCTCTATTCTGATGTGACTAGATTCACATACAATCGCCCTATTCTGATGTGACTAGATTCACATACAATCACCTCTATTCTGATGCGACTAGATTCACATACAATCACCTCTATTCTGATGCGACTGGATTCACATACAATGTGATGCCAGGTTACAAGTTACCAAGTTTGGTTTGTTTGCCAATTAAATGGCCTGGTACCAAGTAGAACTTGCCAAGTTTGGTTTTTGTGTCAATTAAGTCCTGATGCGAGGTAGCACTGCATTCATTTCGTGGAGATACCTTCAATTCTATATTTTTGGCTCCACGCCATCGTAATGACAGCGGGTCTGGTCATACAGGAGATTGTGCATTGTTGTCAGTCCATTGTCTGTTGTCCATCTACAATTGTAATTACCATGACAACAACTAAATAAACTACCATGTTTGTGATAGTGCAAGAACATTGTGGGAACACTAATAACCATGGCATACAGAACATTATCAACATGTTTTTTTGAAGAAGAATCTCTACAACGACAGCGAAGCTATTTCAACCATTATGTTGCTTACTAGTGTTTGTAATTTGGCGTCATTTGATTCAGAATAAGTCTGAAACATATCTTTTGGTTTTTATGTTGAGAGATGCATTTGATTTTAATATATAATTCATACAGACTTTTCAGCAACATCTCAATGGGAAGAAACATTCTTTCAAAAATGAAACTCTAAAAGAAAAATCCAAGATTGCTAGTGATGAAAAAAAGACCTCGCCACAGAAGAAAGATGAACAAACTGCAGATGATACAACTTATTGCACCACATGTGAAGTTGAATGTTCTAATGAAAGGGTAAGAATACAACAAAATACATAATTGTCATTGATTTCCACAAAACGTTTACAATGAAGAAACAAGCATGCTCGTAAAAATACACACATTTTATGACAATATGATTTTCATACCGTCCGAATTTACGATGTAAAAATGGGTAGGATCTGAGGGAAAACAGACAAAGGCAAGTTGTCATTATCTTCGTTGTGGGATGTTTTCGATCGTACGCAAATTAGCCATGCAATTTTTGCAGTGATGTTTTTCAGCATGTCTTGACCTGAAACAACGGTTTTTGACATAACTGGTCTAGTCTTTCATTAACCAATCAAAATGCTGTGTCATACTGACAGTTTTCTGATTGATGATTTTTTTATTGCAATATGGACGTGAATTTCTGAGATGTTAAAATTTTTGTCAAAAAATGGAGGTATTTAAACAATTTTCATGTTGCTAACAAGTCAAGTTTACCTGAATAATATACTCATTCACACCCTAATCACGATAGTTTCAGTGTATACAGAAAAGTAAAACAATATCCAGTGACCAGTTTTTACGAACCAAACTGCCGTACTAAGCATGATTTTTATGCACTGAATATTACTTTTTATATGCATATTTTAATAAATGTTGTCAACCTAAAAAAACACCTGGGCTTGTAAACGAGGAAGGACGCCCTCTATTCATTAAATCTCTGAAAACGTGGGGGGGGGTACAGTAATCGTGCATTTCCATGACATCGGCATACATTTGTACTGGTGTGGTTTGCAGCATATGCGTAACATAGACTGTATTCTATTTTATTCAGGATTTTCAGAAGCACCTCGAAGGGAAGAAACATCAGCTTAGTGTGAAAACTGTAAAAAAACCTAAGAACAAGCCTAAGTCTACTTTCATCAAGTTTACCGATTCAGAGAGGTTGAAGTATGGTGAGGTATGTTGTCTTTTAAAGTATCATCTACATAGAGTGATGGCAAGGTTTGGGAAATACATCATAGAAACACACATACACAGTGATGGAAATGTTTGGGGAATACATCATACAAACACACGTACACAGTGATGGAAAGGTTTGGGGAATACATCATACAAACACACGTACACAGTGATGGAAAGGTTTGGGGATTACATCATACAAACACACATACACAGTGATGGAAAGGTTTGGGGAATACATCATAGAAACACACATACACAGTGATGGAAATGTTTGGGGAATACATCATACAAACACACGTACACAGTGATGGAAAGGTTTGGGAATACATCATAGAAACGCATGTACACAGTGATGGAAGGGTTTGGGGAATACATCATACAAACACACGTACACAGTGATGCAAAGGTTTGAAGAATACATCATACAAACACACATACAGTGATGGAAAGGTTTGGGGAATACATCATAGAAACACACATACAGTGATGGAAAAGTTTGGGGAATACATCAAACAAACACACATACAGTGATGGAAAGGTTTGGGGAATACATCATAGAAACACACATACAGTGATGGAAAGGTTTGGGGAATACATCATAGAAACACACATACAGTGATGGAAAGGTTTGGGGAATACATCATAGAAACACACATACACAGTGATGGAAAGGTTTGGGGAATACATCATACAAACACACATACACAGTGATGGAAGGATTTTGGGGAATACATCATACAAACACACATACACAGTGATGGAAAGGTTTGGGGAATACATCATAGAAACACACATACACAGTGATGGAAAGGTTTGGGGAATACATCATAGAAACGCATGTACACAGTGATGGAAGGGTTTGGGGAATACATCATATAAACACACATACAGTGATGGAAAGGTTTGGGGAATTCATCATACAAACACATGCATGTACACAGTGATGGAAGGGTTTGGGGAATACATCATATAAACACACATACAGTGATGGAAAGGTTTGGGGAATTCATCATACAAACACATGTACACAGTGATGGAAGGGTTTGGGGAATACATCATAGAAATGCATGTACACAGTGATGGAAGGGTTTGGGGAATACATCATATAAACACACATACAGTGATGGAAAGGTTTGGGGAATTCATCATATAAACACACATACAGTGATGGAAAGGTTTGGGGAATTCATCATACAAACACATGTACACAGTGATGGAAAGGTTTGGGGAATACATCATGTACACAGTGTTTGTTTGGATGGGTTTGGCTAAAGCATACAATAAGCTATTGTTTGAGATCTCTAGAGACTGTTAAATTTGCCTAGTCCTGGTTGCTATCGTATGATACAGGTAAAGCTTTGATTACAAATCCTAAAACATCGTCGCTACAAGACTACCAAATGTGGTTGTAATTTTCCCGATCCTTTGAAATTACCGTTAAAGTCCTAATATAAACCGCATACGTAATAGTAACCGCACCCCCAATTCCGGCTTCGGGGTTAAAGAGTTCTTAACAAAAATTGAAAACTTGAAAAGTACCTATTACTAACTGCACCCCCAATTCAACAAGACTCTGACTGACTTCATTGTTTCAACCAGCTGTTCCAAAGCAGCATTGTTCCTAATCCTATTCATTTGTTTTGACAACATGCCTAAAAATATTCACACCTATTTATTGTTCAGCGGTGATAAGATGTCAGACAGGCAATGAAACTGCTTTTGTTCTGGCGGCGACCTCTGTCAATACTCTTTCTGAATACGTCTGTGTTTCGTAAGTTTTAGACAATGAGCCTTTATCACCGTAAAAGTGTTAAACTGAGCATTGAAGAATAATTTATCTTTCGAAAACAAATAATTTCTTGATTTAAAAAAAAAATCATGCCGTTTTCCCATGGAAATCAAGGGCAAAAGATCGCACTACATTATCGGTAAATCTCTTCCGTGTTGTGTTCACCATGAGGTGGCTGAACTGTCATTAACATATTTAAATGAGCTATGTAATTTAGCCAAAATAAGTACATAAATTCTGAATGCACAATGCATAATTTAAGGAGATAATATCCACTATAATAAATTCTGGTATTATAATTTATATGTGACTAATGATATCTTAATGTGGCAAAAAACAACATGCTAGTCGCCACAGTGGCTAAGAATTGTCACAGCCTAGTGCTAACTGTTAATGTCTCATCGATTTGACTGTGACTAGAAGAAGCATGGGACTTTTTGTGTAGCGACGGGCATGTTGTTGTATTTCAGTACATTTCCGAAACAAGTTTACTTGGTTCGTTAATTACTTTATCTTCCGCGATTTTAAATATATGGCACTCAACATTTCTCGCAGTCGCCCATATTGAGTCTGGATGCGACTCCATAGGACCTTTTTCTAACACAAAATACAGGGAACAAGCGTATGTGAAAATTCAGTGTCAAACGAAATTGTCTGCCCGAGAGCAGGAACCGTTCCATCGATTGCACTTTTCAGACTTTTTTTGGCTTAGGGAATCGCAAAAAAAAATCCATTCATATAATATTTGCCGTAAGCGCACTATTTAACTCCCTTTGAAGCTTCAAGTTTCGCAGATGTTGTATCGTGATAAGGTTTACAACACGTAGGGCAATGCGGTTGCCAACATACGGAACTGAAAGCTTGACCTGTGTCACGTGACTCAACTGATTGCTAAGATGGGTGAATTGTGGTCATGTGTGATTACGCAGCTTGTGGAAAATAGCTTATTGTGCTTTATGAAATTGTCAAATAAGTAATTATTAGTTCCTGTTTTGACCTCCGTGCGTGTGTGTGTGCGTGTGTCCGGACCTGTATCTTAGACATGCTTGGACCAATCAAAATCCTTCTTCACACATACATCATACATAATATTATACATGTGCACATCAATTTGTTTCACGATCTGATTTAAGATGGCTGAATGGCAGCCATTTTTGTGCTAAAATATCATCAAAATCAAGCATTTATGGATGTTAGTACATATGTTGGATGTTATGGGAGATGGATGCGCATCATTTTATTTTTCAGGTCCAATTTAAAATGGCCGACTGGCAGCCATTTTGTTTTAATGAATGCAGTTCTAGTGCCATATCTCTGCCATTCTTTGACTGATTATGATCAAATTTTATATATTCATTATACCTCATGATATAGATATATTGGTTTGACTATCTGATTCCAAATGGCAGGCATTTTTGTGCTAAAAATCATCAAAAATCAAGCATTTCTGGCATTCCAGAACTGGATCTCGGTGTTTATGGATCGATTTTGTTCAAACTTTGTACATACATTGGACATTTTAGGACCTTGATGCACTTATTTTATTTTTTAGATCGGATTCAAAATGGCTGACTGGCAGTGGCAGCCATTTTGTTTTAATGAATGCGTTTCTAGAGCCATATCTCTGATAGGCTTAGACTGAATGTGTTTACATTTCATATATTCAGTTTTTGTCATGTTATAGATATATAGATGTATTCAAAATAGCCGACCAGTGGCCATTTTGTTTTAATTAATGCTGTTCCAGAGTAATATTTCTCAATATGGACAAGTACTAGTTTGACGATCAGATACAAGATGTCAATCATTTTATTACATGTATAAACAAAATTATATATCTTAAAATTTGATAACTAACAGGGACTGTGCCATGCATGGCTTGTTGATATCTTGTAATTGCTTCATATTTCATCTAATTATTTTGTAGAATTTTCGACATTGTGGTATTGCAAGAGATGAAAAACTAGCTACAATTGATGAACTTATGGCATTTCAACAGGTAAGTGTAGATAAAGCAATAGATTTGGCTGTCTTCATGCAAAATAGTTTTACGTATGTTGTTTATTTTCTACTGTGCATGCATATGTGATGGTAAAATGTTTCTACCTTCAGAAACTATTCTTTTATAGCGAATGCAAACAAGATTTATACTAGTAGTTAACAAACTCCCTATAAACATTGTAATATAGAGCAACGGTTTCTTGTTGGCGCTGTCCAATGCTACAGGGAAGTTGCAATTTACTCGTACAAATCTTGTTTGCATCCTTTGTTAGGGAATATCTCTTATCCCACTCATCGATTTCATAATTTACTTTTACATATCTTGTTTGCATCCTTTGTTAGGCCATATCTCTTATCCCACTCATCGATTTCATAATTTACTTTTACATATCTTGTTTGCATCCTTTGTTAGGGCATATCTCTTATCCCACTCATCGATTTCATGCGTCCTTTGTTAGGGCATATCTCTTATCTCACTCATCGATTTCATGCGTCCTTTGTTAGGACATATCTCTCATCCCACTCATCGATTTCATGCGTCCTTTGTTAGGGCATATCTCTTATCCCACTCATCGATTTCATGCGTCCTTTGTTAGGGCATATCTCTTATCTCACTCATCGATTTCATGCGTCCTTTGTTAGGGCATATCTCTTATCCCACTCATCGATTTCATGCGTCCTTTGTTAGGGCATATCTCTTATCCCACTCATCGATTTCATGCGTCCTTTGTTAGGGCATATCTCTTATCTCACTCATCGATTTCATGCGTCCTTTGTTAGGGCATATCTCTTATCTCACTCATCGATTTCATGCGTCCTTTGTTAGGGCATATCTCTTATCCCACTCATCGATTTTGTGCGTCCTTTGTTAGGACATATCTCTTATCTCACTCATCGATTTCATGCGTCCTTTGTTAGGGCATATCTCTTATCTCACTCATCGATTTCATGCGTCCTTTGTTAGGGCATATCTCTTATCTCACTCATCGATTTTGTGCGTCCTTTGTTAGGGCATATCTCTTACCCCACTCATCGATTTTGTGCGTCCTTTGTTAGGGCATATCTCTTATCCCACTCATCGATTTCATGCGTCCTTTGTTAGGGCATATCTCTTATCTCACTCATCGATTTCATGCGTCTTTTGTTAGGGCATATCTCTTATCCCACTCATCGATTTCATGCGTCCTTTGTTAGGGCATATCTCTTATCTCACTCATCGATTTCATGCGTCCTTTGTTAGGGCATATCTCTTATCTCACTCATCGATTTCATGCGTCCTTTGTTAGGACATATCTCTTATCCCACTCATCGATTTAATGCGTCCTTTGTTAGGGCATATCTCTTATCTCACTCATCGATTTTATGCGTCCTTTGTTAGGGCATATCTCTTATCCCACTCATCGATTTCATGCGTCCTTTGTTAGGACATATCTCTTATCTCACTCATCGATTTCATGCGTCCTTTGTTAGGGCATATCTCTTATCTCACTCATCGATTTCATGCGTCCTTTGTTAGGACATATCTCTTATCCCACTCATCGATTTAATGCGTCCTTTGTTAGGGCATATCTCTTATCCCACTCATCAATTTCATGCGTCCTTTGTTAGGGCATATCTCTTATCTCACTCATCGATTTCATGCGTCCTTTGTTAGGGCATATCTCTTATCTCACTCATCGATTTCATGCGTCGTTTGTTAGGGCATATCTCTTATCTCACTCATCGATTTTATGCGTCCTTTGTTAGGGCATATCTCTTATCTCACTCATCGATTTCATGCGTCCTTTGTTAGGGCATATCTCTTATCCCACTCATCGATTTTGTGCGTCCTTTGTTAGGACATATCTCTTATCCCACTCATCGATTTTGTGCGTCCTTTGTTAGGGCATATCTCTTATCTCACTCATCGATTTCATGCGTCCTTTGTTAGGGCATATCTCTTATCTCACTCATCGATTTTGTTAGGGCATATCTCTTATCTCACTCATCGATTTTGTGCGTATTTTGTTAGGGCATATCTCTTATCCCACTCATCGATTTCATGCGTCCTTTGTTAGGGCATATCTCTTATCTCACTCATCAATTTCATGCGTCCTTTGTTAGGGCATATCTCTTATCCCACTCATCGATTTTGTGCGTCGTTTGTTAGGGCATATCTCTTATCTCACTCATCGATTTTTATGCGTCCTTTGTTAGGGCATATCTCTTATCTCACTCATCGATTTCATGCGTCCCTTGTTAGGGCATATCTCTTATCTCACTCATCGATTTCATGCGTCCTTTGTTAGGACATATCTCTTATCCCACTCATCGATTTAATGCGTCCTTTGTTAGGGCATATCTCTTATCCCACTCATCAATTTCATGCGTCCTTTGTTAGGGCATATCTCTTATCTCACTCATCGATTTCATGCGTCCTTTGTTAGGGCATATCTCTTATCTCACTCATCGATTTCATGCGTCGTTTGTTAGGGCATATCTCTTATCTCACTCATCGATTTTATGCGTCCTTTGTTAGGGCATATCTCTTATCTCACTCATCGATTTCATGCGTCCTTTGTTAGGGCATATCTCTTATCCCACTCATCGATTTTGTGCGTCCTTTGTTAGGACATATCTCTTATCCCACTCATCGATTTTGTGCGTCCTTTGTTAGGGCATATCTCTTATCTCACTCATCAATTTCATGCGTCCTTTGTTAGGGCATATCTCTTATCCCACTCATCGATTTTGTGCGTCGTTTGTTAGGGCATATCTCTTATCTCACTCATCGATTTTATGCGTCCTTTGTTAGGGCATATCTCTTATCTCACTCATCGATTTCATGCGTCCTTTGTTAGGGCATATCTCTTATCCCACTCATCGATTTTGTGCGTCCTTTGTTAGGACATATCTCTTATCCCACTCATCGATTTCATGCGTCTTTTGTTAGGACATATCTCTTATCCCACTAATCGATTTCATGCGTCCTTTGTTAGGGCATATCTCTTATCTCACTCATCGATTTTGTTAGGGCATATCTCTTATCTCACTCATCAATTTCATGCGTCCTTTGTTAGGGCATATCTCTTATCCCACTCATCGATTTTGTGCGTATTTTGTTAGGGCATATCTCTTATCTCACTCATCGATTTCATGCGTCCTTTGTTAGGACATATCTCTTATCCCACTCATCGATTTCATGCGTCCTTTGTTAGGGCATATCTCTTATCCCACTCATCGATTTCATGCGTCCTTTGTTAGGGCATATCTCTTATCTCACTCATCGATTTCATGCGTCCTTTGTTAGGGCATATCTCTTATCCCACTCATCGATTTCATGCGTCCTTTGTTAGGGCATATCTCTTATCCCACTCATCGATTTCATGCGTCCTTTGTTAGGGCATATCTCTTATCTCACTCATCGATTTCATGCGTCCTTTGTTAGGGCATATCTCTTATCTCACTCATCGATTTCATGCGTCCTTTGTTAGGACATATCTCTTATCCCACTCATCGATTTAATGCGTCCTTTGTTAGGGCATATCTCTTATCCCACTCATCAATTTCATGCGTCCTTTGTTAGGGCATATCTCTTATCTCACTCATCGATTTCATGCGTCCTTTGTTAGGGCATATCTCTTATCTCACTCATCGATTTCATGCGTCGTTTGTTAGGGCATATCTCTTATCTCACTCATCGATTTTATGCGTCCTTTGTTAGGGCATATCTCTTATCTCACTCATCGATTTCATGCGTCCTTTGTTAGGGCATATCTCTTATCCCACTCATCGATTTTGTGCGTCCTTTGTTAGGACATATCTCTTATCCCACTCATCGATTTTGTGCGTCCTTTGTTAGGGCATATCTCTTATCTCACTCATCGATTTCATGCGTCCTTTGTTAGGGCATATCTCTTATCTCACTCATCGATTTTGTTAGGGCATATCTCTTATCTCACTCATCGATTTTGTGCGTATTTTGTTAGGGCATATCTCTTATCCCACTCATCGATTTCATGCGTCCTTTGTTAGGGCATATCTCTTATCTCACTCATCAATTTCATGCGTCCTTTGTTAGGGCATATCTCTTATCCCACTCATCGATTTTGTGCGTCGTTTGTTAGGGCATATCTCTTATCTCACTCATCGATTTTATGCGTCCTTTGTTAGGGCATATCTCTTATCTCACTCATCGATTTCATGCGTCCTTTGTTAGGGCATATCTCTTATCCCACTCATCGATTTTGTGCGTCCTTTGTTAGGACATATCTCTTATCCCACTCATCGATTTCATGCGTCCTTTGTTAGGACATATCTCTTATCCCACTAATCGATTTCATGCGTCCTTTGTTAGGGCATATCTCTTATCTCACTCATCGATTTTGTTAGGGCATATCTCTTATCTCACTCATCAATTTCATGCGTCCTTTGTTAGGGCATATCTCTTATCCCACTCATCGATTTTGTGCGTATTTTGTTAGGGCATATCTCTTATCTCACTCATCGATTTCATGCGTCCTTTGTTAGGACATATCTCTTATCCCACTCATCGATTTCATGCGTCCTTTGTTAGGGCATATCTCTTATCCCACTCATCGATTTCATGCGTCCTTTGTTAGGGCATATCTCTTATCTCACTCATCGATTTCATGCGTCCTTTGTTAGGGCATATCTCTTATCCCACTCATCGATTTCATGCGTCCTTTGTTAGGGCATATCTCTTATCCCACTCATCGATTTCATGCGTCCTTTGTTAGGGCATATCTCTTATCTCACTCATCGATTTCATGCATCCTTTGTTAGGGCATATCTCTTATCTCACTCATCGATTTCATGCGTCCTTTGTTAGGGCATATCTCTTATCCCACTCATCGATTTTGTGCGTCCTTTGTTAGGACATATCTCTTATCTCACTCATCGATTTCATGCGTCCTTTGTTAGGGCATATCTCTTATCTCACTCATCGATTTCATGCGTCCTTTGTTAGGGCATATCTCTTATCTCACTCATCGATTTTGTGCGTCCTTTGTTAGGGCATATCTCTTATCCCACTAATCGATTTTGTGCGTCCTTTGTTAGGGCATATCTCTTATCCCACTCATCGATTTCATGCGTCCTTTGTTAGGGCATATCTCTTATCTCACTCATCGATTTCATGCGTCCTTTGTTAGGGCATATCTCTTATCCCACTCATCGATTTCATGCGTCCTTTGTTAGGGCATATCTCTTATCTCACTCATCGATTTCATGCGTCCTTTGTTAGGGCATATCTCTTATCTCACTCATCGATTTCATGCGTCCTTTGTTAGGACATATCTCTTATCCCACTCATCGATTTAATGCGTCCTTTGTTAGGGCATATCTCTTATCTCACTCATCGATTTTATGCGTCCTTTGTTAGGGCATATCTCTTATCCCACTCATCGATTTCATGCGTCCTTTGTTAGGACATATCTCTTATCTCACTCATCGATTTCATGCGTCCTTTGTTAGGGCATATCTCTTATCTCACTCATCGATTTCATGCGTCCTTTGTTAGGACATATCTCTTATCCCACTCATCGATTTAATGCGTCCTTTGTTAGGGCATATCTCTTATCCCACTCATCAATTTCATGCGTCCTTTGTTAGGGCATATCTCTTATCTCACTCATCGATTTCATGCGTCCTTTGTTAGGGCATATCTCTTATCTCACTCATCGATTTCATGCGTCCTTTGTTAGGGCATATCTCTTATCTCACTCATCGATTTTATGCGTCCTTTGTTAGGGCATATCTCTTATCTCACTCATCGATTTCATGCGTCCTTTGTTAGGGCATATCTCTTATCCCACTCATCGATTTTGTGCGTCCTTTGTTAGGACATATCTCTTATCCCACTCATCGATTTTGTGCGTCCTTTGTTAGGACATATCTCTTATCCCACTCATCGATTTTGTGCGTCCTTTGTTAGGGCATATCTCTTATCCCACTCATCGATTTCATGCGTCCTTTGTTCGGACATATCTCTTATCCCACTCATCGATTTCATGCGTCCTTTGTTAGGACATATCTCTTATCCCACTCATCGATTTCATGCGTCCTTTGTTAGGGCATATCTCTTATCTCACTCATCGATTTTGTTAGGGCATATCTCTTATCTCACTCATCGATTTTGTGCGTATTTTGTTAGGGCATATCTCTTATCCCACTCATCGATTTTGTGCGTATTTTGTTAGGGCATATCTCTTATTTCACTCATCGATTTCATGCGTCCTTTGTTAGGGCATATCTCTTATCCCACTCATCGATTTCATGCGTCCTTTGTTAGGGCATATCTCTTATCTCACTCATCGATTTCATGTGTCCTTTGTTAGGGCATATCTCTTATCTCACTCATCGATTTCATGCGTCCTTTGTTAGGGCATATCTCTTATCTCACTCATCGATTTCATGCGTCCTTTGTTAGGGCATATCTCTTATCTCACTCATCGATTTCATGCGTCCTTTGTTAGGGCATATCTCTTATCTCACTCATCAATTTCATGCGTCCTTTGTTAGGGCATATCTCCTATCCCACTCATCGATTTCATGCGTCCTTTGTAAGGGCATATCTCTTATCCCACTCATCGATTTCATGCGTCCTTTGTTAGGGCATATCTCTTATCCCACTCATCGATTTCATGCGTCCTTTGTTAGGGCATATCTCTTATCTCACTCATCGATTTTGTGTGTCCTTTGTTAGGGCATATCTCTTATCCCACTCATCGATTTTGTGCGTATTTTGTTAGGGCATATCTCCTATCCCACTCATCGATTTCATGCGTCCTTTGTTAGGGCATATCTCTTATCCCACTTATCGATTTCATGCGTCCTTTGTTAGGGCATATCTCTTATCTCACTCATCGATTTCATGGGTCCTTTGTTAGGGCATATCTCTTATCCCACTCATCGATTTCATGCGTCCTTTGTTAGGGCATATCTCCTATCCCACTCATCGATTTCATGCGTCCTTTGTAAGGGCATATCTCTTATCCCACTCATCGATTTTGTGCGTATTTTGTTAGGGCATATCTCTTATCCCACTCATCGATTTCATGCGTCCTTTGTTAGGGCATATCTCTTATCTCACTCATCGATTTCATGCGTCCTTTGTTAGGGCATATCTCTTATCTCACTCATCGATTTCATGCGTCCTTTGTTAGGGCATATCTCTTATCCCACTCATCGATTTCATGCGTCCTTTGTTAGGGCATATCTCTTATCCCACTCATCGATTTCATGCGTCCTTTGTTAGGGCATATCTCTTATCCCACTCATCGATTTTATAGAAGTACAGTGCAAATTCCTTTCTTGCCCAATTGTTCTGTCTGCACAATTTTTTACTGAGTGTGCTGTGTGCATATTTTAACTTTGTTGAATGATATTTTCATCATAAATCAGAAGTCATTGTTACAATCATTGGACATTGTCTCTTACAGAGAATCACATGTGCTGGTAGAGTGTCACAGGTGATGAAGACTCTAGATACCGGTGATTTTGATCAATGTTTAGTTTGTTATAAGAAAGTACCCAAAAACAAAGTAAGTAAGATTGAATGAAGACAGACTTTTGTGCCCCCTTGATAGCTATATTCACTGAAATAAAATTTAACAATAAAATGTATTATATTCTTCAAATACCACTGCATTTTAAATTTAGTGAATATCTTTGCAACAACAAATGTGTTAACCACTGAATATCTCTGATTCTACAGTAAATCACTTGTTTTGAATTCTTGTTGGAAATGGCAAGTGCGATTGCTTTGATACTATACATATTGTTCATTTTCTAATGATATCTTCAGTTCTTTAATTCAAATTCAGCTATCTCAGCTGAGAGGTTGCTTGTTTAATATTATTACTGGTGGTCCCACTACCCACTTCAGGGCCTGTGCAAGAAAGTCTTTTCTGCAGACATTTATTCCAGCTAAAACTTATTTGAAATACTACATGACCTAACAGGTCTATGAGGCAAGCATTGACATCCATTATATTTTGTCGAATTGTATCAAGACTTCTTATGTTTTACAGCATGAGGAACATTTGGATAAAGATGACCATCTTGATCATCTGGAATCATATGCATTGATTGCCAAGTGGATGGCCTTGTTCACTAAAATTATGGATCCTGTTACTAAAGATGAAGCGTTCATTGCTGTTGTAAGTAATTCTTGATCTTTATTATTTCTACAATTCTTGCTTATACTGGAAGCAAAGTCTTCATGCCGCTCAGTTCTGTCTGTATTAATCTGTCAGTCTCATTTTCAGTCTAGTATCTCAGACATTAATAGATTTGGTTAAAACGTTATGATTAGTTGTTGTATTTTACTCTGGCAATAGATATCTTTATGCGTAGAATAATAATTTTGAAAAAAAAAAAAACATCTAGAGCAATTTTGACTGTTATCTGTCATGCAGGCAGCCAACCACATTTAGTTACATGTCTTTATGTTGTAGGCTTCCCTGGAAGAACAACTAAAGTTGGTTAGCCAACCACCATGTGCCCTGTGTGGAATGCAGAGAATGTTGGACAAGAAAACCTTTGTAAGTGTATCTTGACTGGGATTGCATAAATGCAGTGTTCTTTCCAAAACATTTTAGAGTAGCAAAGTCTGTTAGTTACAGCAATACTCTGAAGATATTTTTCTGGTGTTTTTTATTTAAAATTGTAAACAAAACAAATAAGATCACTGACACTGAGTAAGTGTGAAGCTTGGTTTCGATGTGGTGATATTATCAGAGCACTATCAACACTTAACAGTTTGGCAACTGGATCAAAACCCCAAGCATGATGGCTCCCAAATAGGTGTTCTCTGGAACCTTTATATTTGAAAAAGGTTGTCACTTCAGACCATACCCACTTAGGTGGCACATGCATATATAGCCCCAGAAAACTAGTCGTGTTCATAATTGACCTGTCCCATTGACTCGAAGTTTCATGTTACTAAAATCATGTGATTCCACTTCAGTTGCCAAGAATGGTCGATCATACACAATAGTTACTGAAATTACAGCCACTCTTTGCTATGATTGGTCTATCTTTTTTTTCCTGAAATGTTTTGTTGAATTTCTCATTGTGCAATTTGATTTCTTGGTTTCCTTCATTATGTATGTATGTTATTTACAAGTTTAATTTTGTTCAACTTAGATTTCAAGGAAGAAACATTTGAGACATTTGCGGAATTCCAAACATTTAAGCATTGTTCGAATCGCAAAAGCTGTTGTTGGTCTTGGCAACGCCGTTAAAGACTATGATGGAAAAAAGATATATTCATTGATAAAGGTAAGACTAACCTGTAGCCAGACATTGTGGTATTGTAACATTAACAGATATCTGTTGCATTGTTATACTAATGGAACACTCTTCTTTGTAGAAACATGAACAACTTCTTTTTGAAACTGAAACTGAGCCATCAAAGGAACGATGTCCAATTTGCCAAATGGGTTTGAAAGAGGTAGGTATTGTTACCTTGTCAGACATCTAGGAAAAATGTTGGTCTTTATTATTGTTCTCCCTCATGTCTGTCCATTCATCCATCTTACTGTAACTGTAAGTCTCAAAAATCAATTGACTGGTGAAAGTGGCTTTTTTGGTCTACCTTCGAACAAAGTATGAAAATAGGGAGTGGCGTCATTGTACCTCACCATTGTCACCATTAGTCTAATGTATCTCACCATTAGTCTAATGTATCTCACCATTAGTCTAATGTATCTCACCATTAGTCTAATGTATCTCACCATTATCTAATGTAACTCACCATTAGTCTAATGTAACTCACCATTGTCACCATTGGTCTAATGTATCTCACCAATAGTCTAATGTAACTTGCCATTAGTCTAATGTAACTTGCCATTGTCACCATTAGTCTAATGTAACTCACCATTAGTCTAATCTCACCATTGTCACCATTAGTCTAATGTATCGCGCCATTGTCACCATTAATCTAATGTATCTCGCCATTGTCACCATTAGTCTAATGTATCTCGCCATTGTCACCATTAGTCTAATGCATCTCACCATTGTCACCATCAGTCTAATGCATCTCGCCATTGTCACCATTAGTCTAATGTATCTCACCATTATCTAATGTAACTCACCATTAGTCTAATCTCACCATTGTCACCATTAGTCTAATGTATCTCACCATTATCTAATGTATCTCACCATTATCTAATGTATCTCACCATTATCTAATGTATCTCACCATTATCTAATGTAACTCACCATTAGTCTAATGTATCTCACCATAATCTAATGTAACTCACCATTAGTCTAATGTAACTCGCCATTGTCACCATTAGTCTAATGTATCTCACCGTTAGTCTAATGTAACTCGCCATTGTCACCATTAGTCTAATCTCACCATTGTCACCATTAGTCTAATGTAACTCACCATTAGTCTAATCTCACCATTGTCACCACTAGTCTAATGTAACTCACCATTGTTACCATTAGTCTAATGTAACTCACCATTGTCACCATTAGTCTAATGTATCTCACCATTGTCACCATTAGTCTAATCTCACCATTGTCACCATTAGTTTAATGTAACTCACCATTAGTCTAATCTCACCATTGTCACCATTAGTCTAATGTATCTCACCATTGTCACCATTAGTCTAATGTATCTCGCCATTGTCACCATTAGTCTAATGTATCTCACCATTGTTACCATTAGTCTAATGTATCTCACCATTGTTACCATTAGTCTAATGTATCTCGCCATTGTCACCATTAGTCTAATGCATCTCACCATTGTCACCATTAGTCTAATGTATCTCGCCATTGTCACCATTAGTCTAATGTATCTCACCATTATCTAATATAACTCACCATTATCTAATGTAACTCACCATTGTCACCATTAGTCTAATGTATCTCGCCATTGTCACCATTAGTCTAATGTATCTCGCCATTGTCACCATTAGTCTAATGTATCTCACCATTATCTAATGTAACTCACCATTAGTCTAATGTAACTCACCATTAGTCCAATGTAACTCACCATTAGTCTTATGTAACTCACCATTAGTCTAATGTATCTCACCATAATCTAATGTATCTCGCCATTATCACCATTAGTCTAATGTATCTCACCATTGTTACCATTAGTCTAATGTATCTCGCCATTGTCACCATTAGTCTAATGCATCTCACCATTGTTACCATTATCTAATGTAACTCACCATTGTTACCATTAGTCTAATGTATCTCACCATTGTTACCATTAGTCTAATGTATCTCGCCATTGTCACCATTAGTCTAATGTATCTCACCATTATCTAATGTAACTCACCATTATCTAATGTATCTCGCCATTGTCACCATTAGTCTAATGTATCTCACCATTATCTAATATAACTCACCATTATCTAATGTAACTCACCATTGTTACCATTAGTCTAATGTATCTCGCCATTGTCACCATTAGTCTAATGTATCTCACCATTGTTACCATTAGTCTAAATGTATCTCGCCATTGTCACCATTAGTCTAATGCATCTCACCATTGTCACCATTAGTCTAATGCATCTCACCATTGTCACCATTAGTCTAATGTATCTCGCCATTGTTACCATTAGTCTAATGTATCTCACCATTATCTAATGTAACTCACCATTATCTAATGTAACTCACCATTAGTCTAATCTCACCATTGTCACCATTATCTAATGTATCTTGCCATTATCTAATGTATCTCGCCATTATCTAATGTATCTCGCCATTATCTAATGTATCTCACCATTATCTAATGTATCTCACCATTATCTAATGTATCTCACCATTATCTAATGTATCTCACCATTATCTAATGTATCTCACCATTATCTAATGTATCTCACCATTATCTAATGTATCTCACCATTATCTAATGTATCTCACCATTATCTAATGTATCTCACCATTAGTCTAATGTAACTCACCATTAGTCTAATGTAACTCACCATTAGTCTAATGTAACTCACCATTAGTCTAATCTCACCATTGTCACCATTAGTCTAATGTATCTCACCATTATCTAATGTAACTCACCATTAGTCTAATCTCACCATTGTCACCATTAGTCTAATGTATCTCACCATTATCTAATGTATCTCACCATTATCTAATGTATCTCACCATTATCTAATGTATCTCACCATTATCTAATGTAACTCACCATTAGTCTAATGTATCTCACCATAATCTAATGTAACTCACCATTAGTCTAATGTAACTCGCCATTGTCACCATTAGTCTAATGTATCTCACCGTTAGTCTAATGTAACTCGCCATTGTCACCATTAGTCTAATCTCACCATTGTCACCATTAGTCTAATGTAACTCACCATTAGTCTAATCTCACCATTGTCACCACTAGTCTAATGTAACTCACCATTGTTACCATTAGTCTAATGTAACTCACCATTGTCACCATTAGTCTAATGTATCTCACCATTGTCACCATTAGTCTAATCTCACCATTGTCACCATTAGTTTAATGTAACTCACCATTAGTCTAATCTCACCATTGTCACCATTAGTCTAATGTATCTCACCATTGTCACCATTAGTCTAATGTATCTCGCCATTGTCACCATTAGTCTAATGTATCTCGCCATTGTTACCATTAGTCTAATGTATCTCACCATTGTTACCATTAGTCTAATGTATCTCGCCATTGTCACCATTAGTCTAATGCATCTCGCCATTGTCACCATTAGTCTAATGTATCTCGCCATTGTCACCATTAGTCTAATGTATCTCACCATTATCTAATATAACTCACCATTATCTAATGTAACTCACCATTGTCACCATTAGTCTAATGTATCTCGCCATTGTCACCATTAGTCTAATGTATCTCGCCATTGTCACCATTAGTCTAATGTATCTCACCATTATCTAATGTAACTCACCATTAGTCTAATGTAACTCACCATTAGTCCAATGTAACTCACCATTAGTCTTATGTAACTCACCATTAGTCTAATGTATCTCACCATAATCTAATGTATCTCGCCATTATCACCATTAGTCTAATGTATCTCACCATTGTTACCATTAGTCTAATGTATCTCGCCATTGTCACCATTAGTCTAATGCATCTCACCATTGTTACCATTATCTAATGTAACTCACCATTGTTACCATTAGTCTAATGTATCTCGCCATTGTCACCATTAGTCTAATGTATCTCGCCATTGTCACCATTAGTCTAATGTATCTCACCGTTAGTCTAATGTAACTCGCCATTGTCACCATTAGTCTAATCTCACCATTGTCACCATTAGTCTAATGTAACTCACCATTAGTCTAATCTCACCATTGTCACCACTAGTCTAATGTAACTCACCATTGTTACCATTAGTCTAATGTAACTCACCATTGTCACCATTAGTCTAATGTATCTCACCATTGTCACCATTAGTCTAATCTCACCATTGTCACCATTAGTTTAATGTAACTCACCATTAGTCTAATCTCACCATTGTCACCATTAGTCTAATGTATCTCACCATTGTCACCATTAGTCTAATGTATCTCACCATTGTTACCATTAGTCTAATGTATCTCACCATTGTTACCATTAGTCTAATGTATCTCGCCATTGTCACCATTAGTCTAATGCATCTCACCATTGTCACCATTAGTCTAATGTATCTCGCCATTGTCACCATTAGTCTAATGTATCTCACCATTATCTAATATAACTCACCATTATCTAATGTAACTCACCATTGTCACCATTAGTCTAATGTATCTCGCCATTGTCACCATTAGTCTAATGTATCTCGCCATTGTCACCATTAGTCTAATGTATCTCACCATTATCTAATGTAACTCACCATTAGTCTAATGTAACTCACCATTAGTCTTATGTAACTCACCATTAGTCTAATGTATCTCACCATAATCTAATGTATCTCGCCATTATCACCATTAGTCTAATGTATCTCACCATTGTTACCATTAGTCTAATGTATCTCGCCATTGTCACCATTAGTCTAATGCATCTCACCATTGTTACCATTATCTAATGTAACTCACCATTGTTACCATTAGTCTAATGTATCTCGCCATTGTCACCATTAGTCTAATGTATCTCGCCATTGTCACCATTAGTCTAATGTATCTCGCCATTGTCACCATTAGTCTAATGTATCTCACCATTATCTAATATAACTCACCATTATCTAATGTAACTCACCATTGTCACCATTAGTCTAATGTATCTCGCCATTGTCACCATTAGTCTAATGTATCTCACCATTATCTAATATAACTCACCATTATCTAATGTAACTCACCATTGTCACCATTAGTCTAATGTATCTCGCCATTGTCACCATTAGTCTAATGTATCTCACCATTATCTAATGTAACTCACCATTAGTCTAATGTAACTCACCATTAGTCCAATGTAACTCACCATTAGTCTTATGTAACTCACCATTAGTCTAATGTATCTCACCATAATCTAATGTATCTCGCCATTATCACCATTAGTCTAATGTATCTCACCATTGTTACCATTAGTCTAATGTATCTCGCCATTGTCACCATTAGTCTAATGCATCTCACCATTGTTACCATTATCTAATGTAACTCACCATTGTTACCATTAGTCTAATGTATCTCGCCATTGTCACCATTAGTCTAATGTATCTCGCCATTGTCACCATTAGTCTAATGTATCTCGCCATTGTCACCATTAGTCTAATGTATCTCACCATTATCTAATGTAACTCACCATTATCTAATGTATCTCGCCATTGTCACCATTAGTCTAATGTATCTCACCATTGTTACCATTAGTCTAAATGTATCTCGCCATTGTCACCATTAGTCTAATGCATCTCACCATTGTCACCATTAGTCTAATGCATCTCACCATTGTCACCATTAGTCTAATGTATCTCGCCATTGTTACCATTAGTCTAATGTATCTCACCATTATCTAATGTAACTCACCATTATCTAATGTAACTCACCATTAGTCTAATCTCACCATTGTCACCATTATCTAATGTATCTTGCCATTATCTAATGTATCTCGCCATTATCTAATGTATCTCACCATTATCTAATGTATCTCACCATTATCTAATGTATCTCACCATTATCTAATGTATCTCACCATTATCTAATGTATCTCACCATTATCTAATGTATCTCACCATTATCTAATGTATCTCACCATTATCTAATGTAACTCACCATTATCTAATGTAACTCACCATTAGTCTAATGTAACTCACCATTAGTCTAATGTAACTCACCATTAGTCTAATGTAACTCACCATTAGTCCAATGTAACTCACCATTAGTCTTATGTAACTCACCATTAGTCTAATGTATCTCACCATAATCTAATGTATCTCGCCATTATCACCATTAGTCTAATGTATCTCACCATTGTTACCATTAGTCTAATGTATCTCGCCATTGTCACCATTAGTCTAATGTATCTCACCATTGTTACCATTAGTCTAATGTATCTCGCCATTGTCACCATTAGTCTAATGCATCTCACCATTGTTACCATTATCTAATGTAACTCACCATTGTTACCATTAGTCTAATGTATCTCACCATTGTTACCATTAGTCTAATGTATCTCGCCATTGTCACCATTAGTCTAATGTATCTCGCCATTGTCACCATTAGTCTAATGTATCTCGCCATTGTCACCATTAGTCTAATGTATCTCACCATTATCTAATGTAACTCACCATTATCTAATGTATCTCGCCATTGTCACCATTAGTCTAATGTATCTCACCGTTAGTCTAACGTAACTCACCATTGTCACCATTAGTCTAACGTAACTCACCATTGTCACCATTAGTCTAATGTAACTCACCATTAGTCTAATCTCGCCATTGTCACCATTAGTCTAATGTATCTCGCCATTGTCACCATTAGTCTAATGCATCTCACCATTGTCACCATTAGTCTAATGTATCTCGCCATTGTCACCATTAGTCTAATGTATCTCACCATTATCTAATGTAACTCACCATTATCTAATGTAACTCACCATTGTTACCATTAGTCTAATGTATCTCGCCATTGTCACCATTAGTCTAATGTATCTCACCATTGTTACCATTAGTCTAATGTATCTCACCATTGTTACCATTAGTCTAATGTATCTCGCCATTGTCACCATTAGTCTAATGCATCTCACCATTGTCACCATTAGTCTAATGTATCTCGCCATTGTCACCATTAGTCTAATGTATCTCACCATTATCTAATGTAACTCACCATTATCTAATTTATCTAATGTAACTCACCATTATCTAATGTATCTCGCCATTGTCACCATTAGTCTAATGTATCTCACCATTGTTACCATTAGTCTAATGTATCTCACCATTGTTACCATTAGTCTAATGTATCTCGCCATTGTCACCATTAGTCTAATGCATCTCACCATTGTCACCATTAGTCTAATGTATCTCGCCATTGTCACCATTAGTCTAATGTATCTCACCATTATCTAATGTATCTCACCATTATCTAATGTAACTCACCATTGTTACCATTAGTCTAATGTATCTCACCATTGTTACCATTAGTCTAATGTATCTCGCCATTGTCACCATTAGTCTAATGTATCTCACCATTATCTAATGTAACTCACCATTATCTAATGTATCTCGCCATTGTCACCATTAGTCTAATGTATCTCACCGTTAGTCTAATGTAACTCACCATTAGTCTAATGTAACTCACCATTGTCACCATTAGTCTAATGTAACTCACCATTATCTAATGTAACTCACCATTATCTAATGTAACTCACCATTATCTAATGTATCTCGCCATTGTCACCATTAGTCTAATGTATCTCGCCATTGTCACCATTAGTCTAATGCATCTCACCATTGTCACCATTAGTCTAATGTATCTCGCCATTGTCACCATTAGTCTAATGTATCTCACCATTATCTAATGTAACTCACCATTATCTAATGTAACTCACCATTGTCACCATTAGTCTAATGTATCTCGCCATTGTCACCATTAGTCTAATGTATCTCACCATTGTTACCATTAGTCTAATGTATCTCACCATTGTTACCATTAGTCTAATGCATCTCACCATTGTCACCATTAGTCTAATGTATCTCGCCATTGTCACCATTAGTCTAATGTATCTCACCATTATCTAATGTAACTCACCATTGTTACCATTAGTCTAATGTATCTCACCATTGTTACCATTAGTCTAATGTATCTCGCCATTGTCACCATTAGTCTATTGTATCTCACCATTATCTAATGTAACTCACCATTATCTAATGTATCTCGCCATTGTCACCATTAGTCTAATGTATCTCGCCATTGTCACCATTAGTCTAATGTATCTCACCGTTAGTCTAATGTAACTCACCATTGTCACCATTAGTCTAATGTAACTCACCATTGTCACCATTAGTCTAATGTAACTCACCATTAGTCTAATCTCACCATTGTCACCATTAGTCTAATGTATCTCGCCATTGTCACCATTAGTCTAATGTATCTCGCCATTGTCACCATTAGTCTAATGCATCTCACCATTGTCACCATTAGTCTAATGTATCTCGCCATTGTCACCATTAGTCTAATGTATCTCACCATTATCTAATGTAACTCACCATTATCTAATGTAACTCACCATTATCTAATGTAACTCACCATTAGTCTAATGTAACTCACCATTATCTAATGTAACTCACCATTAGTCTAATGTATCTCACCATTAGTCTAATGTATCTCACCATTAGTCTAATGTATCTCACCATTATCTAATGTATCTCACCATTATCTAATGTATCTCACCATTATCTAATGTATCTCACCATTATCTAATGTATCTCACCATTATCTAATGTATCTCACCATTATCTAATGTATCTCACCATTATCTAATGTATCTCACCATTATCTAATGTATCTCACCATTATCTAATGTATCTCACCATTATCTAATGTATCTCACCATTATCTAATGTATCTCACCATTATCTAATGTATCTCACCATTATCTAATGTATCTCACCATTATCTAATGTATCTCACCATTATCTAATGTATCTCACCATTATCTAATGTATCTCACCATTATCTAATGTATCTCACCATTATCTAATGTATCTCACCATTATCTAATGTAACTCACCATTATCTAATGTAACTCACCATTATCTAATCTAACTCACCATTATCTAATGTAACTCACCATTATCTAATGTAACTCACCATTATCTAATGTAACTCACCATTATCTAATGTAACTCACCATTATCTAATGTAACTCACCATTATCTAATGTAACTCACCATTAGTCTAATGTAACTCGCCATTGTCACCATTAGTCTAATCTTACCATTGTCACCATTAGTCTAATGTATCTCACCATTAGTCTAATCTCACCATTGTCACCATTAGTCTAATGTAACTCACCATTGTCACCATTAGTCTTATGTATCTCACCGTTAGTCTAATGTAACTCACCATTGTCACCATTAGTCTAATGTAACTCACCATTGTCACCATTAGTCTAATGTAACTCACCATTGTCACCATTAGTCTAATGTATCTCACCATTGTCACCATTAGTCTAATGTATCTCACCATTGTCACCATTAGTCTAATGTAACTCACCATTAGTTTAATGCAACTCCCATTGGTTCATTTTCAAATATGGATGTTTATTTGTTTTTTTCTAGTCTTTAGAAGCTCGTCATTATGGAACAGTTCTTCACAATCATAATAGATATTACTTGGAAGAGTTGGTTATTGGTTTTCAACCACTCAAAAAAATGGACTGTGTGCAAAACTTGACGCCTGAAGAAATAATTGAAGCTGTAGCTATGGCTGACAAAAAAGATTCACTTGAAATTTCCATGGAAACAGAATCCATAGAAACACCTAAGAAACGTGATGATACATCATCAAAACAGCTCTTCTTTGTAGACAAGAAGGGTGAAAATGATACAAGAGAATCAATGGAAACAACAACAGCAGACACATCTGGTGACCATTCTGATGCTGCAGGTGAACTGGCTGGTAAATCAAAAGGAGATGCTGTGCACCATGTAAAACGTCATTATTTTTCAAATGAAGAGTATTCAACTTTGAAGGCTGCTTTTAATAAAAATGAAACAATTGGTAGGTGCACAACTGTTTATGTGGTTCAAGAGCTAAATTGGATTCCAAATATACGACAGAAATGCAGCTTGAGCTGTTGCTGTTCTTGAGCATTTTCTCTGGCACGCCCTGACATAACCGTTTCTTGTTTAATTCTAGGTCAAGAATTTATCAGACCATGTTTATATTGTGTTGTATGTGAGCGTTATATCTTGGAACCTGAAGACTCCAGAGATCAACACTGTCAAACAAAACGTCACTACCGAGCAGCTGAGGTAAGTCTGTACAGCATAGCTAATGATGTTTGAATGGATCCACTGTGTATATACAAATAGTTGTTGCCTGAGGTATCACTTTTGAAGGTACTTTACGCCAGAAAGTATTTGCACACTACACTACACTACACGCAGATATCTTTCAATAAAATAAACTCAATAATGGTTTGAATAAATATATTTATGTATCTAATAAAATGTGTTTTTACACACATTAAAAACAAAAATTTTGAATTCTCATGCACGATTGAATAAAAATGGCAGTCTGAACGAAACAGTGAAAAAACATTTGCATTCTCTACAGAGAATACTGTGTAAACGCAAGCTCATGAATATTCATGAAGAAATAGAACGCGGCGATTGTCAATAATGTGTGTGTCCACCTCTTCGCTGGATGACTTCTCTAAGCCATTTTGGCATGGTATCGACGAGTTTCCGACAAATGTTCACCTGGAACTGTCCCCAAGCTTCCATGATACTCGCATATAAATCCTCGATGTTAGCGACTGTTCGGGAATGCTTTGAAAATTACCATTCTTATAGTCTTGATTTTATTGTGCTCAAACTCTATCTTTTCCCAGTGAGTTGATTAAAATTGGCACGCAAATCACGGGCGATGTGAAACCTATTCGCTAAACTAGACCGGATGAGTAGCCGGTCTTTGCGTTCCGCTGTATGCCCTGGTCGACCTGATCGACGATGAGTGCTCATACTACCTCACAGACGAAGTTTCCACAGGTTGAAACGTATGGAGCCTTCAGAAATTCCCAGTTTTCTGCCATTTCCTTTATAGGAACTCCCTCTGTATACAGTGCTTCAATGTCTAAATTTGCCACACATTTTCTGAATTGTTATTGTGTAAATACTTTCTGGTGGGTCTGTATATCATTGAGGTCAGTATAAAAAACAGGAATGACTAATATATATACTTGGGACAGACATTAATCAAGCTTGCTTCACATGTATAGCATTATATTGAAGCACTAAAATGAAACTAACACAGCGGTCTAAATTTGCCACACATTTTCTGTTGGTGGGTGAGCAATTAACCAATTCTGTTTTGCAATGATATAAGTTATGTTGTACTAGTGTCATGAGAAATGGAAAATAGAATTTCATGGTCTGTCCATATTTTAATCTTATGTGCTGTGACATTATTTGGATATCGTTAGACGAATCTTCCGTAAATGCTATCTTCCATCCAAGCTAATTTTAATACTTTTTAGTATAGTTGCTAGCTGGCTGTTACATCATACATCACTATAGTTTCCTTCATTCATAGGATGCTGTAAAACCTCTGAAAACTGAAAGTAGTACACCTGGAGGAATCAGAGGACGGGGACGTGGACGTGGGCGTGGCCGTGGCCAAGGACAGACTCCGGAAGCTACCAGTTAAACAGACTTATTAATTTAACTGATCTATTTTTTGTTTTAGAATTTCTAGCATGCTTCAATAAAATAAGGTGTGAATAAAGTGGGACATTATAATAGTTTCATGAATCAGAGCAGATTTCATTTAAATAACTATTCTGTAAAAGCATAGAATGTTTTGAAATTCACTTTCTTGAGTTCTTGTGTTATGTTGAAATTATTTAACAGCCAAATTTGCTGTATGTCTAAGCTATATTAGTAAAGAAATTCTGTAATCTAGAGGTTAACAGATGATTTTATATGTAGACAATTCTAGTGCTAAATATGTGAACTTCATGCTACCTTGAGTTATTCCATAACTTCATACATTTGGGGGATCAAACTTGTAAAGTTAAATAATTCTGTGATATATAGGATATTTCATTTGATTGATGGTACACCAATGGACCCCTTTTTGTTCCAACTTCTTGTTTGGTAGCTTTTATACCTCCATCTGAGCACATTTCCGGCACAATAATCCAGTACACCCATCTGGAAAACCAATTTAATCATAGTCATGGGCTAATGAAGTCTAAGCCTTAATGTTGCAGACAACCTGTCATACATGGAATTACAAAGCACTAGGAAACCACAAAAAAAACAACTGTAACCTGTAAGAATATGAAGTTGTGTAACAGACTTTAATCCACATTTTATCATAGGATATAAGTATCAGCAGAAAGCTTATCTAGATGCTGTGCTATTTACTAAAGATTTTTATTTGTATCTGTACTAGGGATTTTAACCATGCTTTTCTGGTTACAGAATTGTTCTGACTCTGGTATTATATTGTAGTGATAGACTTGTAATAGTAATATTTCATTCAATTAACTTTACTTAGTTTTGTGGTCTTAGGAATGTAATTCATTTGAGGAACTTTGAGAAGTCAAGTTTAAGCTCAATTGCTTGAATGTTTACTCAAACTTGTTGTGGTATACATATTATGGTAGATTCTAACTAAATTTGCATGGCTGTATATTTTATTAGCGACGCTTTGTCGACTTGAGCTTATCATATAAATGATTTTCCATCATCGTCGTCATCAATTTTTTAGCTCCGCTGTCGACTTTGTCGAGCGGAGCTTATCATATTGAGTGATTGTCTGTGTCAATGTTTTACTTTTTCGACTTCTTCTTGAAAACTACAAGCCTGGATGCTTTGATACTTGGTGTATATGTACCTTGGGTAGACCTCTCTCAGATTTGTTCATTTTGTAATGATATCTTTAATTCTCTAATTTTGGTGAATATTTTTGTCATTTTTGGTAAAAAGTGATATTTTCGACTTCTTGTTAAAAACCGCAAGTCCAATTGCTTTGATATTACATATATACCGGGTGGGTACTACATGTGGACCTCTCTCAGATTTGTTCATTTTGTAATGATATCTTTAATTATCTAATTTTGGTGAATATTTTTGTCATTTTTGGTAAAAAGTGATATTTTCTTCTTGTTAAAAACCACAATCATTTATGGTGAAAAATGATATTTTTGAATTCTTGTTGAAAACAGAAAGTCCCATTGCATTGATACTATGTATATTGTTCATTTTCTAATTATATCTTCTGTTCTTTAATTGAAATGTGCATTGCTAACAGCGGAGCTATCTCAGCCGAGAGGCTGCTTGTTGACGTCTTCTTGAAAACTACAAGACTTATTGCTTTGGTACTACTTGGTGGCAGACCTTATAGATTTGTTAATTTCATGATATCTTCAATTGTCTAATTTTGATGAATATTTTTGGCATTTTTTGTAAAGTGATATTTTTGACTACTTGTTGCTCGGATACTATACATATAGGTACCTCAGGTAGACATCTCTAAGAATTGTTCATTTTCTAATGATATATTCCGTTCTGTAATTGAAATGCGCATTGCTAACAGTGAAGCTATTTCAGCTGACATGCTGTTTGTTTTTTATCATTGTAATCCTATAATCACAAATGAGTAAACAAAATCCATCTTTTGACCATTACTTGTACCCGTACTTCTTTGCTGAAGAGATGTGCAATAACTTTAAAACAATGTGCTGTATAGAAAGATTGATTGTCTCGTGTTTTATCAATTCTTATCAGGATGGAGTCAAAAAATTGATTTTGATCACTATTGTATGGATTTACCCATACCATATAAAAATTAAATACCTAGTCATACAGAGTTATGACCTACCATTATATGTGTACCACTCACAAATTCATTTAAACATTCAGATGAAATATTAGCCTGAATTTAAATGTCCATGCAATTTTTAGTGTTTCTGTGCATATGTTTTGCTAAGAAAATAAAGTACTTCCAAGAATTCAACGCAAAGCACTATTTTTTGACTCTCATGTGCGAAGCGCAAAAGCAGGGGGTACCAATGAAAGTGTAGCTTTTTAATGAAAATCACAGCTTTGACACCGTGCAGCATAGCTTGGTCAGGAAAAACTTAGCTGCAGGAATGAAATCCGCTAGTTTTGACATCGAGAACTCAAGCTTTGAACATATTTTGATGTTGAAGGCGTGAACAACATGGCTGCCTCCAAAAGCAGTGTTAGCGACGGTAAGTATTTTACCCGTTTTCTCAACAAAATCAACAAGTTATGCTGTGTAATATGCCGCAATCAGTGAGGTTCAGGTTCAATTTCATATCTAGAAAGTTTCAGCCACCATTTTACATTTTACGAAACTTGCAGAGAAATCTCAATTCCAATTTTCGAAGCAAACAGGCTAGCAGGACGTCCTATTCATGTAATGTTGTACATGGCCGTTGTTCATGTATCTGATATACAGTCCGTCCGACTTAAAGTTGACTGACTTAATGCTCTGATTTTTTTTTTATTCCATGCCAACTTTGCATGTATTTCAGTACATTTGTATTATTTTTTACTATTCCAGTGTTCAGACTATGAAAAGGGACAGGGGTGTGTTTCATGTTACTTAGGGACGACGTCAAAAGATCGATGTCGGATAAAAAACTTAATTGCTTTAGTTTTTTTCCAAACCCCCTACCCCCTGCTGAAACTTAATTGATAAATATTGGTCATGGCGTCAGACTACATTCACCATTAAATACAAATTGATAATCGGACAGTAGTATTGCATAGCAGTTGGTTGTCGGGTGGGTGTAACAAGATTTTACAAATGCACCTCATTTGACGCACAGATTTACACTCGAACCCCCCACCCCCAAACTAAAAGAAATAAGTTTTTTTGACCTCAAAAAGTTTCCGTCCTACAAAAACGATTTTATTTTTTAATGAAGTCAAACAAATCTTGGAGTATTTGTAGTTCGTTTTTTTTCTATCCAATCATGGACAGAAATAACCGAAAAGGAAAAAAACAAACACCCAAGACGAGAAAATGTGGGGTTTGGAAAAAAACTAAAGGAATTAAGTTTTTTATCCGACATCGATCTTTTGACGTCGTCCCTTACATGTTTGACTGTGATAGCTACTAGAATTTCAAAGTTTGTACAAAATGTGCTTCAATACTTTGTGCAAAGGATGTTTTAAAGTATACAGCTACATTCAAATAATTGAGTCATATATATTTTTTTTTCTGATGTTTATTTTCCAGAATCACCCATTCGACAAGCCAGATAGACGACGCACGGCCTGACACATATTACAGGGACTCACAAAGTCACATGAACCAGGCAAGGGGGTCACTGGAGTCAGAAGATTTCATAAAGTCAATGAAGAAAGGCTCAGTGGACTTGTGAGACTGGGAAAGAGTACAAAAACAAATTTGTGAAGTGCAAATTCTCAGTCAACTGTCGATGTCAGCATGTCTGTACAGAAAAATAATGCAATTAAAATGCTGAATTATTTTAACAGGAAAAAATTAAAATTTATTAAAATATATGAAAACAGTACACAAATGTAATAGAAAATACACATGATGTTCATAAACTGTAAATAACAATGAACTTTATAGGACTACTTAACCTGATAAAAACCTGCTAAATTTTTCAAGCACAAGTGATATCGATGGTAACTTGCAATATCTTACGCCAAGAAAATAAAGAAGTTTGTTTCTCATTTGCGGCTTTTTATTTTTTTTCTAATTTTTGTTATTCTTCAGTCAAAAAGAACATGCAAAGAGCAACAGAATGTACACAGATAAATTCAAAGCAGTGCTGCTGGGTGGGACTCTTGTATAGCAAAAGTTCTGCAGTTTTACTCTGCCATCACTTGTGTGCAAATAAGCATAACAGATCCTCTACACACATGTCATTCAGAAATGTACACTGCACATTCCTACAGTTACTCAAATTTTCTACCATGTGCACTGCATTATTGTCACTTATTTTGGTGGGCTTCTACTTCAAACGGTTCACGCAGCAGGTCGGAATTGATGAGTGTGAGGAGGAGAAACAAACTTATTTTTTTCTTGGCCTTATAGCCTTTATTTCAATGTTTGTTACATTATTGTATGGATAACATGTTACTTTTCTCAAACTTTTGAGATGACAGACTGAGAACATAATCAGTCATCTATCCACATATCTCGGTTGTAAACAGCCAATCTGAGACATGGTATTCTCTATTTTCATTGTAATATTTGAAGGTTTTGAAAATGACAGGAAATTCAAGTTTAACTAAAATATATTTAAATTCCTGACTGTTTTTTAACAAATTAAAGTTTTCATGACATAGTGTAAGGCAATATCACTTCATTTTAAAACAAGTACTTCTGAACGTTCACATTAAATAGTTGTATGCAGTTAAAATGTCTACTGTCATCCAACCACGATGATAAATAATTTCATGTTCCCTTCATGTCTGTGTAAAGTAATGCATTGTCATATTATTGACATGCTGGGACTAGTACTCTGAAAGCTTGTCCTTGTTTAAAGCTACAAAAAAGGATGCACTAACAGCATTTAATACTGGTGTGCATATATATATAAATAAAAACTGCAATATGGTGTGATTTCCTTTTTTACTAAGCAAAACACAATTAAAAATGCATCTAAAACAATCGTGGATTAAAAGAAAACGTTTCATTGCACCTTGGACCAAACAAAATACAGGTATTGTTGTTCTGAAAGCCTTTGTTTCCTAATTTTTAATGGACAACCAAAAATGTTTCAGAGCTGAATACCAAAGCAGAAGTAAAACACTGTAAAATTGCCATTGAATTGGAGCATAAGGAAACACTTCTGCAAGTAACAGATCACAGGGCACCTGAATTTCCCTCGCTAAATCCAAGTGAAAATTCTTATTTCCTATTCTTTACACATGCATGTACAGCAACAAAAGTGAAAATTAAATCCAAGTGATATCCATAATTTCTGTTTTCAGCAAAAAATAATTCCATTGAAAATAAATTATTTCAAAGAATATTTTTTTTTTACGTTTGGTCAGCTGATTTTTAAAGTTTATTAGCTGTAACTTTTGGCAAGTGTTTCAGTATCGGGTAGTTTTGTTTTGTTGTATCAGCTGTAGTTTCTTGTTCTACTCCCTAAAGCGTAATAAAAATGTTCGGTATTATGCTTATCAAACACAGCCTATATAAGATAAACCAGAATTATTATTGTTGAAAATTTATTTCAAGTGTTGAATGGAATTCATTTGTCGACAATGACATTTGTTAATACACATATACAGAGTATGTTACCAAGTAGAAGATTGTATATTCTAGCATGCTGTGGAGAAGTAGAAAAAGAAACTGTGGCTGATACATTGAACTGAAAATACTAAAAAAATTGCTAAAAGTTACAGCTAATGTCCATTTCAGTATTTATGCACAGTATGACTACAGAAAGAAAAGGCCATACAAACCCACTATTATATTTTGCGAAGTTCACCTTTATGAATAATTTTGGAATAACAACACTAAATGCTATGAAAATTAGCTTGTATGTTTTGTCAGTAGTATCAGTTTCCAAAATGAACCCAACATGGTGTCATACATCTAATTGAAACCTTTGAGTTTGTAGAGCTGAGGGAAAGTTTGCTATTTTTATGCATGTCACCATTTGAGTCATTTCCTTCATATACCCTTTCAGTATGCGTCCCAGTTGCAAACTTCACCAGTCGCCACACTCCCTGGGTCTGAATCATTCACATCTTCTGTCTCAGAACCCATTAGCTTCAATACTTTCCAGAAACTGCAAAGCTCCTAAAACCATGGGAACATACCGAGAACCATCAATCATAATTTTAGTCACTAGTTAAAGTATTATAATTGTAGCCAGAGAGTTTATCAATGCAGCAGTTAATGTAATCCCCTGAGCAATACAGCCAGACAAACAAAGTGGGGTACTCGGCAGAGTTGAAATTTGGTCTGGGGGCGATCACCCCATTTAGTATCCCCAGCCTGTTGTACTCGTGATTTGTTAGGTACAGTGGAATGTGATCTATATAGACAAAGCAATGAGGTGACTCCCCCCCCCCCCTCGTTGACATGTTGGCACCCCCAGCAATTTGACGAGCAGACGATGAAATGAGGTCAGTCACACCTTGGACATAAAATAGAAAACTTGAAATGGATGAATGTCCCAAAATATTCTGGTAAAGGTACAATTCCCATGTTGAGGCTATCATGGATGAAATACTCTGGTTCTCATGATTTGGGATTTTTTTTCCTGCACCAGGGGATGAGTCAAGTTGAACATTTCATGAGAATTATTTCCAAATCCCATATTACTCCGGGGTTGGGATGGGGGATCGGTAACTGATTTCCTGATGGTCGGTGACGGACTGTATATCAGATACATGAACAACGGCCATGTACAACATTACATGTATAAGAATGGGACGCCCTGCTCATCTGTTCGCTTCGAAAATTGGAATTGAGATTTCTCTACAAGTTTTGTAAAATGGTGATTGAAACTTTCTAGAAATGAAATTGAACCTGAATCTCACTGATCACGGCATATTGCACAGCATACCTTGGTGATTTTGTTGAGAAAACGGGTAAAATACTCACCGTCGCTAATACTTTTTTGGGAGACAGCCATGTTGTTCACGTCCTCAACATCAAAATATGTTCAAAGCTTGAGTTCTCGAGGCCAAAACTAGCGGATTTCATTCCTGCAGCTAAGCTTTTCCTGACCAAGCTATGCTGCACGGTGTCAAAGCTGTGATTTTCATTAAAAAGCTACTTTCTTTGGTACCCCTGAAAAGGGAGTCTTTGCAGTTACCATGTCTGTGTGTCACTTTTTTCGTTCCACCATTATCTCAAGAACAACTAATCAAATTTCGATAAAACTTGGTAAATAGATGCCCTGGGATAATGCGCAGAGTTGATTAGGTTTTGGTAAAAAACCATGAATATTAATTACCTAATTAGCATAATAAACTGCTTTCAAACTGTTCCACTGATATTTGAAAAAACACTCATTGGGTTTTGATAAAATTTGGCACATGGATGCTCTGAACTAATGCACAGATTTGATTAGTTTTGGGTAAAAATCTGTTTATATTAATTACGTAATTTGCGTAATGTTTAATTTTTGGCTTTTCCACTGATATCTCAAGTACTAAACATTTCAATGAAACTTGGTACATAGGTGTCATATGACACTTCAAAGACCTGATAGGGTAATATCAGTACATATTAATTACCTAATTTGCATAATTAATTTTCAACTTTCGTTATTTCAAGTAATATCCACATTTCAATGAAAACTGGTACATAGTTACTTGAGGACTGTGCAGAGACCTCATTACCAGGGTAGTTTTGGGTAAATATTTGTGCATATTAATTACCTTATTAGCATAATTAGTAAATTTCGGTTTTTCACCTGATATCTCTAGTACTAATCACATTTCAATAAGACTTGCGACATAGATCTAGGACAAAACAGGGACCCGATTAATTTTTGGGTAAATAATTGTGCATATTAATTACCTAATTTGCATAATTAGTTAATTTTTTTGCTGTTGCACTTGTGTCTAAAGAACTACTCATTGGATTTTCATGACACTTTTAAAGAGTACTTATTACATTTCAATGAACCTAGGACTATACACCTTATTAGTTTTTAGTAAATATTTATGCTTCTTAATCACCTAATTAACATAATTAATTAATACTGGTATCTCAAGTACTGATCATCAAATTTGAATAAAATTTGGTACATAAATGCTCTACGACAACAGACAGCCTGATTAATTTTGGGTTGAAATCTGTTAATATTAATTCTCTGATCACCATAATTAATAATTTGTTGGTTCTAATCAAATTTCAATGAAACTTGGTACATATATATTACATTACGCAGATCTTATTACTTTTACATTGTGCAGACCTTATTAGTTTTACACTTAAATCTGTTCATATTACCATATTTGCATAAGCTTTTCCATCAATATCTCAAGTTCAAGTAATTTTGAATTAATTTTTAATGCGTCTCCAATACTCTCAGCACACGCGAGTTCTTTCTTAGCATTTTTGATTACTCCTGTATGCAAAGCACACATTGGCCAACATCTATGTAGGTAACTATGGGGTGAGAATACTGCCAAAATTAGCTTGGTGTCATTATTTGAACATTATTCAGTTATTGATTTTTTTTCATAATGTTTATAAATAAATTTTGCACACAAAAGTCAATTGGCCCAATTCAGTTACACTTTAAACTATATTTTGGGCTTATTCCAACATTGTATCGTTTTATTACCTTGCCCGTACCATCAAAGATGGAAGTAAAAGGTATATTAAGGGAAAAATTTTGTCCGGCGTTGTCGTCGTCGTTAATAATTGTTATTGTGTGCATAATAACTTTACTAATTCTATTCCGAACTTTATCAAACTTGGTCACCTTATTCATCAGTATAAAGTCTTCCCTGAGTTTGAACAACAGATGTCCTGTATGAAAATATCATGCAAAAATTGAGAAAATATGATAAAATATTTTGACTGTTTCTACTTGACTGATCACTGGTGATACACATCAAAGGTCACTGATCTCAGTGGAAATATGCATTGTTGTGTGTGTTCAATGAAGCAAATCATTTATCTTGTAATAATATCCTTGGTAATGTATCTCAGAATCCCATACTGGGTTTCAAAACCAACTCATGGAGAGATTGCACAGTCCTGATACACATTTGCAAACCTACCAATAAAATCTTTACAGAAAACAAGATGTCAGAAAATCGATATAAGCACTCCTATGAACTGGGTGCCTAACTTTGATCAAGATCTGAAGCTAATAGAAAATCTGTTTAGTTCAAAGTTATCAAATCAAAAACAATACATAAAAAGCAAAACATTTCATCCACATTTTATAAAGAAAATTATTCTAAAATATATGTATTCTGTATTTGACAAACAGTTCATTCGACAAATGAAAACTCGCAGGAATATGACTCGGCTATAAGAACAGAATGATAGAGTTTTTATAATACTAGTTTAAAAACGCACTTCAAAGATTGCAGTGTTTGAAAATGTAGATTCTCAGGAGGCAACAGTACTGTTGACTTCTTCCTCCACTGGACACCAACTATTTACTGTGGAATACTTTATTTTCGCTGGAATAAATTTTCGCTGAAAAGGCTTTTTAGGCGTTTTGTGTGGAATTTATTTTCACTGATTTTTGATGAGTTTAATGTGAAATATAGGAAAAAAAGTATATTCACTGGATTTTATTTTCACGGAAACATCCCTTCAGCGAAAATAAATTCCAAGCGAAAATAAAGTATTCTACAGTAAGTTGATTTGCATACAAAGCAGAGCTTGCAACATGATAGCTATTCATAAAGGGAGTTTTTTTTTACTTTTCATATAATACAGTAGTCACACAATGAGGCAGTTCATATTTGTCTCAGTGAATCATTAATTTTTTACAGACACCTGTACAAAATACTTGGACAAAAGCCAGCTAAGATTTTCGGTTATCTTGCATGTTTTATGAATCTATTCACGTCTAAATGCAGCACTTTTTTTTTTGCGATGAGGCATTTGTTTTTATACTAAAATATCTGAATTACTTTGAATAAAGCTGGAAATTATGTCCCTTAAAATAATTAAACAAATAAGGCACCAATGTTTTTGTAAGATATTTACATCTTTAAAGGACATTCGGTAGACTGATTCCTCACTGTTGGTTCAACCCCAAAACTTGTTTGTATTCAAAATTAATTATGACAATGCATATTTATATTAAAACAAACTATGATAAAAGGAATTATATTATATAACAAAGGGCAAGGTCACCAGAGTTCAACTATGTTTATTTTATTATTTTACTTTGATTTTTATTTTGTGATTTTTTTTAATTCCGCCCTACATACATCTGATCCGACGCCTATGTGAGTCCCGTTCAAATCTCGCGTAAGTAACAGCCAATCACAGCCCCCCTTTTATACAGGCTGTCGGTTGCTTACTTTTCAGTGTCGCGATACTCTACGGGCAATCTTTCTGTACATTATATTTTGCCCACTTGAATAAACCATTAATAGAAAATTGCTAATATATTTTTATTTACAAAAGAAATTCCACACCATTTTACAATTTTTGTCATTACATTGAATATTTTTTTCACTTCCAACAAATGTGTACACTTCCTGATACATCTTTGCCAGCCAAGGTTCGTTTATTCAGTCATCGCTTCAATTTTACATCAAACACTGAGCATAATTATCTAGAATGGAAGCAAAAAATAAGTAAATCGTAATGATTAGAACACTGTAAACAGCTATAGTAAGGCCACACTGATTTAATTTTATGGATGACATCCTCTGAAGACCCCAAAACTAATGCGAGGGGAAAAAAAAATGCTGCTAAAACCACAGGACTACGGAGCTATTATTACGAATTTAACCACAGTGTATCAAAAAACAACAACAACAAGTCTTTATTTGTAGGAGGCACATGCTGATGTACACATTTCGTACTGTTTTACTGTCACGGGTATCATCACCTTTGATTTTGAAAAGGCAATAGGGTAAGGCAGATGTTAGCTTTGCCAAAGGCATACACATCAACTCAATAATAAAGAAAAACTTACTGTGTTGTATTGAAAAAAAATAATTAAAAATGAACAATAAGTTTGTCAACAGCAACCTGGAAATTAACTTCTTTGACATTCAAACTACAGCTTTTAAAGTGACACTTCAGATAGACTA